>NW_026294469.1:40718656-41334906 GCF_007827085.1 Peromyscus californicus insignis
ACAAAATTTGCCAGCTTTGAACCATAATAAAATATAAAATACTGAATAGCATTTGAGAGTTCATTACCTGATTAAAATACTCTTTGAATATAGAACGCATAATTGAGTTCATTACAGTATTTATTAACATGTTAATGTATGCAAGTTATCAATATTTACACTTTTAATTCCTCTAGCACTCTCAGTCCTGTAGTTCTTGAACTCAGAATTTCTCTTTTAACAAATTCTAAAAGCTTATGAAAATTTGAGACCTAACGTCAGTGACTGTTTTTTTGAAGAGCATTCAATTTGCTTTCCTACGCTCTCCATTCACTATACTTATAGATTGATAAGTACAGTAAAGGCTTTTGCTCAGAACATTGCTTGATGATTCTGTTGCTTCACATTTCTATGCCCCATAAGTTTACTTTTGTCGCCAAACATTTCTCAATATCACAAGGAAAAAATATTTTATAGAATTCCAATGATGCAGAAGTAATAGTGACCATGGCTTGGTGTTCACATGGCTTCAGTGACTAAGAATTACTATCAACAGACTTTCTGTTTAGCAGATACAAAATAAATTCTTATTTTGTCATGATGACTTTAAAGAAGCATGATATGCTCAATTATTCTCTACCACAGTAAAATATAATGAAGTGAAATTGTAGTAGTAGATATCAATACATCACTACCGTGAAAATGATCACACTAGCAAAAATAGAGAGAAATAACTCACTACTTCCAGTTCTCTAAATGGTTTGTGTTCTTTCTCTCTGTTTCTCTCTGTCCATACATGCATACATATACATACATATATATTACGACACATGTACATGCTCCTGTAAGCATAGTGTTACTAATATTCTAATTAGAATATATTTTTAATTTCCTGAAGAGTTTCCTGTTCCTTTCTGTAAGACTCCAGCACCTGAATGATTGAGAGCTGTAAAAACTGAATGGCCAATAACAAAGCAGGAAATACAGAAAACAATGCTTTAGGCATTAGGTAACAGGCTCCAAAAAAACTGTGATTTCCCCAGGTAAGGGATTGCAACAGTTTGTTGCCAGGAAATGGTTACAGGGCCATACATCTAGGAGATAAGATTGAAAGGTCTCAATGAGTTTAGGAGATGAACTTGGAAGACAGAGGTTCAAGACATGAAAACTGTTGTAAGGGCATGTGCCACTATAGGCAAATACTAGTGAGTTACAAAGAGGATAGGCTCTGGAGATTTGGACTGGCCAAGACAGAATATTGATCTGTGCTTGAGCAAGTGGAAGCTCATGCTGGGGTGCTGGCTATGCAGAGTCACCGGAAATCAACCCACTGAAAAATTGTCATGACTCACAAAGGGTAGACATAGGTTATTCTCCTAAGCCTGGGAGAAGAAATGCCTTACAGTACATTAGATATCAGATCGACTCATCAGAAGGGGCTAATCTTTGCGGCAAAGATGAAGTAGTTCTAACATAGAAGTTATCCTGGACCTGACAAGGTAAATTCATAAAGGTAAGCTTTTAACAGGGCAAATGCATCGCAATTCATTTGACTTCAAATTAGAACAATATCCAATTTTATTTAAAGAAACATAAACAGGCATCCCTAGCACACTCACAAGACAAATTTCATAATCCTGAAAATTGAGGCATAAGCAACAGAAAAATGAACCAATGAAATCATAATTATCATAGATTATAGAGAAGCTTAGCTAAAAGTGATGAAACACTCTAGCAGATCTTACAAATGGGTTTAAGGATATAAAGATAATGTAAGTCTGTTTAAGAGATATAAGGAATTTATTTTTAAAATGAAAATGAAAATGTAGAAAATAAAAGAAACCGAACTAATACATTGGGAAAGATTAACATCAGATTAAAGCACATAAGAAAATATCGACAGAAATAACATTGGCATACAAACTAAAAATTAATCACTATGAGAAAAGAATGTCAAAGAAAGAAAAGAAGGAAGGAAGGAAGGTAGAGGGGAGAGGTAGAGGTAGAGGGAGAGAGAGAGAGAGAGAGAGAGAGAGAGAGAGAGAGAGAGAGAGAGAGAGAGAGAGAGCGAGCGAGAGAGAGCGAGCAATTCCCAAGTGAGCTGAATAACCAGTCAAGAACTTTAAAGTCTGTGTAATATGTTATCCTGAAGGAGACCATAAGGAGGGAGAGGTAAGAAAATTACCTTACAAAGTGGCCTAAAATTTTCTAGGTTTGATAAATATCCACAGATCTAAGAATCTAAAGCTAAGCAAACTATGTGTGTATAAACCCACAAGCTGTCACACAGTAAGTGTGAACACAATTTGTTTTCCTCTGGGTGAGCACATTTAGTATGCACACCTAGAAGACATAATGAAGAAAGATTTATTGTCTGCAAAGCACAAGGAAAATGCTATAATTAGTTTAAAAGTAGTATCCTCAAACAATGAAGTCTGGGGGGTTTAGTAGGAGAGGCCACAGTTCCATAAGAAAGCACTTGGAGCTGGTTGGACACTTGGAGCTTGGCATATCTCTGAGTCCCTTGGGTTATGATTCACTATGGTTAGCATGTTCAGTTTAAAATTGCACCTCAAGAAGAAAAGACAGAAGATGTATTCTTGGGCAAGCTTAGCTGAAGGTCACAGAGCATGCACTTGAAAGGTTAGAATGGAGGAAAAGAACATATATGGGTATGCTCAGCTTGTGTCAAAAAGAGAGAGGAAAGAGGAAAGTTATTTCTTGTCATGATCAGCTTCATTTTTCAAAGAAATTTAAGCTGAAATCAAAGAAAAATACAGTTTACATGAACACAAATGTAGAACACTGTTCCTAAGGGTGTGGGCCCTGCCTATATGGCTACTGAACCATTAACACAGAATGGAACGCAATAATTATCAAATGAGGACCAGAAACTTGAAAATAAGTGAAACAAAAAATTGTGCATAGAGCATGAAATCAGACTTCTTATCAGAAACTATACAGATAATGGAATTCTTTCTTTGAAGAGTAGAAAGAAAACAATGTCAACCAAAAACCCTAAAGAAAACAGTGTTTAAAGCAAAAAATTAGCAACTTCAGCATATTGTCAGATAAAAATCAATCACAACTAATCACCAGAAAGAAATGTCGGAAAAAACAGGCAGTAGTTAATGCTATCTACACAGAACCAAAACTAATTTTCTAGAAATGAAAACTCTAATTAAAATATGAAAAATACTTTGGCTAATTAATATCAAAGAATTATGGAGATACTCTATATGTATCATATAGTATATAGAAATAAAGTCTATAAGAGTAACATAAAGATCAGGAGACAGAAAATATTTCATTGCCAGCATCCTACATGTAAATATTATTTGTAGATTGTGATCCATTGAAATATATACTTTAGAGTAATCCGTTGTGGCAGATTAGAGGCATACAGCACTTACTTGCTTTTCTAAAAGATGGGGAAAAAAAAGAAAACAGATTTTAGCTATACACTGAGGGTTGAGGTTCTAGGAAATTTCTAGAGTGCAGGAGAAGAGGCTGTGAAACATTGAAATCTAGAATATTGGGTATTGGAATACTAGGAGGAAGAACACTTCATCACTAATTAACCATGTTTCTACACAGGGTTAAGGGTTGTACCCTCAGCCTTGAGCAAGGTTGCGGGGAAAGAGAAAGAAGTTTAGTTTTCCTTACATGAGATTCTGACCCATTGAACATATAAGGCCCCAATAAGTAAAGTTTGGGGAGGGGTGAATTTCAGCTACTGAATATTCATGTTCACAGCATTAGAAAAGGGAAAAAAAAGTTCCTGATACTACACTCACATGGGAGCTCACAATAGGTTTTAAGATCACAAGTCTACAAAAGTAACTATATCAACATCACACCTGCTTGAACTATCAGAAAGACTGGCTTTTGCAGGAATTGCAGAGAAAATAGATCCTGTAGATTCCAACACAATATTTTACACATGGTGTCAAAATCTACAAGTCACAACCTAATAAGCCATGTGTATGTTACACTATGAAGTCCGGTTAGAAATAATCCCAAATGAACACACACACACACACACACACACACACACACACACACACACACACACACACACACACAGAGTTTAGGGCAAATTTTAAAAATTCCTACAGAATTGAATTAGGAGTAAAGACCTTCGAAGATAAGACTGAACTGAAGGACTGAGAAGAGCACAAAACCAGCATTACAGAAAATACTAAATGAATCCTAGAAGCATAACGTGAAGCTGAACAAACAGAAACATGAAAACATAAGGAATACAAAAGAACTTCACAAAAAGGGTAAACAAAGAAGAATTAAGAAACAATTTATTGATTCAATAAACTATCAAACTTCTAAAATTAAAAAAAAACTTCAATGTAAGGAGGCTCATAGAAATTGGCTCAGTCAGTAAAATGCTTGCCATGTAAGCATGAGGAACTGAGTTTGAATCCCCAGGCTCTCACGTAGAAAGACAAGTACTGTGGCATGGACTTAAATCCCTACACTGGAAAGGCAAAGACAATGAATCGATGAAGCTCTACAGCCAGCCAGTCAGACTGAATCTCTGGGCTCTAGAATCAGTGAGAGACTGTTTTAGGAAATGAATTAGAAAGTGATGAAGAAGATAGCTCACACTGACCTCTGCTCCACACATGTGTCAGCACCAACATTCACTCACGTGGACACATTCACACACACACACACACACACACACACACACACACACACATCCCAATAACAAAACTTAAACATAGATTATTCAAAATAGCCAGAAACAAAACAAGAGGAATGAGGACACACTTTTATTAAGCCCAAAATTTCATGGTTCCAATTCTTTTTATTTTTTAAAGATGCAACTTGGCTTTGGAAATTAGAAAACGACACCCAAATACTCAATGCCACCCAAACACTCAATGCCTGTAAGATATCCATCTTTCCAGCAATGACATACATAGACTGAAAGTGAATGCATGTAAAAATATGCATTCAAGTAAATGGTGGAACAGACTTAGATATATATTGACAAGAATAAAAACATTGTGTATATATGCAATGGAATCTTAAGAGATGTAAAGAAAAATGAAATTATGACATTCCTGGGAAAAGAGATACAACTGTAGTCCTTTATTTAAGTGGAATAAATATTACAGAAAGAGAAAAACAAAGATTATTTTCTCTCATCTATGAAACCTAGATTTAAAACTCTGTGTAATGTTAGTATTTATATCTGAGTATGTGTGGGTCACAAAATAGGAAGGTCACCGGTGATGTGGGGAGACCTTAAGGAAAATGGAAATGGAGATGGTGAAGGAATAAATCCAGTAAGAAAGCAGAAAGTGGGATTAACTGCATGAATAAAGAAAACTGCCTGGAGAGGGAAAGTGGGCAAAATGGGAGGCAGTGTGCAAAGTGAATGAATGAGAAAGACTTCATGATGAAACACATTAGTTGGTACGCTGACCTTAAAAATTAACATGAAAGAAAAAAGATATGAAAGAAAAATGGGGGAATATGAAGCAAATTGAAGAAAATAAGAGGATTAACTTCTCAAGCTTCTTTTATTTATTAAGGAATTTTTTATTCACTTTACATACCAACCACAGATCCCCCTCTCCTCCCTCTTCTCACACCTCCAGTTTCCCAACACACCCTGGCAACCGGCTTACCCCAGTAATCAGATTGGCGAATACCCTGTCTTCTCAAGCTCCTTTTGTTCATAATTTTGAAATTCTAGAAAATAAATTTTACATTAGAGGGGCTGTTTTTATGAATTTTATCTCACATCCATTGCTGTCATGTTTAAAATGGGGAAATGTCTCATCATTCTAAAAATTGACTACACCTTATCATTTCTCCTAGTCACATCATCCCTTCCACCAGTCTTTATCAATCTCTTTTCTCTATCCAAGTTTTGTGTTTTCAAAGCATCATCTATATGATTCAACAAATGATTTTTTTATTATGTTGTTGCCTCTTTTGGCTTAATACCTTCAAGGTTAATCTAATTGAAGCATGTACCAATAGTTCATTGCTTATCACTGTAGAGCATTCCACTGTGCTGTGCAAATAATTCACCTTCTCACTCTTGAAGAACTATGCATGTCTTTTCTATTTGTGAGTATGATGAATAGAAATACCATAAATATTCATGTAAACATTTTGGGGTAAGAATAAATTCTCCTTCCCCTAAGGTTAATGCCAAGTAACTGCATTGTTAAGTCATATGTTTGGCTTATGTATAACTCTACCTAAAATGGCCAAGGATTTTCCAAAGAACTTCAGCATATTGCATGCCAGTCAGAAGTTGTGAAGAAATTCCATGTTCTGAGCATAAGAGCTGTTATAAGACCCTCTAATTGAGCCTATGAACATTCCATCATAGAGCCACTGGCAAGGATCATTAGAACCTTACCTGAAATTCCAGCTATTCCACCTTGTACCTCTTTACAGCTATACATAAATGTGTCCCCACTACATGCTGTCTCTGAAGATGATGGAGTAAGTAGACATATGCAAGGTAGAAAATTAACTGAAGGAGGAATGCTCTCTAGGTAGCTACTAGGAAGTCATTAATTATCCATGTGTGGGTGAGCCTTTTCAGTGATGTGATTGTTAAGTGTAGTCTATCTTCCTATAAGTAAGCTCAACAAACTCACTAATTCACCAAGCTATACTTGGGAAGCTATATTTATCAACTCTTGATGCCTTATCTGGGGTGAGTAGACATTTGTTCATGTTCACAAAACACTTAGCCGTGTCCTTTGAACAAGGATAAACATAACCAAATACAAGTTTGGAACAAACAATTGCATTGTCCTTGCTATGATTATTGAGACACATAACCATAGATGAGCTGCTGAGGATGGGGTGTCCATGGTAATAATCCCTATAGAGTTGTCCTTCCCTTGTGTGTGGAGTGACACATATTCTTGGCAGATATTTTAAGTTGAGAGAGCACAGAGACATCTTTCAAATGACTGATGAACCAAGGAACATGATGATGTGGTCTCTGAAAATAATATCTTTGGAATAATAGTTTAAGGACGGTTCAGAAGCAGTGGTGTTACCCCTAACATGGATGATAAGACATACAGCTGAGGCTCTGCTGTTTGCCCAGAAAGATTTGCCCACATAAGACAGGATTGATCGAAAAATAACAAGCATCCTCCTTGTTGGATTCTGATCTGGTAGATAAGTTGAAATAAGGGGTGGATGGGAAGACACAATGCAGATGGAGGGTTGTGTTACAGTGGCTAAAAGCAAATGTGACAATATTTATTTTGAGCTAAGGGTTTCAAGGTAAATATTGGCAGAAAGTAAATGCACTGCTTTGAAAGTGGAATGACCAGTCATCAATGAGGTAGACTACAAGGAGAAACTGATGAGACCCACTGCACAAGCTTCTATGGAGGAAGCACATCTTGTATGATGGAAACCTCAATAGCCACTTCCCTAACAGAGGAGAGGGGCTAATGTTGTTTGTAAGAAAGCTATGCAGGGTTGACCAGATGTTTCATATTGGACTGAAAATTTATTGGCCTCTTACTCATGTAGAAAACATTTGAGTTTGGAGGAATCCTGGAGATAATTATACTTTGGTTACTGGTGGCACCAAGGCACATCAAAATATGTACATTAGCAGATAAATGTGGATAGTAAAAATAACTGAACTTGTCCTGAGGTAGGTAATTACACTCATTGAGTGTGTACTTTTTTTTTGGTGGGGTAGAGGTTGGTTGCCAAGCCTGGTGCCCTTTCAGGTGTGACATGTGAAGACATCCTTTATGACACTTGCCTGGAGCCTGTCAAACCTAGGGACCAAGTTAGAGTATTGTGGATGGAAGCTGTGGTTACCCTCAAGAGACCCTCAACATCAGGGCTGCTATTGTTCTATCATAGAAGGAGAGAATAATGATGGTCATTAGAACCCTCCCCATGATTTCAGCCACTTCTCTTGCACCCTTCTCAAACCTGTTTAAAATTATGCTGCAAAGCTTGAGTCAGTCTCCCATGGTATCAGAATAAATAGAGGATATTATTTTAACTAAATACTATTGTCCATCTGTAAGGCTATAGGGAAGTTGACATCTTTACTGTTTTTTTTTGTGTGTGATGTGGCTATTTTGGGGTTACCCTCAGTCCTCTATGTAACCCCTTGTCTATGCTACTGTAAGTAAGCCAAATCTGCTGATTGTTTCACCAAGATGGACTTCAGTCAAATTGTTATTGGTCTGTCATTTACTAGTACACTCTCTGTTCATGTCTTCCCAAGGAAGTAGGTGTCAATTCATCAAAAGAAGTAAATTATAATTCTACTTGCCTTGCAACATAAAAAGCTTTTGACATTTCTCAATATTTTTTACTATGTCTGTTCCAACAAGAGTGTGAGTCTCACTCTGACTTGACTTGCCTTTCCTTGGTGCTGAGAAATGCTGAACACATTATCTGAAGGCTACTAGCTAATTATCTATTCCAATGGGTAAAATATATATTCAATATTTGTATGTTTTATATATCCTGAAATATTATTCCTGCTTACCAAAGTTTTCATTTTAAAATAAGTCAGATACTCATTAAAGAAAAACACCTATGTCATACTCTTTTCTCATCCATGGGTTCCAAATGTAATACAAATGAAATAAGAACTGGTAAACATAGCCCCTGGGATTGAATATGGTATTCACTAATTAAATCCTATATTTTATTGCCGTCAAATGTCAATCGTTTAAAATCAGTTATCTCCTGTCTATCAATATATACATGTGATTGTATATATTATATATACATTGAATGTATATTTTCTTCGATTTTGCTTATATTTATTATATTATTTATTTATTATATTTATTAATTACAGATATATAAATCTCAAACTTAAAGTTATGTATGTATGTATATATCCATGGTTAAGCTATGTGTGTGTGTGTGTGTGTGTGTGTGTGTGTACTCCTAAATTTATAAATATAACCTGGCCAGCCCTTATGATTTCAGGAGAGCCTACAAAATAGTTATCTAATACCAAGTGGATTATATTTAAAGGAAAGTTAATATTTTTCTTTGGGAAACACAGACACAACTCCTTAAACACAGGAATTAAAACAAAGGAAAATGATTTGGAACAACTATTCATGGAGAAATATATTTGCTATAGCAATAAGTTTGTCATACTTGAAACTTACTCTCAGCCACACTTCTGTGGATAAATAGATGTTCTCAGGATGATCTGAACAGATGGAAATAGATTTACTTTCAATATAAAAATAGTGTGTTATCATATAAGACTTGAAGAGTTTCTCAAGTAAACACAAATACAGAATGTTGAAATACTCTATAATAGAAAAATTTAAGCATGATGCAAAGAGAGGGTAGTATATAAATTTTGAATCACATATAAGACAATTACTTTTGAAAATTGCCTCTACTTTTTGTGGCCTTGTCCCCTAAAGAGATTCAATCTTTCTACATTCTCACTAATGTTTATTTTGCATCTCTTTTATTTTTTTAAGGACAGTCATTGCAGTGAGAAAAATGTGGTATCTTATTTTGATCTTGCTTTGAATTGCCTTGTGACTTTATATCATTTTACTTAGAACTGGATATATTTGATGTTTTCTGGCAGCACAGCATAATTTATCTGTGGCAGTATTTCAAAAAAATCTCTGAGTCTAGAAAATATTCCAAATTTAAAGTATTTTCATAAGTAACAAATATAAGCAAAATTGAATATATATTCAACTTTTTAAATAAAAAATGAGAATTTGGAATGTACTTTGTGTTAGGATGACAAGTGTACCTACATAGAGGTATAAATATAAATTTGTATTAACTTTATATAAGAAAAACTTAAGTTTACCTTATACATGCAAATTCTTGTGTTTGTTCCTTTCACATAAAGGAACCAATAGCTTTTTTTTGTGAAAGTGTCATCATAAAATATCAGAAATTATTTGTTTCCTGTAACATTTATTCAGACACATTTAAGACAAGTTAAAATATATCCATTAAGTTTATTAACCAATGAACAATTTATCCATTCTTTTACTTAAGTGGCATTCATGTATTTAGCTAAAAACAATTTCATGTTGATAGTGTGTATAAAAAAATTTGAGGGGATCTTATGAATGTACAGATTGAACCCCATTTCAAGTTTATGTTCTAAAACAGACTTTTCCTGACATCAACTTTCCAATTCACTGGAATACAAATGTGTCATTGTAAAATCTCACAATTAGGAAAACAGTGGCTTAAAAATAGCCGATTTTAATGTCTAGTCCATGATACTGGATACTCATAGACTTTCAAAGAAATGACCAAAAATTCAGTAGGGAATGGAAGCAGGAACAGAAAGATAAAGGTTTGGTTTCATGAAAGAAACTTCAAGGGATATCCAAAGTGATGTATATGGAGTGGGGACACTAAGGGATGGGTGTTTACAAAGAAAGCCCACTTGTAATATGTAGAAGACAAACAAAGTCACCAGAAATATTCTGGATCCAGAGTATTTGAAACTGGGAAGTTGAAACAGGCTGAGACTGGTGAGTGACTTTGAGTTGTTGGGCATGCATTCCTCTAGGTCCTAGAGTCTAGGAGATATTTCAATGCTAGTAACAAAGAATGTGGGGCTTGACCTTTCTCAGTGCTTGGGTAGAGCTGAAGGAAACATTGATCTAGATGTGTGTGTTGGAGGAAGGGGACAGAAGGCAGGTAGGAGGTGGACACTCACTGAAACAAAACTGCTAGTGGTAGAAATGCTGATTTTTACACTGATCATTTTCATTAAGGCACAGTCCCCTGTTCATCTTTGACTTCCTAAAAGTACACAGGGTCACATACAGACTAGATTCTAAAACCATTAATGAGTATACAGTAGGTATAGACATTTGAAAACTGAAGACTAAATCCAGACACTACTATTTATTAATAAATGCCAATGTAAATTCCAATGCAGTAGAAATACTACAAGGGTCCTGTGTGCTGTGTAGGCTCTTTAGAATATGTATGCTAAAGCATCACTATACAAACTATCCATTTTTGAACTTTGTAGGATAAATGAGCAAAGAACAAAAGTTAATATTGCAATAGTAGTATCAAAACACAGTCATTTTGGGAATGTGTAACACCATCCAATATTAAATTGCCATCTCTAGGACCATTATAATTCCATCTTCTACTAGGATTTTGAACATTCTCACTTATTTTTCAACTAGTAAAAATTATGAGGCTAGTAAGCCCATTTATTTATTTTTTAGTAAACATAATTACAAAGTATAAGAATAAGAAAAATAATCATCAATGCCTGAGATTAAAATAACTGTGAGAGAGTTCAAATATATTAGGTCAGAGAGGACCAGAATTGATTGTCCTGTAGTTTTATTAATATGGGTGTTCTTATGCTATAGGTAAGAAGAACGCTTTCTTGGATAAACAACATCACATCAGAGGTATTAGAGCTGAAGCCAAACCACTTGAGGGGGAGCTGAGGCTGCTCTTGCGAATCCTTGTACACAAGACCCAGCAAGCGTAAGGGTTCCACAGAACTGAGTGTGTTAGCCTCTTCAGTGAGCTAGCACTAGGACATGTTTTCCCAAAGAACGGCTGCTCATTGAAATAGCTGAGAGCTGAATACACACAGCAACTGCAAATAAATAAGACCCAGAACAGAGGACCAGATGGAGGCAGAGCAGATGATTCTGTATTTTAAAGATAAAGGAGCTTAAACTTTTCGAGGCATTAATCTGCTTGGCTCTTGAGAGTCTCTTTTGCCAATGTAATTGAACAAAAGAATTAATGCACAACAATAATGAGGACAGATTGTACATGTTTTCCTTTTCTGTAATTTTCCATCACATTCTTGATGCATTGCCAGAAATTTCTTTTATGTTAATGGGAGTGCTTTGTTGAATTCTTCATCTCCTTTTAATGTCAGAATAACTAATGTTAAAAGGAATGGATAATTAATAGCATTGTATTTACTTTCCCTCACTGGCTAATATGCAATGCGTATCATGCCTTGGGCATTTTCTTAAATGTTTTCCATGTCCTTATAACTGTTACATCAAAACTAAGGGCTGAATACTCCTTCTGCTCTGAAAAAATGCTCCAATCTAGTTCCACCGAAGGGACTTCAGATCTCTTTCCTCCCCTCTGACTAATCAACTGCCAGATTCTCACAGAACTGACTCAGTCAAAGCTAAGTTGTTTATTTGAACACATTCTTCTCAAATACCTCCTTTCCAAAAAGAAAGAGAAAATGAACAAGACCTTTGTTCAATACAAACTCCACTTGTTTGTGTCTGTGCTGGTGTGTGTTGCTGCTTCTCTTCTAGCTACGTATGGGTTTGGTCTGCTTTTATGCTCCCAGGTCCTTGACAGGCAGTGTTGGTCTGTTTCTTTAGAATCCGCTTTCTGGGATATCTATTTATGTTTTTGTTTTCTGATAGGCCTACACAACCTGAGTTCCTTATTCCTCAATCTGCCAAACTGCTTGGATTATAGGCATGAATCATAGGCATATTTGAGAATCTTTTAGACATATTGGTGCTGTAAAAATTGTGTTTCTTAAATCATTATAAGAATGTGGTTTAGAAGATTTTTTTCAGATATTTCTCATTTGTCAGGGCAAAAGTCAAAATGTTTAAGACCTGAGGAGACAGGGAGACTCTTGCAATGGTCTGTAGGTTGGAATTGAGAACACAAAGAAAGGCAGGCCTGCTCTTCCCTCTATACCTGACTGGTTCCAGTAAAGAAAACTGAGCATTGATTCTTACCTCAATATGAAACCTTTCTGTACAAAAGAAAATAAAACGTTTAAAAATGCCAATACACCAGTTTTCAATCCACTTTGTTATCTAACCACAAGTGAATGAGGGTTCCCCTTTCCCCACATACTCAGCATTAACTGTCAGTTGTTTTCTTAAGTATAGCCATTCTGATTGGTACAGTCACTATGGAAATCAATGAGAATAAGTCTTAAAAAGCTATAATTATATCTATCATAAGGCCTGGCTATACCAATCCTGGGGCTTATTCTCAATGGACATGATATCCTGTTCTACAAATGTTTGCTCAGCTTTAATCATTGTCACTCAATTCACAAGAGCTAGGAAATGAAAACAACTTAAATGTCTGCAGGTTGATGGATGGATAATGAAATGTGGTATGAATACACAATGGAATTATATTCAGCTTTAAAAATGAAATAAATTTTGAAGGTAAATGAATGGAAATAGAAAATGTTATATTGAGTGAGGTAACCCAGCTCCAGAAAGACAAATGCCAGATGTCCTTTCTAATTTGTGAATATCAAATTCTTAGATGTGAGTATATAACTTAGGGTAAGCAAAGAAACCAAGATAATAAATATGAACCACAAGATAGAGGGAAGCAATAGAGGGGGATATTTTTAGACATATGTTCTATAAAGAGGAAGATGATAAAACTGCAGATAGGTAGCTGGGGAGGAGCAAATGAGAGTAGTAACAAGGGAAAGAGAAGGAGGAGGGATAAATAAAAATAATTGAAGAAAATGTGTTTACTTAAGAGTACATACATAATATATATTCATATATGAATATGCATATGTGTGTGAGTGTGTATGTGTATGTGTGCCTGTGCATGCATTTACATACAAACACTAATGGCACTTGGGGTGATAATTTTCCCTTAAAGATCTATAGATTATCTAACAAGACTTCGAGTGTTAGTTAACTGAGAAATACCCCTTTGAATTGCTGATCAGTCCAAGAGACTTCAAAAATAATTCAGGTTATTGCCTTTGCACTTGGTTGCCTTTCAGAACTTGGAAGTAAGACTCCATTGTTGACAATACCACACACTTTCAACACTGTGCTTCAAAGAACTGAACTGGTACTGATCTGGTGGTGTCCTCTCTGAGGAACACTGTATCTGAAGTTGTTACGCAGCTACCAAAAGAGGAAAATAATCAATAGATGCACTTTGCTGTAAAGCACAGGAACCATAAAAGTGCCCTGCACAGCAAAATATCCCCAAGTGTGCAACAGTGTCATTTGTAACTTCAGGATTATCAACAATCATCCAGTTGATTGTAAAGCCTGCTCAGTAGGCAGCAATTTGGAGTTTATACGTTATACTGCAGACCTAATCAACATGTGGCTGGAGAGATCACTGCATTTCTCATGAAAATGTAAATAAAAACATTTCAATATGAATATTGAAACATTCTCTATTTGATTTTCTAGCAACATTTTTTCTGTTCTGCCTTTTAATTCAATATACAATGAGAAAAAAGTTTTACATGTTGTATTAAAGATCATACCTCTGCTACTCAAATAGTATCTTTCTTTTATACAATGATATACTTGGTTAATTTTTCTATCTATGGTAATTATAGATGCATCTGATATAAAAACAGATGCCCCAAAAGCTACTAATTTGTTTGTAATGCAATTTGTTGTATAAAATCATTATTTCTATAAACCAAGGCCATCACATTCATAATGTGGGATTCTGACTTTTAAATAGATATGATGCCATATCATAAAACTTGTATCTATATTGACAACATGTCAAAAACAAAATAATGATGTTTTTTATGAAATAATTTCTTTACTTTTCCTTGTTTGTGGAAGTATGTTTATGGAATTGGTTGAATCACATGGAAATTATCTTGATATGTACTACATTAGTCTAGTCTTTTACAAGGGTGATAATGTGGGAATTCAATACTATTTAGTTTTGAGGAAAGAGGGCAACTTGTTTCACATACAGAAAGTGCAATGCTACATACTACAGAAATGCAGAATTTATGGGTAATAAAACAGTACTTTGGCTATTTAATTAATGAATAAAAACGTCTAGACTACTATCCCTATTCTATTCAGCTGATTCATGTATGTTTACTTCAACAAACTAAGCCTCATTCAATCAAGTGTATTTATTCACAACATCTGCTCTTCTTTCTCACTATCTTTGGTATAGGAGCCCTTGTTTCAGCCGAAAAGGTTAGTCTAGATTTAACTGCAAATTAGCAGTGTTTAGGATATTTCACATATGTGCCTACATGTAAAAGCATAGTTTTTGAAAAAGGAAAGTGAATGTTCTGTACAAACAAACATGCCTCAAAACACAGGAATATTTAGTCTCTTGAATGCAGTAGGACCCTGGAGATTTCTCCTCAGTGAAAGTTTTTGGCCTATCTGTGCCAGAAGAAGTAAGGTATTTCTGAACTACTAGCATGAAGGATCTAGATCATGCATCAGAAAAAGATGTGAAGATCAAATTATGGATGACAAGCAACTTTATTTCAATTAAATTACAGATGCTTTCTGTGATATAACTTTCTTAATGAAATGTTTGGGTTGAATGACATAAAGCCAATAAACATGAACATCTAGATGCTGGTGACGTATGCATGTAAACTAACTAAACCAGAATACCCGAACAGGGATCCGAATGTCTTCCATCAAATACAACTTGTCTGTTAGTTTGCACAAACATCATTGATGTATCCATGTCAATCTAACTAGGAACTTCTGGCAGCTACTCAAGTATTTAATTTTTACTATACATTTTGCAAAATAAATGCTCTTTCACATAATTTTTTTTATAATGATCAGCTAAATTTCGCCTGTTTTCTGGCATGTAATAAAACTTTAATGAAGGCTAGTTACGATGATTCGTACTAAAGGGTTTATGGAGGACCCTGAGAAAAATATAAAGAAATGAAATTTATGGACCTGACAATAAAAGTGTAATTCTGAAAACTGCACATAAAAAGAATCAACCCGGGGAAGGTTTATTAAGGACCAGGGAGGAATGACTAAGTTCTAGAAATGGTCTCCCAAGGATTTAATACACTGAAAGGCCTTGCAACGGATAATACTGGGGTGACAGATAAAATGATATCTTAAGGTAGAAAAGGTACTATAAGCAAATACTCTGGAATAGGATTATGTAACGAGTTTGTTCTTTAAATTAACCTTTAACAAACCTGTCATTCACTAGTCCCTCACAGCAGCTGCCTTTCAGTTCCTGGAATTCTGAACTGGAAGGAGGCTTACTCATTCAAATTTGTTACTCTCATTGTTTTTTTACTTAAAGTTTTTTTTTTTATTCATTTTACATACCAACCACAAATCACACTCTATTTGGCGCTCCTCCTCCAGCTCCTTCCCAGCCTCTTCCTGCAACCCCCCACCCCATTCTCTCTCCAAAAGGGTAAGGCCTTCCATGGTGAGTCAGTGAAACCCAATACATTCAGTTGAGGCAGGACCAAGCCCCTCCCCCCTGCATCAAGGCTGAGCAAGGCATCCAACCATAGGTAATGGACTCCAGAAAGCCAACTCATGCACCAGGGATAGACAGATCCTTATCCCACTGCCAGAAGGCCCCTCTAACAGATCCAGCTACTCAACTGTCTCCCATATGCAGAGGGCCTAGTCTGGTCCCATGCAGGTTCCACAGCTGTAGGTCTAACGTTTGTGAGTTCCTACGAGCTTGGTTAGGTTCTCTCTGAAGATTTCCCTGTCATGATTTGACCCCCTTGCTCATATAATCCCTCTTCCCTCTCTTTGGATTCCTGCAGCTTGGCCTGGTGCTTGGCTGTGGATCTCTGCATCTGCTTCCATCAGTTACTGGATGAAGTCTCTATGATGACAGCTAGGGTATTCACCAGTCTGATTACAGGATTAGGCAAGGTCAGGCACCCTCTTCACTATTGCTAGTGTTCTAATCTGGTGTTGTCCTTGTGGATTCCTGGGAATTTCCAGAGCACCAGGTTTCTCCCTAATCCCATAATGTCTCCCTCTATCAAGATACCTTTTTCATTGCTCTCCTACTCTGTCCCTGCCACAGCTTGACCATCCTGTTCCCTTATGTTCTCATCCCCCCATTCCCTCCCCTCTATTGCCCTGCCCCCTTGTCCCCATTTACTCGTGGAGATCTCATTTGTTTCCCTTTCCCAAGTAGATCCACGCATCCCTCTTAGGGTCCTGCTTGTTTCCTAGCTTCTCTGGAACTGTAGGTTGAAGTCTGATTATCCTTTGCTTATATCTAGTATCTACTTATGGGTGAGTACATACTATGTTTGTCTTTCTGAGTCTGGGTTACCACACTCAGGATGATATTTTCTAGTTCCATCCATTTACCTGTGAGTTTCTTGATGTCATTTTTTTAAGCTAAGTAATACTCCACTGTGTATATGTACCACATTTCCTTTATTCATTCTTCAATTGAGGGCCATCTAGGTTGTTTCCAGGTACTGGCTATTATGAATAATGCTGCTATGAACACAGGTGAGCAAGTGTCCTTGTGGTATGATTGAGCATGCCTTGGGTATATGCCCAAGTAGTATCATTGGGTCTTTTTGGTAGATTGATTCCCAATTTTCTGAGATGCTGCTATACTAATTTCCAAAGTGGCTGTACAAGTTTGTACTCCCACCAAAAGTGAAAGAGTGTTTCCCTTGCTCCAGATCCTCTCCAACATAAACTGTCATCAATGTTTTTTATCTTAGACTTGCTGACAGGTATAAGATGGTATCTCAGAGTCATTTTGATTTGCATTTTCCTGATGACTAAAAATGTTGAGCAATTCCTTAAATGTCTTTTGGCCATTTGAGATTCTTCTGTTGAGAATTCTCTGTTTAGATCTGTAGCCCATTTTTTAATTGAATTATTTGGTATTTTTTATGTCTAGTTTCTTGAGCTCTTTATATATTTTGAAGATCAGCCCTCTGTCAGATGTGGGGGTTAGTGAAGATATTTTATCATTCTGAAGGCTGCTGCTTTGTCTTATTTACCGTGTCCTTTGCCTTACAGAAGCTTCTCGGTTTCAGGAGGTCCCATTTATTAATTGTTGCTCTCAGTGTCTGTGCTACTGATGTTATTATATTTAAGATCTGGTCTCCTGTGCAAATGCATTCTAGACTACATCCTACTTTCTCTTCTGTCAAGTTTAGTGTAGCTGGATTTATATTGAGGTCTTTGATCCACTTGGACTTGAATTTTGTGCATGGCCAAATGGATCTATTTGCAATCTCCTGCATGTTGATATCCAGTTATGCCAGCATCATTTATTCAAGATCCTTTCTTTTTTCCATTGTACAGTTTTGACTTCTTTGTCAAAAATCGGTTGTCCATAGGTGTGTAGATTAATGTCATGGCCTTCAATTTGATTCTATTTGTCCACATGTCAGATTTTATGCCAATACCAAGCTGTTTTTATTACTATAGCTCTATAGTAGAGCCTGAACTCTGGGATGGTGATGCCTCCAAAAGTTGCTTTACTGTTGTTTTAGCTATCCTAGGTTTTTTACTTGTCTATATGGAGTTGAGTGTTGTTCTTTTGATGTCTGTGAAGAATTGTGTTGGGATTTTGATTGGGATTGCATTGAATCTGTAGATAGCTTTTGGTGAGATTGCCATTTTTATTATGTTGTTTCTACCTATCTATGAGCATGGGAGATCTTTCCATTTCTGATGTCTTTTTCGTTTTTTTTTTTTTCTTCAAGGACTTAAAGTTCTTACCATACAGGTCTTTAATTTGTTTGGTTAGAGTTATCCTACGGTATTTTATGTTATTTGTGGCTATTGTAAAGGGTGATGTTGCTCTGATTTCTTTCTCAGCCAGTTTATCATTTGTGTATAGGAGGGCTACTGATTTATTTGAGTTAATCTTGTGTCCTGTCACATAACTAAAGGTGTTTTTCAGTTCTAGGAGTTTCCTGGTAGAATTTTTGGGGCCATCTATGTATACTAACTAATCATCTGTAAATAGCAAAAGTTTGACTTCTTCCTTTCCAAATTGTATCCCCTTGATCTCCTTTTGTCTTATTGTTATAGCTAGAACTACAAATAGTATATTGAATAGATATGGGGAGATTGGACAGCCATGTCTTGTTCCTGATTTTGGTGGAATCCCTTTGAATTTCTCTCCATTAAATTTGATGTCAGTTTGCTGTAAATTGCCTTTACTATGTTTAGGTATGTTCTTTGTATTCTTGATCTCTCCAAGACCTTTATCTTGAAGGAGTGTTGGGTTTTGTCAAAGCTGTTTTCCGCATCTAATGAGATGGTCATGTAGTATTTTTCTTTCAATTTGTTTATGTGATGGATTATACTGAAAGATTTTTGTATGTTAAACCATCCCTGCATTTCTGGGATGAAGCCTAATTGATCATGGTGGATAATTTTTTGATGTGTTCTTGGACTCAGTTTTCCAGTATCTTATTAAGTATTTTTGCATCAATGTTCATGAGGGGGATTGGTTTGTAATTCTCTTTCTTTGTTGCATCTTTGTGTAGTTTGGGTATCAGGGTAACTGTAGCCTCATAGAATGCATTCGTTATGTACCTTCTGTTTCTATTGTGTGAAACAATTTGAGAAGTATTGGTATTATCTCTTCTTTGAAATTCTGTGGTGTTTCAGATTTCCTGGACATTTTGTGTTTGACTTTGTTGGCTTTAATGTTTTCTTTGAGTGATGAATCTATATCCTCTATCATATCTTCAATGCCAGAGATTCCCTCTTCCATCTCTTGCATTCTGTTGGTTATGCTTGCATCTGTAGTTCCTATTCATTTACTCAGATTTTTCCATTTCCAGCATTTTTATGAGGATTGTGTCTTCTTTATTGTCTCTATTTCAATTTTCAAGTCTTGATCTGTTTCCTTCACCTATTTGATTCCTTTTTCTTGATTTTTCTTGATTTTTAAAAGGGATTTATTGATTTCTTCCAATTCTTTTGGTTTGTCTTTTCCTCGAGTTTTTTTTTCAGGGAATTTTTCATTTCCTCTTTAAAGGCCTCTATCATCTCCATAAAGTCATTTTAAAGGTCATTTTCTTCTGCTTTTTCTACACTGGGATGTTCATGTCTTGCTGTAGTAAAACTGCTAGGTTCTAGTGGTGCCATATTGCTCTGTATGTTGTTGAATGTATTCTTGCACTGGTGTCTACCCATCTCTTCCTCCAATCAGTACAATTGGTGTCTGTGTCTCAGGGACTCACTCTTGGTCCAGTCGATGCTGGCTGTGTTTTATTCTCAGAGAGCTGCTGGGATCTTGGGGGATAGGGTGGGTATGGGGGAAGGAGTGGGGCTTGTAGATTACAGGGTCCAATGGGTGGGGGTTGTATTCAGGCCTGCCTGTAGAAGTCTTACCTGCTGGCCTGCAAGTGGGGCTGCAAAGGGTGGAGGTATGGGGGCATAGGTTGTGCTTCTGAGCCTAAGGCCTAGAAGCTGGAGAACAGTCACTGACTTCTTGGTCCAATTGGGGCTGGCAGAGTCTGTGTCTTAGGGAGCAGCTGTAGTCTCAGGGAATGGCAAGTTTATAACTTTATCTCTAATACCCTCTTTTTGCTTGAGCCTCATCTGATTCCTTGTTGTATCTTTGAGATACTCTTTGAGACCTAAATACTCTTCACCTTCATCTAGTTATCTCTGAAAGCAGCTATGTCTTCTATAATTGCTATTATAAACATAACTACTATATAATACAGTTTTTCTATATAGACATCATCATTTCTACAACCGAAGTTCATCAGAGAAGGCATGCTTGGCTGAAATTTTGGTAAAATCTCCTCATGTTTGTGGACAAAAATACAAAGACATATAAGAGGCTTTATAACTTGGACAGCACATTGAATTCTGTTAGTAAATAGCAAAGACAGAACTGCTACATGTTGAGAGAGGTGACAAAAATCCATGTGAATGTGATAATAGAGTATATGAGAATTGAAATCTATATAAAACCATAAGGAGTCAGCAAGCACTCAGGTTGTTCACTCAAAATAGTGTATACTAAGAAAAACGTAGAAATGGACAGATTGCAAATTAATAATAAAATATGTAGATATGCATTATTATTCTGAATAATGAGTTTTTATTTCACACAATTTCTCAACTGCTCAGAAGAAATAAATTGGACAATTGTAGGCAATTAATATGAAGTGTGATTATACATCATTTATTATTCAATGAAAAATGATAACACATTAAACATCAAAAAGAGAATGATTCATAATACAGCTGTCATGCATGAAAAGTTAGATAGATAAATTATTATGTTGTAGTCATAAATTAATAGACTCAATTTATCTAGCAGCAACCTTTCTATCTATGAATTATTATAGTTTAGAATAAGAGCTCACACTCACAGTATCAAATTAATCTGAAATAATAAATCACATTTAAGCAATAAGTGTTATTAGTTGACAAGGGGTGATAGGAGGAAATAGAATAAAGCCTTGTATAGGGCATCTTCTGTTTAAAAAAAAATCTATCGAAATAAAATATCAAAAAGCAAATTTACATTTGATAACTGAAAAAAATAGCCACATCTCAAAGAAAAGGATTCTAAGAAGAGTTAAAGCAGCTGACATTCCTGAAGATGTACAGGGCACAGAGAGAACTCAGGCATGTAGAACAAAGTACCCAAGTTGTCTGGTGTAGCAGCTATTTCAGAGAATCTTCTGTGTAGACATTCTGCATGCAGAGGGTAAATTTCAGTGGGATAAACAAGAACCATCCTGACACCAGCAGTATTAGCTGACGATTTTACAGCTTCTAACAAAGAAAATTGAACAAACATGAGTGATGCTAAGCTGGTGTATAATTAAGGCAATCACAAAGGTTTTTGATTTCAGGGATCATTCCTACACTCCAGAGAACATAGTGTCACAGGACACAGAATGAAGTAGTATTGCAAGAGAAAATGCTCAAAAACAAAAGGGAAGAGGGGTGATGAAAAGGTATGTGATCCCAACGTAACTAAAGTTCTTTGATCCTGACATTTATAATATAGCTGTTAAAATATACAGCATAAATAAAAGAATAAAAGTAGACATCTGTATTATATTAGATGATCTGAAAATTTAAAAGACAAAAATGAGGAAAAGGCATAACAAAGAAATAAGAAAAACTGCAATAAATGCGTTTTAACAACTAATAAAAAAGTTGATACTGCAAATTTATACATGTAAGCAGTTTTATTAGGAAACAGAAAAATAGTGATACCAAGAAATGAAAAAGGAAAATTAACAGAGATTTTTTTCTAAATAAAGAGAATAATGTTATCAATAGTATAAAAAATTACAGTTTCAATGGTATGCACAAACTTTTTAAAATAGAAAAATCTTCAGAATATTAGTCAAGAAATGCCCTAATACTCCCTTATATTCTAATTATGTTATATCAATTCCATAAAGAAAAACATCAGGACTATATTAGTAAGATCATGACCTGGGTTTTGCTGCACACATTCAGGGAAGAAATAATCCAAGCTATAGCAGCTCCTTCCGCAAGTTTGGAACAAGTCCCACTTCTAACCTCTTCTATACACACAGGAGAGCTACTGCCATATTGAATAGTAAATGAAAGTACCTCTCCCACCGAAATTGGAAAAAAACTGTAAAGGTATTCCCAGCTACTCAGTTTTTTTGATATTGTGTTAAGATAGAAACCATCATAAATACTTAAGATAGATCTGAAAAGTACTTATTCAAAAATTACACATTTCCCTAAGCCCAAAGAAGCACAGAATCCAGAAGACAAAAGTCTATTGGAATTTCAGGTTCACAGAGGTCATAGGATCTAAAGATCCACATTAGGAAAAAAAAATGCACTTTATTTCTTTAATGCACCAAGAAACAGCTGAGAAGGTGATGTTGAAGACACACTGTATAAATAGCAATGGAAACATAATATGCTCTGAACTTAAACACTCCAAGAATATACTGAAATGTACAAAAATAGTAAAAGAAATAACACAATACCATATTAAATATAGAAATATGTAATATCTGCCTTCCCTTCCTCTGCCTGGACTAGTACCTGGAAAGAATGTGAGAACAAACGTTCCCTCCACAAGTTGCATTTGTTTCATCATAGTATATTTATCACAGCAAGAGAAGCCTAAGACAGTGTCCCCCAAACCAAACAAAAATTCCTAACAACAAACTATTCCCAAGTGATGAACTATCTGGTATGCCTGTCAAGGGATCTGGAGTCAAACAAGTCAGTGGGGAAGGGGACTGACTTCCAAGTACAGGATCTTTCTCTTTAGAAGAGACTATAATGGTAAAAAATCAACAGAAATATGGCACTTCATGATGCTGCTGGGACTGTGTTGCCTAAAGCTAAAGAGTAAGCTTTTGGGAAAGCTTCCCATACATCCTGTTGCCTTGGGTCTGACTCAAAGGATATAACTATGTGAGCAAGCAGAAAAAAAGAGTGTCAAAGTGGGGCATCCATTACACCTGATTCCCATGTATCTTCTTTTTGAATGGAAGAAGCCAGAAGAGATAACAGTTTTGCTTCTCTTCTTAGAAGGATTGAATGGTATGAATTCCCACCAGATCCCAAGAAACTTACTTGGCAGTCAGGCCTATTTGTTCTTTTAGAGTTTACCAGCCACTTCTGAGAACAACAAAGCAAAAATATCACTGTCAGTGTAGTTGAGATTGAGGTAGATGATAGGTGTGAGACATAAGCTATATTGAAAGCCATAGGGTAGAGTGTTACTCTAAATCATTACCCATCCTCCATGAGAGGAGTTTTTCCATTAGCAGTTGTCTATCTATACATTAACTCCAGTGAACTCCCTACTGTTTATTATTTTATTGATCCGCTTTTTATTGTTTTGTTTGTTTTTTAAGACAGATATTCACTCTATAGGCTAGCCAGGCCTTGAACTCACTATATAACCCAAGATATCCTTAAATTCATATCAAACCTACAGATCCAAACTCCTGAGTTCTGAGATTATAATCCTATAGCTCCTTTGTGTTAAATAACATGTATTACAAATGTAGTAAAAGTTGACATTGCTTTTATGTTGCCTGAATCTCTTTTGGTTTTCTTTATTCTTTTTTCCTGTATCCTGAGGTAGGCTATATGGGATCATTTTCATTCTGATTAAAGCTTGTCTTGTGCATTTAGACTTTTGATACACAGATTTTCTGGATGAATTCTCTTAAAATGTTCCTGAAATTATCCATATTTCTATTATGTAAAACTTGGAATGGCCGGGCGGTGGTGGCGCACGCCTTTAATCCCAGCACTCGGGAGGCAGAGCCAGGCGGATCTCTGTGAGTTCGAGGCCAGCCTGGGCTACCAAGTGAGTTCCAGGAAAAGGCGCAAAGCTACACAGAGAAACCCTGTCTCGAAAAACCAAAAAAAAAAAAAAAAAAAAAAAACTTGGAATGATTTCATCGAGGCTGATAGATAAGCACTGTGATTAATTATCCTGCAAGCAGGAACTTAGTTCAGAGATTTTAGCATCACGCCATAGACAACAGGACAGGGCTCTAAATGGGGAGATTTAAGATCCACAGAACAAAATAAAGTTCTTGCTCTTAAGGCTTCTGGGGGAGCAGGAATGTTCCACACCACAAGACTTACCCTTTTGCTAACAGTCAATGAGGCAGTAGTCAATGAGGTTAATAGTTAACAAGGCAATAGTCAATTAGGCTAATAGTCAATAAGGTAGGCATGAGGGTGAGTCAGGAAGATACTAGATGAGAGAGTAGAACTCTACAGTTGGAGATTGCCTTAGCCTGGGCAGCAGGAGAGCTTGGGTTCTCTGAAGCTTCAGGGGGCAAGGGGATACAGAGCCAAAACAAGTTGTTGGCTCTCTATCTGGAGAAAGAAATGCTGCAGGGGTGGCATGGATAGGTCTCGTCGAAGCTGCCACATCTTTCCCCCTTAAACAAAAGTGTCTGGAAGATGTGTAACGTAACATTTTCTCTTTTATTTTTTGATGCTGTGTTTTGAATTCTGTATTGAAATGCATATTTCTGTTGAGTCCCACTATATATTTTTATTTTGTATAGTTAGTAGTTGTAGTATTATCATTTGATTCTGTATAATGGCCTTGTGTTTATCCTACCCATCATATGTGCCAATCCTTGTTAGTGTTCCAGTCACACACAGGTTAAGCCCTGGAGCCTTGCCATTTGTAACTTAATTCTGACTTAGCATCATTTTATCCCATTGGTAGGGCCTCAAAAATTCTACCAGGTGGACTTCTTGTAATTGCTTGTGTTCAGAAGTGCTTAACCTATTACAAAACCTATATTTTATATTCTTGATTTTTATTTAGGAGGCTCTTATTTTCAACCTTCAGTTGTACAGGTTAAAATCTCCTTCAGAATGATTAGTTTTTTTCTTTTATTGTCTACAGACATTTATAAAGCTTGGAATGACTGGATCTTGTGTAGCTCAAATTCAATTGTACGTTTTTTTTTCTCTTTTCCCTTTCTTCTCTGTTATTTGCTTTGAAGTTTTGAATATTTCTGGTTATTCAAATTACAGAGATATTTTGAAGTTCAACATGATATTATTTATAGTATATATATGCAAATAGTATTTTCTCCTGATCACCATATATATGGAATCAAAGCAATCATTTGCTCCAGTCCAGGGCTGAGCTTATTTGAAGCAAGCAATCACATTTGTTGCACAGGTCTGTTTCTGGCTGTTTCCTCACCCACACTAGTGTTCATCCATCATAGGTCTCCATTCACAGGCTGGAATGTTCGCTGCTACATTTTCTCTTGGATGCCCTTTAATAGGGGCTCCAGCAAGCTGTCTACAACTCTATTCAGCTTTTCAATGTCTTAGTCATCAGGTTCCATTTGGCTTCTCTGCTTCCTATTATTTTCTTCTAGGTTAGTTTAGCACTTGATGTTTAGCTACCTGTCTTCTAGGCTGGGATGCTATAGCTTAGAAAGTGTTTCTCCTCCAAGTAAAAGTCACCCAACCAATGTGCTGAGAACTCTGTACTTTAATTATCTCTTAAATATTAGTGGCCTTGTATCTTCACTTGTTTTTGTTTGTCCATTTGTTTTGTTTTTGTTCTTCAAATGGGTATGTCTCATAAACATTCAGGTTATATGTATGCACATTTAATATTTTTTAATTAAATGCATATTTAATTTTATCTAGATTTTTCTACTGGACACTTTGGTAAAACTGTGTTGTATGTCTAGAAATTAAAAGCATGCGTTTTGGAGTTTCTCATCAAGCACATCTTGAAGCCTTGGTATTGACCTGTTTAGTACATGTTTGTTAAGTACTTACTATGAGGCCATATTTTTGTTTTTTGTTTTTTGCTTTTTTTCCAAAGTGATGGAGACAGAAATACAAAGTAGAATGGACTTAGCCTCATTTTTTTTTTTACAAAAACTTAAGGGAGAAATGAACAAATTCCAAAGCCATGGGCACACAATATAATTTGTGTGGGAATATAACATTTTGTAATGAAGAGTTTCTAAAGGATATAAAAATAAGAAATAGAAAGGTGTATTTTTTAAGGGAAGGGGTATTTTTCTCTGAAGGGTACTGGTGGGACCAACCTGTATTAAGGTTGATACTGAACTCTCTGAAGGATGAAAGTATTAGATACAAAGAAGGGAAAGAAGAAAAAATTCTTACAAATAAGAGCTTTTCTGTTTGTCTGGAGGTGAGCAAAAAGGCCAGTTTTATGAAGCAAAACTACCAAGCTGATAGCAATGGGAGATAATTGAAGAGACATGGATTCTATTGGTGCATAATCCAGTGAGTATCAAGATATCCATCAGAGAGCTACTACAGAAATGAAAACCTATTTGTGTGAAATTTTCTAAAATGAGTGGCAATGGTGCTAATGTGGTAAGAATCCAACTCTGTGCGTCAAATAATCTATTTCTAAGATGATATTTAAGCTATCAGTCATAGAATAAATATTATTTAATAGTAGATGAAAGAAAAAAGGGGGATAGAAGCAACTGGAGGAATGTCTATGGTAAAATATTTATGCGTGGAAATGGCATTGAACACCAAATGACAGTGTAGCTACAGAGTAGGTTGGGTAAAGGAGGAAGTAATAAAGGCTGAGGGAGACCAAAACATGTGCGGTTGACTCATTTATTTTCATTACGAAGTTTGTCGTGATTGAAGATAATAGATAGTTGTATGAAGATTCAAAGAACAGAAAAAACGGGTCTTAGCTTGCTGTTTTAACTGAATCATGTGACTGAAATATATACTACCATATGGGAAATGAAGAAAGCAAGAGCACCTGAAGAGCCAAGAGACCGACACTGAGCTAAGATGGCAGCTGAGGTGATGAAGAAAAGAGTGGGAATATTCAAAAACAATTATTTCACATCTTAATATGTTTCTCTTTGGCTCCTGGCATGAATTAAAACAGGACCTTATTATACTTTAATGGGCACATCATGATAGAAAGTATGAATGGAAATAAAATTCTTTCAGAGATATATATGTGATTTTTAATACCAACTTCTTTTCAATAATTTCTGCCTGGGGAAAGCAATTACACAACAATAAAAATAACACTTAGTAGTAGTAGGTTATGTTTTTGTTTGTAAGTATGAGTTTTGAAATCCAATATTATATTTTAATAGCACAAGGGTGCATAGAAAAATTTTAGTGCTCCTATTGAGTGTGACAAGGCATCAATTACTATGGTCAGAGACTATCTTTCTTTTTCTTTGATCGTTTCATGAGGTGTGTGCTATTACTGTGCCCCTTCTTGTCAAAAAAGCTGAGATTAGAGAGTTTAAGTACATTCTCAAAGTCTCACAGTCACTAAATCAAACAGCTGTACACTTTAGGAATACATGATGTTTTGAACAACTGCATTCCACTGTTTTCTAGTATATCCTAATGAAAATAACATAAAATTTGTCAATCAATCCTTAAACTTCCATGCTGTCCAGATAATATACTTGAACATGTTCCCTTAAACTTTGTACCCTGTGGGAGCCCGTTTTCAGGTTCCTCGTGGCTTTACCCAGCAGGTCTGCATATAGAGGATGATTAGGACCACAGGCCTGAGTGCAGGTGTCTGAGACAGTCTGCACTTGGCTGGGCTGGGGGAGGAGGTCTTTTGCTCCACCCCTTGGCATCTCTATAAATACCCTGGGGCAGAGACAGTCGGGGCCCTTTGAAAAAGGTTCCAGGCCCTCTCGAGGCTGTTCTTTATTTTCTATCTGTTTATCTCCACAAGATTCTCCGCAATAAATCCTTCTATCTAATATTTCCTGCTGCTCACACTCAAGAAAACTCTGGGGAACTATGGGGTTGGTGGGTAAACATCCCACAGTACCCACATTTGAAGATAAAACCTGAGACCTTTGACTAGGTAGTTCCTTCAGAATCATAGGACCATGTCCAGGTTTCTGAAATAGATTTCTTGTAAGAAAGCATTGATATAGAGTACTGAATGTATATTTGAGAAACATAAAATATTTTCCTGATTCACATTTACTTTTGAGAAATTTTAGCCCATACAATTTGTAACCTGCCCCTGAAGAACAAAGAATTGACTTGTTAGGCTAAAGACATCATATTGTGGAGATAAGTGTCTGTGATGGGTTAGATTGGCAAATGTCATCTCTTTTCTAGCTGGGTTTGCTGTTCCAGCATAGTGATCTCTCCAATGGGCAGGTCATACTAACTCATCCATACCAGAATTAAGTGAAGGTAGAGCCTCATCTGATTAACTGGAGCCCCAGTTACTCTAGGCTACTGCCTAGGCAGTTAACTGGCTGTGAGCTACCAAGAGATAACTGAATTTGGAGAAGGGAAAGACTGAACTTACCTATCTAAGAACTGAAACTGTAATTCCAAAAGTTAGGCACAGAACCAGAATCAATTACCAGATCAATGGGCCTTCACATCCTTACCTTAGAGAAGGTTTTATTTGACTATAGTGAATGAGTTTACAACACTAAAAGTAATTCTACAAAAATAAATAAATATCCATGTAAAAAGTGAACATTGAGACAATACTTTGGGACTAGAGTGAAAAATGAATTGAATATAAGCATCCTTTATCTACAAACAACATAGTTCATTTCAGGCTGACTATGGAGAACTACATCAGAACAGTCTCTACAAAGGAGTTCAATATGGAAACTCAGCATGGCCTGTGAGGGATTAACCAGAACAAACACAAAAAGTCCTGTGGTTAGCTCTTGTCACACTAAAAGTCATGTTATAAAAGAAAGAAACACTAGAGTCTACGGGAACATAGAAAAGAGAGAAGAAAGCTCAGAGAGGTGATTTCCCCCATAAAACCTAAGAGCTAAAGGAATCAAGAATTAAGGAAGTAAAAACAAAGTAAAAACCTATACATCCTTCACAAAATAAAAAGGCAATTTGAGGTCCTTTTTATTCATTTATTTATTTTAAATTGTCGTCCTTTGTTGAAATGAAATATCTGGCTTCCGGCTATGATAAGATTGTTCTGAACATCAGGAAAATCAGAATTAGTAATGTAATTTGAAAGGTACTTCCTATAGTACTTGCACGTATAATAACCAATTTTCATATGAGATGGATTTTACATTTTAATTATAAATATTATGAAGTCCCAGAGGCTTTTGGCAAAGTTTTATGATAAAAGGACCAAGAACAATTGTCATGCTGAACATTATGTCCCTGATGGACTGTAGAATATATTTCCTTTAAAAGTACACACAACAGAGTACCAAAGAAGTTACTCAGAGAGGCTGAAAGCAACTTAAGTAAATGGGTGTGATGGCACATGTTTCCATGTAAACCTGATTTTAATGGGTCAACACAGTGCTATTGGGCACAATATTACAGCAAGTCTCTAGAACATACTCATCTTCTTGGCCATAACTTTGAAAGCACTCAAAAGCAAATGATCGTTTTCCCCTTCCCTTAATTCTTCTCAGACATGTTTTATCTTCATGAGTTTCTACTTTAGATGCGTCACATAATGGAAATCAGTCAGTATCTGTCTTTCTGTGGCTTGATTGACATAAGACAGTGTATGAACAAACAACTGTCATAAGAAACTCTGTTCACTGTTAGGGAAGATAAATCAAAATCATGGTAACATTCCACCTTACCTGTGTCAAGGTAGTTTTTTTTGTTTTGTTTTGTTTTTGTTTTTGTTTTTTGTTTTGTTTTGATTTGTTTTGTTTTGAGACAGGGTTTCTCTGTATAGCTTTGTGCATTTCCTGGAACTTACTCTGTAGCCTAGGCTGGCCTCGAACTCACAGAGATCCGCCTGCTCCTGCCTCCTGAATGCTCAGATTACAGGCATGTGCCACCGACACCCTGCTTAAGGTAGTTATCTTTTAAGCAACTGCTAGCAAAGATGTGGAGACCAGAATCCTTGTGTACTGCTTGTGGGAATGTAAAATGAGGAAGCTGCTTGGAAAAGAGTAAGAAGTTTCTTTTCTGAAATCTCAAAGCCCAATCCCAGTGACATACTTCCTCCAACAAGGCCATACCTCCTAACCCTTTCAACTAGTGGTCACCAGGTACTCCCTGGTGACCAAGCATTCAAACCTATGAGCCTATGGGGACCATTATTATTCAAACCACCATATTGTGCGCTTCATTGCTTAAACATTAGATAAGGACACATACACTAACTAACTTCTTTCCCAATAATAGTAAGCAATTGATTAAAAAAATAGGTCCAATTATGATGATGATGATGATGATGATGATGATGATGATGTGTACAGGAACATTCCTGGAATTCCTAGTTTCTCATCATAAGCAATAAGTTAGAGAGCTCAAAAATTTTGTTTCTTTAATTTATATTTAACAAATCTAGGTATATTTTGTGGTCAATTTCTATATTAAATTTAGACAAAGTTAACTCCTAGCATGGTCCAGTATTTTATTATATGTTGGGTATCTCCAATCAACACAAGTAAAGGACTTGAAAAATGATTGTTGAATTACTGAAGAAAGGAAAACTAAGAGAGAAGAAATAAGAAAAAGTTTTTTTTTTTAATTTGGAATCTAATTTTTTAAGATGTTTTTTAAGTTTACTTACGTGCATATGCATATATATGTCCTTGTGAGTGTCTATTCTGTGTATGTGCCTTCAGAGGCCATAAAGACATCAAATACTGAGTTACAAAAAGTTGTGAGCTGTCCAATGTGGGTACTGGGAATCAAATTCAGGTCCTCTGAAAGAACAGCAAGTGCTCTTAGTCCATTGAGACATTAATCCTTAATAGGTTAATTTATGTTTAAAAGTAAGTTAAGATTCCATATGAATTCTATTCAGTCTTACTAGCTATTAGCATAGATTAAGCCAGTCTAATAACATTATTATTACTATTTTTTATTTATGAAGCCGCATATTAGGAAAAGTCTCAATCATATAAAATATAGAACTTCTCCTAGCCCTGTCTTACATTGATCCTTTGCTATTAATTTCTAGAAATGTAAACATGAGGAAAATCCTTCCTGTTTAGCAATGAGTGACCATAAACAACAACAACAAAAATAATTAGGTGGGAGAGTCTATTACATCATGTTTTGGAAAATATAAACTAATTATCTCTTGTTATATCTTTTAAAATCTATGAAGTAACAAAGTTGGGGAGAAACTGAGCTGCTGCATTCCTAAATGTAGTTGAATGTGACAGATGACAATATGCAGCTGGCACTTCTGTTTTAAAAACGCTTGCTACGAGATAACGTGGAAGAGGAGTATCATGATGGATGAGAGTGGATCAACTAGAATCACAGCTTCTGAAAGCAGAACCCTCAGTGGGAGGAAGAAGTCTGGGTCACACCTGACATGGTTTTAAGACTCATTAGAGCTGGGTGGTGGTGGCACATGCTTTCAATCCCAGCACTCAGGAGGCAGAGACAGGCAGATCTTTGTGAGTTTGAGGCCAGCCTGGTCTACAGAGCGAGATCCAGGACAGACACCAAAACTACACAGAGAAACCCTGTCTTGAAAAAATAAATGTCACTTGGGCACAGAGCAGAAGCAATGAGTCTATTAGTTCAGTTCCTCTCTTTAAGTGGCTCCATCAAAACTTGGTGAAGCATCATTGGAATTCCTGACTAAAACTTTTAATTTCAAATAGAATTCTTGTGGTTTATCTGTGGATTAAATGTCAAGATGAGGAAGTCCAGCCAGGCTAACTTTAAGTAAAAAGCACCCATAGTCATTCTAACAAAACATACAAGGAAAGCTTAGGGAAATGAAGAGATGTCTAGAGAAAAACAGTGCGTTAAGTCCACATTAAAAAAAAATGCAAACCTCTAATACAACGGCAAAGTTTTGATATGCACAACAATAGAAGTACCTTAGTACAAACTAAAATAAAATAACTTACCACGAGTTTGAGGATTGGTTGATTTCACTACTCAAAAAAACATCTGGGCTAAAAGGATCTCCAAATATTTTCTTTCTCAAAGGTTTTGCTTTAAGGAATTCTGAAAATGCTTAAGGAATCTTAAGAGAATGGAAGAATATATAGTGGAGAAATAATTCTATTTGTGAGCCAAAAGGTTATATCAATATTTCATTAACCCATCTATTTTTAATCATCTAAAGACATGGATCAGGAGATTTTAAAATGGTGTTCACTTTCGCTGACTTTAGTTTTACAGTTTCCAAGCCAACTGTCAAACAAACAAACAAAAAAAACTTATCAATTAAAATTTTCAATATTTCTATATTTGAAAAGATATCTCAAAAAGTTCATTAGGATAATTTTCTTTTTTAAAACTTTAAAACATTTTTATACATTATATCTTGGTCATATTCTTTCCTCTCTCTCTCAACTCCTCTAAGATACCCCTTCCCTACACACACACAATTTAATATTCCATTGCTCTCTTAATAAAAGAAAACAAAACCAAGACCAAAAGTGGTATTAAAAGTACAAACAAACAAACAAAAACGTAAAGTCCATTTTCTGTTGGCCAGCTATTCCTGGGCATTGACCTGCCTCAGGTGTGGTTGATGTACCCAGTGTCATTCCACTGAAGAAAACTGAGTTTCTGTCTCTCATTAGTTGTCAACTGCAAACATCTTCTTGGTTACAGGTGGGACTTTGTGCCAGCTTTCCCTTATTCATGTTGAGATTTTGCCTGGTTTGAATTGGTGCAGTGTGGCTAGAGTTTTCCTGCCTGGCCCACAGTCAGGACAATTCTCTGTCACCCACCAGTCCCACAGTCGCTCAGACCCAACCAAGTAAACTTATATTGCTTACAAACTGTATGGCTGTGGCAGGCTTCTTGCTACATGTTCTTATATCTTAAATTAATCCATTTCTATAAATCTATACCTTGCCACGTGGCTCGTGGCTTACCGGCATCTTCACGTGCTGCTTGTCATGGCGGCGGCTGGCAGTGTCTCTCTCTCCCTTCCTGTTCCCTTAATTCTCCTCTCTGTTAGTCCTGCCTATACTTCCTGCCTGGCCACTGACCAATCAGTGTTCTATTTATTGACCAATCAGAGCAACAGATTTGACATACAGACCATCCCACAGCAGTGCAGGTTTTGTGCATGCTGTCACATTCTGAGTTCATATGTGCTACAGTCCTATTGTGCCTGAAAAGTGCTGTTTCCTTGGATTCTTCCGTGACCTCTTGTTCTGGTAATTTTTCTACTTGCTCTTTGCATAGATTTTTTAATCTTGAAGGGAGGGGTGTGAGGCAGACAAACCACTTATGACTGAGTGCTCAAGAGTCTCACACTGTCTACACATTGTACAACTGTGGGTCTCTGTGTTGTGGGATATCTTTCTGTATGCTTTGAATATGTGTTGCTCTCATGGATTGATAAATAAATCTGTTTGGCCAATGGTGAGGCAGAATAAGATTATGTGGTACATTCGAACAGAACAGACATTAAGAGGAAAGGCAGAGGCGGGGGAGATACTGTGAGCTGCTAGCAGGAGAAGCAAGATATGGAAGTACTGATAAGCCATGAAGCCACATGGCAATGCATAGATTAATAGTAATGGGTTGAGTCAGGTTATACGAGCTAGCTAGCAAGAAGCAAGAATCCATGGGCCATACAGTTTGTAAGTAACATAAACCTCTGTGTGTTTACTTGGGTCTGAGAGGCTGTGGGACTGGGCAGGACACAGGAAAACTACAACTAATGCTGTGTTAATTATCATCTACTACAAAAAAAGAAACTTCTTTCATCAGGATTCAGGAATATAGCAATATGTCACTAGGAATCATTTTATTGGTAATTTAGCATAGTAATTTTAGTAGATTATCCCCTAGGACCCATGACCTATTGCTGTGGGATGTCTTTCTATATACTGTGAATATGTGTTGCTCTGATGGTTGATAAATAAAGCTGCATTAGCCTATGGCAGGGCAGGATGGAGCCAGGTGGGAAAATCCAAGAGAGACAGTGAAGGGAGAAAGAAGAGTAAGGGGAGATGACAAACTGCTGTAAGAGGAGCAACATGTAATGGGACACAGGTAAAGCCACAGAACACATAGTGATACATATATTAGTAGAAATGAGTTAATTTAAGATGAAAGAGCTAGCTATCAAGAAGCCTGCCAAAAGCCATACAGTTGATAATCAATATAAGGCTCTGAGTGATTATTTTATAAATGGCTGCAAGACCTTGGGGCCAGGAGGAACACAGGAAAAATTCTAGCTACAACCTATTCAGTTTCAGAAACTTGGCCTCATTGACAATGTTAGATACAGGTTCCATCTCATGGACTTGGCCTTAAATCTAATCAAAGGGCAGCTGATAACTCTCATAACATTTGTACCACTATTATATCAATATGTCTATCTTGCTATTGTAGCTGGCAGAGTTCATAGCTAGGTGAAATTAGTGATTAATTTCTCTTGTGGTAGCATATACACTATCTTCTACCACTGTGAATGCTAACCAATAAGGAGAAGCTTGTAATCAAGCAACAGCTTAAGTTTTCCAGGTTTTATGGCAATAGAATCATACCATCAAGTTGTAGATGTTAACCAACAGCATTAGCAATAACCTATAATATTTGTGGTTGGTCTATGAAAATCCCTTGGCAATGACTCAAAAATATGTAACCCATTCCTACTACTGGGAGTTAATTTGGTAGTATATGATGTCTACTTGTGGCGTTTTTCTCTCGTATTATATGGCATCTCCATTTAAATTCCATTTATATATGTATATATTTTAGCTTGTAAAATAGTAGGCATCCTTAAAGCTTTATAAAAGGACTTTAGGGTGTTGATCCGTCCCCATATTCTCTGCTCTGCCCTGTTCTCTCCACCTCATCCCCACTTAATATTCTTATTCTAATGTACCCTTTATAAAACTATATTCTATTTCTTCTTCATTGGAAGACCCCCCTCCTCCCTGGTTTGTTAATAACAACCTACCCTGTCTGGATTTTCTACATAAAACACATATCTAAAGTTTAAAAGCTAACATCCACATGTAAGAGAAAACATACAATGTTTGTCTTCCTGGGTCTGGGTTCACTCATTAGAATTGTTGTCTCTATCTCCATCCAATCTGCAAATTTCATTTTCTTTAAGGTCTGCATAATATTCCATTGTGTAAATGTACCGTATTATTATTATTCATTCATCAATGGGTGGACATCTAAGCAGTTTCCAATTTCTGGCTATTATAAATACAGCAGCAATGAATGAGGATAAGCAGATATCTCTATAGTAAGACAGTTTGACAAGCATCAGTTGTTGCTTCAAAGAGAGTCAAGGAAGAACTAACTTCAAACTTATAACTGTTTTCACAGAAATACCTCAAGACTGTAGAAAATCCATATTAGTGATAACCTTCTTTAAGTATTAATCTGAAGTGATAAAAGTCTTCAATCTACACATTGCGGAAACAGACAAAAGAAAAATTTAAAATCTCAAGAAGAAGTCAGCAAGATTGTTCTGCAGGAAAGAGCAATTGCTACAAAGACTTTGCTACCTGGAGTCCATTTTGTGGAGGGAGAGAACTGACTGCTCGAAGTTGTCTTCTCACCTGTACTGTAAGAAGTGCACTACTGTAAGTGTTGTAGATGAAATAACAGGAAAGAAGGGTGTCTGCTAAGATATCCCTGGTTACACTAGGAAAGAAAGCCAAAAGATTGTACAAAATTCCCCTCCCTTAGTACTCAAATGTACTAGTTATGATATTACTTCAGTGATGAAACACCATGACCAAAGCAAGTTTGGAAGGAAAGGGTTTATTTGGCTTACACTTCCACATTATAGTCAATCATCAAAAGAATTGAGGACAGAAAATCACTCAAGGCAGGAATCTGGAGGCAGGAGCTGATATGGAGGCCATGGAAGGATGCTACTTACTTGTTTTCTCATCATGCCTTGCTCAGTCTTGTTTCTTTAGAAGCCAGGACCACCAGCTCAGGGGTGACATCACTCACAGTGGGCTAGGACTCCCTCACATCAATCACTAAATAAGGAAATGCCCCATGGGCTAACTTACAGACTGATCTTATGGAGGCATTTTCTCAATTGAGGTTCCTTCCTTTCAGATGACTCTAAGTTGTGTCTAATTGACAGAAATACTTTCAGAAAAAGCACACATACATATTGAATAAATAAGTAAGCATTTGGAAAATTAAATAAGTAGATATTTGGAAAAACTTTGTATATAAGGAGAACAAATACAATATAGATTCCATGACTTTAAGGTCACAGAAGGACACAATCTCTACATTCAGAGGAAAATAACCTTGAGAGAAAATTATTAATTGCTTGAAGAATATTTAGAAATTGTCTAGTATTTGCTAGGCTGAAAAAATTAAGGAATATTACAACATATTTCCATCATATAGAGGCTATGAATAATTTCTATAATATTCATGCAAATTGAATTTTTTCTTTTCTAAAGAACTGTAATTAGCTGACCTTTCTCCCTGTGTTCCTACCAGTCCATTTCCTCATTATTGATATTATTCATTTTATGTGAATCTTATTTCTTGTCTTTGATATAGGGCAATTAATTTTTTCAAACAATCAACATAGCTCAATATTGATTTGAGAGTCATCTGGCAACTCAATAGGCATCATTAGAGTTGGAGCCATGAAAGGGATTTGATTAGAGTGATGCCAGAGTTTTGATCTGTAAGCTGTTGATAATTAGAAAATCTAGAGTGAGGCCTTTGTTAAGAATTAGAATCTAAGCTACATAATTTTGATTTGGGGTCAATGGATAAAAAAACCCAGAAAATGTAGGAACCTAATCTGCTATTAAACAGAGAATATAAAAGTGACAATTACAAATTATTGATGAATGAACATGTAATCCAAGAACTCGACAAACTGTAGAGGCAATAGCCACACTGATGAATCTATGTTGTTTTTAAAAGCCATTTTATATAATAGCATGTTTACAATTTTAGATCAATTTTTTTAGGAAATAGAAATATGAATTAGAAGAGAAGAGATACGGGGTCCATTGAAGAATCTATCACTCTCTTAACTGATTTGCACATGTTACTTTTTACATGGAGTATTAGTTAGGGTTTCTATTGTTGTGAAAAAACACCATGACCACAAGCAACATGGGAAGGCAAGGGTTTATTTCATGTTAAAACTAATGGCTCACAGTCCATCAAGGGAATTAAAAGCAAGAAAACAATTAGGGTAGGAACCCGGAGGCAGGAATTGATGGAGAAGCCATGGAAAAGTGCTGCTTATTGTCTTATAACTAGAATGAGTTACCCAAGGGTGGCACAGCCCAGAGTGAACAAAGTTCCTCATATGAAAGAAAGTACAAGTATTTGTCTTGTTTAGTCTGATTTATGTCACTTAACGTAATGATTTCCAGTTTCTTCCATTCCCCTGAAAATGCCATTTGACTTTTTTTAAGGATACATACAATTCCATATTATATATTTAGCACAAATTATTTTCTATTTATTTAAAAATTATATATGATATATTTTATCATATTCTTTCCCATTCCTCAAATCCTCCCAGATCTTCCCCACCTCCCTATCAGTCCAATTTCTTATTTTCTTTCTCAACATCAGTCTCTGTGTCTCTCTATATCTTTTGCAAATGAACAAAAGCTAAAACAAACAAAAAACAATAAGTCACGCATTTCTTGTTTCTGAGACGGTTGAGATTCATCTATTGAGAATTGTCTGTTTAGATCTGTATACCCCATTTTTTAATTAGAATATTTCATTTTTTGATACCTAGTTTATTGAGTTCTTCATATATTAGTCCACTATTGGACATGGAGTTGACAAAAATCTTTCACCATTCTGTAGACTGCTGTTTGTCCTATTGACAGTGTCCTTTGTCTTACACAAGCTTTTCAATTTCATGAGGTCCCGTTTATTAATAGTTGATCTTAGTGCCTGTACTATTGGTGTTCTGTTCAGAAAGCTGTCTCTTATGCCACTGCATTCAAGGCTATTCCCTTATTTCTTTTTTATTAGGTTGAGTGTATCTGGATTTATGTTGAGATCTTTGATCCACTTGGATTTGAGTTTTGTCCAGGGTGATAAATATGGATCTATTTGTTTTCTTCTATATGCAAATACCCAGTTGGACTAGCACCATTTGTTGAAGATGCTTTCTTTTCTGCATTCTGTATTTCTGGCTTCTTTATAAAAAAATAAAAATAAAGTGTCCATAGGAATGTAGATTTATGTCTGGTTCTTCAATTTGATTCCAATAATTAACATATCTGTTTATATGACAATACCATGCAGTTTTTATTACTATAGCTCTTCAGTACGTCTTGAAATTGGAAATGGAGATACCCCCAGTGGTTCTTTTATTATTCAGGATTGTTTTTGCTATCCTGAGTTTCTTTTTGTTGTTGTTGTCGTTTTTTCCATATAAAGTTGAGAACTGTTCTTTCAAGATCTTTAAATAATTATGTTATAGAAATATAGGATATAGATATAATAGGATAAAAGAGTAGATCATTGACTCTACATTTAAAGAGCAAAAACTTGTTTAAAATGTTTTACATTGCTGTGTATTTTAGTTTATTAATATAAATTTAAAGTTAATTTTATTATACTGTATTTATATTTCTACTCTTGTTTAAAGTATTTTGTTTGTGCAACTCATTTGAAATTGTAGTGTATAATTAAGAAATACATATTAATAATTAGTCATCTATGATAATCACACTTATAGTCATGTTAGTTAAATTTTCTAGGTATCCATAGATATATTTCAATTAGGTAGGTAATCTCCAAACACTTCAAAGACATACAGAATATGGCATTTAAAATATTTTAAAAACTTAGACTTTCCTGGACAGTGAGACACATTTGCTCCTGGCAGCACCAATTTACTTTAAAGAGGAAGACAGGCATCAAAGACATTCCACATGGAGTTTATCTTCTTCTTGGCAAAAATAGCCATTTGGGCAAGAAACTGTTCTTGCCGGGACTGCTTGACAAAATGTTGTATAAACTGGACATGCAAGACCCATAGGAAGGTGACTACTGAACTTTTCAAGGCAAGATGGTCCTTCATGTTCCTGCTTTGTAGAAGAAACTGCCAGACATTCTATAGGACACAGAGAGAAGCAATTGAGAGACTCTAGGCCTATAGGCTGAAGAAGGATGCCCCAATGTTACAGAGGACCTTTGGATGACTCTCCAGGTAGGCAGCTATCTCTGTCATTTCCAGAATGTTGGAAGTTGCTTACAATGAATTTCCTGTTTACTTGGGTAATATTATATCCTCCTGAGGTCTTTGATGTAGTTGAAGACTGGACAGTTATAATTTTCCTTGGTTACAATAAAAAGATAAGTTAGATATGAAACCTTAGACTCACAAATATAGGATAGATAGGATATCTTCTTTAATTTTGCCAAATACAAATAGACCAGATATTATAAATAGACTAGGTATTGTAACCGTAATTTTTGCTTGATAACTATTTTGTTATATGTAATTTTACTATGTTAAAGTTAAAACCTTCCTTTTTGATTAGACAGAAAAGGGGAAGTGCTGTGGAATATCATTCTGTATGCTGTGAATGTGTGTTGCTTTAATTGGTTGATAATTAAAATGCTGATTGACCAGTAGCCAGGCAGGAAGTATAGGTGGGATTAGCAGACAAGGAGATTTCTGGGAAGAGAAAGGCTGAGTCAGGAGTCACCAGCCAGACACAGAGGAAGCAAGATGACAAGGCAGACCTGAGAAAAGTTGCCAAGACATGTGGCTAAACATGGATAAGAATTATGAGTTAATTTAAGTGTAAGAGATAATCAGTAATAAGCCTGAGCCAATGGCCAAGGAGTTATAATTAATGCAAGCCTCTGTGTGCTCTACTTGGGGAGACACGAGTGGGAGAGATTTGTCCTGACCGCCAGACAGCCAGAACACAGGAAAACTTCCCAATACAGAATTATGTTGGAATTTTGAGGGAAGTGTACTGAATCTGTAGGTTTCTTTTGGTAGGATGGCCATTTGACTATGTTAACACTACTGATACATGAGCATTGGAGATCTTTCATCTTATGATATCTTCTTCAATTTCTTTCTTCAAAGACATGAATGTTTTATCATACAAGACTTTCATTTCCTTGGTAAGAGTTCCCCAAGATATTTTATATTATTTGTGACTATTGCGAAAGGTGTTGTTTCCCTGATTTCTTTCTCAGCCTACTTATCATTTGTATATAAGAGGGCTACTGATTTTTTTAGTTAATCTTATATCAAGCCACTTCATTGAAGATATTTATCAGCTGTAAGATTTCCCTGGTAGAATTCTGGAGGATAACTATGTTCTATCATATCATCTGCAAATAGCAATACTTTGACTTCTTCCCTTACAACTTGTATTCCCTCGATCTCCTCTAGTTGTCTTATTGTTTGAGCTAGAATTTCAAGTACTGTATTGAACAGATATGGAAAGAGTAGACAGCCTTGTCTTGTTTCTGATTTTAGTGGAATTGCTTTGAGTTTCTCTCCATTTAATTTGATGTTGGCTATAAGCTTGCTATAAATTGCATTTTATTATGTTTAGGTATGTTCCTTGTATCCTTGATCTCTCCAAGACTTTTATCATGAAAGGGTGTGAATTTTGTCAAAGACTTTTTCAGCATCTAATGAGATAATCATGTGTTTTGTTTTCTTTCAATTTGTTTTTATGATAGAATGCATTTACTGATTTTTGTATATTGAGTCATCTCTGCATCTAGAATGAAGCCTATTGAATCATGGTTGAGGGTTTTTTTTTATATGTTATTGGATTCAGTTTGCAAGTATTTCAGTATCTGTGTTCATAAGGGAAATTGGTTCTTTGTTGAATCTTTATGTAGTTTGGGTATCTGGGTAACTGTGGCCTCATGAAATGAATTGGCAATGTTCCTTCTGTTTCTATTTTCATTAATCATTTGAAGAGTATTGGCATTAACTTTTCTTGAAATTATGGTGGAATTCTGTGCTAAACCCATCTGGCCTTGGGTTTTTTGTTTTGTTTTGTTTTTGGAGACAATGATTACTTCTATTTCCTTAGGGGTTATAGGTCTATTTACATTGTTTATCTGATCTTGATTTAACTTTAATGAGTGGTACTTATCAAGAAAATTATTCATTTCTTTCAGATTTTTCCAATTTAGAGAAACACAGGTTTTTAGAGTATGTCCTTATGATTCTCTGGATTTCCATTGTGTCTGTTGTTTTGCCCCCTTTTCATTTCTAATTTTGTTAATTAGGATATTCTCTCTGTGTCTTTTAGTTAGTTTGGATAATGGTTTGTCTATCATGTTGATTTTCTCAAAGAACTAGGTCTTCCTTTTATTGATTATTTGTATTATTCTCTTTGTTTCTGTTTACACTGATTTCAGCTTTCAGTTTTATTATTTCTTGCTGTCAATTCCTCGCAGGTAGGCTTACTTCTTTTTTTTTTTTTTCCAGAGCGTTGAGGTGTGCTGTTAAGTTGCTAATATGAGATCTCCACATTCTTAGCCATCAGGGAAATACAAATCAAAATTACTTTGAGATTCCATCTTATCTTGTCAGAATGTCTAAGATCAAACACACAGATCACAGATTCAGAGACCCACAGCCAGATATTATGCAGAGAAAGAGCCTAAATTGGAGATCTACATAAAATCCCTCCCTTAGAGCTCAGGGAATCCTATGAAAGAGGAGATGAAAAGATTGTAAGAGCCAGAGAAAATGGATAACAGGGTCCTCTGAATCAACTAAGCAAGGTGCACATCATTATATCTAGTAGCTTACTATTTTTATGGGACTCCTGGCTATGGAAATGATTGTATCTCTGACTCTATTGCCTACTCTTGAGACTCATTTCCTCCTGTTTCATTTCTCTGTCCACTTCAATATGATTGTTTTTGCTTTGTCTTATATTTTATCTTGTAATATTATAAAGTAACTATGGAAATTGAATAGTGCATTGTTTTTAATGTGGTCATTCATGTTTTTGGTAATCATTAGGTTTGTTTCATTTCAAAACAATGTCCTTTGATATTTTAAAGGATGTAAACAGAAATAGAATTTATGATCAGTTATGCAAGCATTTTATATATTTTAGACAACAAATTCATTATTTGGGAAAATAAAAAAAAAAAGCAGTAAGTCAAAAAATACCCAACAACAACAAAAAAAAAACCCTCTCATCCTCCCCATTTTCTCCCCACCCCAGCAATAACAACAAAATATGGTGTCCATTTTGTGTTAGCAGGCTACTTCTAAGCATAGGGTCTTCTCTGGAGTGCATTTGACATATCCAGTGACACTTCACTGGAGAAAACTGATTTTATGTTTCCCAGCTGGTATGAATTTCAAATATCTTATTGCTTAAGGACAGAAATTTGATTTGTGTCCACTTCCCATTCTCCATGTTGGGATATTGTCTGGTTTGAACATGCCTTGTGTCTTGTGTGTGCTGCCATAGTCTCTGTAGTTTTATGTGTATGTCAGTCTTGTCTGTAAAATGTGTCCCAGTGGAGTCATACACCACTTCTGGCTCTTACAATCTTTCAATCTCCTCTTCTCCATAGATCCATGAGCCCTAAAGGGGTGGGTTTGGCAGAGTTCCCACTTAAGGCAGGGTGCTCTAAATGATGACATGACTAAATTGTGTCCTCAAGCAATGGACCTTACCATCAGATTATAGAGATTAACCAATAACCTTTCCAATAGCCTGTGATTTTTAGAGTGTTCTATAGGACTCTTTTGGCCAATAATCCAAGATGTAACCTATTCCTAACACTGGAGATTTTACTTAATGCCGTAATATAGCTAGTTGGGGCATTTTCTTCCCCCATTATATTGTGACTTCACATAAATTATTTTCATATATGTATATATTTTAGGAATCATTTATGGTAATAGGTTTCTACATGGCTTTTCAAAAGGCATTAGCTGTCCCTTCCCATATTCTCATTTTACCCTGTATCTCCTCCCCCTCCCCAAATCATTATAGGGATCTCTCAAAAAGATGAAAATCAATCTAACACAAGATCCAGCTATACTACTATTGGGCATATATCTAAAGGACTACATCTTGCTACAGAAATAGTTGCTCATCCATGTTTGTTGCTACCCTATAAAAGGCAGAAATTGGAAATAGCCTACTTGTTCATTAACTGATAAATAGATATTGAAAATCTAGTAATATGCACAACAGAATATTTTTAAGTAGTTAAGGAAAAATGGAATTTTCAGGGAAATGATGGATCTAAAAACAATTATCGTGAAAGAGGGAACCAAGAGCCCACCCCCAAAGAAAATAAAAAAACAAATAGAACATAATTTCTCTTATATGTGAATACCAACTTTTCAGCTTTAGATATGCATGTTTCAGTCTGAATAAGCAAGCACAGAGGTTAGGTAGCTAGTAAATAACCAGAGTGGAAAAGGAGAAGGAAAAATATAAAGTATAGTCTTATAAGGAAATAAAGGGGAAACTAGATTAGGTGACATTTTCTTAATTGAGCTAACTTCTTCCCACATGATTCTAGCTTGTGTTAAGTTAACATCAAACCAACCAGTGAACTTGGCTTTATTTTTAAGATAAAATTCTTTCAAACAGAGATGATCTCTACCACCTGTTAAGCTTATATATTCTTTTCTTCTTCTTCTTCTTCTTCTTCTTATTATTATTATTATTATTATTATTATTATTATTATTATTATTATTTACATTTATTATTATTTCATGATGATGATGATGATGTGTTGAGATTGGTGGTTATTTGCACTTGTTAGTGCATGTGCCCATGAAGTCCAGAGAATGTTTTAGAGTCTCTGGTACTGGAGATACAGGTGGTTGATGAGGTACGTGATTGAGGTTCTGGGAACTAAACCTTAGTTCTCTTAACTGCTCTTAACTTAATGTGCTCTTAACTGCTGAAACATCTCCAGATCCTCTTAGATATTCTACTCAAAATGAAAATAAGTCACACGATAAATATGACATTTTTCAAGAAAAGCATGGAATGAATACATAACTGTACTCTAATCTTTATTTTTCTTTTTTAAAAAGTTTGATAAACTTTAGCTGTTGTATCCATTTCCCTTCCTGGCATGTGTCCTCAATCTTTGTTTTCTTTGCCAAAGAGCATTTTCTTGATATGTAAGGAAAAGGATTAAAAGGGAAAACATTTTCTCAAAATTAGTACCATGAAATTTACAGTAATTAATCTTACACGGTACTTGTAATTCATTTGGAAGAGAAAAATGGGATGTAAGCATGTTCATCTCTAGAACAGTGCACCAATGCTTTCACAATGGATTTTCTCATGCTTTAGAAGTTCCATAGTCAGGCTGAACATTTTGTGTACAACTGGATAAAAAAATAGCTGTATCATCTCTTCAATGAAATCCAAGCCACAAAAGCAAGCTCCAAGATGTTTGACTCCAGGCTATATCTGAAACTAGGTTTCATCTTCAACCATGTGGCTGACTTCAACCAAGTCACACTCTTTGGAAGGTTGAAGACTGAGAAATGTTGTTGAGAATCTATTATCTAGGAGATAAAAATTTAATCCTAAAACGACATAGGCATTGTTTACAGTAACACAGTGAAGATACCCTATGCTCACTAAAGACCCTAAGATAGATATGCTTACTTTCACTCTTCTACATCTGTTTTCCACACATATCCACCTTTGGACCATCTCCCTATTTCATTCATTTAAATGGACCATTGTCTAATAACTGAATATATTTATTCAATGTTATTCTGTAAGGTAATTATTGCAATAAAGCCTTTGAAATGATATAGGAAGATGGTATTTTTCTATTCTTACTTTCAAATTGAAATTATGTCTGGAATTGTTTTCCATATTTTCCTTTCACTGTCCAAAACATTATCACAGACATGAGTTCTTGCTCTTTTTGTGTTTACTTACTAACTGCTATTCTTATTCACATGCCCAATACAGACATAATTCTCCCCAATACAGTGCATGTTTGAAGAGCAGAAACTTTTGTGAGTAGGAAAGCCTAGTTTATTGTGCTTGGTAGGAACTTCATTATTACTTATTACACAAAAGTCACTTGATTTCCTTTTCACATACCCACTACTTCAATTGTCAGAGAAAACACAAGAACCACGATGAAACTGAAGGACTATTCGCTGCCTGTAGGATGTATTCATTAACACCCTAAAAGAGAAAACATTTTATAACTTTAAGTCATCAGTAAATCTGAAAAATAGAAACATTAATGAAATTCTCATAGTTTGTGTTGTATACAAGGCTTTAGAGAGCCCTTCAAAATCAAGAGATCTTTCTAATTTGTCTTACTACAACTTGGCTAGGTATGACCATGTCTAGCAAAGTTATTAAAAATAAAACGATGTATTTTGAAGTATGTCATGAGAAAACAAATTTTGTCTCAGTAGAACACTGATTTTGACAAGTTCTTTATATTGCCCCAAAATATTCTGCTTTGCCTCCTTGACAGGAAAAACTCTACCAGAATAGCCAGCTCTCACGGTTAAAGGTTCAGACTTACATGAACTCACCAGTCTCAATTCAAAACTGTCATTGTGTCATTATAGTGCACATTAATCTCATGAATATTTGATATACCACATACATCAGTTAAATATTCAACATATAAAGTGATTATTGGAGTAATTTTTCATTGATTCTATAATCCATCCAGCTGCAATCTTCATCAAGAACCATGAATCTCCAGGTGACTAAGATAGATTCAGGCACATAGGATACAATAAACAAAATGAATAGCCACAAAATAAATACATAAAATTCTGTCTGATTTTTAACATATGTTTTATCCAATTTATTTGTATCAACCTCCATGTCCAAAATATTATGAGTACCATATAAATACATACCAACAAAATTTACGAGGTGCTATGACCAAGTATAGACAGCATGTACAGGAAACTAGGACACCTTTTCAGAAAAAGCAAGTAAATGAAGACTTGAATTCTGACAGTGAGTTAGCACCTCCTTATGGTATATCATGCAAAGCTCTGGTGACAAACACCAGGGTTTCCAGCTGGTAGTGACAAAACACGTCAGGAAGGCTTCCTGAAGTCTAGTCACCTATTCTTCCTGAAATACTCAGCGCGGCAGGTAGGCAGGAAGCGTGTCACAGGTCAGGTTTCATCAGAGGCCTCTTGCTTCTCCTCTGCCTTTACCATATCGTGGCATTAACATGAGAGTAGTTCACCCCTGAAGGAGAACTAGACATCTGGAACACCAAACACCCTGACATGAGGCAGAGCAGTGGAGTGTTGGGCAATGCTCTCTTTCTTAGCAACTTGGGGCTGTATTTCCAAGAGGAGCTCAAGTACGGCCAATGTCTCTTTCCAAAGTAACTTCTTCCCACAAAACCTCAATTATTAAACAAGTTAGATGCTCTTGGGGTATAAGCAGAAGAGTGGCAATAATCACAAATAGGAAAAAGAGAATGCCTGCATTCATGGAAGAAGGCCAATTCTCCTGGAATCATCCTTGGAGAGTTCTACCTAATTATATTTATGTTAGGGACATGTTCATTTTTGAACATAGTTTATTCATAGGAACATTTTCATAATAAAATTCTTATGCACTTCAACATTGGACTCTACATGAAATGGATATTTGAAAAACAATATATTTTATTTAAACACTTGAACATTCTGACTACACTTTACCAAGAGCATATCATTAATATTCAGTATTCCATGTAGTTCACCTTACAGAAAGAACACAATACAATACAAAAACAAAAGAAACCCACTCTCATAGACACAGAGATTAAGGTCTCACAAAGTTCCTTCCTACTAGGTCCTGAGAACTCATTGACATGCTCAGCTCTAACTGTCCGAATTGATTTTTCTGGAAAGCAGTCTCCACATTCTTGGAATTAGATTTTAGTTAATCAGCTGGTAGTTAGTTAGTTAGTAAGTTGTTAGTTTGTTAGTTGTCAAACAGCCTTTTATTTACACCACATGTAGTTTACTCATTTAATTTTCCAGAACTTACAAAATATCAATGTAGATGTGATATCTGTCCAAATATGTCTTATTAATAACAGAATTATGTAACATCACCAGCCAAATACTGCCTTTTTAATAGTCTTCTTTGAAGAGATTAATTTCGTCAATCTTCTTCAGGAATCTTCATAAAATCATGAGTCTTAAATTGAGCACAAATATGTTTCTCCAGTTACATTATTCCAGAAGATGCTGGAAAGAATCAGTATGCAACATAACATAGAGGTGGCTTATTTGCCAGTAATTTTCTCTGTATAATCTAAAAAACACTTATTTTCATCTACTGTGAATTCTGTTTGGAAAGAATATGATGGACTGAGAATTGAAACACCAGCATTCTCAACCTTGGTTTTTTGCCTTAACAATCTTCTCACTTTAGAAAGTCAGTTTCTCTGTCACCTACTTCCTCATCTATAAAATAAGGATCACTTTTCCATATTGCTTGCTTTTCTTTAATATGCTAAATTATGATACAAACTATTGATTATCCCTTTTAGAATGTTTTTCCATTGCAACTACACATTCTTCTTTCCATCATCAAGTAAGCAATAATCAGTAACCTACATGTCAGGCCCCAATAAGTAAAGTTTTTTTTTTTTTAACTCTGTCTTCTACAATTCCATGATCAGATATAAGAAACAGTCATGGAACCAATACTATGTTATCATTATTGCAATGGAAGAGAAAGTCCAAGTGTTATAGGAACACAGATAGGGCTGTTCAATGGTAAGAAAAAGTTACATAAAAATGTACGTATGTTTAGTGACTTTAAATATGAATATCTCTCTCTCTCTCTCTCTCTCTCTCTCTCTCTCTCTCTCTCTCTCTCTCTCTCTCTCTCTCTGATTACATCTACTCTGATTACATCTAATTGAATATTTTAACAGATATTGGGGTCTTTCTTAATGATTCCTTACTCCAGACAATACAAACATGCCCCTAAAAAGTTTTTCCCTCTGACTACGTGGCAGTAACCCAGTTGCAAAATGAAAACACCTCATTTTTCATGTAGTGTGAGATGGATCCACAAGATTACATTGAATATGGAAATGGCCTAAAGGTATATAGACAATAAAGTCCTCCAAAGGGGCTATAGCTGTGACCTCTCAAAAGTAACTATTTTAAAAAACATTTTCAGAATCGCAGAGGGATCATGAGGCATGGGGGCTAAAAGAAAAGAGGGTGGTAAGGGGTGAGTATGATCAAATTACATTATTTATATGTGAAATATCATAATGAAACTGTTATTATTTATTATTAATACATGCTAATGGGGCATTTTTAAAATAAACTATTTGGTAATGTTTGTAGATGTCATGGAATTTTTTTCACATCCTTTTGTTTAAATGGGCTTGAATTTTTATTTCAGTATATTTTCAAACTAGAAGGAAATATTTTTGCATGCATGGTGACACACTGGCTCAAACATCTCTATCAGCAAACCTTTAACACTGCATTTCGATCAGGGTCTGATGACACAGCCAGAACTCTACACTCCAACCAGACACTTAGATTTAGGTTTTAAAAAAGATTAACGCATGATTTCTTTTCAAACTGTTCACATGACTTAGACCACAATGGACAAACAACAAAATGCAAAATCATTCTAGGAAGCATTTCATGAAGTTAGCAGATTTTATGGCTAACTTAGAGGCAGTGCAAGGCACATGCTAACCCATAGTGAGCTGATTTTAAGTCTTCTCTAACATATACTGAATACATACAAAGCTCATATATTAGAACTGGAAGACACACCATATGCTTTAACCTCACAGATTCAATAAGGCAGGCATTTTAGATTCTTGGTATACAGTATATATAATTTTTCTAATTTAATCAATGATGGGAGGCTGGTGTAGCTTATTTTAAAGACCCCCCCCCCACGACATAAAGTAAACCTATTCTAAAGCATCTTCCATCTCCAACTATAGTGTTTCTATGGCTTCTGATGTTAGCAAGATTGCCCCTGTGACCTTAACACTAGCTTGGTGACTCTCTCCATCCTGGAACATTTCTTGGATTTTTCAACTGCAGTTTTTGGCTGGATTTTGAATACTCCATTTCCGGAGTCATTCATCCTGCTCCTGGCTGATGATGGCATAGAATTAGAGATGACAAATTCATCTCGCTTTCAGTTCTGACCTTTGAAGATTACTAAGCACTCCATGAAGTGCTGTGTCAGTGTGCTCTTTTTCTATAGTAAGGTATGATTAGGGTGCGAACAAAAGGTACTGTGTTCTTTATGACGTCAACCATACACACTGGACAAAACCATGGCAATTTATCTTTGGTAAGTGTTATCACATCTAGACAAGTGCAGGGGGTGTTTTGTTGGAGGAATGATTTATAGGAAAGCCTACACATTTTATACAGAAACCTTAAAACGGATTACATACGAAATAAGTCATAAATGAATCATGAACTGACAAGGTAGTGGACGGATCTTCGGGAAGGAGAAAATCCAAAGAGATGAATTAGAGTGATATGCAAGAGTGATGCACAGTAGGATTCGCCGATGATCATGAGACAGCAACACGCTGAACAAGCTCTCTGACACCATGTGGATCCCCTGGCAACACAAGGAGAGTTAGCTCATCTGCATAGATAAGCATAAGCTTGGAGATTTATACAGTTCAAATTTTACCAAAGATGTTGATAATGTTGGAAGGCCGATGCCTAGGGCAAAGCAAGAAATGCAGAAGATCCCAGCACTCCTGCCACATCTGGGACTTTCTTTGTCCCATTAGTATGCTTGCTGAGCTGGATTAATTAGTCTTTTTTTTTTTTACCTCCAGGGCACATATGCAATCACTAATTCACACAGAAAGGAGCTATCTCAGCATACCATTTGTCCCCAAAGTTAGTATAAGCCACTTGGCATTCTCCATGAACTATGAGACATATAATTTCAGGTTTGATTACCATTAAGTGTTTTTGACATATTATGCACTTTTAAGAGCATAGTTTAGGATTGTATCATACACAACACTAATACATATGTCAGCAGGTCAGTCATAAGTATGTTTTTTTTTTAAGATTGCTCTGGTTACTTGGCCTCTTTTGAACCTGTGGCAAACCTCTGATAAAGACAGACTAGTCACTGAATCAGATGCTAATCACTTCTGTCTTAGTTATGTTTTACAGTGCTGTGATAAAACACCATGACCATGGCAAATCTTTCATAAAGGAATGTATTTAAATGGGGCTGGCTTACAGTTCAGAGGTTTAGTCCATTATTGTCATGGTGGGAAACATGGCTACATGTAGGCAGACATGGTGCTGGAGAAGGTAGCTGAGAGTTCTATATCTGGATCCACAGGCAGCAGGAAGAGACGTTGTCACCGGGCCTGGCTTGAGCATCTGAAACCTCAAAGGCCACACCCAGTGACATACTTCCTCCAATGAGGCACACCTACCCCAACAAGGTCACACTTCCTAGTCGTGCCACAACCTATGGGCCTATGGGGGCCATTTTCATTCAAACCACCACACACCCCATACACTTATCTTTCTACTTATTTTTCTTTTTCAATAATTATTATTTTTTATTTATGTACATGTGCCTACATGGTTTATTTTTTGTGCACCAAGTGCATGGGGGTGCCTGAGGGTAGAAGAGTGTTGGATCCTCTGCAACTGAAGTTATAAGCAGTTGTAAGCCACCCAACACAGGTGTTGTGACCAGGAAGCAAAGAGCTCTTAACTGTTGAGCCACCTCTCTGGTCCCATTCTTCTATTTCATGTAGGTTATATGATGTAATTGTATAGGCGTTATCACTCCAACATAATAATTAAATGTTATATTTTTTTGCATTTAAGTGTTGGCCCCATCTGTAAATTGATTTTGCTTTTGGTTGTTCTAAATGCATTTTAATTTTTAAATGATAATGATTACCCATATTTAATAGGTACAGGGCAACATTTCAATGCATATGTAAGATATATAATAGTCAGATCAAGATAACTGGTATATCTATTATCTTACACACTTGTCATATTTGTGTGTTTGAACATGTAAAAATCTTTTCTACTATTTTTAAATATTCAACTAATGATACTTAACCACAATAACCCTATTGTGCTAGACAGAGCTTTAGAAGCTATGCTTTCTATTGGCCACTGCATCCATTAAATATGTTGTCTCCATACTTCTCTCTATTCTTTCTAAGCTCTGGGAGTTATTCTATCCTATTCCTCTGTGACAAAAACATTTATGTTTCCTTCTGTAGAACATGAGGTGTTTGCATCTCTCCCTCCAATTTAATTAACCTGTATTTCTCAGCCGCATTCATGTTGTACCAACTCACAAAATTTCATGGCTTTTCAAGGATGAATCTACTCAAACGTGTGTGTAAGCCATATTATCTTTCTTAGATCAGTGGATACCTAGGTTAATTCTGTATCTTGTTTAGGACAGAAGGTGTCTTTTTATATAATGTCTTTTTCCTTAGGCATGCATTCCAAGTGTAAATTCAGGCTATTATCCTATTTTTAAACTATTATTTGCTTTTTGTGGTTGAATTCTTAGAATTCCTTATACTTTCTGAATATGAATCTCTTTTAACTTTAAGATTTGACAAATGTTTTCTCTCATTTTTTAGGTCTTGTCTTCACTGATATCTCCTCACAGTGCAAGAGCTTCTTGCTTAATATAACACCATTTGTCAGTTTATGCTTTGCAAAATGATCTTCTGCAGTCATGGCTGGTGTTATACACATAAAACAGGAAGTGTGGATCTCAGTGTATTGTACTCTTTATTAGCCCAATATTCTTAACTGCATATTACATTGTTAAAAATTATTAATATCACTTAATTTATGAAAATATGTACTATTTAGTGGAAATACAAGGTTACATTTTCACTTGGTCCAAAATATATTTCTGAGTTTGTCAATTTTCTATTTGCTTTAGTAAGTTATATATTCTTTTGATTTTATGAAATACTGTGCATTTTATAATTTCTACCATTTCTTTAACAAGATCTTGGTTTTTGTCGCTATTTACCATTCAAAATTTGAGTTGTTAATTTTTATTTTTCTAATGATATTCCATCTAATAATAGAGATACTATAAATGTAAAAATGATTGACTTTTCTCTTTTGTGGTGTCTGGTTTTGTGTCATTTTTATTATTTTCTCCTTTTGGGTGGTTTTCAAGTCCATGTCATATTTGATCCAATTTTAGGAAATATTTTACATGTATTCTTTCATAATGTCTTTGAATTAATTGTTCCTGTCACTCTACAGTATTTCTTGTGTGTGGTCCTCTCTTTGGCACAAACAGCAGATGCTTAAAAAGTTTGGGTTGGCCGGGCGGTGGTGTGGCACGCCTTTAATCCCAGCACTCGGGAGGCAGAGCCAGGCGGATCTCTGTGAGTTCGAGACCAGCCTGGTCTCCAAAGCGAGTTCCAGGAAAGGCGCAAAGCTACACAGAGAAACCCTGTCTCGAAAAACCAAAAAAAAAAAAAAAAAAAAAAAAAAAAAAAAAAAAAAAAAAAAAGTTTGGGTTGGTGTCATGACCACAGAATTTCATCTACTCACTTGAATTCCAAATTCAGCTCCTAAGTTGAACTAGAGTAAACTCATGACAATCAAAGCTGCATCTGGATTGACTTAAGAAATTTTATTTAACTTGATACAAGGAAAGGAACATTATCTAGTTTTTCTGAATTATCAACCAGTTACATTCAATATATTCAGATTACTTACACAGCTGCTCTTATGCTTCTTTCTATCCCTGTTAAAATAAGAACAAAGAGATGAAAGAGAAAGGAAAACAGAGGTAGGAGAATATTGCTGAGAGTGTATTAGAGTTGTCAAATGCAGGTGAGAAAAATTTGGGCAACAATGTGGATACATTCAAGAAGAAATATATGAAGGTATTGGACAAGACTTTTACAATGGGAAGAATATTTCTTGCAGACTTAATAAAAGTCAGAAACTGCAACAATTCTCAGCTGCTGAAATATGTATTATATTCCAAGTTAGCTACTGAACCTTACTTTTTTCTACTGTTTGTTTGTTATAGATGGCCTCTAACTCACTCTCTATCCCAGAATGCTCTTAATTCCAGATTCTTCTGCCTCTGCTTCCAATAATAGCATTACAGGTATGGAACAACTTGTACGACTAATTTTTTACACATTTTGGACTTGATGGTTTAAGAGGGGAGTCATAATTTTTTGGGTAGGTAGGAGGTTTAAGGGAGAATCTGGAAGAAGTTCAGGGAGGAAGATGAATAAAATCAAAATACTTAGTGTGAAATTTCCAAAGAATTAATAAAAACATTATTTTAAAAATGGCCGGGCGGTGGTGGCGCACGCCTTTAATCCCAGCACTCGGGAGGCAGAGCCAGGCGGATCTCTGTGAGTTCGAGGCCAGCCTGGTCTACAGAGTGAGATCCAGGAAAGGTGCAAAGCTACACAGAGAAACCCTGTCTCGAAAAACCAAAAAAAAAAATAATAATAAAATAAAAAATGGAAATGATATAGTTAAAATACATGATCACAAGTACGATGTAATTTTGTTTGTCAGTTACTAATATTTATTTTGTCTTCTTTCACTTTATTTTAAAGACTCATAGTATTGGCTATGCTAACTTCAAATTTACAGTTTTCCTTAGTGCTGAATTATATGTGAATACCACCTCACACCCCCCTTTCTCTCCCCTCTTTTCCTTTCTCACTCTCGCTCTGGCTGTGTGATGAGTGTGTGTGTGTGTGTGTGTGTGTGTGTGTGTGTGTGTGTGTGTGTGTGTGTGTGTGTGTGTGTTGGGATACAGGGTATCACTGTGTAGACCAGGCAGGCCTCACACTTCAACAATCCTTCTGCCTCTTTCTCCCAAGTGCTAAGAGCACTACCATGTGTCACCTTGCCTTTCTATCATTATCTTTAAATAAGTAAGAACTGCATTAAAACTTGGAATTGATCATGAAATAAACAATTACAGAACCTGCTTGTTTTCCAAATAAACTTCTGAACCCAGAAGTTTTAGTAATTTTCTTCCTGAGAAGATAGTTAATTTTGCATATCCAGAGATTATGTAGAAGGGAGAAAGTAGGTGAATGAAGCTATGATAACAGGCACAATGATTTTATTTTTTCCCTGTTGATTTTTAAAGCAGAATAGAGAGACCAGTGAAATGAAAAATATATGCATGTTATCTTCATTTGAACATCATTAAAATTATTTGTTTTAACTATACTGCTTTAAAGTGTGATTTAAAATAAATTATAGGCCTCATTACATCTCCATAGTAAGTATCTTCACCATGACTGTCTAAAAACTGAAATTGGTTTGTAAGCATAATATGGTTATCACACTTAACAAAAGGACCATGATTTTTTAATTTTTTTTCCTAAGACAAATTTCACATGTACACCTCTCATTTTCCTAGCATCATTCAGTGCTGGCTAAATGGATAATTAGCCATTGAAGGAATCATGGCTTGCTTTTTGTTGTCCTGGCTCCTGAGATTCTATTCATCTCACAGTTTTCCATTTCACAAGACTGAACATGAATGCCGTCTTTTCCCTATAGATTTATCTCCCTATCTCCTGCATCAACACAATCGCTTTCTCATAGTGACATTGACTCTTTAGTCACTTTGTGTTACCTAAAAAGATAGATTTTACACCTGTGCTATCAATCAGATTCAGTCTTCAATGATTTTGGCAAGTTTTCCTAAGTTTTAATGCTGTGTATTTTTTTTTTTTTTTTTTGATGCTGTGTATTTTGGATCTTGGACCGTGTCACATTGGGAAGACCTATGGGATCTGCTTTCCCACCACTGTGGTGATAGGCCTTATTTCTGACTTTAGTATGTTCCAGTTTGCAATGCCAATTTCCCTTACCCTTTTCAACAGCAAAGGATCATAGAAAGGTATCTATTACCTGGTAGTTTTAGAATGCAGTGAAGATCCTTCTCAAAAAATACATATATTTTAAACGTTAAAAACAGAACATTAAAAAAAACTTATTCAAAATAAATTTATTGACTGTTACTCTTTAAGCAGAGAATAGATATAATTTTCTTACCAACTACACAACTTCAACCCTGAAAACATCTTCTGTGTTAAAATCAATACTGATGGGCAGTTCTTCCTTTACCAGTTTTATCAGAGAGCAAAGGGGATTGCAAGAGTGACAATAAGTATTTGCTGTATGGATTCTCATTTTTCTTTCAAAATACTGTTATATACATGTGAGTTCTCATATTCTGAAGGCAATTCACAGTACTACAGTACTTCTCTACTTGATGCTTAGGTAATTATAAAATCAAGAGCCTGAAAAGGCCATCTTTTGTAACCAGGCAAGGGCTCAAGTGGAAGGTTTGGGACACCAACCCAGCCACAAAACCTTCAACCTCCAGTTTGTCCTGCCTTCAGGGTGTTCTGGGACTGGAGCCTACCAGAATCATCATCAAAAAGACCAGAGAGACTTCATCCAACAACTGATGGGAGCAGATGCAGAGTCCCACAGCCAAGCATTTGGAGGAGGCTTGCAGAGGAGCAAGAGGAAGGATAGAACAAATCAGAGGGATCAGGGACACAATGAGAACACAGCCCACAGAATCAATTGACCTGGACTCATGGGGATTTGAAGAGATCAAGGAACCTCTAGAGGTCTGACCTAGATCCTCTACATGTATGTTATTGCTGAATAGCTTGGTGTTCTTGAGGGACTCCTAACAGTGAGAACAGGGTCTGTCTCTGACTCTTTTGCCTGCTTGTGGGACCCCTTTCTTCCTACTGGATTGCCTCATCCAGCCTTGATAAGATGGTATGTGCCTAGGATTATTGTAGAATATTATGTCATGTTTAGTTGATGTCCCTGGAAGGCCTGCCCTTTTCTGATGGGAGATTGAAGGTGTGTGGATCTTGGGGAAAGGGGAAGGGAGGGAAAGAATTTAGGAGGAGGGGAGAGAGGAGAAACTGCAATTGGGATGTAATAAATGTGCAAATAATAATAACAATAGCAACAACAATAAGCATTTTAGCTGGCTTTGTTGGCTTTGTATCACTTCTCTTGTATTCTGCTTTTCTCACAGTAGATTATATCATGGTTTTCCTATGTTATCTCTGTCTAGACTGAAGTCTGCAAGTTCACTAAGAAGCTCTGGTTCCTATTAGTAGTGGGGTTTCATACTAATTACAGACTAACATGTTCCTTGTCAGTAGCAGTGATTACTTCCAGGTTCTCTCAGCAGTCTGACTAGAAAACACATAATTTATTTCTCATTCAAACTTAACATTGCATAGCTTTTATAGTTGCTATTCTTCTTATTGTATGTATTCCTCTATTTATTTCACATAAAAGAGGGAGATTACTGAAAGAGTCAAGATTCTAGGATGTATTATTAGCATGGTCTTTACTATATTAACTTGTAATTTGCAAGAAATCTTTAGACTAGATGCATATGTTAAAACATACATCATTCAGAAGTCTATTTATACAAAATAGAAATTACACAAGAAAACTTTTAGTTAAATGCCTAAACTTTCAAATTGATAGTCCTGTTCTGATTGCTTTCCAACTCAGGGTCATCATAAGCAAGAAAGAATTATTAATGTTTGTTACAGTTTGAAGATGAAATGCCCTTCACATGCTTACTGCTAAAGGTCTTTGTCCCTAGCTAATGATGCTGTTTTCGGATGTCCTGGAAATTTCAGTAGGAAGGACCTATGTGGAAAAAGTAGGTCAATGAGGCTGTGTTCTTGGTAGGTATAGCTTGTCTCATGTCTCTCTGGCTTGCTCTCTGACTCCTGCTTACCATGAGGGAGATGCTTTCTTCAGACACAGCTTCCCATCTTGACACTCTGCCTAACTGCAAGGCCCAAAACAATGGAGAAAAGTGAGTACACAACGAAACCTCTTAACTTAACCATGAGCCCCAGTAAATCTTTCCTCCATTGTTGCTTTTCAGGAATTCACAACCACAGGAATCCAAAACAGTGTTTTCTCCTGTACTGAACACAGAAAACTACATGCTCTATACCAGGTTATACTATTTGTTATTAGGATAAAGGAGTGCTGTTAAAGCCGCATGTCTCTGAACAGTCTATCTCTGGGTTGTAAGACGCTCACACGCATTCAAGTGCATGATGGGTCAATTGAATACAACATTTCTCTACCAGGAAGTTTTTGACAAATTGGTGTTGTGTAAAAAATCACACAGTTTACATCATATCACAGACTTAAAAATTATGCTGATTAATGTGTAAATCAGCCCCCCCCACACACACACACTGTTGTCAATTTTACAATTCTTTTTGCCTTCAGTTTCGCTATTTTATGCACCTAGCAAGTACATCACCAACTATGCACACACATTAGAGAATATAAATAAAAAACTATTCATAGCTGGACAAGTATACACAATGATATTTCAAACATGGCAAACCCCTTACTCCAGCAAAAACATGTTATCATATTGAAAATACAAGCTGAGCTTAGAAGTTTGGAAAAAAGATGTTTGCTTTGAAATACTGAAATAAGATATTACCCAAGATTGTTTTGTGTGTTTTTGTTTGTTTGTTTATTTTGTTTTGAGACAGGGTTTCTCTGTGTAGCTTTGGTGCCTATCCTGGATCTCACTCTGTACACCAGGCTGGCCTTGAACTTAGAGATCCACCTGGCTCTGCCTCCCAAGTGCAGGGATTAAAGCATGCACCACCACTGCACAGCCAAGCTATTCTTTATAGTAATGGGAAACAGTCTTCTTTCCTATGAATTTGCCCTAAAACTTTCATATATTCGGCACTGTTTTAATCTGATATTTTTCTTAGCAAGTCTAAGCCTGAACTTTGTTTCCACTCATGTGAAGGCTATTGACACTTCTTAACATGGGATTTTTATACGTCATCTACTATCTTTATGTCTGATTCTTGGGCTTCTTTCCAGTTTGTTTGAAGGAAGTTCAATGAATATGTGAGATGTGTCACATTAAAAAATTATATTCCCAGGATTTTACTCAGCTGCTGATTTGGCTATGCTTTATTTTTCTGGAAGTAGCTTTTAATTTACAATCATGATCATTACCTCTATTGATTATTAAGTATAAATTATAATTTAAAATGCTTCTTCTACTCCATAATTATAAAGAATTGAAACAATTTTGTGACAGGGTTCAAATTTATGCATTTAATCTATGACCCATGAGGAAATAATATTGAATTATACTTTTATATATAATATTGAAATAACATTTGACAATAACTGTCTAGTCCAATGTCATGGATTGAAGGTGTAGTTATTCTTATTGATCTGAAATGCCATCTCTCTTGGATATTCACCTTTTAGAAATACTAAATTCCATATATGCATTTTACAATCTGTTCCATTTATCTGTTCATGTATGTGTGTCAGTTATTTAATTTTTGAGGCTTCATCTTTTATTTCAAGAATTTTCAGTAGGTGTTACCTAGCTGTTACAGAAATCTTCATGACTATTATTTTACTTTGGTTTCTTCTCACCATCACTCATATAACTTTACACATCTTTTATTGTACATTTCCTGTTTTTATTCTGAAATGAATCTCTTCCAATGTCTACTAATTTATATCATTTGTCTGTTTGAATATAAATAGTTAAGTTACAGTAATTAAAGACAGTTGATAGATTATATATTACTTTTAATTCTTTCTCACTGGATTTTTTTTCATGATTATGGTGGAGTTTTTTTTTTTTATTCTTTTAACTATTCCACCATGAAATTTTACTTATTTCTCTATAATCATTAAAGTCTTTAGATGATTTCTATGACCTAGTTCTATTGACTGTTTCCAGGACATTTTGTATTTTAAATATCATACATGTGCATAAATCCACATCAGAGAAGCATACAAAGAAGTGTTGATAAAATGCTGTTTTTGTGACTATCGCCATGTGTTGAGAATGTTGCCAGTCACCCATGTACTCTCCACATCACATCTCTAAACATTTACTCCACACTCTCCATAATGGCCATGATTTCATCGATGATGGTAATTGCATCTTTTACTTCTCTCTGTAGTTTTGTTACCTAACATGGATCATTAAAACCTAGAGTATAATTTTTCCTATTAGCAAGTTTCTGAAATGCCTCACTGTTCTGATTATTTTTATTTGAAGAAACAAAACTTTCTTTGATTACATTCTTGTATCCAGCACTTACCCCTGTCTTCTAAATCTCTCTCTATAAATTAGTAGAGATGTGCTTGGATTTAGTTTGACTTTGTAAAAGAGGTGTACTCATATCAGCGGACTGGCATAATCAATCACGACCATCAGAATAATTTGGAAAAGCAGAAATGGAACCACAGAGGCTCTTATCCTTTAGGAAGCCTGTGTTCACAATCAGGCAGCAAACCCCTTTCTGGGTCTTCCTTGCTTCTTACCTGCTGATAAAACATAATGACCAAGGCAGCATATGAAAGAAAACATTTAAATGGGTTTATGGATTCAGAGAGTTTGGTCCATGATAGCACAGCAAAGACTTGGTGGCAGGAACAGCTGACAGTTCACATCTTGATCCACAAACAAGAGTCAGAGAGAGGAACACTGTGAACAGCATGTATCTTTTGAAATCTCAAAGCTACCCTCAGTGACATACCTCCTCCAACAAGACCACACCTCCCAATCCTTCCCAAAAAGTCCACCAACTGGTAATCACATATTTGTACATAGAAACCTTTGCATGGGACTGGGGGGAGGGAAGTTATATCTTTTTCAAACCACTGCAGATTGTGAGGTCATGGGCTTTAACAGAGCTTTTCAAACATACTGCCTTTGAGTTTTTCCCACCGTCCACTAACTGTAACCATAATCTGCTACACCTCCATGCTTAAGCTTTTTCACTTCCAGGTTTCTGCTTCTTTAAGCTGATTTTGTCTATACTTTGCTGTCTCTCCTCTCTTGATGTGCATAGGCCTATTTCTAATTTTCTGGCTTCCATTTGTACCCCACGTTAAACAGACGAGATGAGGGATATGAAGCTGGCTCCTTCTGTGAGAGAACATGGAATAGTCTCTGGTACTGAGCTACCTCACTCAGTAAGGTTTTTTTCCAGCTCCATCAATTTTTCTGCAAATTTCATACTTTTCCTTTACAGTTAAGAAATCATTCATCACGTATATGCAACTCATTGTTTCTCATTCATTCATTTCATCTTGGGCAACTTTTAATTGGTGGATACTTTATTACTATTTCAGTCCCACTGATTATTGTACACCTATTTACTTCACCTTGGTTTAACTTTGCTATATGTATGGACATCTATCTGCTTACTTTGAAACTTTCTGATTTAATGGAGTATGTGTTTTTAGTTTGTCCACATGGATTTTCTGAATTTCATTAAATTCTGTAGTAATGACACACTTATTTTAATAAGAATCTCACCCTTACCTTTCCTTCTTCAAAGCTCTCCCATGTACTCCTTTGTTCTGTCTCAAGTAGATACACTCCTTTTATCTATCTATCTATTGATTGATCTATGTATCTATCGAGAGAAATATATATATATATAATTGAATATATATGTCCCTTTGTTTTGAATTTTGTTAATGTATTTCTCTTTCTTTGAGAATTTGTGAATTTCCTTTATGTTTTTAAAGACATTATTTGCTTCATTAATTCTTTGTATTTTTTTCTTAGTTCAGTAATTTCAGCCCTGATTTTAATTATTTATTCCCAGATACTGTTCTTGGATTTGGCTTATTCTTGTTTTCCAAAGCTTTAGGAAAAATAAAATAGTAAAATTAATTAATGGCAATTTATCTATTTCAGAGTTCTAATTTTATGTTAGCCCTTTGCACTGTAAGATTTCCTCTTGGGACTCCCTTTCTTGTGTCCCATAGATTTTGAAATATTGCATCTTTGTTTTCACTCAATTCTAGGAATTTTTTAATTATTGAAAAATTATAAAAGATATTTTGATCATGATTTCCCCTTCTCCAATCACTCCCTGCACCTTCCGATCCCCCTACCTACCCAACATTATGTTCTCTCTTTCTGTCTCTCTCTCTCTCTCTTGTTCTCTCTCTGCCTCTCTTTAAAATAAACAAACTGAAACAAAAACCAAATACAAAGAGACAAAAATAGCCCACAAAAACACAAAAGTGAAAATCAAAACAAAAATCTAAACAGGGCAACATGAAAGAAAAAGTCCATTAAAATACCACTGAACTTGTTTCGGGTTAGTAAACTGCTCCTGGGCATAGGGCCTGCTTTGGAGTGTGGTTGATATACCCAGTGAGACTCTGTTGGAGAAAACTGATTTTTTTCCCTTTGCCAACAGCTATTAATTGCAGAGAGATTCTTGGTTAGATGTGGGATCATGTGTCCACATCCCCTCTCGGTACTAGAACTCTATCTAGGTTGAGCCTGTGAAGGTCTAGTGGATGTGTCCACAGGCTCTGCGAGTTCATATGTGCATTGGCCCTTTTGTGTGTGGGTGACACAGTTTGCTCACAGTCATCGGCCCAATTATCTTTTCTTAGTGTTTGCTTAATATTTGTGAGTTAGTGTACTTTCTATAGACATTATTATTCTTTTCTGAATAGTCAGTTATGGTGTAAATAGTTTTTCTGGAAAAGCTCAGACCTTTTATATAGATATAAGTATTATATGAGGTCGTTTTGTTCCTGCCTGAATAATTTTCTTTAACGTCTTATAAACTGCAGCTCGACTGGCAACAGATTCTCTTGGCTTGACAGTGTGGTCTGAAAAATTCATTTCTCATTGACATTGAATGATACTTCTTTTCTAGTACATAATAATATTTGGTTCTTTGTTTCTGCACCTAAGGCATGGCATTATATTTGCTCTGACTCTCCTCATTTTAGTTGAGAAAATTGTATTCTTCATTTTGTTTCTAGTGTGTTGTGCTTCCTAGGATTATTTTAAATTTTTATAATTGAAAATTAATGTACATAACATACAGGATAATGTACTTTTATTGATCTTATCCCATTTGGCTTTCATTGAGAATCTTAAATCTCTGAGTTTACAATTTCCATTAAATATGGAAAATGTCCAGTTATTGATTTTTCAAATATTATTTATTTCCTCCTGTTCTCATTTTTATTTTGAGTTTCCCATTCCACATAAACTAGATAACTGGTTATTGTTGCAGAAATTACTGGTGGATTGTCCATTTTTGTGTATATGCATGTAAACATCTTTTTTTTACTGTTTAAACAGCTTTTTTCTGATTTGAAAATTTATTTAATTAAGCATTAGATATATAAAACAAGGTATAATAAACACGGGGATGAAAAAACACTTAAAAATCCACGCTTTTTGTCTGTAGTTTTTGATTACTTCCGTTTTTCCCATAGGAATTCAAGTTTGATGGATCTTATTCTATTTTAATTCATTCATGTTTTAAATAGCACACATTAATTGCACATAATAATGAGTTTCATAGTGAAATTTTCAGACAAGGCTCGAATATATTTCATCATATTCACACACACCCCATTATCCTCTCTTATTCCCTTCCTATTATCATTGAACACCTTTGCCTTCCCAACAGATCACTCTCCTGCTTTGTATCATTATTAAGTAAGTTGAAGAATAACCCAATGAATGTTTTTAGGATTGCTTGTAGAAGTATACGTAGTTGGTCATTTTCAGGAACATGAATACCTTTCCAGTGGCTACACCACTGAAAAAAACTTGTGTCTGCCTCTCACAGAAACCATTGGTTGTCTATAGATCCTAAGGTGAGTGTAGTGCCTTGTGAGCTCCCTTTACCCTCTATGACAAGATTTTGACAGGCTCAAACTTATGCAGATCTTCAGCAGGTAACTATTGATGTTTTTCTGTCGGTTTGGCAGCTGCACATGAATCTACTGATGTTTTAATTATTGTCGGCCACCCCACAGCCCCACAGTCACTGCCCTACCGGCCACCCAGTCTTCTGGCTGGCAGGGCTTCTGGTCCATGGTCCCAGTGCAGTTGATATGTAGGTTTAAATTAAGTCTCTATTGTTGTGTTCATCAATAAGTCTCAGGAGTTAAAGACTGGGGTGAAAACCTGCTAGTTCACAGAGGTTGATTAGCTACTAGCTGATCTTGCTTTTTGGCAAGGACAGGTCTCTTCCCTCATCCCAGAGCCAAAAGACAGTGCCAAACTCAAGTCCCTGCCCTTTCCTTCCTGTGTGTCTTCTCTATCCAAAATGCAGCCTTCTTTATGGTCAATTCAGTCAGCTATTTGCTGGCTCAGCCCCCTGATTTAAGGTTTAACTTTATTGTCAGTCTCAGGAGTGTCAGAATGCAATCAAAATATCCCCCCAACAAACTATAGCAGCTGTGAGTTCAATTAATCAATGGCCATGCCATACCAAGAAGACAACATTCTTTAACACCCCAACCCATCCCTTCCTTTAGTGGTCTTCCCTACCACTCCTTGAAGGTGATTTTTGAACCTCGGAGGGAGTGATATGCATAATCTATCCATGGCTGAACATTCAAAAGTCATATATTCTTAGTGCTTTGACTAGTTGAGTCTGAAGTTATCACTGCACATGGCAAAAAGAAGCTTCCCTGACCAAGGTTGTCAGCAGAATTAATCCGTGAATATAACCATTTATTTAGAAGGCAATTTGATGGATTCATCATGTCCACTTCACAAATAAAGAGCAGTACCTTCCTCATTAGGGCCTGTAAGCCCTCTGCCACCAGCTTTGACCGGGTTTTCACGTCAGTCCACTGATCCCTTCCTCTGCTGTATTGTCTTGCTGTTAATGGCATCTAGTAAAATCTTCATGCCGAATATTTTGCATTTTGTCTCTGGAATTTCATTGTGATGTTTTTCTTCGTATTTTCTATTTCACTTTCACGGCATTTATTTATCTACATTTGAGCATATTGAATGCTATTATTTAGATACATTTTAATGTGTTGCCTGAGGGCTCCAATGTTGAAGATTAAGGAACATTGTGAGGTTTGTATATGACTGTGGCATTTGGAGGTGGGGCCTCAGAAATGATGAAGATTAGATAAAGTCATCATAGTGGAGTCACAGTGAATAAGTATCTGCAGAAGGCAGAGAAGAACCACACACACACACACACACACACACACACACACACACACACACACGATCCCTGTCTATTGCCATATATGCCTTGAATTGCTATGGGACTCTGCTTATAATAAAGTCACTACCCAATGATGCTCTTCAATGTTGGGCCTAAGAACACCAAGTCAATATAACCCCCTTTAATTTTAAAACATAGCCAGACTGAAAGATTTCACTATAACACAAAATGGATGTGGACATAGAGCATATGCAAAATTATAGTTTAACAGTCATGGCTTCAAGTCCCATTATGTTTATCATCATTATTATTATTATTATTATTATTGTGTTTTCACTGGTTGTTTTTCTCTAATCGATGAGATCTGCCTTAGACTTCGTGTACAGTAATATTTTTATTTTATGTTGGACTTAGTTATTGCATTATTCAGAGTCCAGGGTGTGTTATCTTTATTTTTGTTTGACTGAAGTTATCGACAAATACATGCAATGCTTTTGGAAGTTGTTTTCATACTGACTCCCTCCCTCCAGGAGTATCTTATTAATATTTCAGTTAACTACGAGGTTAATGTGATCTTTCTGCTGGGTGTCCCTGTTGCTCAATCAGTTCTCTCATCTGGACTCAAAGTCAAACAGCCATGATCAGAGTGAGAACTTAATTGGCTTTGAGTTATAAAGAATTTTCCTTTATCTGTAAATGACTCTTTGTCTTGCATATTGTGGGGTTGTGCCACATTAATGTGTACATTGGAGCTCTATTTTTGCTTATCTCTTCTCCCTCAGTCTTGGTCAAAAATTTCCAGCCAACGAATTTTAGTCTATTTTATTTTGTTTGGGTTCCTTCTACTGCTTCTAGTCTAGTAGCAGAATTACAGGCTAAAGTCAGCTTGTGCCTTTCCAAAGGTACTGCAGACCTGCTCTGCTTCAATTCTACTACTACAAAAGGTTACTTTAATACTCTGTGCTGTTTTCAAATTATATAAAATAGGACCATAAATCCTGAAGTGTTGTTCCAAAATTCCTAAGTTGATTTTTGGTATACATGCTTTACCCTCCTTGATGAAATTTAAATGCATTTTTCTTAAATACTAAGTAGCAAGAAGGTTTTCATTCCTAGGGTTTTTCATGAATTTCCATGACATTGTAATATTATTTTCAATAATATGTTACCCTGTTTGTTGTTGTTGCCTTTCTCTATTTTACTGTAAAAAAAATCCATAGTCTTATCTTTTTTTCCTTTAATTCATCTACTGCAATGGTTCTGAAATATGATTTCTCAGTATTGATCAATAGATTATGATAACAACTTCCCAGATCACATTTTCTTCTAGGAGGGAGCACTTGCTGATGTCCCTCAAGGTGTTATGACTGTCTATATCACAACAAAATTCAAATGTTGAATCCTAATCTCCTAGAGATGACATTAGAAGGTAATATATTTGAGAAGCAATTAGATCATGAGGACAGAGGTTTCAGAATATGGATAAGGAGAGAGAGAGAGAGAGAGAGAGAGAGAGAGAGAGAGAGAGAGAGAGAGAGAGAGAGATTATCCCAGAGATTTCCCTTATTCTTTTGGTCTTATGAAGATACTCAGACATTTCCTTAAAGGGGTTAAGGGTTTCTTCTTGAGCCAGGTGGGAGTGACCATGTCCAAGATATACAGATCCAAGTAACCTCAAATATCATGTTCCAGTATGGTAGCAATTTCATAAGACATTTATAGTAATATATCAAAGAAAATCATACATCAAGAATCTTTTCAAAAGCATTGGTGGAAACATCAGGTAGGCAAGTTATAGCAAAGCAGAGAAATCTCTGCTATAAGCCACAGGTGTTCTCTAAGGTAACACAATACAAATAACTTACCTGTTAGTCACAAGGATTTAGGTTAAACACAGAGGGGTGGTGTTGGTTGTTTTCACTCTTTTGCTCTTTTCTCTTTGTTCTTTGCTCTTTGGGGGCCTGCCACCCAGCTCCCAAATAAATCACACATAGAGGCTTATCCTTAATTATAAGTGCCTGGCTTTAGCTTCACTTGATTCTTGCCAGCTTTTCTTCACTTAAATTAGCCTATTTTTTGCCTCTCAGCTTTTACCTTTCTCTATTTCTGTCCAACTTTCATTATTTCCTACTTCGTGGCTTGATATGTAGCTGGATGGCCAGCCCCTGGCGTCCTCCTCTCTTTCTTTTCTTGATTTTTCTTCTTTTTCTCCAAGATTTCTCCTATATATTCTCTCTGCCTGCTAGCCCTGCCTATCCTCTCTTCTACCTTGCTATTAGCCATTAGACCATCTGGTGTTTTAGGCAGGCAAAGTAACACAGCTTCACAGAGTTCAACCAATGCAACATAAAAGAATGCAACATGGGCTGGAGAGATGGCTCAGAGGTTAAGAGCACTGACTGCTCTTCCAGAGGTCGTGAGTTCAATTCCCAGCAACCACAGGGTGGCTCACAACCACCTGTAATGAGATCTGGTGCCCTCTTCTGGCCTGCAGTCATATATGCTGTATACATAATAAATAAATAAATCTTTTTTTTTAAAAAAAGAATGCAACACATCTTTGCATCATTAAACAAGCATTCCATAGCATTAACAAATATAACACGTCTTAAACGAATATTCTATAAGAGAGAGGAGCAAGGAATATGGCTATTATCCTAGTTTCACTTCTGTGGCTGTGATAAATATTCTGAAGAAAAAGAGGCAACTTCAAGGATAAAGAGTTTACTCTGCTTGTAACTCTAGAATTAAAGAGCATCATTGTAGGGAAGTGAATTCAGGAACTTGAAGGAGCTAGCCTTATCCACAGTCGAGAGCAGAAATAAATGAACACATGCTTACCTACTTCCCAGTTTTCTTTCTCTACTCTTAAACCATTGAGGATCCAAACTCAGGAAATGGTACCATCTTTTAGGATGGGTCTTCCCACATCAATTAAAAACACATACTCAAGAAAATACCCCACATAGATGCACACAGACCACTCTGATCTGTATGGTACCTCATAGAAACACTTCCCAAGTGATTGTAGAATTGACAATTATCACAACTATAAAATAGTTCATGAACTTTTAATCCCAATGCTGGGAGGCAGAGGCAGGATCTCTGAGAGTTTGAGGCAAGCCTGGTCTACAAAGCAAGTTCCAGGACAGCTAGGGCTGGTACACAAAGAAATCCTGTCTAGAAATGAACAAATACAAAAACAAACAAACATAAAAAGATAGTTCATAAAATTTTCCTTCTTTGTTAGTTACGTCTCTCATTATTGTGACAAAAATATCTGACCAAACCAAACAAAACAAAAAAAACAAAGAAAAACAAAAACCCTTTATGTAAGAATTGGTTTATTTTGGCTTACACTTCTAGGGGATACAGTCTAAAATAGCAGAAGTATGACATTATGACTAGGAGGTAACTTGTCATATTGCTATAAAGAATGGTTGATGCAGCTCTTCAGTTCACATTCTCCTTTTTACGCAGTCCAGAATTCCAGATTATGAAAGGCACTACCCTCATTGAGGTGGGTTATTCTGAAATCAACTACTACAATCTAGACAATCTAGATTATATCACATATACATGTACCCAGAGGTTTATCTGTGGTGATTCAAAATACCAACATACCCAGAGTTTTGTTTCCATGGTCAATAACCTTATCAAGCTGAAAGTCTAGATTAACCATCAGTACTTCATTTAATATTGTACAGCACCTGCATCCAAATAGAAGTAATAGAGAATAACTAGCAAATGACTAGGGAAGTATGCTAACTTAGCAACAGGGAGAGTTAAGTGGAGATAAGATGACCAATATGAAGGAGCCCAGAATTGAATACTTGATCTGAAAAATGTGTTCTTTCCATAAGGGAGAGATAAATCAATAATAACAGATCTCAAGATTCTATATCAATGTCCTTACAATTTTCTGGTTATAACCAAATAATTTATGTCTTTTTTTTTTTTTTTTTTTTGGTTTTTCGAGACAGGATTTCTCTGTGCAGCTTTGCGCCTTTCCTGGGACTCACTTGGTAGTCCAGGCTGGCCTCGAACTCACAGAGATCCGCCTGGATCTGCCTCCCAAGTGCTGGGATTAAAGGCGTGCGCCACCACCGCCCAGCAATTTATATCTTTTAATACACTAAAGAATTATTCATATCCTTTCAGCTTTCAAATACTTTGGGCCACTTAATCCTGGTACCATGTGGTTTTATAGGCAATAGTCTCCTAGTGATGTACATGTCTGTATTAATGTTTTTTTCTTTATTACAATGAGCTTCAAAAGGCAGAGTAACTTTAGAAAGAAGAGAGGTTCATTCGCCACATATTTCTGGATATTCCATAACAAAAGGTGAGTGTCATCTTGGCTCTCAGAAGGATCCATTGTGTTAACTTTATCTGGAGACACACACACACAAAAAAAAAAATATTGTCCAATAACCCCAGGTGGACACCAACCATAGACCAAAGTATATTTCACCAAAGTTCTTCATGATACAAAAAATGTTGTTGGTCTTTCTTAGAACACAGAAAGGGAGTTACTGCAGAAGGGCTTACTTTGTAATGCCAACTTCCAAATAATGACACAGATACTTCTTATTAATTATAAAACTTGGTCTTCGCTTAGGCTTGTTCTCAACCAATAACTTAAGTTAACCCATTTATATGAATCAAGGTTCTGCCACATGGCTCATTACCTCTCCTCAGTACCGTGTATCCCATTTCCTCCATGTCTTACAGGAGAACCCCTCCTCTCTTCTTCCCAGAGTTCCCATCCCTTCCCAGAAGTCCTGCCTATTCTCTCCTGCCTAGCTATTGGCTACTAAACTCTTTATTAAACCAATCAGAAGGTACCTTGGCACAGACACATCTTCAAGGTATACAAAACAATTATTCCATAACAGGTTACTTAGAGGTTTGTGGGTGGAGCCCAAACAGTACATCACTGCAAAGTCTGTTCCATCATGAATAGTGACCTCATAGAAGCTGCATCAGTGGAGCCCCATTTTCAGTTAATCTTTGACTTTCAATAGAGTCTAGCAGCCCCCCACAATCACTTTTACCTGGTGGAGGGAATAATAGCTGAAATTCTAGGTAAAGGCATCCTGATTCTTTCTATGGAATGCTAGTAGTTCCATTACCTTTATCTTTACCATAGACCTATCTACCATTGTATTATTTGGATGCACTTGTCATGACTACAAGGCAAAATCTAATGGTATCTTATTATGACTTAAGGAAAAAGCTGCTATGCAATAGGATCTCATGTAGATGGAGACTGGCAAGTGGCATTACTATGGTGGAAACATGGGAACAGAAAAGATCTCAAGTAGGAAACCTAGAGCATCTGGGTCCCACATTCTTTATGAGATTATAGCCCTTATTAATACAAGGCCGTCTTACAAAGTCCCATTACTTAAAGGGCCTGTTTATTAACATTGTTTCACTCAACTCTGATACATAAATTCTTATAATACACTGAAACCATGTTCAGAGCATGGTAATGACGATATGATATTGTTACTGTGTAACACAGACTGAATTATTTAATCTTCTTTGAAAGATATACATTGATTGATACCGTCGTTTTAAATTTCCACATCTTAGATTTGAACTACAATTCAGTGGTAGAGTGCTTGGCCAACCTGTGTGGGGCTCTGAGTTTGAGGGCCAGCCCCAGAAACTAAATGGATGAGAAGTAAATAAATTATAATGAAAAATAAAACTTTCCAGTCTTATATTAAATTTGAATTGAACCAAGTTGAGGAAGTTAGAGTACTTACATTAAATTTAAACATACAAAATACAGCTGTTGATTCAGATGGTTTCAGCAGGTAAAGGTGCTTGCTATGAAGTCCAATGACCTGAGTCCCATCTTAGATCCCACATAGTACAAGGAAAACTGTCTCCCATCAATTGTGCTATGAAACCCACATGTTTTACACGTTGTGTTCCCCAACCCCAATCCTCACAATAAAGAATAGTAAATGAAGAAAGCAATACAGAAGTAATACATAATGATATAAATTATTATTAATTGGCACTACTAATTTTTAATATTTATGACTATATTCTGTGTAGTAACTATATTTAGTACTTCCAAAAAATCTGAGTATAATTTTTGACCAATGGACTCTATAAAAATTAAAGAAACATACTTATTGTAAATATGACAAAAATAAATACATGTGAGTAAGGCAATTTTATCTTTTCTGAATTGATAATCACAAACATCTATTGTATGGCATGAAAGATCCCTTAGTTAATAGCAGTATAATGTGAGTTTAATGGATGCCATTTTTCAGACATTTGAATATTTAATTGCTTTCTTTTCAGCTTCATTAGCACAATGGCAACTCTTCAGTCATTTCAATTTTGAGCAAAAAATAAAAAAGAGAAAAGAAAAAGCCTGTAACTTTTTGGGGATTTAATAAAATGTGCGTTAATGAAGCCATCACACAAATCTAGACAACTATAATTTGTAAAATGCGAAAGATTTATATGTTCTGAAGAGAAACCAGTCTCACATGTATACTTAGCACATACAATAGGTTTCATCTATCCTAGGCTACACTGTAAATGTTGAAGTTCATGTTTCTAGTTTCTCTTATATATCTTTACCCAAGGTGTCCTGATGAATACATTTATTCACTCATTTAAAATATGCTAATTGCATATTTAATCAGCTCAGCCCTGATTACATAAAAGTTAATTCAATAGGAGCTAGAGAAATGACTCAGGAACAGTTAAAAACGTTTGCTGCTCTTACATAGGACCTGTATTCAGTTCCCAGCACTTGTGTGGCAGCTTACAATCACTCATAACTCCAATTCCAGGGAATCAACCCTCTTCTCTCCTCCTCAGGCTCTTTCAATACATGTAGGCAAACCATTCCTACACATAAAATAAAAATGAACAAATCTTTAAACTCATTAAATGAAGTATGGTTTAATAGAAGACCTAAATCTAAGCATATTTAAGTAGTATAGTGTATTTGAGTTTTGGGATGCATGTGAGTGTGTGTGTGTGTGTGTGTGTGTGTGTGTGTGTGTGTGTGTGTGTGGACTGTTTAAGTGTTTTGGACATTGCAGTCTGAAAGAAATATGGGGTAAACAAATTTTTAGAGCTGGTCTTTCTTCAGAAGACACTGAAGTCTAGGGAATGAGGAACAGTACTCATACTGAATGGCAGAGAATCTGGTGTGCATAGAGAGGGATGTAAGAATCTCTGAACCCCAGAGGAACAGAGGGGAAGCATTTCTGTCACACAGAGGAAAAGAAAAGGAAATGCCCAGCACTGAGGCTGGAAGCAGGCCAGGCAAAGCCATAGATGATTTAAATGTTTAATGCAATTTAACTCCTGGGGTAAACTCTATGTAAATTGGTGAGTTACTATTCTCTCCTGTTTCCCCTGAAATACTCTCTGTCCAACTATTGCTGTCTTTGGAGATTAAAAATAAATATTAAAATCCCATATTCCTCTCAAGGCCTGTATCTCCCTTCAGTGACCCATTTACGCAGTTCCCTCTGAATCTTTCATATAGCCTGTCTCAAACCCATTCTCTTTTTCCCCCGAATTATCAAGAAGCATCTATGTAATGAAGTCATATTCAATGAAATGTCAACAATTAATAATCATATAGGCTGCTCCACCTATTAAATACTTCCAGTTCTCAATTCTTTGAAAATGCTAACATAAAAATAAAAAATGTAAGATTTTTTCCAGCAAATATCCAGGGGAAATGAAGGTGATACTGTGGCTGACAACACCAGGCCTTATCAAATTACATCTGTGGCCATCCTTCATCCCTGGTGCAAGTGTGTGACCAGTGACATTTCCAGCAGCGAACATTTTAAGCAAAACCTACTGCCTAAATGACACATCCCCCAGAGACACAAATGGGATGTTTAGATCTAGACACCGAAAGCAAAATCTTTTAAGTTTTATTTCTTCTCCAAGGCAAAGATTTTAAAGTATGTAAAAGGAACAAAAGCAACATAAGTTGGCTAGGACACAGGAAGCAGCTGAAAACCAGACACGCAAAGCAACAGCCACAAACTCAGGAGGGCAGTGCCATCACTTCTGATGTCATGACGTGAAAACTGAACACCACAGAGGTCAAACTTGAGTCCCATAAGTCCAATGTTTTCCATTTTACAACTTGAAATATATATATGTATATTTCCATTTTACAACTTGAAATATATATATATATATATATATATATATATATATATATATATATATATATATAATTCTTCTGGTATGTATATTATGATAGACAGTTTTAAATATTTTATACTGAGACTTTCAAGTTGGGTTGCTTTCCCTAAGTCCTCCCACACTTCTTCCAAGTTCTGAAGCGCAAGTCCTGACCATGTTGACTTGAGCTTTTTAACTCTGGGGACAGGAATTTTGCTCTAAACCCCTGGTAGTGAGTCAAGTCTACTGACTTAGGTTGACCAATTAGATAGAAAGGAATGTGACAGTAGCAGAAGAAACTTTTAACCTTTCATACACTCCATTTGGCCTTGTGGCCCTACTGAGATCCACCTTAAAGAAACCAGGAGGGATTCTGCTCAGAAGGGTGCAAGTATCCCACAGGCCAGCCTGGGTACTCAAGACCAGGGCTGGGTGGGTCCCATTATGATGAGCAAGTATGTGATAGAGAAATGAAATAGAAAGAGAAGCAGAATTGTTCACAAGCTGTGGAAGGAGGTGAAACAGAAGAAATGGAGGTGGTGAGGAGTAAGCTGATGTGGGAGGCCTTCTTGCCACCCAGGGCCATGGTGAAGTCCAGGCCCAGGTTGCTGCCAAGGGCCATGTCTGGGTCCATGGTCCTACCACAGTCAGGGTCTGTGTGGCCATCCATGGCCCATGTTGCCACCAAAGGCCACAAGGATGCTGTGTCTGGGCTGCAACCAGTGGCCATATAGGTGTCCAAGACCCATGCCACCGCCAGAGCCAAATTGATTGGGGTGGCCCATTTTGACATCCCAGAAAGACATATTGTCATCCAGGCCTGGACTGCTGCTAAAGGCCATGTCTGAGTCTGTGGCCCTACAGCAGCCAGGGTCTGCATTGATGTCTGTGGTTCCTGTTGCAACAGAGGGCCATGTGGTTGCCCAGGGTCTGATTGGCCACCAGGGACCATGTTGGTTCCCAAGGGTCATGGTGCATCAGGGACCATAAAGATCTGAGTGGCCTATACTTCCACCGGGAGCCAGGATGTCACCCAGGCCCAGGATGCTGCTGAGTGATATGTCTGGGTCTGTGATCCTGCTACAGCTGGGGTATGTGTTGATATCTGTGGCCTGTGTCACCTCAGGGGGCCATAGGAACCACCCGTGATGAAATCAGAGGGCCATGCTGAGCCAACTGCACTCTTCACTGACCATGGGATAGCTGGCTGTGCCTCTTGCTGAACACTACAGCAAGAGAACTGGCACCCACCCTCGCAGGAGAGCTGCCCCCACATGCACACTCAAGAGAGATGATCCCATCCCTTACTAAGTGTGAGGAAGAACTGACCCTGATGGCATGGGCCTAGGGGAGCTGGATCTACCCCTCATGTGAGGAGGGCAGCCCTAGTGGCCTGGACTGACCAGTTCAACTACAACTCAAGCCCACAGCCAGGCATTATATTGGTCCATCCTAACATCTACCCCGTACAGGACCTGCTGGAGCTCATGAAGGGACTGGTCCTGTGGAACAGCACACCAGCAGGATCCCCATGACTCAGGGTGGCCTCAGCATATCTAACAGTAGTTTTGATGAAGAACCAGTGATGATGGTGTACCAGAAACCAGAGTCATTGAACCAGTGGCTAGTCACAGAGAACTTGCAAATAAAGCTGATGGGACAAGAGTATACTGTGTGAAGCACCATGGCTCCCAAGTCTACCAGGAAAAATGAGGAGGTGTTGGAGAGGTGGGAAAGATGGAGGAAGGAAGAGGTTTTGTCTTTTTTTGTTTGTTTGTTTGTTGGTTAGTTAAACTTTTGGTTTTCCTTTTTGTTTTTGTTTGTTTGCTTGCTTGCTTTGTCTTTTTTAGGTTTGTTTTGGTTTTTTTTTTCTTTTAATTTTCTTTTGGGTGGGTGTTCTAGTGGTGGGCGGAGGATATGGAGGAAGAGGGAGTTGGGCAGAATTGGGGTGCATGATGTGAAATTCCCAAAGAATCAATAAAGAAATTATGTTAAAAAGAAACCAGGAAAAAGAGGTACTAGTCTAGGGAGAATGTACATTCTAATAGAAATGGCCTTGTGCTATCCTGTGGATAGCATGAAGCTTACCTGCTGCCAGCCAAGCTCATCTGGCCACAGCTGAACTATAGAAACACAAAGAGATTGAAAATATGTCATGTTTCATCACAGAGACTTTATATTTATTGATGATGATGCATAATAGCAGCTTTACAAGGGAAATACCTCTTGTCTGAAACCTTGGCATCTAGGAACTTACCTAAGAGTTATAGCAGGAAACATGAAAAGGTAATTTCAACATCACAAAGTACTGGAAGTCCATGATAACAACCTCAAAATGTCAAGGAGAATTCTGTATATCCAGACATAGTCAGGCTGTACACTCCTTGTCTCATTTGTTACATTGTAAACAAATGCTTTCCAAAGCATTATGCATGCAAACGCTTTTTACACATGTTTAGAAGACTCTATGTTGCTGTGCTGGATAGTTTCTGCCAACATGACACAAATTACAGATACCTGGAAAGAAGGAAATTCAACTGAGGAATTGCCTCCATAAGATTTGCCCATGTGTATACCTACGAGGCATTTTTTGATTGCTAAGTGATGAAGAAGGGCCTGGCCAACTGTGAGCAGTACCACATTTAGGCAAGTGGGCCAAGGCTGTATAAGAAGAAGCTGAATGTGAGTTTTTACCTTCAGGTCCCTGCCTTGAGATCCTTCTGATTTCCTTCAGTGATGATGAATTGTTACAAGGAACTGTATGATGAAATAAACTTTTCCATCCCAAAGTTGCTTTTGATCATGTTATTTATAATAGCAATCAAAACAAAAGTGATACAAGTAATTACCCCAGATTTTGTTGTTTGAGAATTTCATGCAAGCATGTAATGCATTTGGATCAAATTCATGCCCCATTACCACCCTTTTATTTCTCTTCAATCCCCCTCACCATATTTTCTTCTCAACTTCCTTCATGTGCTCTTTTTTTTTAATTGTTTGAGAATTCTGAAATTGCATATAATGTGTTTGACCAATTCCATGCCATCCCCTATCCCTTTTCTCCACTGTGTCTCCTCTCCATACTTTTCACTCCCAACATCATATGCTCTCTTTTTTCTTAAAAACCACTGCGTTCACTTAGCCCTTCCTAAATAAACATGGGTGTGAGGCCAACGACTGGATCATGGGTAGTTTCTTAAGGGCAACATACCTGAAGAAAACAGGACCCCCTCTTCCAGCAGCCACAAGTTGCCCATTGCTCCTCAGCTAGAGGTGGGACTTCCTAACTCCTCCCCCATCCACACTGGCATTTGGCTGGCTATAACCTACACAGGCCTTCTGCATGGAGTCTGGGCTGCTATGAGTTCATGTATAACTGCCCTGTCATATGTGAAAAACAGTTTTCCTGAAGTCATCACTACCTCTGAACAATACTGTTAATATTACTAACATTAAACTACTATGTGCTATTATCAGTGTTATATGTAAGATATTTTCTGAGTGTTGTATTATCTAGGCTTATGCTTCCTATCATTTTAGTGAAAACTTGAAACTCAGAGAATTTAAGTAATTTTCTAATGGTAGAATTTAAAAGCCAGGTGTCATTATTATACTGTAATTCAAGAATTTGAGAAATTACAAGGAAGATTGATGTGAGTTCAAGTCCAGACTAGGGTAAAGAGTGAATCACAAATCAGCCTGGGCTAGAGATAGATGGGTGGATGGATGGATAGATAGATAGATAGATAGATAGATAGATAGATAGATGGATGCATGGATGGACGGACGGATGGACAGATGGACAGACAGATAGATAGATAGATAGATAGATAGATAGATAGATAGATAGATAGATAGATACTAGATATCATCCCTCAAAAAGCAAACAATGAACAATTTGATTCTAATTTCCACAACCTTTATCGGTAATTGTTCTAAAAATTATAAAACATCTGGATATCACACAACATTATTTCATTTTTAATTCTCAAAAGATTGATATATATTTAGAGAAATTTTAATGCAATATATATGTTTTAAGGTATATAAACATCAAAGAGTGACTTAGCTTATTAGTAATGAAACTGTAAGGAAAAAAATCTCTTAATACAAAACTAAATATGTTTACATTGGCATTTGTGTGGTAGGGATTTCTGGACCTCCACAGTAACAAAATCTGTGTGATACTGAGCACCTCACACACAGTGGTATAGTATCTGCCAATATACTAGGAGGTTATCAGATGGCAGAGAAAGTCTCACCTCTGACACAAGCTTGATGACTCTGGCTATTTCCCACCTCATGAAACTCTCCCACTAAGCTAGCAAGCACTGAGCTAAGAAGAAAGACCACTAGATTGAGAGCAAATGCGTAGGGATGCTCTGATGTGCTGGTGTACGGAAATCAGAGATGGAGGAGAAGAGCTGAGAACACCTCTCTAGAAAACTAGCCTTTTCAGGGAGGACATATTGTAGGTCAAAGGTTTTGTAGCTGGGTTGATGTCCCAGTCCAGTTGCTAAGAGCCTTGCCTTGTTACAGAAGATGGCCAGTTTGGGCTTTATAGTCCCCATTAATAGGAGACTTTGCTAGGGCCTCTCTCATAGATTCCAGAGAGTTTCCGTTGCCCTAGGTCTCTACATCATCCCGGTCAAATGTCTCCCAATTCCAGTCATCTCTCTCCCCAGTCTACCCTCAATATCTATTCTATTTCCCCTTCCCAGGAAAAGCCACACCACCACCACCACCACCACCACCACCACCACCACCACCACCACCACCACCACCACTACCACCATCACCACCACCCCTCTGAGAGCACTCTTTGTTATTTAGTTTCTCTGAGTCTGTGGATTGTAGTGTGATTGACCTTTACTTAAACAGCTAATGTCCACTTTTAAGTGGACATTATATGAATACATTCTATATTTGTCTCTTTGGGTCTAGGTTACCTCACTCAGAATGATCTTTCCTAGTTCCACCAATTTGCCTGCAAATTTCATGATGTCACTGTTTTAACAGCTGAGTGTAATGTGTAAATGCACGACATTTTCTTTATCCATTCTTCAGTTGAGGGACATCTAGGTTGTTTCCAGTTCTGTCCTGCCTGCAAGATGTGTTGGAACAATGGTTGTGCAGAATTTGTGGCCAACCCATGACTGATCCAACTTGAGGCCCATGCATTGAGAGGGAGCCCATTCCTGACACTATCTGGATGGCGAGGCACTAGAGACAGGACAGGACAGAGACCTCAGATAGAACCAAGCATGACTGGAAAAAAACAAAAGTCAGTGAAATGATTCCTAATGATAATCTGCTACACTCATAGAACAGTGCCTAGCCCAATTGTCATCAGAGGGGTGTTATCCAGCAGCAGATGGGAGCAGATGAAGAGACCCAAAGCCAAACACTAGGCAGAGCCAGAGGAACCTGGCAGAAGTAGTGAGGAAGGATTGCAAGAGCCAGAGGGGATGAGGACACCCAGAGAACAAGACCCACAGAATCAACTAAGCAGGGCTCGTAAGGACTCACAGGAACTGAATCAACTAACATGGACCCTGTGTGAGTCTGAGCTAAGTCAGATACATATATACATAGCTTTGTGTTCTTGTGGGATCCCAACCATTGGAGTCGGGGTTGTCTCTGACTCTTCTGCCTTCACGTGGGACCTGTTTCCTCCTACTGGGCTGCCACATCCAGCCATGATATGAGGGTTTGTGTCTAGTCTTATTGCATCTTGTTAGTCCATGTTCACTGGATGTCCCTGAGAGACATGCTCTCTCTCTCTCTCTCTCTCTCTCTCTCTCTCTCTCTCTCTCTCTCTCTCCCTCCCTCCCTCCCTCCCTCCCTCCCTCCCTCCCTCCCTCCCTCCTCTCTCTCTCTCTCTCTCTCTCTCTCTCTCTCTCTCTCTCTGTAGGGAAACAGAGGGGAAGGTTATCTGGGGGAGAGGGAAGGTGGGGGAAGGGACTGAGCAGTGGAGGGAGGAGAAACTGTGATTGGAATGTAATGCAAAAGAGGTGAATAAAAGTTTAAAGAAAGAGATGAAAACAAAACAAAAACAAAAAAATGAAAAAGAAAACCAACCCTTCACAAAATTTCAGGAAAACTCTAGAGAAAAGATTTCTACTCCTTTCCCCTGCCACGAATGGGTCATCTTCTGGGGCATGGGGAAGTGCAGGTGACCCCAGGTCTCTCTGTCTTTAGGGAAAATGGTTAGGCAGGTTTCAGTACAGCCTGCACTGACTCTGCTCTCCTCAAGGACTGTGATAACAGAACACTTGTTTTAGCATCCACCTGTGCCCCAGTCTTTCTCCTCAACATGCAGTAAGGTCCATGTCTTCAGGAGGATGCAGATTCCATGTTTACCTGTTCTGGCTGCGTGTTCCATATTTACACGTTAGCCTAATTTCTGCCTTTACTAATTTGATAAAAATGATATCTATTCTGAATCCATTTGCATTGCTGCCCATTGTTTTCTTGCTCTATCACAGAGAATCAAGGCTTGAATTCCATTTCTTTTTGAAAGTGCATATTTTCTTTCAATTTCAGATTGTTTATTTTTGCCCTGAAACCTAACTTTTCTAAACAGTTCAGGAAAAGCTATGACTAACATGGTTACCTGGCATTTTGTGGAGATGGGAACAATACCCTTTCTATTGCTGTATTGAAACTAACATCCTTTGACTTTTGTTTCCAGTAAGAAAAGTACTATACTTCACAGAACACTTCTTAAAGTCTCTCTGAAAGACAAAATACAGATTCAGTCTCGCTTTCAGCGCATTTGACTTTTCTTAAAGTTTATTCTTTTTCATGATCAATTCTCCTGTGAAAATTCTTTGTTTAATTTCAAGTACAGAGATTGTATTCTTTGGCTCCAAACTTTCTGTTGGGTTCTGCATGTCAGCTGCTTCTTTTGAGACCTTCGCTCTTATCATTTATTACTCCTGGTTTTGTTTATATGTCTGCGTTCTGTCATAGTCTGTAATAATTATCTTAAGTTCTGATCCAAGTGTTCATGAACCCCACTGATTAGTTAGATAGTGAGCTCTCATTAGCTTCCTTTGGTGATGTCATGTTTGCCTGATTCCTTGTGATCCTTGTAGACCTGACCTGATAACAATGCATTTAAAGAAGCAGCTACTTCTCCCTCTCCTTAGTCTAGTTTCTACAGATAAAGACACTATACAGCTGGGAATCTCAGCTGGTCAAGACTTCTGGGTACCAAGCCCCTAGATTTCTTCAACTGAAATCTATGGAAGCTGATATACCTTCACACCACGATGAATGTGAGGTAGAATAGCTTTACTCATTAGAGGACGTTTGATGAAATATGAAAACAGGGAAGAAAATAGACCTTTTGGGGAAAGCACCTATTCAACCAAATTAAAGATAAAAACACTACCTGTTTTTGAAAGTTACACTTTGCTTTCAGCATATTGTCTTGATGTGTGGATTATTTGCTTTCTCAGTTGGAATGGCATAGCCCTTAAGGGAAAGTATCCCACACCTACTATAAGTCTGAGCAGTATACAGCATTATATTATATTCCTAGGCAATATACAGCCAAGGAAGTTACCATGGACATTTTTATCTTTGTGATGAAAGGTTTAAACCTAATTTATGCACATTACATAAGTTGTTCAGAAAGGAAAACTTAATTATCTGAATTGCATCTGGAAATACATCTGAAATATGTCAGTCATCAAAGTTCTTAAATCAAAAATATTAAATCTCTAAACATTGAAGATTTTGTAATACCTACTAGCTATTCAACCCCACTTTATAAATGCTGGTGAATACTGTAAATTTATATATATTGAAAAATATTAAAACAGATACATCTACCAATACACAATGGGCATAGTTATGCAAAATTATCCCCTATTGTTAAATAAATAAAATGGTGAATTGTAGTAGAACATTATTTTAAAATATGTTACATTTATTTGTGCTGTGGGACATTGTTTAATGATGCAAAGCTGTGTTGCATTCTTTTATACTGCATTTGTTTAAGTCTGTGAAGCTGTATTATTTTGCCTGTCTAAAACACCTGGTGGTCTAATAAAGAGCTGAAGAGCTGCCAGGCAGTGGTGGCACACGCCTTTAATCCCAGCACTCAGGAGGCAAAGCCAGGCAGATCTCTGTGAGTTTGAGGCCAGCCTGGGCTACCAAGTGAGTTCCAGGAAAGGCGCAAAGCTAAACAGAGAAACCCTGTCTCGAAAAACAAAAAACAAAACAAAAAAAAGAGCTGAAGAGCCAATAGCAAGGCGGGAGAAAGGATAAGTGGGGCTGACAGGCAGATACAAAGAAGGAAAGTCTGGGAGGAAAAGAGAAAGACCTAGGAATGAGAGAGAAAGGAGGAGGACTTCAGGAGCCAGCCACTTAGCCACACAACCAGCAACAGAGTAAGAAAGAAAGAAAGAAAAGGCATACAGAAAGAGAGAAATGTTAAAAAAAAAAAGCCCAGAGATAAAAGGTACATGGGATAATTTAAGTTAAGAAAAGCTGGCTAAAAACAAGCCAAGCTAAGGCTGGGCATTTATAAGTAAAAATAAGGCTCCGTGTGTGTGTGTGTGTGTGTGTGTGTGTGTGTGTGTGTGTGTGTGTGTGTGTGTGTGTGTGATTATTTGGGATTTGAGTGGTGGGCCCCCCAAGAGCAAAGAACCAAAAGAGCAAAGAGAAAAAAAAAGAAAAGAAAAACAAACAACAACAGTGAATAGTTAAGTTTTTTTTTCTGAACAATTTGACCTTTCATTTGGAATTTTATTCAGACTTTTAGATTCAAGTATCAGCTTGGTATAAAAAAGAATTATGCTGTATTTTTTTAATCAATGAAGTCTATTTGTATGCTTTAGAAGCAGACTTGGACTATGAAAATATAATTTATTCCAATATTTCTAGTTCCCTCACTCCTCCTGTCTTGCCCCAAAAAGAAGGTTTGCATTTCTCAGATTTTTAAAACTAATCAAGTCAAAGTTCTGGGCTTCAAAAAACTGATATGGGAATCTATTATTTTTTTTTTACTTTTAAGTATTGTTTTTCTGAAAGCAACTGCTACTCTCTCCACATAAATAATGCAAAGGTGCTCATTTTGTGCAAAATGTAGGAAGAAAGAAGAAACACACAGTTCATTTTATAAGAGTTGTGCATATATAACAAAAAAATCCATTTGCCTAATGTTCATCTTGGTGAAAAGGTAAAGAATGCTGTGTGCATTTTAAAAGACCACTCTTTATCTTGTTTCTTGAAGATCGTTCTTACACGAATGTGGGAGGAAGGAGAGCGTGTGGGAACATAGAGTTTTACACCATGTGCAGGAGATTAGTCAGCCCTTAGAGGTTGTCTAGTCTATGCTCCAACAGCAGAGGTATGACAAAACAAAGAATATCTGCAAATCTGTTCTGCTTCCAAGATATAACCATGGGACAGAATTCTCCTCCAATAAGCATGTATTGAGAGAGGCACAGTGGTGCACACCTGCCAGCCCAGTATGCAGTTTCCTGAGGTAGCAAGGTCACAGATTCAAGGACAGCCTGGACCACAGATCAAACTCTAGGCCAGATGGGCTACATAATGAGACTTTATCTTAAAATGAATGAATTAATTAATTGTTAATCAAGCAATTAAATACAACAAAAAGCTCATACAGAAAAAAAAATTGATCACCTGGCCAATGCAGTCTTCTTAGTTCTCGTATTTTATAAATGGCTTTTTCTAGATTTACATTAAATATTTTAATCAATCCACCAGTGAAAAAGGGGTGTTCTGTCAAGCTGATTTTGTGAATTGTTTGTCAAGTATCGTTTTGAATCTATAGCTTTGTGCTTACATTGTACTCTGAAGAATATTTTCTACTGGGTAACAATCATGCTAGGTTAATACATTTGAAATAATGTACAAGACAACAGGTTATCTAAAGGGAATCAGTACTGACTTTGAGAAGAGTGACAGCAGTCCTCCCATTAGCTCATGGTAGTCAATATTTAATCTTTCACCTAAAATGTCAGAGACAAAACTGATGTTATACATATGAAGATCAAATAACCCACCTAACTTTAGAGCGAAGCAGTATAGAGATTTTTAAAGAGACAAACCGCAAGCTTCGGTAAAGACACACAAAATTCTTGTGGATTTATTTATATCTTTAAAAGCCTGCATTTAAGTTTTATAATTGACCAATCACCTTGTGAGTTTCCAGGAATACAGTGATTAATGTTTTGTCCTTGCCCTCAAAAATAACCTATTCAGTTGGGAAAGAACTGACATTAAAAATATAATTACAATTCAATTTCCAGAATGATATAGAAAAGGGGTCACATAGAATGACTTTACTAACTCTAAGGGAGTCAAGGAAAATTTTGAAAAGGGGTAAATTTGTGCTGAGAGGGTGAAAGGGGATATAAAGGTCACCAGTTTAAAACAGCAGGAAAAGCAATTTAACAGAAGCCTGCAGAAGCTTGAAAGAGCAAGGCTTCAATTCCAGAACTCCCAGTAGTCCATATGGTTAGAGCAAAGAAGAGGTGGAGGAACATGTTAAAACCCCAGTCACAGGAATACCATTTTCTTTATAACAACTGTTAAGATTCATACATACATATGTACATACATACATATATGCATATATACATACATATATACATGTAACTTTTGCTTTACTTGCTTATTCCTTATAATTTACTGAAACCTTCAATACCTTTTGCCAAGTAAGTAGGTAGGTCTTTATTTTTAAATTACTGATATTTTTTGCATAATTTTATTTACAAGTTTTATTATTATGTAAATATCAAATGATCATATTTTTATTTCTTTCTTGCACTATTAGCATAAGAAATAGAAATAGAAAAATACAAAGAAAAGACAGATCTTCCAACTGCCCTATCTCTAATATTGTGAATTATATCCATAAATATTTAAAAATTGTTTACAAAAATCAGCATATTCCTAGATATAAAGTATTAGTTTGTAGTTTACTGTTAATTCAAAATTTATATTAGTAAATGTGTGAATATTTAGGAATTTTTGTAATATTCATAATTTAATTGACTTAAACATTATGTTTATAAATATATGTGCATATAACAGATATCGATAATGATCTCTACGATATACAGAGACCAGTATTCATCACTTAGAGGTAACATGGCATTTAGGCAAAGCCTCATCCATAAGCACACTTAGCAAACCACCTCTCTATGCTTCTTGATCAGTCAGATGTAGGTGGCAAATTTAAATTAAAACCTCAAGGTTGGTACTAGAGAGGGAAATTTAACAATCTTAAAATAATTCATTTTGTCAAGTTATTATATTCCTTCAAACTATGGTACTTACAACTATGTATTTTCTATGTTGTGACTATGGTGGATATATACTGTCTGCTCCAGTTCTACCCAACTATGAATATATGTGAAAACCTGATTAATCTAAGATTACATGTTAGAATCGTGAGTCCAAACCTGTGACTGGTATCAGCTGCCCCAGTTTCACTGGCCCTGCCCTATTTCCTGTTGTCAATAAAAGAGATTATCTTAAGTATGATGTATCTTTCTAATATATTTTAAAAGATTAATACCCATTGGATTATATAGTCTGAATACATATGGATGGGGATTAAATATTGCATACTGAGAGTCAAGGCAAAAAGAAATAAATTTTAAAAAAGAAACAAGATTTAGAAGTTTCTAAAAATCAATCATGTATTTAGGGCAAGGATGGAACTCTTTCAGAGCCAGAAAGCTCTTGGGACTCTTCGATTGCCTCTCATCCCTACTCAGCTCTGTATGCAAATAGTCTTTAATCCTCTCTTACTAAGAATGCCAGCCTTCCTCTTTCCCACTACTGTGTCACTGAAATTCTAAATTTCTGTCCACAGTGTGTCAGTAGCAGCAGCAGAGAGAAGATGCACATACCCTCCTGAGTGTCAGCCGAAGGCGTGAAAGTGATAACACAAGGTGACCCAATTTAACTTGAAGTAAGGGGAAGGCAGTGTTACAACTGATGGTATATAAATCACAGTGGGAGATGGCCAGGAAGAAATGTCATCGAGTAGAAAATGGCTGACATGCAAAAGTGACTCCAGAAAGGTCAAAAGGTCACCGTGATGAGCCGTGTGTCTGCCTTACAGTTAATGCACTAAAGTTTTCTACTCCCATTTAATACTGTACACGTGACTGCACTTCAAGGTGGATCTTTCAAAACGATAAGTAGTTAAAATGTATCTATACGAATGAGAATTAGGACATAGGTTGGTGAGCACATAAAGACCATGTGTAGACAGAGAGAGATGGCCATTTACAATCCAAGCATGGAGGACACAAGAGACTTCCAACATCTTTATTTACTTCGGAAAATTTCTAGGTTCTAAAGATGAGAGAGAGAAATTTGTTATGTAAGGCACATAATCGATCGTACTTCATGATTCCAGTCTTACCAAACTAATATAGCCCTTCAAAAAGAGAAGTTCATATCTTTAATAATCACCCCACCTTCTTTTGCGAAGAATTGACAATGGCAATCCTGAAGGATCACCATTAAGACATGTTTTCACCAATGTCCATTCAGAGATGATGGGGATGACTAGGAAAGCTTTCTCTCAGCATTAGTCCTTCCAGATGCTACCTCACACAATTCCCTTTCTCGACTGTTGCCACCTCAGAAAGGTATTTGTTTTTGGTCCCTTTCTTTCTATCAAAATTCTTTGTGTTCAGTACAAATTAGAAGTAATAGTTCTGTTAGAAAGAACTGCCATATTCCAGTCATCCTAGTTTGCAATAGAGGGAAGGACCCAGCCTGGCAGTGAGTCAGAGTTCCCATTGCCGTTTTCCTCCACTTTGCTCATATAAATACAACTATGATTTTTAATGTCAGATATTTCCTATTCTAATAAAAATATAATAATTCTGTATGTATGAGTCACATACAAAGGGAAAATAAATACGTTTACATTTTTAAATTAAGAATCTTCTTAACTAGACATAGTTAAGAAGAACTATAGAAACGTACCAGTTATCTCTGTACTTGGGAGAGGAGGCCAGAGGATTGTGCATTTGATATCAGCTAGGATACATACTGAACCTTGCATAAAATGAGTAACTAGTACCACATAACATCATAACATAACATAACATGACAAAGTGCAACATTTTAGCATCCTCTTAAATGTCAAGGTCAAAATATCCTATGGTTAGTATGGAAAGCTTCCAAATAAAATAAAAATAGAAGAAAATCAGCAATATCCCAATTACCTGATGTTTTCAGAAAGATAGAAACTAATTTAAAGAGATAAAAATAAAATGCAGAGTCATTTATATTTCTTTGATTTTATACTTAGTTATTCTGTTAACAATGTATTCATCTTAAAAGTGACCTGCTCTGCCTATGGTTAGTGTACCCATATGCATAAAAAGATACTTGAAAATAATATTTATCTGAATAGAACATATATTCTTGTTATCATTGCTGTAAAAATATAACAATAAAGCTATTTAGACTGCACTCCATATGATACCTAATCTCATGATTATATGAAGCAAACAGAAGGATATGTACTGTTGGGGGGGAAACCATCACATATCATGCCATTCCTCAAAAGTATTTGAATATCTGAGAATTTTGATATCTATGTGGATTCTTCAGACAATCCCTAAGTATATTAGGAATTTATTGTGTTATCAGATATCAGTGTATTTGAAGTGGCATTTAGAACAAACAATTCTTCACTCAAAATTGATTGATACTAAGTACAGTTCTCATAAGCAATTTAATTATACTATATTTAATATTGGTCTATTACCTCAGGATATAAACTTGGAGAATCTGAATGAAGCATGTCACTTGCAATAAAAATGAGGATTAGTTTTTATCTGAGTGAGGTCTTCATATATGATACTTGATATTATCTAAGATACTTAATATTTTCATATTCTAATGAACTCAAAATACTTCTTGGTATGTGATATAGTCTTTCTACTTTAAGCTATAAATAACATGTATAAAATTATTTATCATACTTATTTAGCAATCAACCAAATTTTAGTTAACAAGCTTTCAGTTGAACCCCATTACTTTAAGTAATCATTTTCTTTTTAAAATGTTAGCACAAACTTAGAGTCTTCAGAATATCCTGCTTATCTGCACATAGTATCTATCCTGTTGTCATTTAAATAGCAAAGATTTTTTTTTTTTTTTTTTTTTTTTTTGGTTTTTCGAGACAGGGTTTCTCTGTGTAGCTTTGCGCCTTTTCCTGGAACTCACTTGGTAGCCCAGGCTGGCCTCGAACTCACAGAGATCCGCCTGGCTCTGCCTCCCGAGTGCTGGGATTAAAGGCGTGCGCCACCACCGCCCGGCTAGCAAAGATTTTTCACTGTGCTTCAGACTAGCTGATGGCACATTCATTTAATAAAAAATAAAAGCTAACTCCAATAGACAGAGGATCATTGGAAATAAACAGTTTTAACATTTCATTTGACTAAAGAATTTTTCTTTTCTTTTTTTTTTTCAAAATGAGGCATAAAATACAGCAGGAAGCCAAGTTGACAGATTCTATTTTGAAAGTTAGAACAAAGTAAAAGAAAATTATTGATCATACCCTAGAGACAAAGTACAAGAGAGAAGCCTTGTGCCATCCATTTTATAGGACATTGAGGATTAGAATTCACATCAGTCTGCCCCAGACATAGAAAGCAGGGCAAATTAAATCAGAATTTTAAGTTCCAAATTGATCTAATCTGTTTGTGTAGATAAAGCCTCCAACTTCCGTCATGACAAATATATCATCTTGGGCAATTTGTTTTCTTATCATTTTTCTTTGGCATTTTGTTCTGTGACAAACCAAGAAACAGCACTGATTTCCCTTGGAGAATTTAATTCACATCTGGTATCTCAAAGAAAGCTTTCCTGACAGAAATAGCAACCAGACTATGAAATCACTCCATTTAAAAAGCCTCTTTAAATATCAAATAGTTTACTTGCACACAAATTAAAGTTCTATCAGAAACATGTCAAAATGACTTGAGTACTGATACAGTCCAAAACTGAAAGTTGAACACAATTTTATTTGTCAACAGATAATGACCGCATAACAAATACAAAAGATTTATAAAAGAGCTTATTTTCCAAGCAAAGAATATGTACAATGAGAAAACTTCCTGTGATTATTATAAAGTAATAACATCAAAGGTACATTATGCACAACAGAAAGTCAGCAAGAACGGGTCCTGTTTTATTTATTTAAGTACAACAGCGGGCACAGCTCAGGCAGTTTTCCCTGGGCGTCATTCCTCACACAAGGTTACACTTCATCTAATACAATTAGAAAAGTGTGAGTAATGGTGGGCCTAAACTCCAGTTAGGTTCTACAGACTAGAATCAGGTCAAATGCCAGGCTAGATATGAATACTATAACAAATGTGCTCAGAAATCTAAAAATTGAAGACAGAATTTATTACTGTGACATCTGTTTCATAAAAAGAATGCCTATTCTTCTGAAACCATAATTCCCCAAAGCAACAGAATTTCCTAAGAGGCTGGACTTTGATTCAAATGAGGGGGAGTGGATGGATCTGGGGAGAGGAGAGGGGTAGGGGGAATTAGAAGGATAGTGGGGAGGGGAAATCGTGATGGGATGTATTGTATTAGAGAAGAATCTATTTTCAATTAAAAAAGAAGAAGAAAACTAATGCAATAAATAAAAGTCTCAGGACGTTGTGTTCTACAGTATAATTTCTTTAAGGTTAGTTCTCAGTAACTCTCTGTGGTGTTTGACTCCAGCTTTTACGCAGTAAACTGCCATCATGCTGTCTCAAAGCCCATCTGTTCAAACTGTCATTTTAATGGACTACAGTTTACTTAACAGAAAACCAAAGTAGCAATAATCAAATTGTCAGCTTTAATGGGAGCAATGGTGGCCGTTTTTGTTTACTTATATTTGATTTACAATTAAATTTCAATTAGGAAAGCACAGAATATATTTTATTTCTTCAAATATATAATCTAGCATAACACATGGAGATAAAGAAACAGTGAGGTGATGTACACATTTTTTTATTTATGTTAACAGATGAAAAATACATAGTCTAATTTATATTAACCACAACACCCAACTTATCAAATTATGTCACTTAGTTGTTAGAGGGAAATATCTCAAATGGAAATTTAGATTTTTTTTAACTCTCCCATGTATGTATACATTATTTTTATTATTCTATTAATTTAGCATATTTTCTAGATACAAAGCATACTAATTTATTTGCATCTGATTCTTCAAGTCAGTAATTTGAAGCAAGATGTTCTCATCTTGATTCTCTGACATAGATACCCTTTGTTAAAGGAAAAATGACAACAGTCAGATCATGCTAGCTCTCTTCAGGTCTAGCTAGGCTCAGACTGGCACACTATCACTTCTCCAACATTTTATAGGTCAACAAAACAAACAAGGTAAATGTACACCCCAATAGTGAAGAATCAGATTCCACACCTTAATAAGGTAGTTCATTCTTGAGGAAATTGGAAACAGGCATGTATAAATGAAGAAAACTCACCAGGATCTTAAAGCAGCATTTCATGAATAGTTTTTCCATGTAGAAATAACACACAGCTATGACAGAAATTTTTAACAGTACAAAACAGCAGTGTAAAATGACACTCCAGGGGTCAAGGAAATAGCTCGTGCTTAAAGTACTTGTGATACAAAGTTGTGAGGGGAAGACAGTACCTAGTGACTGAGGTAAACACAGACAGATGAGCCTTTCACACCACCTCTATATACAGGGAAAGCGGGTGGGAGGAGGGAACCACAAAATTCCAGGCCAGCAGAAGGCCTCAGACCAGGGAATTCTGTAAGAAAGGGCATTTCCACAAAGGAACTTCTTTCTAATTTGAATTACTAGTATTGTTCTTTCTCCTGCTACCTGCAGACAGTGGTCCAAAAGACAGTAGCCAGTATTAGTATTTCGCTAAATGGACAGAGTAGTATACTGTCCCCTGAATTCTTACCTTTGTACCCATGGGTTAGCCCATCTCTGGACTCTCATCAGAGACTGTTCTCTTTGCAGTGGATGCTGAGTCAGACAGAGACCCACACTGGTCAACAAGCAGAGAATCAGAGATTCTTAAGGGTTTTTGATGGGGCCTTTATAAACCCATCTCTACCCTGAAGGCTCAGAGATAGTCAAGGAAGAAGGGACAGAGAGCCTGTAAAAGCTATAGGTTGTGGCTGTCTGCAGAGTACTTGCTAGATATTACAGTACTGTTTAACATGAACTCACATAGCCTGTGACTACATGTATAAGACCCACCCATGATCAAGCCAGACAAAACCACAGCACAGAAAGAGGAGAGACTCACAAAGCTCCGTCTCCACCCGAGGAGCTATACTGGCACATGACAGCTGCTGTGGTAAGAAGAGGCCAAACATGGAGTTATTTACATATTATTTTATTGCTGTACCTTGCACAAGAGCTAGAAAATGTAGCCAGTCTAGATGTCTATTAACAGATAGATGGATTAAAAAAATATGGAATATATGTGAAATGTAATTTTATAAATAAACATAAAACTGATATTCACAGGAGAATAAACAGGACTGGAAATCATTACATTAAACAACAGAAAAGACAAATACTACATGTCTTTTCTCAGGTGCAGATCTAGACTTTAATTTACACCTACATTTATATTAAGAAAGCATATATATGTTTATATTCAAATTATTTATGGGTACAGGTCATGAAACAAGGAAGGGGCCATGAGATGGGAAAAAGAAAGCATAAGTATGAACTGACATAAGACAACAAAAAAATGAAATACATGCGGCATGAAATCAGAAGTGTGAGATACAGGTGGGAAGAACTGAGACAGTAAGAAGGGGGGACAGACTTGGGGAGGGGACCAATTGGAGGGAAGTATATATGAAAATGTCATGATGGAACCTACTGCCTCGTCTGCTAATAAAGTCTAAATAAATATATAAAAATAAATAATAAATGATGGCTAAAAAGAAAGCATTCAAAACAAGTTTTAAAAGAGAATAAGGGACTGGAGAGATGGCTCGGGGAATAAGCTCTCTAGTGGTGACTCAGCTTTTCTCATTGGCTATTTGTTGTACTACTGGAGTCACAATTGTTCAGTAGTTGTGTGCTACTGCTAAATACACTGATGGGAAGTAATCAGAGGTTATCCCACACTTTAAAAAGGCTTTTCATTTGTTTCCATCATTTTTTACTCCTCTATTTGAAACAGTTTGGGTACTTTTCATTTGTGTCTAGGATTAGTATGCGAAAGCCTTCATCTTGTTACTCACTTCATGGCAGAGTGTACATCTTGAACACTTTTCACCTTGCCATGTAAGTTCTCAAGGTGCTTCGATTATTTCACTCCAAATCCTCACTACACTCTCTCTGGTGAGCTCATGAATTTTTTATTAAACCATGCTTAAATTTAAATAATGAATTGGAAAGACACTTTTATAAGGATACTGTATACGATCAGTTTTAGGAAGGATTATATAATATCAGTATCATCATTGACTCTCAATATATGAAGGTTTCTGAGAAACAGACAAAAGAAAACTAATTCAACAAAGCCATGTCCCTAATGGCCATTTATTTTCAACTACTCATTTCATAGCTTAACTAGCTAACTAATCATTGTTCTGATTCCTTTCACAATGAGTTGATTTATAATAGCACAAAAATTTTATTGAAAATTACTTTTAGATTCTAACTTCTTTAACTTCATTAGTTAATAGGAAAGATAATGTTTTTCATATTAATACCCAAATGACATTATTTGAATAATTTATGTAAATGTAGACTGTAGCTTGCCTAATAGTTTATCTATAAATAACATAATTTTCTCTTTACCTTTTAGGAAGCAGGATGCATAGACGACAAATGAGAACTCTGATTTAGCTGATTTCTTACTGAAGGACACCTAAAGTTCCCACTATCTTCCAACAGCCCATTTATCTGTGAGCCCATGAACTAATTAATCTATTCATAAAATAAGAAGTTTCACTATCCAACCACCTCCCAAATGACTTACTTTCTGAATACCGTGGGGTTGGGGACCAAAACTCCAACACATGAGATATTGGGAGACATTTAAGATCTAAACCATGACACGTGTCACTTTCAACAACAACAAAAATAGGGAATATGAAATGTAGATACAGAGGAAAGAGAGAAGTAATCGATCCTTTTAAATGGCCATGGAGATGGGCGATTTTTCGCCTAGAGATGAGCTGAAGATGAGCTTTACTTTGTTTATGGCAGAATTCTGTTTCATGGTAGTGATTAGGCTGAACAGTCAAAACACAGTAGTGATTTTCCTGAGATAATGATTCAATATTAGTGTCAGTATCTTTGAACATACCCCAAATAAGCCATGCCTCACTACTGCCTCTACTGAAATGATAGTGTATTTTGAGTGTGTTTCAAAGCTTTGAAATACTACTTGGCACTTCTCTTCTCCCTTGAATAAATCACTATCCAAACATAAGAAATTTCCTGAAGTCCTGGTTGGATTGAGTCATGCTTGCCTCCACCTTGTCATCTTTCTATAAATCTAGTGTTTGTAGATTCATGTCTTCTAATGCTTCCAGCTGATGTTCGCGAAGAGAATGATTGCTGAAAATGAACAAAGCTGCTGGTTAGAGGAAAAGAAATCCTATGGCACTGCACTTCTCTGCAGACCTGGGTCTTGTGCTCCCTTGAGTACTCTGGTGGAAAACCCAAAGCAACACTCAAGTAATGCTGTTAGGACTGCACCTTCTAGCATTAAGAATGTAGTATAGTACTGCACCAGACCTTTGTGAGTGTGACGTATCCTGTACCTGCTTTATGATGTATAGTGATGGCTACACATTATCAATGTTTTGGTATAAATGTACACACACACACATACACACTTAGGTGGTTGTTCTAGATGTCATTACACTTTGCTCAGATGACCATAGAACTTAGAAAAAAATAGTTGTTTTTGATACAAACTATTAAACATATAAGGCCTTTATTATGTGGGTTTGATTAGAGAAACTAGCATTCTCTAAATAATGGAAAAAAGATCCAAGAGACGCTATTGGGTTTGGGTTTAATGGAAGACTTGTTTATTTCTTTACTCATTTACTTTTCAGACAGGGTCTCTCTGCTTCCCAGGTTGACCTTGAACTCACAATCTGCTCACCTCAGTATGACAACTATGATTACATAGTGTTCTCCACCATGCTTATCTGACAAAGATTTTAAATAAGTTATAAATATTTTAATGAGAAAAGAGCAATATCATAATAATGAAAACATAGTGTGACAATGATGCCTTATTAAATATCAGTTATAAATATTTATTTGTGGATTTGGGAAATATAGTAGCTAAATTCACTAGAGACAGTCAACAATAGAGTGGGTTTTGCAAAAAAAAATTATAAATTTGATGGCAGGTCATTAAAACTATATAACCTCAGGAGAAAATAGAAAAAAAAATGAGCTTTAAGTATGTGTGGAGGATCAGCAAGCAAATTGCATAATGTATGTCCCAAAGGAAAATTGAGGGAAATGGGGCAAAAGTATATTTGAAGGAATGTTGATGCAAAATTCTCCACTTACATAATATTAATTTAATTCATATTCTAATAGTTTAATAAATGGCTTTAAAATGAAGTATTAGTCATATAGAGGGATCTTAACTCAAAAGAAAATAAAACTCAAGGGCCAAGAACAGAGTTCACTTTTAGATTGCTTGCCTATTAAGCCCAAAGTCCTGGGATGGATCCCCAGTATCAATGGGCAGATATGCAAATCCAAGCATTAAATATAGAGGTTGTCAGAATTGACAATCACAGATATCTGTAAGAGTTGTGAGAGAAGGGGAGAAAAAGAGGAAGAGGAGGAAGAAGAAGAAGGAAAGGAAGACTCAGGTAGGTTGAGGGCTAAGAATAGCATATGCTATATCATAGAAATAATACCCCAAAGGAAAGTTAGAAATCTTTCACCAGCATCAGAAATAGGTATTTGGAAAAAAATGTTACTAGAAACATAGGATATACACTTACTAGGATCTTAAAAATCAAAAGACAAACACAAGTTGGCAAAGGTACTAATAATTTGGATCCTCTTGGATGTTGCTGATGAGAAGGTAAAATGATGTAGATTTTTTTAAGACAGGTGCACAATTCCTCCAAATGTTAGGCAGACTCACAAATTCTATTCCTAGGTATGTACACAAGACAGATGAACATGTGCACACATATACACGCGTATACACATATACACACACACATACATCTACACAAACATGTTCATGACAGCATTATCTGTATAGGCAAAATGTGTAAATTGTCTTAATGCCCACCCTCAGACAGCCAAATACACACACAGTAGAATACTCTTGGAAAAATAAAGAAATATGAAGTTCTGACACATGCTGTCATACAGATTAACTTTGAAAACATTACACAAAGAGGAAAAAAAAGTAACAAAAGACCCAGTATTATTAGAATTTTTATTTGTGTTTCTCTGGTGACTAACAGTGCTGAACAATATGTCATTTCTTTGGCTATTTGTATGTGTCATGTAGGAAAAATGCCCATTAAAATCATTGGCACATTTTATAATTGAGTTGTCTTTACATTGACTGCTGAGTCAAAGAGTTTCAATGAATTCTAAACAAAAGTCCTTTGCTGGGGATGTCTTTCTGTATGCTATGAATGTGTTGTTCTGATTGATTGATTGATAAATAAAATGCTGATTGGCCAGCAGCCAGGCAGGAAGTATAGTACAGGCGGGATAAACAGAAAGGAGAATTCTGGGAACAGGAAGGCTGAGAGAGGGTCACCAACCAGAGACAGAGGAAGCATGATGTGAAAGTATGGGTAAGCCACAAGCCAGGTGGCAACTTATAGATTGATAGAAATAGGTTAATTTAAGATATAAGAACTAGATAGCAAGGAGCCTGTCACAGCCAAACAGTTTATAAGTAATATAAGTTTCTGTGTGTTTACTTGAGTCTGAGCGGCTACGGACCCGGGTGGGACTGGAGAAAACTCCAGCTACAGTACTTTGTAAGATATGATCCTATTTTTGATAAGAGAAGGAAAGCATTTGTCATCCACCAGCAAATATGATGTAAACTGTGAATTATTCATAGATATGATTTTATCAGGATCAGGTGATTTTGTTATGACCCTTGATTGCTTAGCATTTTTTTTCATAAGATGGTGTTTTTCAGTAAGATGATCATGTGTGATTGTTGGAGCTAATTGCCAACATTACAGACTCTGGAATCACATTGCAGGGGAAGCTCACTGGAGAATTATATAGATTATTCTGTCTTACCTGCATGTTTGTGAGGGATTGTTTAATTGGATTAGTTGATGTGGAAAGTTTTTATCAGCTGGACCTTGGGCTGAATGAATGGAGAGAAGAGAGGGAAGAGTTTGAGCAAACGTGATTCAATTCATTGTTCTTTCTTCTCTTTACAGCAGACGGAATATGTCTGTCTATCTGTTTCAAGTCACTGATGTGTTGGCTTCCCCACAATGATGGACTGCAGCCTGGAGCTGTAAGTCTAATAAACTCATACCCCCTATAGCTATGTTTCCTAGGGTATTCAATCACAACAATAGGGAAAAAATTAATATAATTTTGTAATTACTTTCCTTTATATAATAGAATGTATATATCCCACTGAATGATTTCAATGATTTCATAGTCATTACTGAAGAATGTTCACTAGCTTGATATTATTTCCAGAACATGTGTTTAATGTCACAGAAGACTCAGAGTTGCAGCTTTATAATTACAATTTTACCTTGAACATTGTCAGTATAGCCAATTTAACAAGTGCAATAAGGATATTTTCCACTAAACTGAGGAGTGGTGGTATATGACATAGGAATTAATATTCAGTAAACCCTAAGCTCTCTGGGAGATAGACGGAGATGTTATACATAGCAGTAACTATTTGTGTCAACATCCAGGAACAAGTCCACAAACCCTCTAAGACTCAATGCATGTTATGTTTTATTTCTAACACCTTTGATAGACTTTTATAAATTTTATAAATAGTCTGAAGGGATAAAATTTTTCTTCAAGAAATAAATGATAACTCATGAATCATTCCTGAGCATAATAAACCTATCAATCATCATTACCTCCAGGTGACTGTTGAAAATGTGTTCCTTATTTGGGCCTATATATTTAGTATGACCATCAGTTCTTAGGTAACAAATTTATATACTAGTAAATTTACATATCTTAGCCTAGGTAGGTACATGGTGCTGGAAAAGCTCTGAGTTTCTATTGGCCTACCAGAAAATATGTGTGCTTGGCCAACATCTCAGGCTGTTGTCTGGATTAATCTATGTCTAAGCTGAAAGATAACTCAATCTGGCTAAAGTTTTAATGTTTTGACAGCTATTTATGGTTTTTTTTTTTTGTGTAGACCTGAAGAATGGTGTGCCGTGCATAGTGTGTATGTAGAAGTCAGAGAGTATACTCTATCCTTCTACCTTATAGGTTCTGCGGATCTAACTCAGGCTGCCATGCCAATCTTGGCTGCAAGTATCTTTATTCACTGGGCCATGTCACCAGCTTCTGACCAAATTCTTGAGACTTACATATTGCCTAGAACACAGAACTACCAGAGCACAACTCTAGAAAGCCTTCAATATCCTTTCTATAGTACTTCTAATTCTACTTACTTCATAGTTGTCTAACCATGTTGTAAACAGTTATAGAGGCTTATTTGTATTTAAAACAAACCTTATGTTAATCTACACACACACACTGCAAAGGAGACCCACTTCAATGACTTCATCCTCAAGGAACTCAGAAAGAATGATAACAAATCGGAAATAGCTCTCCTACAGTGTTAGCACTAAAAACTGAATCCATTTAGAGCCTAATTAATCAGTGAATTACAGCTCTTTATGGTCGCAGGAACATGCAAGCATGAGAACTAGATTCTAACACCTTAATTTTCTTGACAGATGTAGCATAGCAAGATCCTTGCAAGGGCAGAACCTTACCTCCAACTTGTACAAATCGGGAAAGAGACAAGAGCTTGTAATAACAAAAACTAAACAGTGACAATAAAAGACTAATACACGTGCAAGGCAGAATCAGCTTCAGGAGCATGTGCCTAATATAGTTGCAGAGTTACTAGACTAGATGTACAGTATGGGAGAAGCAGGATGTTAAATTGTAAAAAAAAAAAAAAAATCACAAAACCTAAAACATAAAGAAGTCAAAAAGCGCAAAGAGGGTGCCTGGTCTTCTTTTTGAATGAAGATTAGTTAGGTAGGTGCTTTCACAAAAGCATGTGTGCAAAAGAAGGCAGGTAGTGATGCTCATTAGAAACATAAGGAAAAATCAAGACAGAAAATGATTATGCCCCAAGCAGAACTCCCATCTAGCTATATTTTCTTGAACTTGTTTGTTCAAATGACTAAAATGTACCTAGAAATCTCTTTTGACATACATGCTATTGGTTTAGATTGCTTCCTATATCCTGGTTCAAAAAGAAAAGGCTAAACTCAGCAAAGCCATAGACAATGTTATAGAGAAAACCAACTCATGTACCCATTAACTGCACTTAGGGAAGCAAAATTGTTCAAGTCTAATTTGTTTTGCTATTCACTAATATAAAAGGGAAGCTGTGATATTTTATACCAGAATATAATGAGAGTTCAAGATTCTTCATGTTCATTATTTTATTTTAAAAATGACTTTGCTTTGCTATAATTCCAGAACCTTTCTCTACTAAAACCTGTCAGAGTGGTATTAACATTGCTGTGGCAATTTTACTGTGACTTCTCATCCAATATTTCTAGTAATGAACCTGTATGACTACAAGACATTACTATTGTTGTAAATGCAGCCTTTTGGCATAACAGGTTTATAGTCACTCATATTTATTTTTCCTAGTAGAAGAAGCATTTGGGAGTAGCATAAAGTACAAATGAAAACATAGACGTGAATTATGGATTCTTTTGTTGTTTTGTACATCTGTACTTAGAATTATTTTATGGATTATTTTTATGGTTTTGTAAAATATAAGAAAAGAAAGTTGAGGAAGGGAATTGCCACTCCAAGAGCTCTGGTGAAGAAGAAAATGCAGGAAATCACTGAAGGCCTGTTATTGTCAAGTTGTGGATTTATGTCTTTGCTCTAGCAATTTGCCATCTGCCCATAATGCTTGGATTTTCAGAATGTGGAACTTTCTAACATCCATTATATCTCAGGGTCATTTTATCCTAACAGGTACATAATGGAGTTCTATCTTTAAGTATACTTTAAATCTACCATAAAAATTAACACTAAGAAGTTTGTAGGCCACTAGGAAATAAAAAGCTCTTAAAAGATGTAAATTACTCTTTTATTGTTTTTGTTTTATCATCAAAACTATGTATTTTCATTAAGGTAATACAAATTGTATCAGATATTTTTCTATTGCTGTGGTAAAAATCCATGACCACTGCAACTTACAGAAGGAAGTGTTGTTCTTCTTATGGTTCCAGAAGGTAGACATGGCAACTGGAGGAGCAGCAACAGGACAGCACACATTTTAAACCACAAGCAGGAAGCAGAGACAGCAAACGGAGTGGCACAAGTCTTTGAACAATCGAAGTCTGCTCCAATGACCTACTATCCTCAATAAAGCCACGCTCCCTAAGCCTCCTTAAACAGCACCAACTGGGTACAAGTATTAAAATTTCAAAAACTCCTGGAGACATTTAACATTCAAACTACCACATAAGTCTAAGACCCTGGAAGTAGAAACATATGCAGAACAGGAAAGTAATTAGCAATCAATAATAGAAACAGATATGCAAAAATACGAGATGATATTAGATAACGTAAACAAAACTTTTGCAGACAAAATGGAAATCAGTTTACTGTGAATAACAAATGTAGCATTACTTAAAGCACTATTATACACACTATGTTTCTCTTCCACCAAGGTATAACATTAATTTGTCTGAAATAAAAGTGAAATATTTTTCTTCTTGTCCCTGAAACCATGAAAAATATTCAGTAGAACTCATTTGTGTCTGATGAAGGACACTACACTATCCAGTATATTTGTAAGCATGGAGAATTTTAAAAATGTAGAAACTGTGAATTATATAAAACTTAAATCTCTCAGCATGAATTTTGTGTGTGCTTTTTAAACACTTATTTTTTTATCTTATGTATTAGTGTTTTGCCTACACATATGGAAGTTCACTACTAGTATAACTAGTGCTTACAGAAGTCACAAGATGACATTGGATTTCCTGGAACTGGAGTTACAGATGGTTGTGAGACATCATGTGGATGCAGGGAACTGAACTGAGGTCCTCTTCAAGAGCAACAAGTGCTCTTAGCCAGTAAGCAATCTTTCTACCCTAAGTTTTCCATGATTTTAAATGGAATTGTAAATGAAATAAGGAGCCTATTGTCAAGTTCCCACGTGCTTCAGAACTGGGAAGTCCACTTACTAGTCATCAGGACAGAGAATGTGTCACAGTGCAGAGTATAAAATAATCTGAACTCATTGAGATTCTACATGGAAACACTTGCTTGAGATGAAGCTGAAAGTTTAAGGTAAAGGAAAATGTAAACATCAAATATGAACACAATTATGAAAACCAGGAAATAATTTGAAGAAGTAAAAAAAAAATTACTCAGGAAATAAAACTGATCCTTTAAACATAATGGAATGATAAAAATAGCAAAACATATTGAATGTGAATTGTAAAATACAACATCAGCAAAGACTAAAACAGACTTTTTGTAAAAATCTAACACAAATGATAAATACTAGTGTAATTAAAAACAAAATATTCAAAATAAAAAGCACAAACATTATGGGTATTCTTGGTTGTCAACTTGACTACCTCAAAAATTAACTAAAATCCAAATATGGAGAGCACACCAAGGACAGATATTTCCCCAACTTTTGTTGTTGTTGTTGTTGTTGTTGTTTTGCTTAATTTGACATAGGAAGATCTGGATCTTGAGGAGAGCAGACACACCTTTAAGCTGGGCCACACCTTCTGATAGAAGCCCATACAGGGATGTGAAAGAAGGAAAATCTTGGTCTTTACCTGCTTACCCCTCATCTAGCTAGCAAGTCCATTCCTTCACTGTCACTGGAGTCAACCTCCTTGGGATTCCAGTGTATATGGAAGGCCAGCTGAGACATCTAGCCTCATAGACTGAAAAACTGCTGTATTCTCGGCCCTTCCACTCACAGGCAGCCATTGTTGGATTAGTCATTCTAATAAATCCCCATTCTATAAATAGAAAGAGATTCATTCTATAAGTTCAGTTGCTCTAGAGAACCCTGGGTAATACAATAAACAAAAATAGTTATTATATATGAGATAAGATTAGTCATTGTTTTTAGGACTAAAAGATCATAAGAGGATACTATTATTGTCGTTATGTCAATGCTCACCCAAAGTATATGTAAATGGACAGATATTCAAATATAAGGCTAACAATAGCTATGAAAGAGGAAATGGAAACCCCGAAAACTAAGATAGTTATTTGGAGATAATTATTCCGTAACTAGAACACTTCACACAGAGAAAAACTCTATCACAAATTCATGGAAATGATCATAAAAGCTTATCAGAGCTGTTAAAATAAATGAACATTTTTAATATATATATTTTACCCTACTGAATCCAGTTCTATCTAGCTTTATTTTTTTGTTGTTTTGTTTGTTTTATTTTTTAATCTGTTGCATATTCGAACCCATATGTGTTACTGGCAATATGGGAGCTGTGGATGTTCCCACCAAGAAGAAAATGTGGTCAGTACAGCTCATGTAATTCCAAGGTCAGTAGCACTGAGATGTGGCACCCATCCTTTCCAACACTATTATCACTTTTATCCCCGTACCCCCGAAGGAGTTCAATTAATCTTTTGACCTGACAACACCTCTGACAGCAACAAGAAAACTCACTGAAATTAAGTAGCTTCAGTCACTGGTCTCCTCTGAGGTATCATGTTGTCCAATGGTGTTGGGAGAAAATTATGTCACTTGTTGGGAGACACATTATGTCAGCAGGGAGCATTTCTCTTCTGAGTTTCCTGCAAGCAATGGCTTCACGGTTGGGTGAACTAAAATTTTTCAATGATGAATTTTGTAGAAAAGATAAGAAAAGGGATTAATGTCTCTATTAGTAATTCTAACCACAAGAATAGTTGAGAGAGTTTCTATCAGTTTGTTAAGAGTTCCCAAGTCCTTTTTTTTCTGTTTGTTTTTTTTTTTTTTAAGACAAGGTTTCTTTGTGTAGCCCTAGCTGTCCTAGAACTCACTCTGTAGACCAGGCTGGCTCGGAACTCAGAGATCCACCTGCATCTGTCTCTGCCTCCTGATTGCTAGAATTAAAAGCATGCATGCATCACCACACCTAACTGGTACTTCCCTTCCTCTTTAATGCATTATTCCTGATAATTTTTTATAAAAAAAATCTGTAATTTGTGAGTGGTGGTGCACAGTTGTTATCCTAATACTCAGGAAATAAAGGCAAGTGGAGCTTGAGTTCAAGGCCACCATGGGCTATTTATTCATCCTGTCTGGAAAAGAAAAATGATTTATCAAGATAATCTTAAAGGTACAACGTGCTTCTTGAATGCTGACAATTGACTAATAATTTTCACAGCAACTCGTAAAATTGTTCTCATCTTTATCATTCACATTGAGAATGCTTGGGCATAGCATAGAATGTGAATGTCATGAAACTAACTATGCTATTTCAGCATTGGAAACAACCAAATTATTCCTATGGGAACTTCGGATTATGCAGCAGTACTTCTCAATGCACTAACAAAGAATTGTGCAGGACGCAAGTATGAATCCAAAATCTCTGGGATGAATTTCAAACATTATAACTTAAATACCTAAAATTTTACTTTACCTTTTACTCTACAAAAAATTATTTTTGGTGTGTGTCTGTTTATGTGTGTGTATGTGTATATGCTTACACTCACACATGCATTCCACATTTGAGTGTGGAGGCCAGAGGACAACCAGCAGAAGTTAGTTTCTCCTTCCAGTTTGTGGGCCCAGCATTAAACTTGGGTCATCAGACTTGGAGAAAACACCTCTACCCTCTGACCCATCTCACCAGCCCAAATGAAAGTATTTGTAAATATCCATCAATGCAATCAAAAGCTTGCTTGAAGAATTTGGAGCCTGATCGAGAGGAGGTCTTATTCATGAAGTCAATGAAGTGAGCAGAGTCACATGTGTTGGCAGTGGATGCTGTTCCCTGAGAGTGGGGGTCAGTGATGCAGAGTGAGGAGGTGAGGATTTGGGAGAATGTGGGAATAACGATAGGAAGTTGATGCATTCTAAAACTGACCTACTAAACATAGCCAAGAACACAAAAGCCAAGGGGCCTAGAGCAGAACGGGTTAGTAATAAGCAAGAGAGGAGTGAGATTGAGTATAGTGAAATTGTATGATTTATGGAAAAATAATACCAAATATAAACATGCGTGCTCGTTATGCAAACATAGTTTTCTATGTTCTGCCCATTAGGAGAGTCTGTGGATAAAATGAGTACTAAATCTAATCAAAAAATTTTTGGGCTATAAAAGAAGAACTAAATCTAACAGCTAGACACTAGCCTCTAAATTCTACTCTATATTAAGTAACTGCTGGGCAGTGGTGACAAATGCCTTTAATCCCAGCACTTAGGAGGCAGAGGCAGGTGGATTTCATTGAGTTCAAGGCCAGCCTGGTATACATAGTAAATTTCAGGGCAAGTAAGGCTTATTACACAGAGAAAGCCTGTCTCTAAAAAAATTTACTATTATTATTATTATTATTATTATTATTACCAACCACTATTAAAATAATTATTATTAAAATAAACAAGAATAGATTCTAAATATGGAATACATGACAGACATCCCCTTTCCCCTGAACTTGCATAATAATCTATAAAATAAGTGTAAGTAAATTCAAGAATGTCTTTTTTTCTCAAACTGACTGTATTACTGTTTTTTCTAAAATGTCAGAAAATGGAATCTGAACTCTTGCTGATATCCTTCTCACACTCACCCTGGACACTTTTGGATGCAGGATATCTTGTTGTATCATTCTTCAGCTGACACAATGCATACATTTTCAATGTTAATTTCAGTGTTACATTATGTATCTGTCCTGTATTAGCCTGCATAGAGAAAGGAGGCTGCAGCCAGTTTATATGTTTATGAATGGAAGTGAAGTGAATTGGGAGCAAAGCTGACATTCAGTCAAGGGCAACAGAAGAAGTCTTGTGAGAACAAAATGGAGAGGCACATTCCTGATTACCCTTGATGTAGATATCCTTCTTATGATAATAACACATTGAAGGAACAAGTCACACATAATTGGTAATGCTAATTAAGGAAAGAATGATACATAATGGATGGAGGAGTTTTGACCATGGATGATAGACAGGATGTTGGTGTCTTAGCCAGAGGTTACAAATTAAAAAAACAAACAACAACAACAAAAAATACCACATGCTTTAATGCAGTGCGTTTGCAATACTCTACAGACTTTGATGTCTTTCACTAGCATCAACATGTTCAACACACACACACACATATACACGCACCACAGATGAGGATGTACTAGTGTAGCGTCACTTGTTCTTCTAAAACAGTTGCTAGATGAGCAGAAGCTAAAACCATTATAGGAAAGCTTTTCCCCTAAGTGACTGCAATTAATTACTTTGAGCTGCAGGTGCTTGCACCGTTGACAATTTTTCTTCTCTCCTGTCACTGTCACTGAGAAAGACGAAGCACTCTCCAAGGTATTGAGAATTGTAAAGGCCTACTCATGGTGATGCCAGTAATGTGATGACAGTGATAATGATGAGGCAGTAATTCCTACAATAACCTGAACTAAAGAATAGTCTCTAACATTTCATTCGGATTGTTTCATGCCATCCTCAGAAGATACACTATCCAAACTATTTTTATTCCCTTCAGATGGTGGATGAAATGAGGCTCAGTAACCTTCAGATGTTGAAAAATTCCAGATTTAGTGGATGTTTAAAAGTAATTTCAACGAAATATGAATTTTAGACATTTAACTCTAAGAATCATAAAGCTGTATGTTAGAAGATGGGGGGCATAGAGACATCTTGTTTATATCCTAAAACCACAAGTCTGCAGACATCTTTCATTTCTGTCTAAAAACCTTGTTGATTTTGCCTGAACCTTCTCTGATGCCACAGAAGCATGCAACAAAAAGGAAAAAAAATGGATTTTCTCCACAGGTTTCTTGCAGGTAACCCAATATGCCTGAGTCTAAAGTTTGGAGTTATCTTGAATTTGCATATATCAAGCTGTGCCAGGAACTTACAGATTTGGCCTCAGGTGTTGATGACCTGTCTGCACTTGCAACATCTTTGATCTCTATCAGAGTGAGTCTGTTTTTTGTTTGGGGAGCATATCCACAAATCGAGCCCATCTGTTTGGTTTATCATTTTGTATTCTCAAAAATAAACAGCTTGGAAGTCCGATCCATAGAAGGTTATATCCATGCAGAGCACATTGAGCTCTACTCTTCCAACAAAATCAGCAAGAAGGAAAACAAGGTCTGGTTTATAAACTAGTATCTGGAAGCTTTGATCAGTGTGCAAGAAAAATGAACGATCAATAAAATTCAACATTTTAAAAGTTCCTCTTCATAGCATTTTCAAATTTAAAGACACTAATATTTATTGTATGGATACCTTCATAGTTTGAGTTTATCATCTTAGACATATTTCCAGCAGTATTCTGGCATGTCTCCAAAGGAATTCAATTATGTAGGGATTAGGCTAAACCACAAAGCAAAACATTTTGCTTGTTCTGAAACCATACATATTGTTTGCTACCTACTTTCCCTTAACACACCCAGCAGATAGCCCTAGATTAGTCGAGTTTAAAGATTAAAACAATGGGGGAAACTCTACCAGGCTTTTTCTTTTGGGCCACCAACCAGCTCCCAAATCATGATACAAAGACTTATTATTAGTTTTGAATGCTTGGCCTAGCCTAGGCATGTTTCTGGCTAGCTCTTTTAACTTACGTTAACCTGTTTCTCTTTATCTACCTTTTACCTCAGTGCTTATTACCTTTCTTACTTCTGTGTATCTTACTTTCACTGCTTCTCTGAGTCTGCTGGCTGGCTTCTGCTTGGCTTCCTGTCCTGGGTATATCCCTCATTCTCTTTTCCTCCTTCTTCTCTCCTTTTCTCTTCTTCCCAACCTAGATTTCTCCTCCTATTTGTTCTCTCTGTATTCCAGGCCCACCTATCCCTCTCCTGCCTCAGCTTTTTATTAGACCAGTTACCTTAGGCAGGCAAGATGAAACAGATGCAACACATCTTTACATAATTAACTACACATCCTTACATCGTTAAACAAATGCAGCATAAACAAAAGTAACACATCTTTGCCTAGTTAAATAATATTTCACAACAGGAAATTACCTCAAAATTTGAAGATCTAGTCTCCCCCTCCTCTGTTGATTTTTTCTAAAGAAAAATGACCATTTCAAAATAGAAACTATAAATCCTTGTTCTTGTTCTTGTCTCTATTTTTTTAATGGCAAATGTGAAAACACTGTTGTCTTGGTGATTTAAAAAACAGGACTGCATCCACTAACATTATGTTATTTTCATGAATAAGTACTGAGGAAGCTGGTATCAAAATTAACATTTCAAGCACAATCCTGGGTCCAGATAGGTCGTTCACCCTCATCTGTAAAATCATAACAGGGTTAAGGAACACTGCTTTACTTGGGAGTTTTGAAAAGTAATTTTGTAGAATAATTGAAGAAAATTGCCCAAAATGAAACAGATTTTAATGAAAACAAAGCTGAGCAGCATCAGGGAACTGAGTCCACCCTCATTACAAAATAGACACTCCTCCAAAGAGAAGCGCCTGCCATTCAATCACAGTAATGGATGGCCTCAAAAAAAAAGCAAGGTAAGAGAAAGGGATGAAGGTGGAAGAGGAGGTCAGTACAATAACAGCGGCCTTTGGGACAGGAAGATGTCAGAGAGCCCACGTTCGTACTTCTGTATTGATGAGCGCTTTGAAAGAGCATGCTGCTGTGACGTGCTTAGCAGACTTACTGCCCGCACAACAGCGTCATGCTCTAGCAAGACCCAAAGTGCAAGAACAAGGGTGGAATAAGCAATTGTGGTGGAATAAACATACTGTGGCCTGAACATGCTCCCCCAGGGCCACATGCTTAAAACTCAACTCCTCAAGACCTAATAGGGAAGGTGGGACCTAGTTGAAGGTGTTGGGGGTCACAAGAACTTGGTACCCACAAGATAATTAGTGCTGCTCTCATGGGCATCTGATATATCAAAGGTAATTGGCTCATTCTTAGATCTTTCCCCTCCTCTTACCCACTCTTTGTCCTTTTGTTATAGAAAACAGTAAGAAAGCCCATGCTGGAAGTTTGCCCCTTCTGTGCCTCTAGAATCATTAGACCATCAATTCCTGTTAGTTATAAATTCTCCTCTACATGAATGAGTTACAGTCGGTTGCACATGCATTTTAGTCGACCATGAGATACATAGTAAGCTATCATTACAATTCTCCTTCTCAGATCTTTGTTTCAAAACTGAAAGTTAAGAAATCTATACTAATGGTGCTTAGGCAAAATTATATTTAGGGTTGGCATAATATCATCAGGTAGAAAATTCCTTTCAATTTATTTCCAAGAAATGTTACTGGTTTGGGTCCATTTTCAGACCACATGAGTCAGAAATCATTGACTATCACAGAGACAGAGATATCTTATAGCTCTACCAGTGTGGAGCGAAGTGGAGATGTGAACAAAGCCTAAAATAAATTCTTTATTATACTTAAATAGGTCTGTTAAAAATTAAACAATTATGCTGTTACTAACTTTTAGCACTCATGAGACTCTTCACTCTAAAATGTACTTGAGTAATCCTCCCCAAATAAATCAATAAGATAAAAGTAGAAGGGTTGATTCTAAATTGTACGACACTATGTTAAGTGTAATAGGTTAAACAAGTGTACACAAACAAATTCTATATGTTCCCTCTCACATATGAGTGTTTAAAACAAGTCAATTTAAATATATAGAAGTGATTATTAGAAAAAGTAAGGGTGAGATATAGGGAATCATCCTTATAATAGTAATAGTAACCACACAGACAACTACTATTCTGCAGTGTGTGTGTGTGTGTGTGTGTGTGTGTGTGTGTGTGTGTGTGTATGTGTGTGTATGGGGAGTGCCATTCACAAAAAAGGTCTCTTAAATTGAATAAATAAATAACTAGAAAAGAGGAGCTCAAAGCATCTAAGTATAAAGTAATCATGAGATGATAGAAATGTTAATCATTCTGAGTTGATAAAGACATGTTGTGATATATATATGCATGTATATATATATATATATGTATATATATATATATATACTGAAATAGCAGTACATCACATAAATATGCATAATGATGTATAGATATTTGTATAAACATATAAATGTAAAGAAACAGCAGTGGAAACCACAATATATTAACTGAGCCATATGCTAAATACACCATACATGGACATACAGAGCCATGTATATGTGTAGAGGCATATATATATATATATATATATATATATATATATATATATATAGAGAGAGAGAGAGAGAGAGAGGCACTGAATATTATATATATGTATAATATTGGCAATACTCACTCAGTTGTTCATTAGATTCCCTGAACTTATTCTGCCTACCTAAGTAAAACTTACTTTTATCATGTATTTTTTTCACCAAAAACTCCCTGAACTTACTTAACTTTTTCCAATCCTGGTAACCACCACGCTCCTCTCTGGCTCTTGTACGGTCATTGAAATGTCTCAATATTTTAAGATTGATGTATGACTAGGAGGTAGCAAATATTTTAGTATAATTACCAGCAGCTGCCCGAAGACTTTAGCTTCTGTGATAGATAACCTAGCTATATCAGAAAGGTGTTCTAGTTTGCTTCTCTATTGTGATAACACACTCTGACCAAACAAACCAAGGAAAGTTCCAGCCCATCATCAAGGGAAGGCAGGGCAGGAGCTCAAGTGGTAACTGAAGCCGAACCCACAGGGCAATCTGCTTACTGGCTCTTGTTCAGCTAATGTTCCTATTCAGCTCCAACCCACCTGCCTACCGCTGGCACTGCTCACAGTGAGCTGGGCCTTCTTACATCAATGAGCAATCAACAGCATGTCCCAAAATTGTCTCCACAGGCTTATCTGATTAAGGCAATTCTTCAGCCAGAGTTCCCTCATCCCAGGTGACTGACTCTTGGTTTTGTCATGTTGACAGTCGACACTAACCAGGACATCAGGGGATGAAACATTTATGTAAACTATTCTAAATATAATTAGTCTTACGGTTCGTCGAAAACCAAGTGCTTTCTAATTGTCCAGTGTTCAGTCACTGTCATCATGTCTCCTTAGCCCCTATTCCCTCACAAATCTAGACAACTGATAAAAGTTACTGGGACACAGGCTAAGATGTCAAAGTTAAGCTTTGCTTCAAACCAAAGACTATTTAAATATCTCAATGAACTCTCATCAAGTTCAAGGAACCTCATCTTTGAACTTTTTGCCTGCATTATTGTTGTCTAAAACCTCACCCATGACTCACTCACTTCTAAGCTAAATAAAACCCATTCTAGATCTAGAGATCTCTCCACATAAGATTGCAACATGAAGCATGGCATTGTGAACATTTTCTTAGTTGAGCCCACAGAAGATTTAACCACATAGTAATCAACATTATAGTACAGAATGTAGCTCAATAAAAGCAAGTAATAATGCCTATTTAGAAGGTGAAAGCATGCCAGAAAATAATTTATGCTGTGACAAAATGAATCTGACTGTATTATAAATATATTAAACAAATTCCCTAAAGGAATTATGGGAGAATGATGAGGTAAGTAAGTTGAAAATAGAAAGAGTTGGTGGATACCATGTAAGCATTGTACTTTAGCTGAAAATGCTCTCCCATGGGGACAGATATTAACAATTCTATTACTGTTATTCATGGAAATTAGAAATCAATAATTAAATAAATGGATGGAAATTGGGAAAGCCAGGTTTCCCAATGTTACATGGAGGGTTTATGAATAAGACAAAGAAAATAATCATTTTATATATGTGGTAATGGGAATAAGACTGGGGATATAAATGTGAACTCATGTTTAATTTTGAATAGATAATGATGACTAAATAAAATGGTATTCATTGATATGTCTATATACATGAATAATATTTCTACCTCCATTGAACACAAGCACATACACTTACATATAAACATATATGTGTGCATGCACACCATCATGGGTGATATTGGGGAGGGGAGCACAGGAGAAAATGAAAAGAGCTTCTAAAAGGTCATTCTGGAAAGGTCTAAGAAAATCAAAAATATTACTGGATAATAACTCAAAGTCAAGTGTAAGTACACATAAATCCATGCTGGTAAAATTAAATTACTTGTGATGTTTCTTCTTAATGTTCAAATTACAGGATCTAAAATCAATTATAAGACACACCTCTGGGCATCTGTGACCTGAGTGCTCAGAAAGTTTTAATTGAACTGGGGAAGAATAATAGATAGTCTGTGGCAGGGTCCTGTGCTGTTGTTCCATTTGGGGGACGGGACCAAGAAGGTGTAGAGTCAAACCATACAGACTCTGGGAGAATGTTGAAATAACAAGCTCAGTTTATTCAGGAAGAGGCAAGCCTTATATACCCTCCACCCTACCCCAGGGGAAGGTCTGATGAATATGCATCTGCTGGTGTGACATGGCTGCCTCTCATTGGTTCAGGTCATCTCCAGATCATGTCTCAGCTGCTGTTGCTAAGGCCCTTATGCAGACCCGGGTTGGCTCTCAGAATGTATCTTTTTACTCGTTTAGGCCAGCTGGCCCTCAAGCCTGTTAGGGATGAGTCATCCCACAATGATCCATATAGAAAAGAAGTCTAAGGAAACTGCAGTATTGTCTGCTTCTTAATAAGGGCATCTACTATTGTTGATGCTGCTGCCAATGATGGTAATGATGACATCCCACACTTCAGGACTTTCTTCCTCAGTAAAGTTTCTAGGATTCCAATGATTTGGGGCATGCAGAGGTATTTCTTCTAAGTTTAAGGCCCCTCATTGGATTTTAGAAGCAATAGATTTATCAACTTTATGTGTTATCCTAGCCCATATAAGACCTAAGTAAAAATACCTTCTAGCTTTAAGTAGGGTCCCAAACAGGTAAAAGCTGTATAACAGATGCAGTCTAACATACAAGATGTTTTGGTACTTGGGCCATATAACCCAAGTAGATTCAATGGTACTTGATATATCAGAGGCCGATAAGAATGCTGTGTAGAGTTTTGAGAAGACCCCATAAGCAAATTATTATGAAACCATGGGAATTTTGGAGAAAGCCTCTGTCATCTGCAGATAACCACTTTCCCTTTGAGAGACAACTTTTGGCCTGTTAGATTGTCTTAGTGTAAACTGAACATTTAATAATGAGCCACTGAATTAGCATGTAATCTGAGCTGCCCATCATGAGCTGGATGTTATTTAGCAATGCTAAATGATGAAGTTGGACCTGTATAGCATCAATTCACATTCTAATGGAGGTAGTATATACATAATCAAGCTAACCATATTCTAAAAAAGGTAGTAAGTTAAATGAAAATTAGCCAAATATTCGTGGTTCCTGTCCTTGTTGTAATGGCCACTATCACCAACCATGCACCTGTGGCCTCATGGGCCACATATATCTTATGAACATTTTGTGAGGAAGAGAAAATGAAGCCCGTGTTTATGGAGTTACCTGCATGCTACCACCATCCAAAAGTAGACAAATACGACATCAGAACTCCTTCCTGGGATAAAGAAATATTTACATGGAGCAGAACTACAGACAGTTTATGTGGTTGTACATTTTCTCTAGAAGTAAAAGTTGGCATGTGCACAATTACACACTGATTCATGGTCTATAACCAATGCTTTGGCTGCCTGCTTAGAGGCTTAGATGGAGCATAATTATAAATTTGGAAGAGAAAAATGCACATACCTATCCAAATAGTCAAAGAATGTGGCGATGCTTGTGTCCCCTGAAATTAGTTACCAAAGGCAACCTCAGCAAAAGAGCACTTTAATAGCCAAGTTAAGAGTAGTGAGTCTCTTTATCTGGCCATCCATGTGCTTGAACTTGAACCCATTCAATGGGTTCATGAATAACATGGTCAAAAATGGAGCCAGGTATTGGGTTAGGTGTGATTCAAAAACATGCATTTCTTCTCATTAAGGCTGAGATGGCTATGACTGCTACTAAGGCCAAGCCTTCCAGCACTGGAGACCAACACTGAAACCCCAATATGGCATCATTTCCTGGGATGACCAGCCAGTGATCTGAAGTCAAAAATAACAGTATTTGACAACTTCCATTATGGAAAGGACAGAACATTATCCTTGCTGAAATAAGTACTTATTCTGGTTATAAACCTGACTCTCAAGCACTTAATGCTTATGCTACAATTATCCTTATATACTATCATAGTGTTACTAGACAGTGCATTGTATCTACATAAGGAAGTCATTTTGCATACATGTTTCCATACATCCTGATCAATTGGCTTAATAGAATGATGAATTTTTTTTAAATATAATTACAAGGCAGGCAAGATGATTCAATGAGGAGGAACCCGATCCTACATGGTGAAAGGAGAGAACCAACTCTAGTAAATTGTTCTCTGATCTCCAAATACATTCCATGGTACACACACACACACACACACACACACACACACACACACACACACACAAATAAAATTTAAAATAAAGACACATTCACAGTACCAATCAGGTATCAAGAGCTTGAAGAGGTATGGCCATTCTAATCAGAATGCCATACATGCCCTGAAACAGTATCCAGTATGTCCTACTTTTTTTTCTTATTGCCAGAATTCATAGGTTCAGGATTAGCACCCACCACCACCACCACTACTAATGACCCGCTAGCAAAACTTTTGTTTTATGGTCCCTTGACCTTACGATTTGCTAGCTTGGAAGTCTTAGTTCTAGAGTAGGAAGAGTACTTCTGTTAGGTGACTCTTCAACCTAAAGTTGGGGTTTCCTCTTCATCATCGAGGCCTTGAAACTCTCGAATCAACAGGTTAACAAAGAAATGGGAGTTTTATAAGGGGTGGTGTGCCCAGACTACCAAGGGGAATTTGGATTGTTTCTCCTCAGAAGTAAAGAAGAGTATGTTTGCAGAGTAGGAAATTCTTTGCTTAGTATTACAAATCCTGTAATTAAAGTTAATGAGAAATTCCAACAACCCAATCCAGAAAGGGTGACAAATGACATAGACATTTCAGGAATGCAAGTATGAGTTGTCCTTCCAAAGAACCAAGGCCTGCTGAAGTGTTTGCTTAAGAAGACAGAAACACAGAACTGGTAGTAGAAGGTGGTTGTAAATACCAGTTAAGGACACATGACAAGTTACAGAAATTGGTAATGTGATGCCATGGGTATTCCTGACTTTTTTATTTTTTTTCTAAGAATATGTTTGTTTTCTGTTTCAGCTGAATTTTGCTCCTTTTGGTTTTTTTAAGCCATAGTCTAATTTACCTCAGAATTGTCTTTGTTGTGCTTTGTGGCTGCTACTGGCCTTTACTGATCCTTCTCCTTCAGTCTCCCAATTGTTGGAATTACAGGTATGAGTCACAACACTGGGAAATTTTACAAGGTCCCACATCTGGATAAAGAGCTATAGAGAATCAACAGCTGCCGACAGAACGGGAAGCAATTGTCTTCAGGGACAAGTCTACTGACAGATTTTCCCACAAAACTTGCCAGCCTTCAACATATGGACATAGATAACTGGACAGAGTAGGGTGTGTGTGTGTGTAGAAAAACAATAATTAGAGAGGAAGACATCACAAGTTGGAGAGAAGTGAGAGGTGAAAATGATATAAACATAGCAAATTTTCAAATAAATACATAAATTCTCAAAAAATAAGAAATTTAAATTAGGAGTATATTTGTGCATCTGTCCATACATATTGAACTTGTGCTTTCTTTCTTCTTTTATTCCTATACTATACAATGTAACATGATTTGGTTATTGCTAGAAATTATGTGCTATTCAATTTTATATTATCATATCTGAATCATAGAACATTAAAAGAATAAGCCTTTCTCAAGGGCCTTTTTGACCTGTTGTTGAGAAAGAACTACTGACTTTTCAATTGTCTATAGGAGAATTATATCATATTAGGTGGAATTATCACATTATAATTAGCTTTACATGGAAATTAAGTACAACATAAGAAGACCTGGCTCTCAGATTGACAAGTGATGCCTTGTTATAATATTGATTGTCAACTTGATGTGTTCTGGAATCAGCTAGGTGACATACTTTTGTGTACGTGTGGTGGCATTTCCAGGAAGAATTAACGGAGGAGGGAAGACTCTCCCTCAGAGTGAGTAGCACATTCCAACAGGTATCCTAAATAAAAAGAGGTCCAAGGGAAAATACTATTGCCTGCCTGCCCTAGCTCCTTGCTTGGTGAACACCTCCATTACTGCTGCCACACTGCCATCTACCCCTGACACCAAGCTCCAGATTCCTTGGTCTTCCAAAGTAGACCAAAAACAAGTGCTTCTCCAGAAGTCTCTCATACTTCAGAATGGCTTTGAAACTGATGAGTTATCCAGCATTTGTATGCAATAGCTACTATATTTCAGCCTCTCCAGTGTGCAGATGTTCTGGTCTACTGAGACGTAATGATTCTCCATTTATAATATATATGTAGCCCAGAAGTTCTCGTCCACTAGAGGACCCTGCCTAATAATATATGATTTAATGAGTTAATAAGTAAAAGCTGTTTTGTTCCTTTAACAGTAATATTATATTCTAGCACTTATTTTAGGTAGTGTTTGCCGAATCTCTTATCTATTGCATTACTTTTTGTTTTCTAATACAGGAGTATCCTATGCCAAACACTTTGCAATTATGTCAAAAAATATGTCTCTGCTAAAGTTTCCACCCATTATTTTTTTCCTCCCAAAGGTAATTATTACCTAAAAGTACTATTAATGTAATAGTGACCAAATGGTGATTTAAAAGCCATCTGTCCTTCTTTAGCATTGGGTTTGAAATCCATGTAAGCCTGGTTAATTTTTAATCTCAAATGGTTGAAGTCATTTGGAATAATTCCAGACAACTAGTTCATACATAAAGACATCTTTTGATGAATAAAAATGTTAAACCATTTTTCACTTTTATTCAATTAATCTTCTGCTTTGTCACAAAATTAAATAAGTGTTAGAAGAACTTATACAACTCAACCTGTACATCTATTTATATGTAGCTCAAAGTGAATTGTGAATCAGTTTGCATGTAATGGAAAGGGATGAAATAAAATGCAAAGCAACACACTCAAACTGACTTCAATAGTTCACTATAGTTAAAATGACCCCTTTTATGAGCTGATTAAAAACCATGTCCAGAAGATAATTTTATTAACATTTTTTTTTCTATGAAACAGAAGCTGTTACATGACAATGCTCATGTGCAACAGAGGACTTGGTCTAATTCATGGGATTTCTCGGTAAACAGCACATGGTTGGAGAAAATAATGAGTCATAAGAAAAAATGTAATTGAAACAGAAATACAAATATTTGAGCGCTCAGTTCTAAAGAATATATTTATACTACCCCTCTAAGTCTATAGGAACACTGTAGGGGGGAAGGCCGAAAGAATATAAGAGCCAGAAGAAGTGAATAAGGCTGTAAAGTGCCATCAAGGTACAACACCAGCCACTGCAAACATGAACCGTGGCAGCTCTAGTGATCTGCAATGGACCTACCAAAGGCTGGCCCTGTCAGCATCACACGGATGAGGGAAGGTCTCCTGGGGCTGCAAACCTTAATGTTGAACTATTGGCAAACTGACAGATGCTAGGAGGGGGAAGTTACTGTCTTCAGGTGTGTGCCCTTAGATAAGCACTCCCGACTCCAGTGGAAACATCAAACCCATGGTCATACATCTGGCCCTAGTTAAATTCAGTCACAAAAACAAAAAGATATGGATGTGGAAATGAGTTCTGTAGGAAAAAAGTGGGACTGCCAGGGATTGGAACAAACAGAATACATTATGTGCATATATTAAATTGCCCAAGAAGAAATTCAATGAGTAAAAAAGAGAAATAAGACTAAATTCCAAGAAAAAAGGATAGCTTTAAAAGAACTGTAGAATAACTGTATTTGATAAGAGAAATCTGACATGATGTGCTGACTTCTCAAAGAACATCTTCTCCTTGCTGTTAAAGTCCTTTGGAGTGCAAGGACATTTTGCATTGTCCAAGCGGTCAGACTATCAAATTAAAAACCCACTGAACTAATTTCTGAACTAGAGAGAAAATTCAAGCTTACAACTCATTCAGAATGTCCTCACATCATGATCCACTGCCAAATGAGCAAGTGTTCTCAGACATTCATTCCAACTTTCACACACAAGCAACATTTCAATTTATTATCCTATTTAGGCAAGTGTAAAAAAATGATAATATGTATGTCTTATGTACAGGAAAGGAAGATGCAGAGCAGAACTGGTATGTGTTGTGTAATCATGTCTGTGTTCACACATTTGGGTGTGGATGCCAGAGGCTGATGCTAGGGAAAAGCTACATCCCCAAATGTGTAAGTTGTAATATAACGTAGGCCTCGACTTGTATATTTGAAAAAGCCATGATAAAATCAACTCTAAGATTTGTTTTAAAACATGAAGTTCAGTTTGAAAATATATGTGCTAGTTATTGACACTCATTGTATGTATATTTTAACCCTACCACTACATTAACTTGTCTATTAATCAAGCTATGACAATAAAATTTTCATTTAACAGTAACATCTCCCTGAGGGGATAAAACTTACAGAAAGCCTTATTTTCTCTTTCTCATTGGCTAAATTTCTATTCTAAGCATCCTAGCCATCCTTTCAAGTAGAAAGAGCAAGAGAATTTATAAACCAAGCATGGCAATACAGGAGATAAAACAAACAACAAGAAAATGTGTAACCAAAGTAGTGTTCCCAAACTTTTCCATATATCCTAGCACGTGCATGGAAAGACGGTGTTTGTAAGGTGCACTGAAGTTAAGAGACAGTAAAACAAGAGGGAATTCTGTAAATAGCAGACTCCTCAGACCCTAACAAACTGTTTTAGAAGCTACAAGCCTGGAACTCTTAGAAGGATCTACTGCTCATTTACATTATACACACCAGGTGCTCTGGCATTGGAAAGCTCTTTGCTAAAAGATTTTTATATTCATGTAACAAGGAAAATTGATTGTGTAAGAACACGGAGGTTGTCACATCCAATATTTAGAATTAGTAGATTTGTTTTCTAGAAGTGTTTTTCAATATTTAGGATCCATATGGTGGTAGTTCTTTCAATAGGCCTTATATTTATAAATAATTATATTCCTAGAAATATGGAAACTATATGTGAAACAACATTCATATATATATATATACATATACATATACATATATACATATATATATTTAAAATAATATTTCCTATCATATATACTTACCAAAGACTTTAATATTTTTGAAGCCATAGAAAAGACTTATAGTACTGCAGTGTATACCATGGCAACATTGATTCCTTTTTTTATATAAAATACTTGCTATCAAAATATATCACTTAAATTTATTATAAATAAATTAGGCAAGATAGCATACAAATAATATTATTAAATTAGATATAATAGGTATTTATTGCACTGATTCTTCTTACTTTTAATATTATAATTTTGATAAGCATTCAGCTTTGGAACAAAAAGAATAACAGAGACCAGATACATTTATGCCTAAGCAGCAAAAGGAAGGAAATGTTTTGTGTGAATATGCATTATATAAAATTTGTTTTAAAGATATAGGACATCAACAATCCTGGGGAAAACATACGTCCTGATTAAAGAGGAGACCAGGAAGAGCCCAGATCTCCCTTGTTTGAGCAGAATGGAAATGGAATTCTAGAGAGGCAAAATTGTTAGAATTCACTGGACACAGCACGGAAAAGAATAGAGCTGAAGATACAAGGTACTCCAGCCAAGTAGAAAACCTGGCAAGGGAGCTATCCACCATACAGGAAGGAACCATATGGAAGTATTAAGAAGAAAGTTGCGGCCGGGCGGTGGTGGCGCACGCCTTTAATCCCAGCACTCGGGAGGCAGAGCCAGGTGGATCTCTGTGAGTTCGAGGCCAGTCTGGGCTACCAAGTGAGTTCCAGGAGAGGCGCAAAGCTACACAGAGAAACCCTGTCTCGAAAAACCAAAAAAAAAAAAAAAAAAAGAAGAAAGTTGCCCTATTTCATATGAAAGGCAATTTAGAGAGTACACAGAGAGAACATAGAAGTGTCTGCCTCAGAACTAAGTCAAGTTATCTCTAGATGAAAAAGTTCCTTGGCTCTAATGACAAAGTTTAAAAGTCAAGACTCCAAATTATCCCCAGTTTCTTAAATGATTCAATAAAAAAAAATCCCAGAGAGACTTAAAATGGAAACATATTCCACATGTGAGTGTAAGTAAATCATATAATCCCTAGAAATCAATACACAATTATTAGTCATGCAAAGGAGCAAACTACTATCCATCATGAGACGAAAAAAATCAATCAAGCAAAATCAGCCCAATTTAAAACTGAACTTCATCAAAACTCAGAACATCTGGATCATCAAAAACACTGCTGCAAGAATGAAAAACAAGATGCAGATGAGGAAAACATTTGTAAACCAAATTTCTCTTTAGAATACATAAGAACAATTCTCAAAGCCAAAAAAAATATAAAAACTTTAATATAGGCAAAATATTTAATCATGCATTCACCAAATAGTAGACTCCAAACATGATGAGGAAAATAATCTTAACGTTACATCATTAGGGAAATGTCAACTAAAGATCTAATGAGGTACCAATATGTATTTATTAGAATGAGAATATTGAATATGGTAATTATTTTATGACTTTTTATAATATAATTTTTTTAGAAGCTATTCTAAAGGATAAGATTTATTTGGGGTTTACTATTTTGGACATTGCAATTCATGACTAGCTTCATTATTTGTGGGTCTGTGATGAAACCAAACATCATGGAGAAGAGTGTGGTAGAGCAGAGACACTCACCTGTGGCTACTGAGAAGCAGTGAAGGCACTAGAAGGATCCAGAGACAAGATTCTATTAATTCAGAGGCATACTCCAGAAAACCTGCTGCTTCTAAGCATGTCACTTTGCCACCTCCCAACAGTGCCCTCAAGCTATGAGTCCACCAGAAAAGCAATCCATTCATAAAATTATAACCTTCATAGTCTAGTCATCTCTAGTGATGGGATCAATAGCTGGAGACCAAGCTTTCAACATGAGCCTTTTGAGAGACACTTCACTTCCAAGTCATAATACCCTATGCATAGCTAAACTACATATAAATATTTTCTATAGTTAGAATATATTCATGTTGCATATATCACAAATGCATGAACATTGCCACTACTTGCTAGAAATTGTGATTATCTGGAACAGGCCTGTGCTGCCTGTCAAAGCAGACATGGCCTTCCTGGCAGGCTAGGGCCATCCATGTGCCTGCTGCTAATACAGGTGTGACCCAGGAGCAAGTGGCTTGGTTTAGTGACTCCCTTTTTATTTTAGTAAAGGCTAAAGGCCAAAAGCTTCCTGGGTTCCAGAAACTATATTTACTTGACACAATAGTGTTGTCATAAGAGTATCTACTCTCAGCCGAGCCCTGCAAAAATCAATTTTGAAACAGGAGGAAATCTTTATTGAATTTACTACTCACTCTTTCCCAGACTGCTGTTCTACAACCCACTCTCCTGGAGTGAGAGCTTTGTCCTTGTTCAGTGTTTGGTCGTTGTGTTGGTAATTTCTTATTGTTTTTAGAATTTGTATGAATTCTGTGCTAAAACCAAAGGACAGTAAAAGTCACTATATTAAAAATGTGAGTAAAAATGAATGCTTGAATAATCTTTAAAGCCAGCTTCTGTCTTTAGTAGATAAATTTCTTATACTCTTATTAAAGTCAATCATGAGTATCATACATCTAATTTATAATTTTTCTAATTGTACTGTATATTATTATAGGCATAAATATGTCTCCATCTCCAGCCACAGAAATAGAGACAGAAGACAATGATAATAAAAGGGTGGTTACATTGTTACAACTGATTCAGAAAGCATCAATGCCAAAATACTTTATTATTTAGTACTCCTAAGTCAACAGTTTTGACAATGAGAATGGCAGAAACCCTCGGGGCTTGGCTTGAGCTGCTATGGATGGGATGACTTGGGTGTTTATTCCTTCAAGGCCCTGGAGGCAGGAATACCACTGAGCAGTAGACAAATGAGTGGCACCTAACGGTTTTCTTCTGGTTTGTTGTCAAATGCAGGTTGAATTAAAGGAGAGACCAAATTTCTTTTTAAATGTCCAGAAATAAATCTAAAGTATTTATCCAAAGGAAGGAAGATTTAAGAAATGTGCAGTTAAATGCAGTCGTTTCCAAAGAAATATTTTCATTTTGTTTTTTGTACAAACATGACATTTTGAAAGCACGATGTAAGTCTCTAAACTATTGAAATATGGTTGGCCTGCACGTGCACCAGAATGGTGTCTCATGTGTGAAAAGATTCCCACTGAGTAGAAAATTTCCCAAGAGTTTGTACTCTGGCACCATCCAGTTTGGTAAAGCTATCAGAGAGTTTGCATGGCTGAGCTGGTACTCAGCCTGTAAACACAGTGACAAAACCACCAGAACATCAAAATATCAAAAACTAGATGTATCATCAACTACAAGAAGTCCACATTAGATTGGCAAATTGTGTCTCAAAAAGAAAAACTGAAACCACAGTTCCAACATTACCAAAAGGTAATAAAATAAAATATGGACCACTCCCTATTCTTTAGCATTTGTCTTTTTTAACTTGAAAATTGTTGTCAGTCTAATAATTATCTGTTCACAATGTATCTTTCATTTTGCTTTTAAAATTCACTCATTTTTAATTTTTTTAAATTTTATTCAGTTTTTTTGTTTGACTGATTGCTTTTCAAGTATCGGTCTCACTACACAGCTCTCGCTGTCCTGAAACTCACTATGTAGACTAGGATAGTCTCAAGTTCACAGAAATCCACCTGCTTCTGCCTCCCAAGTACTAGTATTAAAGGTATGTGCCACCTTGCCCAGTTGATTTTATTACTTTAATATTTATTTTATTTTTATCTATGTATGTACCCAAACATGGGTCCTCCGGAAGAGCAGAAAGGGCTTTCAACCACTGAGACATGTCTCCAGCTAGAGAAATTCTTTATTTAAATAATATTTAATTGACATATATAGAATATACATATTAATAAAAATTGTATGTATTCAAATTCCTCAAAATGATAGTTGAATATGTTCACGCACTTTGATTATCACAATGCAATTAATATCCATTTCCACTCATTATATATAATATTTAAAATGAGTTCATATAACATTTAAATTTTGTACCATTTTGTCAGCATTTACTCTTTTCCCCCACCCATTTTGTGTATTTGTGTAATGTGTATGCTTGTCTGTTGCAGTGTGGAATATTTCTCTTCTTTATCTCTTCCAGAATGTTTTTAACTCTATCATGTAATTTAATATTTTTTTCTTTATTTGGCCTAATGCCCCATTGAACCTAGCAAGTTTTTAACATTTATCAACTATATTTTAAGTCAATAAGTTATAGTTTAGTTTTGCTACATACTTGTCTGGGGTCTCCTTAATTTGATTACTTTGCTTTATTTGAGTAATTTCACACTTGTCATCTTTAATCATTGAAAATCATTCTATTGGAATCTCTTGTGTTCTATCCACAGAGCTTAAGGCACTTCATTCTTTCTCTGTAAATATTTAATTACCTTCACAGTTGCACATTTCCTCTTGTGATTTGTATTTTGAATTGGCCTTCTTCTGAGAGGAGACGTTTTCTTTTATTGGAGTTCAAGGTCCTCTGGCTTATGAAAATGTCCTATTGCATTTCAAGAGCTGTTCCTATACTAGGGATATCAGCTGCATAGTGAGTATTTGTTTTAAATGGTTGGCAGACTGTCCCTGTGCCTTTAAAAGGATGATGTTAATTTACATTTCATATTAAAGCACAGTGTCAATATACATTTTTCAAATATTAGGAGTGAATTGAAATGGACAAAAGAAATGCTTTAACATTCCTTTCTACAAAAACAGTAGTTTATTTCCCCCTTCTATGAATCTGGATTGGTCCTCTGAGGCCTTCAAGCCCTAAAATATGAGAAAAAACTATGGTCATTCTAGAGTTTGGAAGCCTCTGGGCTTTGTCTTCAGCTGCACAGACTTCCCATGTAAGTCCAGCTGTTCTTGTGTAAGCACTATGGAGAGACCACCTGGAGAGACAGAGACCCTGATTAGACAGCTAGAGATTGCTCTAAAGGTCTGCCACAGTAAAGTTCAATAGATTGTACAGTTTCACACAGCTCAAGTCTATTTCCTAAAGTTATTATTTCCTTGTTATATCAGTGGTCTTATATTTCTGTAATTAAATCAAATAGTCAATAATGTACTATCATCTTAACATGCTCTTGAATTGAGTTTGCATTAAAGTTTCTGATAACTTTTTGCATCTATGTTTATCAAGGAAAGTATTCTGGAGCTCTGTTTATTTTTGGTACTCATACCAGGTTTGGGTCAGGAGGTAATGGTGCTTTTGTGCAATGTGACCTATGGGGCCTCTTTTCCTTCTGTGTCATGGAACAGATTGGGGAGCACTGGTGTGAGGTTTTTTTTAAGGTTTGGTAGAATTCAGAAGGAATTACATTGGTCCTGGAGTTTTTTGTTGTTGGGAAGCTTTTTATTACTTCCTTAATCTCATTGTTATGGACAATTGAAAGTTTTTATCTTCAACTTTGTAGGTGGTACATTAAAGGAATTTATCCATTTCTTCTAGATATTTCAGGTTTGAGGAATATAAATTTTCAAAATACTCCCTAATGGTTCTCTATATTTCACTGTAATCTGTAAAAACCTAAACTTTCCCCCTCTAATTCTGTTAATTTTGGTTTTCTTTCTTTTGTTCCCATGATTTTAGGCTCTGAGTATGACTTGACTTTTACTAACAGGTTATCTTTCAAGACAGCACCAGGCTGTCACCCTCTGGGTCATAAAGCATGACATCAGATACCTCATCTCCTCTGCAGAACATTTCACTGAGGGAGTCACCACTCCAACAACCCTGAATCTGGTTAGAATGCTTGTGAGGACCATGCTCTTGTCCTGAGTCTGGGATTATCTGACTCTCCTCTGGCTTATCTTTTGGAAGTAACTTCTATGTTCCCTCCCTGACCAGGGCACAGCATAGTTTAGGATTTGCAGAGTTTGCTCTTCTGCATTATTTCTTTTTTGTTTTAATTCTATACTTCTTTCTGTCATCCTTTCATTTCTGTAGTGGATGTCTGAAGCTTTTCTTCTGTTTTTCTCTGTAGCGATAGAGTATTATGAAAATACATCTTACAATGAAAGAGACTGGAGCTTTTGCTGGACCTCACAGTTGAGATAATAATATAACTTGGAGTCACTGAAGATTTAAGACTGATATCATATTCAGCCTGCTTGTTTAGCATGTGTTTAAGAGAACAAAGTAACAAGCAAACTTGCTGGCCTTGGATTCCCCATGTAATGAACTTTTGAAACCTAAACTAATGCCTAGTTTTAATCTTAAATTTTATACTCTTCCTTGCCCTGACTCATGAGTAATGCCTGTGTATATATGTATATTATGGTAATAAATGCTGAAAAAAGATAGTAGATCAAAATCAAAGCTTATGTAATAAATATCCACCATTAGTGATACAGGTATTATTTGATAAGTGAATGTTTGCTCTTGGTGCTTTGGGGTTAGTTGGAGTTAACTTTAGTCCTTGTAAAACTCTATTACAAGTTGTAATGTATTCCTCATTTCTTCCTCGTGTGGTGCTTTCTGTACTGTTCAATAAAAGAGAGAGCAAAGTCTTTTGTTAGATACAGACTCACAAGACACAGAGCATTCAGGCAGAAGGAGGTTGAGAATTATACAACAAACAGATCACAAATAGGTCAAAAACAAGAGCTGCAGACAGAAGACACAGGGAGAGAAGTGAAGAATTCAAACTTGGACTCATTTTTGGTCAAATTATTTCAAGAGGAAGTACTTTCCATTTCTTTCGTTAATGTGACTCTGAAGCATTTTGGTGCCCCTGAGGCTATTTTAAATGGTTTCAACCAGTGAATCTCTCTTTGGGAAAGAAGTTGGTTTTTTGTTTGTTTGTTTGTTTGTTTGTTTTTCTTATTCTGACTCTCCAACAGCATACACAGAGAAGTCTGGTACACTAAATAATGTTTTCTTAAGGCCATGTAAATTTTTTTCTTAATTAAAAAAAAATGTATTTTGTCTGTTGTGGTTGGTGACTGGTTGCTAGGAAGAGTGTGAGTTCTCTCCCAGGACCTTGCACAGAATAGGCAAGGGCTCTACCACTGAGCCTCACCCTCAGGTTCTTTCTTTTGAGACACATTCAAACTCATATTCATCCTGCTTCTGCCTCTACATTGCTAGAATCCTAGACATATGCCACCATATCAGCTTATATTTTCTTATATTATGAATAGCATAATACTATTGCTATTCAAAACTAATAACAGTTTAAGGAAGAATTTGTAAAATTAATCACTTACTGTTAAATGGTCTCCTTTTCCTCAAGAGGTGGCAAATGAATGCAAATGTAGATATTGCCTTGCTTTGGTAAATCCTCCTCTTTCAAAATTAAAATTTAAAAAAGAAATGAAACCAAAGTTTATCATCTCTGAGAGATTCCAGGAAATGGCTGTAGACTATTTTTAAGCTTTTTTTGTGAAATATAAACACATGAAGTAGAATTGGACTCAATATAACTCAGTTTAGAGACCAAACATAAGACTGCAATGCTAACTCTGAACAGCAGCTATTTAATTGGAAAAGCAGCTTTAAACTAAGTGGAATTAGGAAACAATTGCAAAAAAACTAGATAATTTTAATGTAGATAAAAAGCCACATATTCTTCAAAGTTTAATAAAAATGCTTGTTTTATTGCAAGCACATTCACAGTTTTCAGTACATGCATAAAATTAATTTTTTAATTTAATACACATTTCTTAGAAGTGGCATCTTGTTTCTGGGAAATGCTATGGTTATCACATACATTTGTCACAAGAAGCAATTACTGGGAGTGCACTTTCAAGTAATAAATATAAAAAGTATATAGTCACAAACACTATGGATGTTTATTCAGACAAAATTAGAGCAGTTTTGATAACAAGAGCAAACAATCTTGCTGATTAAATAAAGCTGAGACTATGAAGATGATTACCAAAGGACAAGATGAGATTAATGTTTGCAAATGTGTAAGTCGTCTTCTTCTCATCTAAAAAAAAAATGAAATCTAGGCTGGCAATATTGTTCAGTGGGTAAAGGGACTTGCTGCTAAGTATGAAGACCTGAGTTCAATTTCCAAGACCAACGTAGTGGAAGGAGAGACTCGATGCCTGCAAATTCACCTCTGATATCTTTAAACTTACCGTGGCATAAGTATACCTACAAGTATGCAAGCATGTGTGTGTGATTGCACCTACAGACAAACAGACAGACAGACAGACACACACACACACACACACACACACACACACACACACACACACACACACACACAGAGGAAAATAGAGCCAGTATCTTGAAAAGAACTCAGTTAAACAACTAAAAAAGAATAATGAATGAGGAAACATAACTAGAGAAAGGAATTTAACTGTCTAACCAGGACTATCATATGCACAGCACCAGGAGCAAGGCATGTTGTGACTATATTACTGAAGAATATTGCCAGCAGAGCTCCAAAAATGAGTGCTGACAGTAGAGCGAGATCTACTAGCACAGTTAAAAGAAGGGGATATTAAATGCAATCTTGAAGAATGTAGACAACCCCAAGATTTATATAACCACTGATATCAGAAATCTGACATTTACCAAAATGCATGACATTAGCTACAGAATTGTTTTGCAGTATTAACCTTCTGTTACCTTTCAGCCAGTATTTAAGATAAATACCAAATACTGATATTGTAAAAGAACTAGGAATCTACTAGAAATAATATATAGAAATCACTGTACTAGTCAGGCTCAATGTGATATTGTCAGATTTGTTTCCTTCGTTTGAAAGACACAAAGCTCTGGAGGTTTGAATCACCAAATGTGTCCATCTTTTATAGCTGTATTTTAATAACTATGCATCTCAGCTTCAAATGAGTCTGATCTTTGGTAATTGCAAAAGAGTGCAGTGGGCACACATGTGGCTAGAAGACGCATTTTGTCCTATCTCTTGGTTGAAAGAAAACATGTATTTCAAGGCCTTAAAAGCATTAACTTAACCTACTGCTGTTTCAGGGTTTCCAGGTAGAAGTACAGTATAAGAGAGAAGCAGATCCGGGACACGATATGAAGAACATGATAGTTATTTCAAATGACTTAAAGTCCTTTCTTTTCAGAACTATTATACTTAGTTCCTCTATTTTTCCTTTTAAATATTTCAAAGCCCTTTTACTAAAGTGTCTTACGGCTTTTCTGTAAAACTGGAAACACATATACTCGTACACTCATACACAGAGACAGACAGACGACAGACAGAGACAAAGACAGACAGAGGCCTCTAGCCTTGTCTGTGTGGTAGGTTCCAATGAGGTGAGGAGAAAAGCCCCAAGCTGAATCTTCATGATGCCCTTCTCTAGACAGCAGTTCAAGGCCGAACAAAAATTAAAAGGAGAAAACCTTCTAGTGACTAGTTCCCCCTTTCTGCTTCTACCTAGATGAGAGCAAGCAGCTTCTTCACCGTGCCATCATGCCCCTTTGTCCCTTAAACTACAGGCCCAAATAAACCTTCCCTGCCATAAGTTCCACTTCCCCAGGGTTTGGTCCAACATTGAGGAAAAGTTGCTAATGCAGGCAGTAACAGTCACTCCGAATGTCACGACTAAAACTTATTTCTTTTATTTTTGAGATTATGATACATTATATGATTTCTCCTCCCCTTTCCTCCATCCAAACCCTCGTGTATACCCCTTCTTCCTCTCTTTCAAATTCCTTGCTTCTTTCTTTCCTTAATATGATCTACTCAGTCTGCATAAGGTTATTTGTATATATATTTTCAGGGACGATCATTTGGTATTGACCATTTTTAGTGAAACTAATCTACAGTCTTGGCTTTTGTCACATATACTTGAAGATGGAGAAAGTATTCAACCTGCTGTTTTCCAGAGCTCCATATTCTGCTCTCAGTGACATGTGTGCATGCGTTTCTGTGAGAGAGGTGGTTGCCTTCTAATATCTTGGTGATTAAATGTAAATTTGTTCTTAAAAGTATACATGTAAAATATATTAATCACAATTGCTGAAGGACATAAAATATATCCAACAGATTATCTAATGTTAAAAATACAACCCTAGCTATTATTAGTTTCTACAATCAAAGAACCTAATATGCATCAGTGACATCAGAAAATAAACAGCTATAGAAATAATTGGAATCCTATTTAATAGGTAATCTATGACTTAGAAAATCACACTTAAAATATCATCTTGGAAGGCAGACATTAGGCAAATAATAGCTATAATTGAGGGAAGACACTAATGGTAGGCAAAAGATTGTATGTTTTTTTCCCTCTCTTTCAAATTTGTGGGAATTTTTAGTCTCTTATTCCACCTGTCAACAGAGTAGTCTAGCGCTGCCTCTTCATTCCTCATTATGTGTGGGTGTTTATGAGGGAGGATGGATGTCTGTCAAAAGTATAAGATGCCCACGGAATGTCTGAAAATACTAAATTTCATATTGCAAAGTTATTGCTTGGATTTATCTGCTATGCACAGACTGCCTGGTCAGAAGCCACTCAAACTTGAATGAGACAGCTCTATTGGAAGCCAGAATCAAAAGCAATACTTTGTCAATTAACTATATTCGTAGGAGTTTCTTTTTTCTTAAAGTACCCACAAAGTCATGACTGATTAATACTGCCTAGACTCAGTGTTGTTTTTATGATTAGCTAATTAAGCACTTATTCACTGCTGCTGGTTTTACATGTTAATGCGCTATGGTTTATCGTGATATATTAAATTCTATTATGTTAACACTTCATTTTACTAGTAATTGATGCATGCTGTTATTTGAACTCTTTTTTTTAAAGACCCAGAAACTTTCACTTATACATGTTGAAATAAAATTAAATGTAATCACAACAATCCTGAAGAGACTAATAGAATATAAATTTCATACTTGTTTACAGAAATGAATGAATGTGACACATGTATTATCTGGCTGAAATTCATGAAGGGTTTATAGACTAACCAAATTTTCTTTGTGCTTGAAATGATTATAGAATGAAAAGAACAAAGTGATTGTCAGTGAATACTCTTTCCTGTGTCTCTGTTTAAAATAGATTCCATTAGAAGAATTAATAGAAGCAAGACTAGCAGAAAGGAACTCAAAGTGCTGAGGGTGCTGAGTTGTTAAATTATACACTAAATATTTTATTTCTCAGTTTTTGCATAAGCTTCACATTTAATAAAAGAACTCAACATTTTTGAAAAAAATCTCATAGGAATTTTTTTTCACTTTTTGGAAATGTGGGTTAAAAGCTAATTAAAACATAGCATCTACTGAGATTACGTTCTTCCTAGGATGGGTGTTTAAATATACTTCTACCTTTAACTACTAGCTGCTTACATGATTAAGAATGAGAATGAAGAATGCTTTAAAGATTTATATTAATTATGCATTAACCGCCCTAACTGTTCAACTGTTGAGGAGAGTTATAGGGCAAAAACAGTTTATACTTGGGGAAGAGCTTCATTAAACTACAAGAAGAAAAGAATATGCAGCACAAGGTGTCCCAGATCACAGGTGCTGGTGTCTCTACCACCCACAGCTAGGATTTGCAGAGCACACTTTGTCTCCATTGTAGAAGCATAACCAACACTGCACCCTGACCTCAGGAAATCCAGCATCTGCTCTTTACAGAGAGAAGGATATTTCTCGCATGATCACATAGGCACATGCCAGCTATGGGATCACTGGTGGAATTTTCAAACAACAGTCACCAATTCTCAAATATTAACTGAATTTTCAACAATTCAATTCTGTTGCTATTTAAAATTACTCAAGATGCCCAGGGTTCAATACTCAATTCCACAATGTTGCCAGTAGTTTGGCAGTATTGGATTATAGGCCACTGTCTTAGATATTTTTCAATTGCTATGATAAGACATTATTACCAAGGCAATATAAAAGAAAGCATTTACTGGGGTCTTCCTGTTTCAGGGGATTATGGTCACCATTGCAAGGAACTTGACAGCAGGCAAGCAGGCATGAAACTGGAGCAATAAATGAAAGCTTACATCTTACACAAGAAGCAGAAGAGCTAACTAGGAATGGTGTGCTCCTTTGGAACCTCAAATCTTGCCCCCAATGACACACTGCCTCCAAGACCACATGTATTAATCCTTACCAAACTGTTCTACCAACTGTGTATCCTGTATTCAAATATGTGTGCTTATGGAGGGTATTTTCGTTCAAACCACCACAGCTGTCACATCCCTGTTACCTTTAACCTCTAGTCTTTACAAGACATATAAGCTTTGACACATTATCTGTTTCCTTTTGTGACAACATTGGCTTTCTGTGAAACTGGTCTCCTTTGTAAAAATTCTAAATTAAATACATTTCTCAAACTTCTCTGTGTAGTCTATGTGTAGTTTCTACAGGCCTAGACTTTGAATGACTTTTTATTAATCTTATACATACCCACTATTTGAACTTATTTTCCCTAGTTACTTTTGTAAAAAAAAAAAAAATCACTACTTTGCCTTTGCCTTTAATCCCAGCACTTGGGAGGCAGAGGCAGGTGGATCTCTGGGGGTGCCAGACCAGCCTGGTCTACATAGCTAGTTACAGGACAGCCAGAGTTACACAGAGAAATCCTTTCTCAAAAAACAAAACATAAACAAAATCACTATTTTGTAATGGTGTACTGCCTGAAAGCTTATGCTAGGGCAATAGTGGTACAATGCTTCTGGGAGCAACCAATGAGTAAGTGATTTAATTTAAGGCCCACTTCCAAGATGGAGCCCATATGTGACATTGATTGGGTGACCAATAACTTGAGACTAGATAGCCCAGGAACCTAGGGTAAAACAAAACAATGTCTAAAAATGAAAAAAAAAAATGTAGTGATAAATTGACTCCTAATGATATTCTACTATATATACTCATAGATCAGTGCCTTGTTCAGCTACAGAGAAGCTTCTGCCTACAGCAGATGGGAATAAATATAGAGACCAACAGCCAGGCATTATGCAGAGAGTGAGAGATCTTGGAACACTCAGACCTAACTGGGATGTCTCCATCAAATCCTTCCTCCAGAGCTCAAGGAAACCCACAGAAAAGGAGGCAGAAATAGCCGGAGGGGACGGAGTACACCAGAACAAGACTCTTTAAAACAACCCAAGAAAAGTTCACATGAACTTACAGACTGAAGCAGCATGCACAGGGTCTACACCAGGTCTTCTGCAGATATGTTATGACTTTCTGTTTTTATGAAATTCCTGAGTGTATGAATGAGTGTATCTCTTATTCTTGTGTCTCCTCTTGAACTCTTTTTCTTCAGTTGGTTTGTCTTGTCCAACTTCCATGTGATAGATTTAATTTTATCTTACTATATTTTATTTTGTTATATTTTAAAGAAAACAAAGAAAGAGAGAGACAGAAAGAGAGAGACAGAGAGAGAGACACAGAGAGAGAGACACAGAGAGAGAGACAGAGAGAGAGAGAGAGAGAGAGAGAGAGAAAGGAAGAAAGGAAGGAAGGAAGGAAGGAAGGAAGGAAGGAAGGAAGGAAGGAAGGAAGGAAGGGAGAAAAAAAGGAAGAAAACTTAGCCACTAGGATAAAGGTCAACAATTAAACTCACTTATTCCTGCTCAGAGGGAGAAAATCAATTTTCTCCAATAGAGTGACATTGATCACATCAACCACTCCAAGATAGGCTTGCTCAGACATAGTTTATGGACAAATAATGGACTCCACAGGTTTTTTTAATGGGTGTGCTTTTAGTTGGTTACAGCTCGGTGTGTTTTGATGGGCAGCATTTATCTTTTTTCTGGATTTCGGGGGATTTTGTCATTGTATTGGGATTTGTTTATTTTTTGAGAAAAAACTTAAGAGTTAGATGAGTGTGGAGGAAGAGAGATCTGAAAGGACTTGGAAGAAGAGAAGAATATCAAAGTATATTTAAATGTGAAGTTGTTTTAAATAATAACAATAAAATAATTATTTTTAAATTTCATACACATATACAATGTATTTAGATCACATTTGTCCTCTACTCCCCCCACCAAAATATGTTCCCCTGAATCCCTCCTAACTCCATGTCTTCTCTTTCTTTTAGTAACCTCAAAAAAATTGAAATAGATATACCATATCATCAAGTTATACTACACTTTGGCATACACCCACAGGGAAAAAAAAAACACCTATCTTATCCCATATGGCATCCTAACATAAATATCTGAATCTTTGCATTTGAACCTTTAACTTGGAGAATCTATAGAAGCCAGGAGAAAAAGGAATAATGGTGTATGGAGACAAGGAAGCTCTGAGCGAGTGTGTATTATTTAACGTGGGCATTGCCATATCATGGACCAGTGCCTTAGACCCATGGGAAATGGCATACCCTCTCCCCAGGACCTAGGTAAGGTTTAGATGGACGGAAAAGCCTTCCTGTAGTTCAAGTATAAAGGTAGACAGTGAGTGCAAGTATGAATGTTTAAGAAAGAATGAACAGTGTGTAGAAAAATTACCATACTTAGGTTTTGCTTCCCAGATGTTTACAGCCTGAAACTGCTTACCAAAACTTCCAATAGAGACCACCTAACTCATCCCCCCTGTGCTGTATATAATAAATACACTGAAGTTCCAAATGGTTGAGTAGTTGATACCACTCCATCAGAATGACCACCATTGTTCTGTACCTGTGTCTATGTGTCTGCAATTTTTTTATTCATTCACCATTCCTAGTCAGTTTTCCAGGACCTCACTTTGCAGATCATGGCAGGGAGGGTGATGGGTGGTTAAGAGAGAAGAGGGGATGTGTGGGAAAGAATAACTAGCATTAATTATGTTTGGAAAATCATATAGAAACCTATTTTTATAAACTTTAAAAAGTAAGTGTGTGTTGTGTGTTTACATATAATATTTTAATTTAGGTTATCTCAGTTATCCTACATGGTGTGGGTGGTATGCTCTTTCCAGAAGCCATAAATGATCAAAGCCCAGTTTATGTTTAAAATAGATTATTCCTTTGAAGTTGATAGGCAGGGGTTCTCAGAGATATTTCTTTTTCATACCATATATAAGCCATTTACTTCCAACCATACTAAATTCCCAATGTGGTCTTGATGCCTGAATTCCAGGTACTTGTTTTTGGATGGCTCATGGAGACAGCTACTATGATATTCTACATGTATCTCAAGATGAAAATGTCCAAAACTGAATTATTAGTGTTTGTTATTAAATTACTTCTCTTCTGCAATGGTCACAAGCACACTTAAATCTCACTTGGCAATGAAGAGTCATTGAATTCAGAAACCTAGGATTCCTTGTTGTCTCTTTCTGTCACTGTCACTGCCTCATTGACTGAAGATGGTAGCAGCACTTTTGTCTACTAAATACGCTAGTTCCTAACTGGTATTTCCACTGTCAGCTCCCTACAATCATTCATCTATACAGCAGTCAGAGTGGACTTTTGTTTATGTTATTGTATGAAATTAAAGTATAATCATGTAATTTTCCCATTTCCTTTCCTTTCTCTAACCCCTCACATATGTCTACCCCGCCTCCTTTCTCTTTCTCAAATTTATGGCCTCTTGCCTCTTTTACCATATACTAAAGCCCTCTGCTCAATAGCGTAAGTAGATGTGTGAGCAAAAACTACTGGAATAAGCTGTGTCTGCAGAAACTGATTGGCTGATGAAAATTTCAGTACTGTAGAGAAGCTGGAATTGATGTGGATCTCTAGATCTCTTGCTTACGTTGGGGGTAAGTTCTGGTCCTCTAAAACAGCCATTTTTTGTCTGCCTCTGTGTTGGAACTAACATCTTCTGACAATAGCTAAAAGCCTTTTGGACTCTATTAACAGACCACTAGCTTCTGTCTACCCCGAATCTAAAATTGTTACCAGATAGTACCCTGAGCTGATAGAAAAACTCCCCTGGTCTTGCTCCTACCTCTCTTGTGTACCACCAACATAATTTAAACTTGCTTGGGTTTATGATTTTCTTTGATCTGTAAAACTATAACTTCATGAAAATGCTTTCACACTGGAACATGAAGTTTGGGGGTAACATACATCTGTGTTCCTGGACCATGGTGACTCAAAATGGCTCCTGAATAAAATATATCTTATTCCCATTAAGAAGAGAACTGTGGATTTTGTGTTGACAGACCTAAGTCCAGAGAGTTTAAAGAAGCCGAGGTGATCACAAGGTCCAGCCAAACTACCTTTTCTGTTATCATCTCATACAATTCTCTGACTCATTGCCTCTGCTGTAGACACTAAAGACCTTTGAAGATGGTCCCACGTACATATAGGTGAATGTAGGCACAATTATAAATGTGTAACAACATGCTCATATATAGACTTGTATACCTACATACCATTAATTTATTTAATTTCTGTGTTCCTCCCCAGAGAATTTACTTAAAGGTAACAGTTGATGGATTTTTTTTGTCTATTACTATCAATAAATCAAAAAAAAAAAAAACAAAAACAAAAACCTGAATCCCATGCAAGTAGAAATTTCAAAAGTTCTTATGAAATTCAAGAGTTAACAGATGGGCGAAATAAGCAAGTCAGTATAAGTAGGTGGGAGGCATGCTAGCTTCTTCACATGTGTCTATAACCAGTGCATACAAGAGTTGTAAGCAGGATCATGGATTCATGGGTCTAAGGGCAGCCTGTGCTTCACAGGGAGTTCCAAGGAAGAGGGAGATGGATCTACAAAAGCATAATAGAGTCATAGATATAGATATAGGTATAGATAGATATAGATTATATAGGTATATAGATATAGACATAGACAGAGAGAAAGAAGAGGGGAGAGGAAGAGGAAAAGGAGGAAGAAAGAGGCAGGGGGAAAGTGTGCGTGCATGTTTCTCTCTCTCTTTTGGTGTGCGTGCACGCCTGTGGGTATGATACAAGCTTGATCCAAAACAAGTGCAAAGAATACTGTTAACAGAACTGGCTTATGCTAAGTATAAAGTGATACAAACAGCTTTGACAACCTTGCCAGGTGGCCTTGAGATAGTGATTGTCTTCAGTCTTCAGCTGTGCTTAGATATAAGGCTCAGTATGAGAGCAGAATAAATAACATTTATATCACATAGAAAATTTGTAACTTTAAAAAATAACCATAAAACATTACAGTCAAGTGCATTACTATTAAATACAGGCTTGCTAAAAATAAAGTAAGTGAAATGACTGGTTTCTATGGGTTATTTGAATTTTCTTACTAGAAGGAATCAGAGCAATAAGATTATAACACTTGCATTCTATCAGAACTGAATTGGAAGTTTCACAACAATAATAATTTTTACAGATTTGAGGATATCTCAAACTTTTCTATTGGTTTTCTTATTTGTAAAAACAGAAGTAAATTTCTTCTAGAAAGAGTTTTTATAGATTTTGTACAAGTATGTGAGGGCAAATTTCTTAGGTCCCAATGTATCATCAAGAGCTACAATGCAGAACATAGCCTAAAGCTAGTACTATAATTTTATTATATTTTGCAATAATTTAACTGGTTATAAAGAAGCCAATGTGAATTATTTTTTCCAAGAGAGGGCAGACATAGAGAAATGAATTTAAGAGTCATTCATGAATTAAAAAATGAAACTAAAAGCCAAAATAATAAGATGAGGAATTTTTGCAGTTTATGAATAACTTTCAACTATGATTTTACTGACTCATGCATTGAAAACAATTTATTCACAACATTTATAAATCAATAAATATGTCAATAGTTTTCCCAAGCTTCTATTCTATTATTTTTTATTATACTACAATGTGTATTAAACAGTGTTGTGCTTCCATTTCTACAGTCTAATGAGCCATATAGATGCGAAGTCATGTTTAAGATCTATTGTTCAGTTGCTTTAAAATGAAAGCAAAATGATATAAGTCTTGTAAACACATGAATCATAATACCCTGGAAAGCCAGGCTTTAAAGACCACAACTGAACATCAAGAATTTTGTCTTGTGTGAAGAATTGTCTCTTCTGTTTGTCTGCTTTATGTCCTTGTTCTATGTTTGGTGTTGAGCACCAGTATTGATAATGTGACCTCTAGCACTGATTATTCTGTGTGTGTGTGTGTGTGTGTGTGTGTGTGTGTGTGTGTGTGTGTGTGTGTAAAACCATAATACAAACCAACTTTCTTTTACTTGTTGTACTACAGCCCATATTTCTTTTTCCAAGAATGGCCATATAATATTTCCTTTACTTTTATAAAACATAATAGAAATTTTGACTCCCTCAAAACTAATCTATATAATGAACTTTTACATTTATGTGGCAGAAAGATGAAAAATATGCCTAAAAAGAAAAATGTTAAATATTTCCTGTCAATCTCACCATGTCTAGATAAAGGCTATATTGTTAATGCTCACTTGGGGATTTCACAACTTCACACAAAACTGTGCTAGTAAACCAGTTGCTGTAAACTCTGCTGGTTCCTCTAACCCATATGGGAGTCTTAATATGTGTCCTAAGAAGAGATTTGTTGATTGATTGATTGATTGATTGATTTGCTTATGTATTATGTATTGCTTATGTATTGTTTATTTTTATCTGTATGTGTGTGGACCTGCATGAGCTTATGGATAGCAAGAGTGCATAGGAACCTACAGACGTCAGAAAAGGGCATTGAGTCCATTGGAACTGGAGACACAGGCAGTAATCAGCTTCCATGTGGATGCTTTGACATGAACCCAGATCTGCTGCTAAAGCACCGACTGTTCAACTCTCTCTCTCCAGCCCCATATCTGTCCCCTTCTAAAACATATTTTTACTACCCTCTCTCATTCTCTTGTTCCTCCTTTTTCTCCCTCCACCTCTTAAAACTAAGACCATCTTTCAAACTGTGTTTAGGGATTTTTGTTTTCTCTTTTTGAATGTGGAGTAAGAGTGTTGAAAGTCGACAGACGATCACAAGACAGAAAGTCATAATAACTAAGGGAAGTTAAGTATAAAAATATGTAAGAAAATTTGGCATCTCTTTATAGCAGAAATTTCAGGAAGCGAGCTAATCTTCACCCAGATCATGCTCAAAGCTCAATTGGGTGTAAGCAGTAGTTAGCCACAGCTCACCAAACACTTCATCACATTATCTGATTGCACTGAAATTGTGTTTAGGTAACTCAGGGAATGTGTTATTCGCAGAGATGCTTGGATTCACAACATATTCCATCAGCAAGAAGTCAGGCTCCCCTGGTCGTTCGTTTTCAAAGTCAAATCCTTTCCTCCCCTGTGTCAAATTTCTACCAAATTGTTATTTTCTATTAAAGATTAGGCACAACGCTCCATGATTCCTTCCATCTCTCATGCAGGACGGAGACCTGAATGCTAACCTCAATTTTACCTCCCTTAGCTGTTTCAGGGAGCACATGTGTGAACTTCACATGCAAATTAGCTTCAATGGGTTTATTCTTTAGTCTTTATAACAATTTTTAAGTTATGGAGTTATACTTATTTCTTATATTTGCCCTCTTAGCTAGCTGCCTTTAATGAAACAATATGGAAAATACCTCAGGAGCACACTGATTCCTTGTTGAACAATTTGAGGTGTCTATCACAGTATAATCAATAAAAAAACCTTCATTATTGATATTTTGCTTCATAACCTTGGGCTAGATCACAATGTGTCTGTAATATCACCAGTCTCCTTTTAGCCAATCACAACACTTTTAGTGCTTCAGAAAGCACAAAATCAGTGGAAAATAATTTTTTTTCAAAAATCCTATATGGTGTGTCCAGTAATCTTAGGACATACTCAGAAATTTAAGTTAAAGCTAAATTGTTATCCTTGAGAAACTTCGAAAAGCTTTCAGTATATTAATTTGAAGTATGAACCCCTGAGAGTGAGAAGGCACCTGTGCAATTTCTCAAAGCGGATGAATCAGTTTGTGTGAAAGGCTACAGAATGAGACAGACTTAAGCATGGCTTCAGATCTATCTTGTCAGTCTTTATTTGAGGCTAGTAAAAATCTTTCTGAGCTTCAGTTTCCTGGTTTGCCACATGATGCTCTTCAGAAAAGGTGACCATTGGGACAGATACACAGGCTTTCAGACACTAGACCTTTGCTTATTCACTATGAGTCTCAAGAAATAAATTTAAGATCTCAGTATCTTGGAAATAAAGATAATAATTTTAACATCACTGTTTACATTTGTTGTAAAGATTAAATTGCTTAATAGTTTCCAAGTTGCCGAAAAGAACAAATTCTATCTAGATATGATTTTTCCCTTTCCATTAGCTTGTATATCACACATGCTATATTCAGGAATTCTGGGATTTTTTTATGCCACCCAATTGCCATATTAACTTACATTTTGTTTTATTCTGAGACTAGATCACAATGTAAGAATTTAAGTTCATCTTCCTTTAACATGCTGTTTCCTGAGAGATCCTCTTTATGTTACCAATAACTGTTATTTCAACAAACCAAATGCTATTAGTAGGTTATCAACCCTGCATGTTGACACACAAAATTTGCATGATATTAAGAAGACCCATAAGTACAGAAGTACTACACAGAAACTCAATCACCATACCAGACAAGAGAAAATGGTACTTTATCAAACCTCTGCTTTCCTGAGACTAACTTGCCCTTCTCTTGTCTTGCTTTTTTTCTGAGAGTGGGAAAATCATGTACAGCAACAGCCTGATTTAAGATGAAAGCAGTCTTTCTAAGCTGTCACGTTTAGTGAGGACCTATGCATGCTGCCTAGAGTGAACGGTGAGGAACCATGCATGCTGCCTAGAGTGAACGGTGAGGCTGCTCTTATGGATGACACTATTTTTTTTTAGAAAGTATTGAACATAGATATTGCACATAAACTATGGCACGTAGATCTTAGCTTTGTTGAAGACAGGCTTCCGCACTTCATCTTTTCACCCTGTCCATCAGTGTCCTCTGTGCAGAATCAAACAGAGGACTTTCAGTCCCTGCCGTTCAGGACACCTTTACAACCTATGAGAGTTGGTTGTCACCCCACTGCCTCGTGGTGTTTTATTCTCTTTTTGTATGCAGAGTGCTTTTCTTTTTTCTTTTCCCTTTATTGTTCAAACCATTCTCAATCCTCTGCTATACTCTCACATACTGACAGTGGGTCCTTTGTGTCTGGATATGCCTATGCATGCCACACATTTTCTTTTGCCTATTTCGCCAATAGCCAGAAATTAAAACCAATGATAGTATGTACATTCTTTAATCAAATATTATTTCAGGGCCTACCTGTATTCAAAAATCCCAGGTTACACACAGAATCAATACTGAAGGAAACTACCATGTCCCCTTACATGAGCACACATGCACACACATGCACACATGGACACACACTCACACACATGCTCACACACACCCCACTCACAAACAACTACACACACACACACTCACATACACATATGCACACTTATAAATCACAGTACATGCCATGAAATAAATAAAATTTGGTGCTGGGTCAGAAAACAAAGTGGAGGAAGGAGGTGCACTGAAGTGATTCTACAAGAGAAATGTTGACTTGTTTAATTTAAGCATCTGACCCAATCATTTACAAAGAAAAAAATATCAAAGTTAGTACAGAATAACTAGCAGAATTATGGTTGTGAAGTAGGAACAAAAATAATGTTATGGTTACTTTGCCTTTTTCTGGTAGCTAATAAGTGTGAACACTTCATATGTTTACTGGCCATTTATGTTTCATCTTTTGTGAACTCTATGATCATTACATTGGCCCATTTATTGATTGAGTTGATTGACTTATTTAGTTGTTTTAATTCTTGTATATTCTAGCCAGAGCTTCTAAATCTTCCTAATGCTGTGACCCTTTTATACAATTCCTCATGTTGTGGTGACCCGCAACCATAAAATTATTTTTGTTCCTACTTCATAACCATAATTTTGCTAGTTATGAACCATAATGTATATATCTGATATATAGATGTGCTAGGCGACTCCTGTGAAAGAGTCTCTCAACCCCTTCCAGGGGTCTTGACCCACAGGTTGACAGCTGCTGTTTTAGATATTAATTTTCTGTTGTAGATATCAAATCTTTTCCTAAGTGGGCAAGGAATTTGGGGGGGGGGGGAAAGCACTTTAATGAAGGAAGAGAGTCAGTTGACTAGTAAGTATTGATTAAGGGATGCTGAACTGAAATTGAATAGAGAAAATAAGATTACAGATTCAAGGATATGAAGAGTGGAAAATCATATATGGGACCTGACTCAATGGAGTGGAGTCAGGACAAGAAAGTAGCAACTACTCAGACGGGAGGAAAGGGAAGAGATCTGGGAATGACAAAAAAGTGGACAGGAAAACCAAGAAGAGTGGAGAAACAGAAAGGCAACTCAAAGACAAATGGGAAGCCATCTGGACCCCAAACACAGCTCCCTAGGGGGTTTGGGGAACCAGGGAGTATCAAGAATCAGCCTCCCTGGCACCTGATAATCTAGGAGAGGCCAGGTAATCCCAGTGTAATAAAAGACCACCACACTAGCTGTAAATCTAGTGCAGTGACTTGGTTTGAAACTGACTCCTCTTGAAATACATACCAGTTTTAGAGAATAAATCCACTACATCACACCACAGCTCCAAATTCTCTGACCAGAAGCCATCTTGAAAATAAACCTATTCTTAACTATTCTTAAGTGTTATGATACTCTTTGTATTAAAAAAAAAATGGAACAATCACAAGTAAGAGTCCCTGGGGAGACACTGAATAGCAGTGAATGGATAGGGGGTGACCATAAGAGACAGCCACAGAAAAGGGGTGGGGAAGTTTAAACAGTGAAAAGCAGGGGATGAATATGTCACCCAGTAGCACCCAGGGCACCTGGTCCTAGCCTCTGAAGTTCAGGATGTTTCATAGTTTGTTGCCACCCCATCAGTGTGCACATGACACCTGAGCACAGTTTTCCAGTAAATGTCTGTCCTTTCTTCATCCCCTTACTGCCCAAGTCAGGATTCCAGGATCAAGCCATGCGGTAACATATCAAAAGTAAAAGGAAGGAAATGGATTTTGAGGAAACATAATTTTAAAACAAGTAGTAGTAGCTACACCCATGTGTAGTGGGTAGCCGTTACAGCTTTGATCTGGAAGTGCCACCCCCACACACATTGAGGCTTCAGTAACTGTCACGCCTACAAGATGGAGCTGAGAGAGGACCCCTGAAGACCCAAGATCCGAATGTGCCGGCTCTCCTGGTTCCTGGATCCTGGACGCTGGAGGTAGACCAAGCAGAGTTCTCCAGAGAACACCGCTAAACTGTGCTTCACCTTTCCCAGACCCTGTAACCTATCCCTTCACTTGTAAGTTACCCCACAAAATAAACCTCCCTTTTAACTACATGGACTTGCCTTAATATTTAAACCAATACCCATGTCAAAAAGAAAATAGAAATGTTAATCTTAAATGAATAAAAACTATAGAGGTCCATTCTTCATCAAACAGAAGGGGGAAAGGCTATCAAGAAGATGCAAATGTAAATATAGATAAGGCAAAAATCAGATCACCCAACTGTATCAACAAACAATACACAGAGTGAAAGAGAGAGGCCCCAAGAATACCATAGTGGGTAAGTTCATTACCCATTCCTCACAAATAGATAGATCATGTTGACAAAAATATTGAACAAAGAAACATGAAAGTTACATTTTACTATGGATTTAAACGAATTTAAACATCAACAGAATATTCCATCCAAAAGAATCAAAATACACATGCTTTTCCAAAGTGAATCAATACTCATCCATAAAGCAGATCCTTTTTATATACATTTGCATATAATTTCAATTTTAGATTCTGCCTATGAGAGAAAACACATGGTGTTTGCTTTTCTGAATCTGGATCATTATGTATAACATAACCATTGCCAGTTGTATCCATTTTCATGACAATGTCATTGTTTCCTTTTGCTTTATGGATACATCAAATTCAATTCTGTGTCTGCACCACATGTTCAGCATTCATTCATCTGCTGAAGGGCATCTAGAATGCTTGTGCTTCCCAGCATTTTGAGTAGTGCAGCAAGAACAGAATATGCAAGTATCTGGGTGGTGTGCTGATGTGGAGTCCAGGACTGATACAGCTGATTTATATAATACTTTAATTTTCATTTTCTTTCTTTTCTTTTAATGTGTTTTTAGAATATTTATTGATTTTAATTTCACATATATGAGTGTCTTGCCTTCATGTATGTCTGCGTATTACATATGTGTAGTGCCAATGTAGAACAGAAGAGGGCATCAGATCAAGTGGAAGTGGAATTATAGGCAATTGTGAACTGCCACGTGAGTTCTGGGAATGGAACTTAGGACTTCTACCAGAGCAGACCTTTTTCTGGTGTTTGTGTGTGTAGTATGTATGTTCACAGGGGTGGGTATATATGCCAAGATTGATGTTGGTAATCTACCTCAATTCTTCTTCCTTCTTACTCTTTGGAGGCAGGTTCTCTTAAACCCAAAGCCTACCAATCAGAGAGTTAGATAAGGCAGATTGCTCTGGGGATGCCCTGCTCAGCTTTCCATGGCTGGAGTTTCAAGTGAGCTATCTGTCTACCTGGCATTAACTTGAGTTCTAAAACTCTGAACTCTGATCCTCATGCTTGGTGTGGTGACCATTTTAGTAACAGATTCATCTCCCCAGCCTTATTGTGTGTGTGTGTGTGTGTGTGTGTGTGTGTGTGTGTGTGTGTGTGTGTGAATAATCTCCATATTAATCTCCACAGTGAATACACACATGTACATATAACTGACTGAGTCCATTTTTCCTTACTCTGATGTATATGTCTACACTAATTGACTTTTGTGCTGGTGAGAGATATGGATCTAGTTTCATTATTTTACCTGGAGATCCAATTTTCCCAGCACCATTTGTGGAAGAGGTTGTCTTTTCACTAGTACATATTTTGATATATTGGTCAAAAATGACACAGTTGTAGTTTTGGGTTTATTTACCAATCACCTATCTTGATTTTTGTTGGTATGTGTGTTAGACTTAGAATTATCTTCTTAGCAGCATTATTTGTAGCAGCTGTAGAAACTAAATGTTCAACCTATAATATCAGTCTTTAAAAAATACAAGATAAAGTCAAATCAGTTAAGTTACCCATGTAAGTGAATGAATCTCACAAAAATAAAAGTTTGAAAAAATTGTACACAAAGGTACATACTGAATTATGCAACTTGTATATATTTTGAAAAACATACTTTGTAGTGTGCAAAATGAAAACAAAACTGCAAATTAACTTTGTGAAGAAGAGTAAGGATATGATTTAAAAGACATCTAGTGTTCACTATTTTATTGTATTGATTCATGTAGTATTCACATTGAGATATGGTATTTTGCATAATTTATTCATACTTTTCTTTGTAATATCAAAGTGTGAGAGAGACATTTCAATGTTATCTTATTTTCCCAATAATATGAAATCCTTCAGTGTCACCCCTAATGCCTTAGAGCAAAATGTACACACTGCACACTGTCTTCCTGTCCCAGTTCCTACCCTTGTGATAAATACCTCACCTCTAAACAAAACAAAAAGGAAATGGATAGGTACAGGATATTAAGGTAGATTATTGTATATGCTAGTAAACTAATTTAGTAAAATATCAGCTTTAGATAATTTGCACTGCTATGGATTCTTGTAAATTGATACAAATGTAAACTGTTTTTATATTCCTATTTAAGATAATTTGTATCTTGATACACATACTAAACTATATTTCTTGTATTGTACATTTCTACTCCTATTTGAAATCTTATATATTGATACAAATATAAAATTATATTTGTCATGTTGTATGTATGGTCTACCTCTGTTTAGGACATTTTGCATATTGATACATATTGTTGTCATATTGCATATTGCACTTTACATTCTGTTTAAGATATTTTGTGTATTGTCACAATTTTGAGGTCATTGTCCTTTTATTGTACATTTGCTTACAGATTGTTTACCTTGTTTATATGAAGCCTTAGTCCTTAGGTTATTTAGGTAGATAAGACTTATAGATTTATAGTCACCCATGCTTGTCATCTCTATAGTTATATTAGTTAGGCTGTCCATATTTACAGATTCATAGGTCAGATGGATAGGTAATCTTCAAACACTTTATAAATCTAGACAATATGGCATTTAAATAACTTAGAATTCAGTTGAAGTGAGATACAATTGCTCCTGGCAGCACCGATCTGATCCCAAAAGAATGTTGGGCTTTTAAGACACTCCATTTGGAAGTTTGTCTTCTTCCTGACATAATGGCCTTTTGGGTAAAGAACTGCCCTTACCTTGACTGCTAACAATAGGAGTGCTATCCCTTCTGGATGAATGGGACACAAAGAAAAGTGACTTCTGAACTCTGCCAAGACAAGGTAAGATGATCTTTCAAAATTCCTGCTTTTGAAAATAGTATGTCAGATATTCTAGGCCTGTAGCCAAATTGGATGCCCCAACAGTGCTGAGAAACTTTAGGTGACTGTACAGGCTGCCAGCTGTCTCTGTCTAGTCTTGAAAGATTTCGGAGTTTCTTGTGTGCATTTCCCATTTTCTCAGCTATTATTATATTCCTTCTCAGATCTTTGATGGAGTTGAAGACTAATAGTTACAGTTACAATCTTTTCATATGTTAGCTAGAACATACTAAGTACTAGATTCATATTCTTCAGGATAGGACAGTGTTTTGAGTAATCCCTCTAATATACCATTTACCTATGTTCTAGACATCTCCTCATTTTAGTATGTGTCTCTTGTTTGATGTTGTTCTTGTTGGTTGTAGTTCCATTTTGCTTAGTTCATTACCCATTATTTCTCCTGGATAATACTTAACAATCATTCCTATTGTATATAGTTTTGTGTTAGGTTACAACTTTCTTATTTAGACAAAATATTTACACCTGCCTATGACCTTGAAACAAATGCCCCTGGGGCATGACCACTGGGGGACCCTTAAGACCTAGGATTCATGTATGTACTCTCTCTTTTCTACCTTTTGGTTTTGGATGCTGGAACGGACCAAGGCAGAACTCACCAGAGAACAGTATTTGAATCTGGCCTCACCCTTCCAAGATCCTTCGACAAATTCCTTTATTCTGCCTTGTGAGTTAACCCCCAAATAAATTCCTTTGCTCATTAAATAGACTGTGTGGATTGATAGTGATAAAATCCCAATATCTGACAGTTCCACAAATGTTCTTTTTTGTCACTTTGCCTTTAGTGTATTGGAATTTACAAACATTCTTTTCTTGTCCACTTTGGTTGATTTTATTTAATCATGAAATGCCATAATCTCTAAACCATCATATTTGAACCACAGCTTAGGTCAAATCCTCCTTTGAATTTTCTGGAATTTCTCATGCCTCAACAACCTCTATTATTACTATTGTAATTAAAAATCTACCTTTCCTGTGAAATTGGAGGCTTCCTTGATTCCCAGTCCCCTGTGTCAAGCAGAGTGATTGACACACAGTGTATGCCTAATAAAGACAATTGAATTAAATTGCTGTCATCAACTTGTTAAGACCCTTAGCTTCATTGTAAACTGAAAACTTACATATATTATATATATATATTATATATATATATATATATTATATATATATATATATATATATAGTTTCTTTTTGCCAATTTATATGTTGTACTATATTTATGATGGAGTTGGAGAGAGGAAGTTTAATTAAAAAATTATACTTGAACCAAACAAATCTACACTATTAAACGATTAAATTTAAGGTTACTTGCTTTTCCTATCCTAGGTAGATATGAGGGGAGTTTTAACAAAATCAGTATTTTAATTATTCGAAAAAGATTATTATTGAATATAAGTAATGTAAAATCTAAAAGGTTGAAATGCAAAGTAATTCTATACCTATTTGCAACGTTACCAGAACTTTATTCGTGAATAGTTAGAGCCAAAATCTGCACATTTGCTATCAAAATCCTAATATCTTTTTTTTTTTTGGTTTTTCGAGACAGGGTTTCTCTGTGTAGCTTTGCGCCTGTCCTGGAACTCACTTGGTAGCCCAGGCTGGCCTCGAACTCACAGAGATCCACCTGGCTCTGCCTCCCGAGTGCTGGGATTAAAGGCGTGCGCCACCACCGCCCGGCTAAAATCCTAATATCTTAATAATTTTCATAAGATAATATCTCACATGCCTTCTTATAGATGATAAGTCTTCACAAGTTAACTGGAAGACTGTTACAGTCATTCTTATCATAGTAATTTTCCAATATTACTTCCATATTTAAAGAAAGGTAGCAATAAATCCCAAACCTTTGAATTTTCTGGATTTCCTCATGACTCAGCAACCTCTGATAAGATGTGGAACAAGGATGACTGGACTGCTACTCACATCACCAGGGAGGCTATCTGGAAAACAGGACCCCAAGAAGGACACGGGGATCGCCCAATGACAGAGAAATGGAATGAGATCTACATGAACAGACTGGACATGAGTTGGGGTAATGAAGGGCGAGGGTAGAGGGAAAGAGAGCTTAGGGGAGCGGGAGATCCCAGCTGGATCAACAACAGAGAGGGAGAACAAGGAATAGGAGACAATGGTAAATGAAGACCACATGAGAACAGGAAGAAGCAAAGTGCTAGAGAGGCCCACAGAAATTCACAAAGATACCCACACAACAGACTGCTGGCAATGGTCGAGAGACAGCCTGAACTGACCTACTCTGGTGATGGGATGGCCAAACACCCTAATTGTCGTGCTAGAAACCCCATCCAACTACTGAGGGATCTGGATGCAAAGATCCATGGCTAGGCCCCGGGTGGATCTCTGGGAGTCCAATTAGCGAGAATGAGGAGGGTTTGTATGAGCAAGAATTGTTGAGACCAAGGTTGGATAAAGCACAGGGACAAATAGCCAAACGAATGGAAACACAAGAACTATGAACCAATGGCTGAGGGGTCACCAACTGGATCAGGCCCTCTGAATGGGTGAGACAGTTGATTGGCTTGATCTGTTTGGGAGGCATCCAGGCAGTGGGACCGGGTCCTGTGCTCATTGCATGAGTTGGCGGTTTGAAACCTGGAGCCTATGCAGGATTGCTTGGCTCAGCCTGGGAGGAGGGGACTAGACCTACCTGGACTGAGTCTACCAGGTTGATCTCAGTCTGTGGGGGAGGCTTTGCCCTGGAGGAGGTGGGAATAGGGGGTGGGCTAGGGGGAAGGTGAGGGGGGCGGGAGGGGGGAGAACAAGGGAATCCGTGGCTGATATGTAGAACTGAACTGTATTGCAAAATAAAAATTTAAAAATTTAAAAAAAAAAATCGACATTTCCTTTGAAAGCAGGGCCTTCCTTGATTCTCACATCCTGTGTTAGGAATGATGAGATTCCCATCATACCAAATGAATGATTGTGCTATATGAAAGGACAAAGCAGATGCCATAACTGGCTACTCAGTCTTCCCTCAGAGATCAGGCCTCAATTTCAGTTTCCTGAGACTGAGCAAGCAGTTTCTGAGAGGGCCATGACCAAAAGACAATTAATTACTGATGCCCCTGGCAGCAGGGACAGGGAGTAGGATGCACCAAGTCTGGGCCACCGAGCCAGCCCCCACAGTCAGTACATGCTAGGCCAGCCAGCCTCCACAGCAGCTCAAGGACAAAGCCTGGGACTTGTCCAGGCCTGCCCGAAAAATAGATAACTGTAACCCCCAAATGACTCTAGCCAATTAAAAGTTAGTAACATGATTGCCATTCACATAAGCCAATCCTGAGTCTGTTCCTATGTAGTCTATAGACCCCAAGGTGCTCTCCCTTGCTTTACCCCCTATAAAAACCCTGCCCCATTGCTATTCAGGGTCTCTCCAGCTCTGGTGCTATATCAGGCAGAGAGGCCCAAGTTAACTCACAACAATAAAAAATGCTTTGCTTTTGCTTTGGATTTGGTCTTCTGGTGGTCTTTGGGGGACTCTGGGTACAACACTATGGACTTTAATTTTTTTTTACTACCTATCTATCTTATGTGTATATATGGGTATGAAATGGATGTATAAGTGTATACTAAATGTATGTCAAATGCCCAAGTAGGCCAGAAGAGGGGATCAGATTCCCTGGAACTAGAGTTACAGACAGTTGTGAGATACTATACCTCATGTTGATGCTCCAAACCATACTCAGATTCTCTGAAAGGACAACAAGTGCTCTTAACTTACAGAGACATCTCTTCAGCCCCTTAACTAAATTCTTATAGGACACAAATCTTCAGTTGTATCTTTGTGACTCATTCCAAGTATCTTTCATGAAAATATATTTTAACAGAATTCAAACATCTTCTCAAATATTATGAAAAGACCAGTATGTAAGGTCTTTTTCCATAGACACAAAAAATATTTGATTTCATAGCTGGGATTCTGTAGCTGGTGAACACATAAAACCTTTTAGGAATCACTGTTGTCTTTTCAACACATTTCTTCTCTTCAGTGGTATTAATTATAACTGTTTTAAATTTTATACAGAAAAAGCTCCCACACAAAGATGTTGGGTATAAAGGCAACAAAACTGCCATAGAATGAAAGACTTTCAAGAGGAGGAAGACACAGAGTTGAAACTAAGGGTTAAGCACATAAGGAAATGCTGCTGAATGCACAGATGGGATTTGAACTATTTACTGTGCATCTCCTTTGCCTTCCTTCTTTGTCTTGCACACCACAGGTTTGGTAACAACCCTATTGAAATTCCTGAGATTATCACCAATAGGCTATGCAAAAGTGTTAGGAGTTTTCTTCCTGCCTCCCTTCCGCTCACCTCTGCTTTTTCTTCCTTGGTGACTGTTCTCAGGTCAGAGGACCTTTTCTGGTGTCTATGATGAGATGCCCAGGATGACTTAGCAAAAACATGGCTTGTGTGTATCCAGGTGAATCCTACATGTTTGCTGAGGTTCAGGTCACCTAAAAGGCAAAATGAAAAGCTAAAACATCTAAACAAAAACTATTAGATCAAAATGCAGGGATTTTTCTAATAAAGGAAACAGCGTGGCTTAGTAATGCTAAACAAAAACTATTGGATCAAAATGCAGGGATTTTTCTAATAAAGGAAACAGCATAGCTTAGTAATGTTACTGTTAACACTCAGATTGATTTCCCCTGTCTCTCTGTCCCTCTGTCCCTCTCTCTCTCTCTCTCTCTCTCTCTCTCTCTCTCTCTCTCTCTCTCTCTCTCTCTCTCTCTCTCTCTCTCTCACACACACACACACACACACACACACACACACACACACACACCCCTTCCCTCCTTCCCTCCCTCCCTCTCTCTCACACGTACAATTAAGTATTCATTGGTTCTGAATAGAACATTCTACGTTCTGTTATTTTACTGTTAATCTTTTGGTTGGAACCAATTCGGGAAGATTCTCAATCTTAAATAATGAAATTTTCACCTTTCTAAAAAGGAATTAAATAGCAATTATAATATAAAACATTTACTTAAAATCTATGAAGCTTGCTTCATATTATGCCCAGCTTAATTTAAAGGAATTGTCCTTTAAATTAAGTCCATACTTAATTTCTGCAACACTAGGAATATTAGTAATTGAACAGAGAATTTCAATTACTTCTGTGAAATATTTATCTAATTATTTAAGACTCTACTAAAATGCTTACATTCCTCTAAACGTAGTAAAAATAAGTAGGAAAAAGTAATAATAAGTTGAAATTCAAGTTTACCACTGTGGTAAATTTACCACTGTGGTAGAAAAGATGACAAACATTAAGAGAATGAGGCCATGTCTTAGAGAGTAGAAGGCTTGCCCAGCATTCAAGAGATCCAAGGTTCAGTCTCATATACTGAGTGTGGTGACACATGTCTGAACAATCTAAAAAGGAACCAAAAAAGGGAGAGAGAAATGGATAGGAGATGTTAATACCAATACTTATTGTTTTGCAGTGAATTAACTAAAAGTATTAGACAATGACAGGAGGATCCTCAGAGTTCACTGACCAGTAAGTTTAAGCCAAGCCAAACAGATAAGCTTGTGATTCAGGGAGAGACCCTGACTCAAAAAATAAAAGGTGGAGAGCAATTGATAAAGATGCCTGACATCAACATCTGAAATCCTCATGCACAAATTAGTGCACCTACACAAACACATAACACACACACACATACACACACACACACACACACACACATACGCACACAAAGAAAAGGGGGAGGGGGAACACAGATATAGAATGCAGTGAGAGACTTAAAATAACGCCTAACAGGATGGTATTTTAATAAACTCTATTGGTTAGATTATTAGAAAAATATCCAGGTGCATACAAATATTATGATCAATTATCTTGCCTTGAGTCATTTAAGTTTTGAGTTTATATTACAGTCAACAATTCTTCATTCTTGAACTACTTTTAAAGCCCAAATCTAATGTTCTATCACCTAGTGTTATTTTTCTTTTAAAAGTCAAATAATTTTGCAAACTTGCCTTCTTGTCCACATATATGTGAGTGCTTTATTCATCTGTAATACGTAGGTAAATTTTAGGTAATAAGGAGTGCTTGTACATATTTAGCTTCACAGCTCATTTGATATTGTGTATAGTGTAGCTAGAGTTTTCCAGTCCTGCCTGGCCCACAGTCAGGACAAATTTCTCTTACCCGCCAGTCCCACAGTCACTCAGACCCAACCGAGTAAACACACAGAGACTTATATTGCTTATAAACTGTATGGCCGCAGCAGGCTTCTGTTATCTAGTTCTTACATCTTAAATTAACCCATTTTTATTAATCTATAAGTTGCCACATGGCTTGTGGCTTACCGGTATCTTTTACACGTTGCTTGTCATGGCGGTGGCTGGCAGGTCTCTCTGACTAAGCCTTCCTGTTCCCAGAATTCTTTTCTCTGCTTGTCCTGCCTATACTTCCTGCCTGGCTACTGGCCAATCAGCATTTTATTTGTACAAAGCAATATCCACAGCAATGTAGGGACTACTATATAATGTAGCAAAGACACAGTTCAACTCAAAGTGTTTAAATAGTATAAGGCCTAGTTCTTTATCATATTTCTTACTACACATTTAAGTGTGTGGCAATGTTCTATCTGCATAAGTATCAAACGGATAGAGGAAATGTTGGATGTAAAAATAGATGAACCAATGGATGTTCCTCCATCTTGCATCATTCAAGTGTTTTGTCTAAGCTAAAAGATGTAAGTGTAATGCAGAAACTTTTCTACTCATAAAAAAACAACTGTTGAGAGCAATGGGCAGTTACTTAAAACATGTGACCATGCTTGCTAAAGGGTGTTCTAACATTTAAATTTAAACTTAAGAGGCAGTGTTGCCAAATACTGCCCAGGATATTATTCACACTCTATTTGTGAAATAAGATCTGTATAGTATTTCATGAAAAGCAACTCTTCTCCTCTTTGAAGCACAGGGAATTTGATCTCATTTGCTCCATAAATGACCAAGTTACTCCATCTGACTCTCAAAAATAAACATTAAACATTACAACATCCTCCATATACTGAGGCTCTCAACTACCTCTGTCTGGTGTTTTGAATCACCTGGATGTGGGCAGTTTTTCTCAAATGAAATGGTGAATTCTAAGGTTTGACAGTTATTTCTCCAGAGTCTAGAGAGTGGGGAAATATCCCCACTTAATTCTCTCTTCCTAAATCTGAGTTTTCACAATGGCACATTTTTTTCTCTCATTTCCCCATACTATTGCCCAGTGCTTAGATTTACCAGAACTTGCCTAACATGGGAGAGAATTGAAGTTCCCAAATAATGTATCAACATTGTGAATGTCTCCATTCACTTTGCAGTTGGTGTTTGTGTTGCAATGTGCACCACAAACATTCATTTCATAGGCTCTAGCACCAGGAAGAAGTACTTCTGAATCTCAGCTTAGATAGACATGAAGTAGAGGAAGCTCTTTAGTCTCTAGGTATGTGACTTTTAATTTGATAGGATGTTGAATCACCTTGGAGTCAAATCTCTAAGCATGACTGTGAAGAATTATCTACATTAAATCGTCTAGCTTAGATTAATTGGGATGGGAGAAACTACTTTCAGTGTGGACAGTATCATACAATGGCCTGGGGTCTAGGACTGCGTAAGCAGGAAAACATTAGCTGAGCGTCAGCATCCTTATTCTCTGCTTCTGGACCATGGATACAGTGTTACCAGCTGCTTCCTGCTCCTGCTAGCAAGTCTTCCCGGTCAGGCTTTTTGTCATGGCCATAAGCCAAGTCACTAACATAGTGTCTAAGATTTCCCGTCTGTAAAATGAGAATGTTAAAAGTGCTTCAGGGGGTGGTAATTAGGACAATTTTTTAAAACTTGTATAAATTTATCCACAAGTTATTGTCTTTAGGTCTCCAAATGACAGCTGTTATAATTTTTAAAAGGACAAAATTAATAAGCATGGGCATGACTTAATAACAATTACCTTAGGACATGTTAATTATCCAGTTATACTCCATGCTTAATTCCCTGTGTTGAATTCTACTCTTTATTAAACCACAGGCAATTCTGGGGGGCATTTACCATGTCAGTGATATAATTTTAAAAAATGTGCATTACCTTTACAAAATCTTCTCATCAAAAATTCACATTCAATAATAATTTAACACAAATTCGACTGTACTTAGAATGTCTTCACCAAGCACACTGAGAAGCTTAAAGGACCGGGGAACTTTACATAGGACATCTGATGGCCAAATTATTTAATGAAAATTGTTCGCATCAAAAGTTTGTAACTTGATGTGACAGTATAGGATGCAAGTACTGCGAAATGATCACTATACTGAAGCTAATTAACAAATCCATAACCTGAGACAGCTACATTTTTCTTATCTTCATTTACTATGTAAGAGCTGAAAAAGTAAGGTTGATTATTTTGGCAATTTTAACTGGAACGTAACACTGTTAACTTTGATACAAGGCTGTATGCTGTAACTCCAGAACATATATCTACCTATAAATGATAAATAGATAGATAGATAGATAGATAGATAGATAGATAGATAGATAGATAGATACTAGATAGTTACTAACAAAAAGAGAAAAGATAAGTGCAGATGGGAATGTGGACAAAAATCAGTATTTGTAAACTGTTTTGGGGGATGTAAATGGAATCACTGTTATAGAAAAAAGCATAAATATTCTTGCCAATAGAGTAAAGAAATGAAATACTATATAATCCAACAATAAGGCTTCTAGATATGTATTCAAAGGAAATAAAATGTGGATCTGAAAGAGATAATTCCACCCCATCTTCATCACATTACTGTTGATAATAGTCAGGATGTGTAAATAACCTAAATATCTAGCAGGCAAATAAATTGTAATATACCTGTGTGTGTTTGTGCATGTTCACACACATATGCATAACACATGAGTGTGAATGATACATATGGGTATGTATGTATATATTAGAATACTCTTCAGGATTCAAAATGAAATACTACCATCTTCTAAATGTTGAGTGAATCCTGAGCTAAGTGAAATAAGCCCAATACAGACAGACAAGTAATTGCATAATCTTACATATGAAATCTAAAACAGTCAAACAATAGTTTCAACAATAGAGTTGTGTTTTCCAGTGTTATAAAAGAAGGAAAATGATATGATGTTGGTCAAAGGAGAGCAAATTTCCATTATTCAATACATTATCTGTTTTCATTATATTATATTTTAGACCAAAATGAAATATTTTAAATAATTTCATAGTTTACAATTACATTTAATCATGTTAGATTCCCACAACTAATCAAATATATTTAATGATGAGCCTTTGGCCATCTCCATAGGTCATGTAGAGGCTTTCCTTACAACGGCTTCCATTGTACCACTTTTCTTGGAAGACTTCAGTTTTAGCCTAGAAAATCAATTGCCTCCTCTATTTGGTCACCATGAAATTATTCTTTTTTTTAATCTGCCTCTACTTTAACCACACCCACCTTCTCTTTTGCAATCTGTTTCTTATATGGCTCCATGTGTTCCATTTTTATGAATTTGATCAAAAACATCAAAAATCTTTCTTATACCTTCATGTGAGGTCATAAGCACAATCCGTCCCAGAAGATGCTACAGTATACTCCCAAGGACCACACAAAAAAACAGAACCCTCACTTAGACAAGCTGAAATGATCAGCATACTAAACACTGTCTAAACATGAAAGGTTGTGGATTATATGTTGGTGGAGTATATATCATCTACTTATTATGTATCCATACTCATGTTATTTGGAAGACTGACAGTGAGAAGCTTGTGAATCAGTAGATAGAATGACATGTAAGAATCCCTGGGCTTACTCTTGGGCATATACCCAAAGGATGCTCAATCATACCACAAAGACACTTGCTCAGCTGTGTTCATAGTGGCATTATTCCTAATAGCCAGAACCTGGAAACAACCTAGATGTCCCTCAATTGAAGAATGTATGAAGAAAATGTGGTACATTTACACAATGGAGGATTACTCAACTGTTAAAAACACGAATGTCAGGAAATTTGCAGGCAAATGGATGGAACTAGAAAAAAAAATTCTTCTGAGTGAGGTAACCCAGACCCAGAAAGACAAATGTGGTATGTACTCACTCATAAGTAGATATTTGGATTTCCCTGGAAAGAAAAAATAGAAAAGATCTCCTATGTAAACTCAGTGAGGGGAGGCAGGTGGGATGGGAACATAAGTGATTGTGTTGTAGGGGTGGATGGAGGGAGAGAGCAATGAAAGAGATGTCTTGATGTGGTGGGGGGAATGTCAGAGTCAGGTAGAAACCTGGTACAAGGGAAACTCCCACTAATCTACAAGGATAACCCCAGGTAAGACTCCTAGCAATAGTGGATAGGTAAACTGAACTGTCCATCTCCTGTAATCAGATTGGTAACTACCCAGTTGTCATCAGAGAACCTCCCTCCAGTACCTGATGGAAACAGAAGCAAAGATCCAGAGCCAAGCATTGGGCTGAGCTTGAGGAATCCTGCTAAAGAGATGAAAGGATTGTATGAACCAGAGGGGTCAAGTTCACCACAAGGGAACTCACAGAAACAACCTGGACTCACAGGAGCTCACAGACTGGACAGACAGCTAGGGAGCCTGCAAAGGACCATCCTAGGCATTCTAAATACGTGTGACAGTTGTGTAGCTTGGTCTACTTATGGGACTCCTAGCAGTGGGAGCAGGGCCTGTACCTAACCCTTTGGCTGGCTTTTAGGAACCAGTTCCTCATACTGGGTTGCCTTGCCCAGCCTTAATACAAGGGGAGGAGCTCAGTCCTACCTCAACTTGATATGCCATGCTTTGTTGACACCCATGGAAGGTTTGCCCTACTTCTGAATAGAAACAGAGGAGGAGTGATGGGGGGAGGGGAGGAGGGAAGAGAATAGGAGGAGAGGAGATGGGGAAAACTGTGGTAGGATGTAAAATAAATGAATAAATTTAATTAATAAAAAAAATAAAAGAAAAAAGAAACTCTGGGCTTCTTCTGTGGTGTTCACAGCAATCTGAAGTCACTCAGGATAATTTTACACAATTGTTTTTAACTGAAAATAGATTTTTTACATACAATATATTCTGAACACAGCTTCCTTCCCCCACTACCTCTCCCAGTTCATTCCCATTTCTCCTTTCATCTGGATCCATATCTTTCCTACTCTCCTGATAAGACAAGCAGACATCTAAGAATAATAATAAAATACTATAAATCAAAAACAAACAAATTAGAATGCAAAAAACAAACAAGAAAAAAAACAAAGAAAAAGTGCAACAAATACACATAGACTCAGATACATACACACACGTAGCTGGGGAGTTTTCTCTCCGAGTCCCACCAAGCCCTGCCAGTCCCAGAGCCCATTTATAAAATAAACATACAGATGCTTATATTATTTAAACTGCTTGGCCATTAGCTCAGGCCTATCATTGTCTAGCTCTTACTCTTATATTTAGCCCATTTTTATTAATATATACTTTGCCATGTGGCTTGTGGCTTACTGTTACCTTACATCTTTCTTGTCCTGGCCGCGGCTGCAGGCGGTCTCTCTCTTCCCTTCCTGTTCCCTCAATTTTCCTCTCTCTTAGTCCCACCTATACTTCCTGTTTGGCTACTGGCCAATCAGTGCTTTATTTATATAGAGCGATATCCACAGCGCACACACACACACACACACACACACACACACACACACAGCTCCCATGAAAACCCAAAACAGGAAACTATAACATATACACAAAGTACCTGCAAGGTTTAAAAAAAAAAAAAAAAGACCAGATTCAACATTTTAAGACAAAGAACCTCCAAGGATGCTATTGAGTTTGTTTCATGGTGGCCATCAACTGCTGGGCGTGGCACCTACACTTAAGAGTAGTTTGTTTCTCCAGTGAGAATCGCTTGAAGAAGACAAATTTTCATTGGCAAGTATCTTTCAAACAGGGATAGCTTCTAGATTAGGAATGGGGACATGTGTCCTCACCTCCTTTTAGCTCTAGGACCCCGTCTTATGCATCCTAGCGCAGGCCCTGTGCATGGTGCTTCAGCTTCTGTGAGTTCATATGTATACCAGCCCTGTTGTATCTAGAGGCATTGATGCTTTGGCATCCCCATCCTCTCTGACTCCTCTTCAGCTGAGTTCCCTGAGCCCTGAGGGGAGGGATTTGATGGAGACATCTGTTTTAGGGCTGAACGTTCCAAGTTCTCTCACTCTCTGTGTATTGGCTGGTTGCAGGTCTCCGAAGGTGTCCCTATTTGCTTCTGGAAGAAGCTTCTCTGATGATGGCTGAGCAAAGCACAGGTCCACACTTACAGCAGAATGCTGTTAGAAGTCATCTTGCTGCTGTGTTCCTTTAGTAGAACAGTGGTATTTGGTTTAGCTCTCTAGTCTCAGGTTCTTGGCCACCCACACAGCATTGGGTATAGGTTCCATCTCATGGAGTGGTCCTCAAATTAAATCAGATACTGATTGGTTACTCTCACAAACTTTGTACCACCATTCCACCAGGATCTATTGAAGGCGGGTTCGCCATTGTAGATCAAAGGGTTTGTAACTGGGTTGGTGTTTATCTTTCTCCTTTGGTAGTGTGCAGAGTAACTTCCAGTGCCATGAATCCTAGTCTGTAGGGGTAAAACTTCTAGGTAGGCACCAGCTCGACTTCTCTGTGTTCACCGAGTTGATTAGGTATTGTCTTCAGCAATACGGCCTAACTGTCAGTTTGTGGAGAGCTATCAGTAACCATAGCAATAGCATGGGTTGTTTGAGGATTTCCATGAGACCTCTTTGGCCAAGAACTTGATGAGGTATAAACCATTTCTGGTACCAGAAGCTTCATTTGTTGATGAGCATATATGCAGTTGGCCTTTGTTTACCCAATTATTTGACAATTTCATTTAAATCACCTTCATATATATATATATATATATATATATATATATATATATGTGTGTGTGTGTGTGTGTGTGTGTGTGTGTGTGTATACATATATACATATACATATATATATACATATATATATGTATATATATACATATATATCATAGGAAGCTTCTACTTACTGTATTAGGTTTCCATACTACCTCTGAAATGGAATTCTTACAATACACATTCCCTGACTTCTCACAGCAACTTTGACCCTCATTTGCTCTAGGTTTCTATCATTTCCATTCCTCATTTCTCACTGTAAATCCCTCCCTGCTCGGGGTACTTGGTGAACTTCGTGTTCCTGGCTGAGTCCTATGGAGACAGAATCCTAAGCTTCACAGTATCATGGCAGCATTAGTTATTTTTCCAACTGTACCAGTACTTTCCATATGTTCTTTGTTGAGGAAGCACTATTCATTAATCTTACGTTCTTTTTTGAAAGCATTATCCATTGTTTTAATCCCAAACATGGACACATCTTAAAATTTGTAGCTTATTTCCACTCAAGCCTACTACCTTAATATAAAATTTTCCCATCACTTATTAATGTGATCTCACAGTTTCCTAAGATACTGCTACCTGTTTGTATGACAGCTCCAAATTGCTCATGTAACCTTTATAACAGATCATGGTGCTCTAGAGGCCATCAGTGATTTCTATTTTTACATTAGAAAGTGAAACACTCCTAACCAGGTGACAACATTTGTCCAGGTGCTGACATTCCTTTGCTACAGCATCTTTCACTCTGTCATCTCCTCTCATTATCTTCCATACTGCACACCTGCCCAGAGATCCTCGAATACCTCATACACCTTCAGTACACAAGCAATAGACACCCCCCCACACACACACACACACACTTCAAAACACATAGAGGCTGAGTGGAAGATGATTGTGCTATGTTGTGTTTATAGATGTGTTAGAAATATGACTTATACAATGAAGCTAAACCTCATAATTAGAAAGTCTTTATTAAGTTGGCACATTAACATGTGTTCTATAATTTCTGCTTCCTGGAATCTGTTTGACTCTTCTCAACTTGTTGATGTACTTTACACGTACAGCTCATCATACACATGAATGACACACTCACCATCTATATAATTCCACACTAAGCACTCCCACAGACCACTGTCAACTGAATTCCACTGTGTCACTGGGTGAAATATCTAATATAAAGCATCACCTCTAGTCAAAACCTTAGGTTAACAGTCAGCTCCTGTGGTCATTTTGTTAGGCTATTTTGTCCTCCCCTTAAAAGTCTATTTTTCACTTTACATAGCCAAGCAACTATGCATCAATTCCCAGGAAACAATACTTCCACCTGGAGGGCAATTCTCCCCTCCTTACCTGGTTGGGATAACTATCTATCTTTCAGAAAGGTATTAACTTCTTTGGGAGAGAGACTGCTTCTTCCTAAATCCTCATCGAGGAAAGTAACAGGCAATCTATAAATAGATGCTGTACTAGTGAATATATTTGCTCTATTCACTTCGCTATGAAGTCTCAGCAGGCCCTGACAAAAACTGAGCAACCACTCCCACATTATTTTATTATCTTATACATATTATGCAACTGAAATATTGATGTAGTTGTTGGGCTCTCTCATTTCAAAAATTGTGATCTCCTTGAAATCAGATCATGATTTCCCAATTTCTAACAACACTGGGTTACAACGGCATTCTTGGAAAGTGCCCTCCTAATGAATGACCCTAATTTACAGATTCAAGTTCATGACCCCATATGGTCTTTCTTCATTTCTTCTTTTGAATAGAATCATTTTATGTAGCGTTGTACAGTTCACTAAAACATACAAATAAGTAAAACTGCACAAACCTGCTCACTATGGGTGACATGTTTTATAAACTCAAGCAAAATGCCTAAGCTCACCACTGCTCCTATCTTTCCTGGCTTATAATCGAGGAAGAGCTCTTCAATCCTCCCATTCCCTGAAGCATCCCTGGGGAACTTACCCCAGTGACACAATTACAAAACAAAATTCAGTGGACTACATTAATTGGCTCTGTTGTAATGCCTTTCTAACAGAGTGTCACAATATATTTTGTTTAAAGATCATCTCAAGGGTGTCAGGCACCCAGAATAATACTGTTCTTTAATTTCCCCAGTGAGCTCAGCTATGCTTTGAATTTCCTATAAATTGTAAACCTCGGTTTAGAAAATAAGTCTAGAAACAACTTTCTAAGTATAGTAATGATAAATACCAACTTGAATACGGGTCTATCAGACTATTTAATTACCATCTATATCTCTTATTTAATGAGTGGTCCAATGACCAATCAAATGTAGAGTATTTGAACCCGGAAGAGTGGAAAATTCTTGATGCATTTACAAACTTGCTCTCCAAAAGTAATTAATTATCTTCAAATTGTAAAAATTTGCCCAACTCCCAGCACCATCAGGTAAGATGTCTCTAGACCCTAACCACTCAGCCCAGTGTTTACCCTTTACCCAGCTCCCTGGCAAAAAACAGGTAAAGAATCCCAGATCCTGAGCACTGGGTCCAAAATTCTACAAAAACTTATGGTTCAGTTAAGGTGGCACATGCCTTTAATCTTAGCACTCTGGAGGCAGTGACAGGTGGATCTTTGTGGACTTGAGGCTATCCTGATCCATGTAGGTAGTTCCAGGGCAGTTGGAGTCACACAGTGAAATTCTGTCTCAAAAGAATTTATTTTGCTTCCTGTCTTTGTCACTGTTCTATTATTGTGAAGAGACACTGTGACCACAGCAACTCTTACAAAGAAAAACATTTAATTTGGTGCTTGCTTAGAGTTTCAGAGGCTTAGTCCATATCATCATGGCAGGGAGCATGGCAGCGGGCATGGCAGGCATGGTGCTGGAGAAGTAGTTGAGGGCTACATCCTGATCTGCAAGCAGCAGGCAGGGAAAGAGGGAGGGAGGGAGAAGAGAGAGAGAGAGAGAGAGAGAGAGAGAGAGAGAGAGAGAGAGAGAGAGACCGGGCCTGGCATAGGCTTTTGTAAATGTCAAAGCCCAATGCCAGTGACACACTTTCTCCATCAAGGACACACCTCCTAATCATTTCAAACAGTTCCACTACCTGGTGACTAAACATTCTACTATATGACCCTATGGGGTATATTCTCATTCAAACCACAACACTTCTATATGTATTCTTGTAAATTCTTTCTCACTATAGAATTAACTATACTCTCTGGAAGCATTTTTTTGAAAATATTGCAGAATGTTGTCTTACATTTTCAGGTTTGTCTAACATTATTAAGATTGCCTCAGAGCTTTTAATAAGTTTAGGCGAGGAAACTGAAGCAGTAGTTTGATAAAGTATCAAAGCCAGAAACCCTAATTTGCACGTGTTGATGCAGTGTCCTCCTAAATGGCCAATATAGTCAAGCTTTCTCTACAATAACCTTGACTGATAGTGCCAACAGTCTTTTGGATTCATTTTGTCTCTTCTCTTCTACGACAGTGAAGTGGCTAACATCCATAGTTAATTAACTAGGACAATTATCTACAGGACTTTGTAGTACAACTAGAAACTCAGGTATCTCAAACAAAATCTGCTTCCTATTTTGAACTGCATGAGCATGTTATATTCAGTAAGCACCCATTATGGTTTATGATGACTTAACTCTTTCATCGTTATTTTCTAGGGTCAGAAGAGCAGGAAAATAGTTTTTCTCAAACAATTCTTTGTAGCAACAGCAATATTCACCACCTTTTATCTCTTACTGTTCTTTTGAAAATAACATGCCCTTTTAAGAAACAGTATAAAATTGGGTGTAAGCAAAGACGAGACTAGAAGAAACAGAATAATCAGAATCCAGCTTCTCCTTTCTCATCTCTATAAAGCTGGAGGACCTAGACACAGGTGAAGCAGTGTTTGTTTGAACACCCAACACAGACTACAGCATCCAGAACCTCTCTCCCCATCATGTCAAGGACCATTCCCAAATGTGACTGTGGGACTTTGAATGTCTACCATAGGCACATCTCTTTGAATGCTTGGTCCTCAGTTGGTGCCACTGTGTCTAGAGGCTTAGGAGGTGCAGCCTTGATGGAGGAAGTAAGTACTGGGGAATGCTCTCTGGGACTATATAGCTTTAGCCTATTTTCAGTTCTCTTTGCTTCATGGTTGCTGTTAAAGATACGGTCATTCAACTTCCTGCTTCTGCCACTGTGACTTCTGCTAGCTGCTATGCCTCCCTGCTACACTGGACTCTTTAAGCCACAGGAACCTTAAGCACCGATAAATTCATCCTTCTATAAGCTGCTTTGGTCATGGTGCTTTACTACAGCAACAGAAAAATAACTAATACGCTGGAGTTCTCTAACTCCCCACTGCCGGTTCATGAAATTTGAGTCCCATAATCTGGAAGGCTGAGGCTTCCATTACGAACCTGCCAATTGCCATCAATGTGCCTAATTTGTTGAAGTCTTCTACAGGGATATTTAAGGCCACAGGAAGAAGTAGGAAAGTAGTATGGTCTACAGAGCATGTCAATATCCATCAATGGACAGACAGAGGCATCAAAACAAACAGGGGTAAAATGAGGATGAGAAATCTAAGGAAAAGCTGCTGTTATTAATCTCTGAGTTTAATCTCAGATTGCTAACACAAACCACTCAGGAGTTTACTGAACTCGGGAAAACTGAAGGGGGAAGGAATGACAAGGCATTTGAATATTACTTCAGTCAACATATGGTTTTCAAGACAGATCTTCTATAGATTTTTATTTCTTGTCATTTTAAGATACATATTTACTAATAAAAGGGCTAGACTGTAGCTCAATGGTCTGTGCTTGCCTAGCTTGTGTGAGGCCCTAGTCTTTATCCCCAGCACTGAAAAAGCAGAGGGAGAGAGAAGAGGGAAACAGGGAGAGAGAGAGAGAGAGAGAGAGAGAGAGAGAGAGAGAGAGAGAGAGAGAGAGAGATTGTTACTGTTGCAACAATTCACAAATGATAGATTATCAGTTTATCAAATTACATGAAAAACCTTTCCCCTGAAATCTTACTTAATCATTGTATCAATTTAAAGTGATAGGAGCTAGATAAATGAATGGCAAAAAAAATGAACAAATAATTTGACATCATCAGCCATTAAGGAAATTCTAATCAATACCAGTATAATATGTAATTCTCACACACTGAAATACCCATAATAAAAAAAAGTCAAAGGAAACTAAACAGCAAGGGGACAGGATTTGTGCTACCATGGTGCAGACAGGACTATAAATGGTCGGCCCCTATGGAAAACTGACTTTTTGTTCAAAAAGTTAAGCATAGAGTTTCTGTATGTCTCAATAATTTTACTCCTACCCAATTAAAATACAAGCATGAGTCGAAAGCGAGTGCTCACTACAACACTATTCATGATAATCCAGAAGAGGAAACAGCTGAAATGTCCTTCTACTGTAAATAGATAAATAAAACATAGCGTAACCAGACAATGGAACCCACTCAGTCATACAGAAAGAAGTGCTAGAACATTCTACCACACAAATGGAGCTTTAAAACATCACACTAACTGAAATAAGACAGACCCAAGAAAAGGCATATCGCATGATATCATCCATCTGAAACACCCAGAAGAGGTGGGTCATCAGGAGTAAAAACACACAAAGTGCTAGGAGGTGGGTGGAGGAAGAAAGAGCAGTCACTGCTAGACTGACTACATGGAAATATTCAGAAATGAGGGTTAAGTTCTAAGTTTACTAAGAGCCTCAGAATCACACAATGTTAAAATTATTTACGTGATGTTTTATGTATACCACAAAAGGAATTTGGAACAGTCCAGAAAAAAAGTACTTGTGGTAGTTTGAATGAGAATTTCTCTCTTCATATCCCCCAAAAAGCTCATATGTTTAAATTCTAGGTTCCTGTTTCTCTCTGACATCAGAAAGTAGAAGGAAAATGGGGTGATTGCCAGTTTCTCTGCAGACCTTAGACATGTCTAGCCTTGTGACTTTAGAGGCTCTACTCTCAATACTTTCTTATTGTTGAAAGTTCCAAGATGTGGATTTTTAAGGGTCATTCAGTCCCTACTGAGGCAGAAGTATTAGAAAAAGTAGGATTAAGTTCTTTAGCATAAGGTCTAGATAAACGTGGGTAAGACAAAACAGAAGGGGGTATCTTATGAAGCGAGTCATATGTTAGTTCCTTTATGTCTCTGTGACAAACCATCTGAGAAAATCAACATACAGAAAGAAAATTATATTTTGGCTGAGGACTTTTTAGGTTTCAGTCTGTGAACACCTGGTTACATTGTTTCTTGGGCTGCAGTGAGATAGATGAGGTCATCATGGTAGAGAGCATGTGCTAGAGCAGAGCCTTCATAGTCCTCATAGCAACTGTAACACAGACAGAAAGCTGAGTATTGGTTAAAATATTAAGGCAACTCCACTTAGTTTAAAGGGAAGTTTATTTTGTGGGGTAACTTACAAGTGAAGGGATAGGTTACAGGGTCTGGGAAAGGTGTAGCACAGTCCGGCGGTGTTCTCTGGAGAACTCTGCTCTGTCTACCTCCAGTGTCCAGGATCCAGGAACCAAGAGAGCTGGCCCATCCAGATCTCAGGCCTTCAGGGTCCTCTCTCGGCCCTGTCTTGTAGGCATGACAGTTACTGAAGCCTCAATGGGGGCTGGAACTTACAGATCAAAGCTGGAATGGCTACCCACTACAGAAGAGCCAGGGAAGGAAGTTGGCTGAGAACAAAACATAGCTCCTAGAGGAATTCCCCATAGGTTCATCCACTTCAACAGCGCTCTATATCCTAGGTCTCCACAACCAACCAATAGCTCATCAAATACGAACCCATGAATGAATTCATTCCTGATTAGGTCAGAGTCTCCATGAACTAATTAGTAAGTCCTATTGCTGCACAGGAAAGCCATCTCATGTTCAACCACAGCAGTCATACACCATAGCCAAGACCCGGGAGTTGACAGGACCTGTGCGTGAAAACAAAACTAGCAAGTTAAATCTGAATGAAGTTAAGAAAGAGACCAATCAGATGAGAGAAAACATAAGAAAGTGAGAAAACAATTGACTGTGCAAGAATGAAGTCCTAAATGAGGGAGGGATGTGAGTGCAGATGAGGTCCAGAATCAACAAGCTACTTCAAGCAAGCAAAAAGGATAAGTCAACAGAATAAGTAACCAGCTGATGAGGCAACAGAAGTATCTGGTTTGGAAACTTACGGCAGGAAAAAGTGGGTGGGAAAAGGAGTGAGCTTCATTTGTCACAGGTGCAATATTGGATCAATTAATTAGATGTCTTGTCAGGGAATAAATATTACTTCCCCTGCTACCTTCAATGTATTTCATTGCTAAAGAAAAATAATATGCATTTGAATGTTCTGAAATGGGAGGAAAGTGGGGTGTTCTTGAGAATGATAGAGACTATCTTCAGAATGGCTAAGAGTAGAAATTAGTGTTCCAGTGGTCCAGGTCACACAGATCTTCCACTGAATCAATATCCCAGGGTCCTTATTTTGCAAATTTAAAGAATCAACTTTATGGAGCATGAGGAGGATGAGCTTTAAGAACAGAATCTATTATACATTCATTGGCAGTAAGTTATGAGAAAGTAGGGGGATAAAGTTTCTGCATAGCAAGAGCAGGCCCCAGAGATGGCTACCACTCTGCTGCTAATGTACAGACAGGAGCAGGCCCCAGAGATGGCTACTACTCTGCTGCTAATCTGCAAACATTTTATAGACTTATGGCAGAAACTAGGTAGAGATTTGGGGAGTGGGCTCAGTGAGCCTACTCAAAATGTATTTGTCTTTCAAACCCAGTACTTGTATTGAGGGTTCTGGCACACAAGTTCTGTTGCCAGATTATCTCTGTCATTCCTGGCCAAAGACAAAAATCAGACAGCATTGCTATTAAAGTCGACTTTGTCAGCCTGACTAGTTTCTATCTCCTGTCCTCATTAGTATTTTCTAAGTTATACAACATTGCTTATGTATAAAAGATGGCTTCATTGTTAACTCCATTAGTCATAATTGTAATATAACAAAGTTTATACTTAAAGATATTCAAGTCTATGTGAATGGGTGGCTATCTTCTTGAGGCTAAGGTTAAATAAAAGCATGTGTAAGTTCACTTGGGATCATGGCTAAATAAAGAAGATCCAGAAACAATATCCAAAGTTTAAGAAGAGTAAATGTCAACAGGGGATTTCAATTTATATACTAAGCAAAGATTAGGTTTTCTTGGTTCTATAAATGCCAATCAAATTTAATATTTGGATATGATGGGCAGCCTCATACACTTTATTTTTAGTTATTATTGCTATCATATCCAGGATCACATGGGCACATAATCAAAGAAATAAAACATTAAATGTCCAATAGTGTATAACTGCAAAAAAGCAATGGTTTCATTTTCAGTGACCTCAAATAAACAAAAAAGAATGATTTTATTGTGTGATTTGTTATTTGATGTTTATTTAAGTCAGAGAGTTATGAGATGTGTTTCTTTGTAATATAATAGTATCTGATTAGAGAAAATTACTCAGTTGATTTTCCCAAAGAAAGGACAATGGAAGCTGATTATCCTTTGCTTAGATTAGTAAATTAAAACAGCTAAGTGCTATAGAGACTGAGGTAATGTCTTGAGTGAATTAATGGCTAAGAAAATCAATAGGCTATAACTTTCTTGGTAGTAGCAAGATTTAATTTAAAGCTACAGAACAGCCAAGTTGCTTTGCATAGGATTTCTCTCAGAATTAGAATGCTCCTGAAATATTCATTTCACACTCTCCTGTCTTATTATTTAATACTTGTAAACCAATATAATGGTACTTTATCTAATTGCAGTAGATTTTTCATACACTGAAATTGTCACAGAAATGAGTTCTCTGGAATGTTGCCTAGAAAGTTTGTGGTAACAAACAAAACAATTAAAGTATCTTTACAGTAAGTTCAGAAGTGGATATATAATAATTTTAGTATGGAAATGCAAATACATACCATTGTTAACTGGACAAAATGATTATATCTAATGAAAAAGCTACAGTAGCATTCATATGAATTAAGTATATCATAGTAAGCCAGAGGAATGAATGTTGATCTAAATATAGTGAGTCCATAAAAACAAATCATTGAGAATGTTTTATATGCAATATAGTTTATTATAAAGTTACTATAGTAGATTATAAGACATTTCCATTTTGTACAACCTAACAATTCTTAGTTTTGTTGCTTGATAAGAAGTATTTTTCTCAGGCCAGGCTGTGGTGGTGCACGCCTTTAATTCCAGCACTCGGGAGGCAGAGGCAGGTGGATGTTTCCGAGTTCGAGGCCAGCATGGACTACAGAGGGAGTTCCAGGAAAGGCACAAAACTACACAGAGAAACCCTGTCTCAAAACAAAAAAAAAAGAAAAAAAGAAGTATTTTTCTCGCTGGGTGGCAGTGGCACGTACCTTTAATCCCAGCACTCAGGAGGCAGAGCCAGGCAGATCTCTGTGAGTTTGAGGCCAGCCTGGTCTACAGAGCGAGATCTAGGACAGGCACGAAAACTACACAGAGAAACCCTGTCTCGGAAAATAAATAAATAAATAAATAAATAAATAAATAAATAAATAAATAAATAAAAACTCTCTTATCTAAGGTCGTGAGCTTGTTTCCTCAAATGTCTTACACAAACGCAGCATTGCTTTGCTCAGCCACCTGAGCTTTTCTTTTTATTTAGGCAGCAGTGGTTGAATCATGGCCACCTGCTCTATCAGGTAAGCAAGGGCTCTACTGATGGTCCAGCTCCATTCTCAGCGCTGGCTAACTCAGCATCCTGCACACTTGGCAGCCTTTAAGAGGTGCACAGTAAATCACAGCAGAAGGAACTGAGTTTGGGGACTGATAAAATGAGTATCTGCAGTCAATTCCCTTCTGAAGAAACAAGAGTCAAACATGAAGAGAAAGGATAATACAGAATGAAGAAAAAGCTGTTGTTTGCTCAGAAATAATCTTCCTCGCTTTTATATACTTACCAATGACATCTCAAACTCTTTAGGATATGATGCTTATCTTTTCAGCCTACAATGTTATTCATTCCTAAGATAAAGTTGAAACCATGTATTTTTTGTATTATTCATTAATATATGAGTAGGCTTCAACCCTTGGGGTAGTAGATACAATAGGTAAATAGTTACAGGAAACAAGAGAACATATGCTGTAGATCTCTAATTCTATCTGATAACATTATTAACTTTGGGGCTGGTGGAAGCTAGCAGCCTGTTAAATTGATGTATCCTAAAAGGTCACAATGATGATAGATCAGACAAAGAGGTGAACAATGAATATCTATTAAATCAAAATTTGGCCAAAGATAGCCCCAGATAAATTATAACTGGGCTTCACATCTGCAGCATTGTACCCTCTTCAAACCCATTGAAATCCAATCCACTTTTGTAAAAGATTCAATGTAGGGTACAACTTATTTTTAGGGCTCTTTGCTTCACCTGTATAATCTTTCTTTTAAAAGAAAACATTCAGTTCTGGAATTTTCATTCCAGAGTTGTGAAAGGACACTTTCTTACACACACACACACACACACACACACACACACACACACACACACATACACACACCCGTATGTATGTATTTATGTATGTATTATATATATATATATATCTTAATTATGTGTATATATAATATATATAAAATCTTAATTATGTGTCTGTGTCTGGGTAAAGGTATATTGTGCAGGTGCTCTCAGGCTGAAGACACTGGAGCTGTAGTGAACTGACTGTTGACAGCTGCCTGATGTGGTTGCTGGAAACTCAACTCAGGTTCTTTTGCAAGAGCAATACACACTTGTAACCACTGAGACACTTGGGCTGAAGGGACACTTTTTTAAAAACATACTGAAAAGGTACTGAAAAATGACAAGAAAGACTAGTCAAGACAGCTGTAATAGGACTTCGGACTATTGCAATATAATTTGAACTCGACTCTGCTGAAATGAAAGGCAGGAGGATTTCTGAAGACTCTGGCAGGCTCTGGCAGAGAACGACTGAAGGACCTGGAGGAGGAAAGCTTGTCAGTGTGATGAAGCTGTGTGTGCTAATTGGCTCCTAGCTTCCCACAGAGACGAAAAGACAGGCGCTTTCTATCATTCTTGATGATTCCATTAAAAAGGAAAGACACAGGGCTCTAGAGAAGAGAATTCTAGGGTTGTCAATTCCAGCAAGAGGCTAGAAGAAGATTCATATCTCAAAGAGGTAGAAAAGGAATTTACAATCAAAAGTCTTCTTAGGTAAATGTTCTGTGGACAAGAAGACTAGAGACTTATATTCAAGACATCTTCTAAAATTTACTGGAGCTGAGGACAGTGTTGTATTTGTCCTGGTCAATTCATTTTACAAGACTTTTGATTTAGAACTGTGACATGAACACACACACACACACACACACACAGAGAGAGAGAGAGAGAGAGAGAGAGAGAGAGAGAGAGAGAGAGAGAGAGAGAGATCTCATCTCAAAAGGAAGAATACATTATTCTGGAATCAAATATGCATGACCCCGTCCCAGTAACACAGGTTTAGGTTGCCACAAATACCATGTTCCAGTGAGGTAACAAATTCATGGAGTTTTTATAGTAATGAAACATGGGGAAGCATGGAGCCCTGGAGTATGAGACAGGCTTTCTTGTCTCAGGTGGGCCTCTCTGGGTGTGAGGGAGATCTAGGGTCCTGGGCAATCAATGCTTACCCTGCTCCCTACTGACAGTGGCATCCTTTTCCTTTATCTTATGAACTTGAAGAAGGAATTTCACACACAACAGAGGACTTAGCTTTAGAATCTGCTATGATAGAAGAAAGCTTAAGACACATGAGGCAAACAGAGCGTCGCTACTAAACAACTTGTTCTTGGTTAACAAAGCTTTTCTTCATTGAGACACGAGAATGGGGTGAGCTAGTCCATCATCAGTTGTCCCAATTGTTCATGTGTCTCTCCATCTTAGGTAACTGAACTTGGGTTTCCAGTGCACCTTCATGGACCAATGAAGTGTCCAGTCACACACAGTTTCCAGGCAGCTCATTAATTTTTATGTAAAATAAGAAAAAATAATAAGAAATTTAGAAATAATCATTGTCCCTAAACACTTTGTGTGTTTTTGGCCAGGACAGATCTGTAAACAAAACTAAGGATATTTCTGGCCTCTGGCTAAGACAGGGCTGGTTGTCAAGGTCAAGAAGTAGGACTGTTTTTGAGAACCATGCCCCAAACTCTCTGATTAGTTTGTTTTTCCTGTTTTCCTTAGGAACAAAGCAAAGAAAACTGTAAATCCAGAATCTTTGTATGCACTGGTGTCAGTGTCAGGTAGATGGATTACAGCAAGACAGTGGAATCTCTGCTATAGGTTTCAGATGTTATCAGAGGTGTTTCTGTTGATAGAAGGTAGGTGTCTGTACATTCTAAAAGGGTTTACCTAAGAGCCAAGAAAATGTTAGGTCACATGTATGAGTGGGTAACAATTAACTATCTAAGAGCTAAAATAATCCAAGATAGTGTGTCTCTAGACCTGAAGCATTTCACTCTGACCAGTATCGCTGATGTTCTAATCAGCCAATGTGCTTTACAGAATGTTTAATGTAGGTATGGCTTATGCCTGGGACTTTAGTTATTTAGGTTAACAGATAATGAAGAGCTGCGGAACAGCTGTGATGGAAAGCAACACACAATCTGTTACAGGAAAGAAGAAAAAAATATACACACTGTGGTTAAAAGTATTAGTAGGACTCTCACAAGTGTGTAACTAAATCTTACTGCACAGCACACAGCGTGTAAATTATAACTGAGCATGTTGCTCATCAAGCTGTTTAAGGGAGCTTAGTTCTAACTGGCTTGGAAAACAGAATTTTATGTCAAGAAGGTCTGTGTTTGTATTTTAACCATTTATTATCCATTTATTTATTTGGTTTGGTGTGTGTGTGTGTGTGTGTGTGTGTGTGTGTGTGTGTGTGTGTGTGTGTGTTCACATGCACCAGTGTGTGAATATGGAGATCAGAGGACACCTTGTGGGAGTCAGTGTTCTCCTTCTAGTATGGGAGTCCCATAGATCAAACTCAAGTCCTTATATTTGTCAGCAGGTGCCTTTAACCGCTGAGGAATCTCATTCATCACAATTTGTATTTTATTCTGAAAAGATCAAGGGACTCTGTTTCCCTTTCTTACCTGAATAATTATCAGTCAACAGTAGCATTATCCAAAAACTATTGGTTCCATTTCCTTTTGTTCTATTTAAACTTATTTTACTAAGTGATAAACACAAGGATGTTTTCATTTTGATTACTGGTGCATTTTTTAAGGCTGGTTTTGTTGTTTTAAAAAGTGATACTGATTTTTCATTCACTTGTTTTAATATAAAACTTTTTTTTTCTACCGGAGAAACATTTAAATTTGAAGGTACAAGTCAGCCATAGTTATAAATGTTGGTATGAAGAAATGATTGATTCATGGAAATGATGGTGATTGTGAGAAGAATCATAGTTCCAAATGATTAGAGAGTGTTTAAGAACACCTATTTCTCCACATAGTCCAACCCACAATAATTTGACTGATAGCCTTCTAATTTAGTTGAGACAATGCACATGCTTAACAAGGTTTATGATGATAGCAATTGACTCCAGTAAAAAATTAGAACCTGGCCGGGCGGTGGTGGCGCACGCCTTTAATCCCAGCACTTGGGAGGCAGAGCCAGGCGGATTTCTGTGAGTTCGAGGCCAGCCTGGTCTCCAAAGCGAGTTCCAGGAAAGGCGCAAAGCTACACAGAGAAACCCTGTCTCGAAAAAACCAAAACAAAAAACAAAAAAAAACCAAAAAAAAAAAATTAGAACCTGAAGAAAAAAAAAATTGAAGTAAAATGTCTACTACAAGATTTTTCAAATGTTAAATATGTTTATGCTCCCAAAGGCTCAGATACAATAGAGAAAATATTAAAGAGAGACAGAGAAGAAAAAGAGAAAACTGAGTGGACCAGAAATAAAGTCAGCACAGAAATTGTGGACACAGGAGTATTGGGGCACCTGATGGTCTGGGTAAGAAAGAGCCTTTATTATTAAATGCTAACAGAGAGTCTGATAATAGACAAATCCTATCCAGACTGCATCTCTGAAAAACTTCAGGCTCTGTAAAAAAAAAAAAAAAAAAGTACAAAATGAATCAAGCAAGGGAAGCAGGAACAGAATTTGTGGCTTCTTTACTAGATAGGAGCGGGAATGTTGGAGAAAATCTGCCTTGAGAGTAATATCCAACATAGGACTGTATGAAGGAGTGCCATTTAAATCCTTATTGCCTGCCTGACTTAAAACCTTTAAAATAATTAGCTAGTTTAAACTAAATATGTAGCCTTAAGTTATCACCCAGACACCCAACACCCTCATCCCATCCCAGTCCTCACAGAACTAGCACATGGACCACCCGAGAATAACTAGCCTAGTGCTGAATTTAAAGGGAGGAACCAGAAACTGGAGGGAAGATAAGAGAGTTTTCTGTACAACAATGAAGGCCGGAGTTCTGATATCACTAACCATGTGATAAGCTATGAATTCTACAAATGCCTGTGACTCCAAGTCTAAGGGATCTGATGCCCTCTTCTGGCTGCTTAGTATGCACTGTACTGTACACACACACACACACACACACACACACACACACAAATTAATTAATTTCTAAAGAAAAAAGGAAGGGGGTGGACAGTTAGAGCAAAACAGGCAATCACATAGACTTTCGACCCTTCCACTATAATTATCAAACACTTGCTATAAAATTCACTATGATGAATGTTTTTAAGGTTATAAATGAGAAAACCAACAAAATTAGCAACCAAGAAGTTGGAAAAATAAGTGAAATCAGGTTTTTAAATTTTACTTGATATTTTCTACATACACAGCAAAAACAAAAGAAAATGCAGACAATAGATGAATCTAACAATAAAGCAATAATCAGCGACAGCAGGAGTTAGTTCAAAAATAGCTTAGAGGAAATCATCAGAAATGGGGGGGGGAGTCCTGGGAGTGAGAGAGAGTAAAGCACGGGGGATACTGAGGGGTTTAAGTTCATCTAACTTGAGTTTCAGGACAGAGGCTAAGAGACAAAGGGAGCCCAAGCAGAGGGCAGTGGCAACAATGTCCCCAGACAAGCAGACAGTGGCAAGAAGGTCCCTAGATTGGAGAAATACTATAAATCTCCAGATGGCACAGTAAATCTCATTCAGGGTAAATAAAATGCAATGATTTTTTAAAAGTAAGCATGTAATTGCATACACAGTGAACCAATTTAAATTGATAAACATTGCATGAATGTGTCCAGTGACAGAACAACGGCTAAAGTCCATATTAAAGAGGGAGACATTTATGCCAGAAAGATGCTGGAGAAAGAAAGAAAAACATGATAAGAATAGAAGCTAGCGAATGTCACCATTAATCTAAACACACATAAACGGCATATAATATAAATAAAACTACTATCTCAGATATATCTGATATCCCAACTGATATTCAAAGCTGTTGAAAACTGTCAGGGAAAAAGCATATCTCATAGACTTTAAATATACCAGTGGGCTGTGGAGGAACTGAGACCAAATGTGAGCAAAAGAAAAGTCTAGATTACTGAGTAGTTTCTAGAAATAGCATTGGGTTGTTGTTGTTGTTGTTGTTTAAAATAATTAATTACAAGACAAAAAACAAGAGGAACATGCAACAGAACTCATGCAATCTTGATACTGGAAAACATGGGCATACTTTATGCTCCCGTCAGAAAAGAGTGCCAAGTCATGCCTCCTTGAGTTCCGCTATAAAGCAGCCCTATATTTGGTAATGTCCTAAAGGGAAGTTACCTAACTCAGTACCCTCACAGGGTCCAAAGGTAAGGAGAAAGGTTCGGGCCACATCCAGACTGTAGACTGTATTAGAAGAATTCTTAATATAAAATACGATTCTGGGGTAAGGGAATCTTCAAAACAGATCCATACGAAGTGTGTTGCCAGGAAAAAGTCTGCCTTGAAAACCACCACTAACTCAAGAGAGGAAGAAGAGACACTTTTTAAGAATCTGTGACATGAAGTTGTTTCTAAGTTGCTTCTCAGGCAAATTTGCACCCTGAATCCACATCACCCAAGAGATCTGAACAGAGCCAAGTATATAATTAGTGCAAATTGGCTCTGGGAAAGACTGTTTCCTAATACCTACCAGAAGCTATGTAAGTCTGTGCTCAATAACTGTGCTTTCCAATTTCCAATGTGCATCAGGGAGTTGCCACTAGTAAACTTGCAAGAAAAATGACTGCAAGTTTTTACTAAATCATAAAATACTGAGGCTTAATGAAGAAGATGGAAAGCATGCTCAAACTCACAGAAACAAAATACTAGAATCTCCATACAGGTTACAAATAACTATGCTTACGACATTTAAGTAAATAAAGGTCTTGGTAATATATAGGGCAAGAAGCTGTAAAAGATGACCTGGGGCAGGTCTCTCCTAGGAATACTACCCTGCTTACAGAGGGAATGGTTCCTAAAACCTCAGAGATTCCCTCCCTGATGCAGTGACCTGTTACCATAATCAAGACCTTCATACTTTTCCACCTATGACCCACTTCTCAGCACTTGTAACAGGGAGGGGATTCTGTGGCCATTTCTTTCTGATATATATGAGGCCTTTTGTTCCCAGATAGTATTACCTGCACAAATCTAACCTCCTAGGAAAAACAAAGGATATACTGGAGAGTAAAATCTATGGGCTTTCTGATCTTGTCTTATATACTCAAGTATTCACATTCTTGGTGTATTCCTCCATATACAGCAGACTGACAAAACTCTCTCATCACACCCAGCTCCAGATTTCTGCACAATCACGAAATAAAGTATACGGCCCTCCATGGCCTGTGGCAATGGGAATGATTTATAATTTACTGTGGGAACAGGAAATAATTATCAATGCTTGAAGTGTAGTAGTATATTTATAACAAGGAACTAAGAACCCAAAGAGCACATAGTGTCATGTTTACCCTGATACACAGAAAGAAATACGAGATTTCCTTAACCTTTGAGGTCTCTGTGATTGCGTTTAGCAACTTACACTGTTTACCTAGATACTCTTCCGCACCCTGAGATACATACACAGACAATCTCAGCTTCTTTCCTGGGCTCTTCCTTTGCCTTGCTCTATAGGATACCACTACTTGCAGGCCATCACCTGAAGCTTTGACAATGCTAAACAAACTGAAGAAATAGTTTCACCCTCCCCATCCTTACATCAAATTCTAATTTAGCTTTCTACTAGCAATTTACATTTCAAGAGTTATGAATTAGGCATTGACTTCCATGAAAGGGAAAATATGCAGTTAATAGATGACTAACTGTATAGACTTCAAGCATAAAAAATACATGATAATTATATTTTCAAAATATTTGTCCTCTGAAAAAAATCTAACTGTAACTGAAGCCTCAATTTTTTTCTTTTAAATTTCTATTTTAAAAATAGCAATGATAAAAGTAGTTCTACATATTAAGAAATAGTGTCTCTATAGTTGGGGAAAGTAGCTTTCAAATTGTAATGGCACATATGTATGATAATTTCTGATAATTCAGAAATTGTGGATGATAAATAGTGTTCAAAAATCTAAATTATTTGTGCTAATTTTTCTTAGATTATATTAGCAATGACAAATGTAACCACAGAAATCATTCATCAATACCTGAAATCTCATATTACAATCACATACATAGATTTGTTCTTCTGTTTCTTCTTAACACAAATCTTCCAATAAATATCCATAACAGAGTAGCCATTACCAAAGGAAAATGAACTCAGCAAAGAGAGGAGTTTATATGCTAAGAAACTGAGTAATGAGACACTTCAATTTACTTAGGTATGTCAAGGACAGACCCTGTGTCAGTCATTTTAATAAGTGATGACACTATAGAAAAGTCCAAGCTCCTCTTTTTTGCCTCAAGAAAATAGGAATCTCGCTGAGCCTTAGGAAAATACACAATTGAAATTTTAAATGAGACAACCTTAAACTGAACCACATACCAAATAGTTCTGAGTTCAGGTTTTAGTTTTAAAGAAAAGGTGAAAAAAATTGTACCATGAGTGAGAGGTGTAAGTGTTTCCAGGATGATGGGTAATTATGTTTTAGGAGAACCTGAAAAGGCAATTTAGTAAAAGACAGTCCAAAGAGCCTGTCTTAGTAAGATTTCTGCAGGCACAATACACAGTTGTATAATTTATAAAGGAAAGACATGTGAGCTCATGGATTGACGGGGTACAGATTAAAGATCTGACTGCTGCAATGACTGAGGACCATGTGCTATGTCATAGCCCAGCGGAAACCCAGAAGACCAATGGAATCATGGGGGAAGGAAAAACACAAGCACAGTCTCATTTTAGAACAAACTGATCTTATGGTAACTAATCTAGACCCTTACCAATGGCATTAATAGTTCCCAATAACCTAATCATCTCTCAAGGGCCCAACCACTTCTCAATACTATTATGTACTCAAACAAAATTCAATGAGTTTTGGAGGAGATGAACCAAACTCAAACCATAGCAGACACATTTGGGATATGATTTTGACTCCCTCACCAAAATTAAAATTTTAAAGGATGGTAGACATGATCATAATTCCTTCATGTAGATTTGTAGTCATAGCTGAAGGCTCAATTCTACCAATAGCTCTCTTACATAATTTTACCTAAGTGTCCAACACTGAATAAAACCCAGGAAAGTTGCATTGTCTTATTTTTTATACATCTCTACAAAGATTACTATAAAACTCAACTGCCCTCTTTAATCTTATTAATAAAATATTAAATGCCTAAGTTTTGAAATGACAGGTGTGTAATTCTGGGTCTTCAAGGAAGCAGATGCCAACACAGATGTGAATTCAATGAGAGGTGATGCCTGTAAAAAAGGAAGAAGGGAAACAGTGGACATGAGAGCCTCAAACCATCATAATGATCTGACCTGAACCTATAAATCACCATTTAGAATGGAAACAACAAGGCAAATGAGATGTCTCATTCAATAAATTGCTTGAAATTTCAGCATGAGAACCTGTTTTTCATGAATTCTAAATGGTCTTATAATAAAAACACAGAGCCAGATATTGGGATAAATGCTGAAAGATCCAGAGGAAACAAGCCACAGCCACTTCTCACCTCTCCAACTCCTCAGCCAAAAAGAGAAGATCCTATCTCCATGAATCCTCAGACTGAATGCCTCAGCCCTCAGCCAAAAGGGGCTAACTTCTGTCTCCTCCTGCCTTATATTCCTTTCTCTGCCCAGCCATATTACTTCCTATCTCAAACTTCCTGGTGCTGGGATTAAAGACATATGACACCCACATACTGAGATTAAAGGTGTGTGCCAGCACTGCCTGGCTGTTTCTATTTTAGACTGGCCCTTGAGTGCTAGGATTAAAGGTGTGTGACACCACTGTCTGACCTCTGTGGCTAACTCTGAGGCTAGCTCTGTCCTCTGATCTTCAGGCAAGCTTTTGTTCCTTAGATTACAAGCAACATATCACTGCACCTGAGTTTGGATTGTCAACATTAACATTAAAATTCAGGTACAGTAGCAAGTACCTGTAATGCTAGCATTGGAAGATGAAGACAGGTAGATTCCTGGTACTCATTGGTAGTACCCCTAGCACAATTTGTGAGCTTAGGATTCAGTCACTGATCCTATCTCAAAATATGAAGTGAGAAGTTGTCCAGGTCTTTCCACCTCCTTACAATACACTTTTGTATTTATGTGCATACACAGATGCACACACCCACATGGGCATGCATGCATACACACAGAAATTGAATGCAACCTACACAGGGTCAGAAATAGAGCCTGATAGAGAAAGTTTCTGAAAGAGAGGTACAGAAGCAAATCTATCAAGAGAGAAGCAATAATCGGTATGCACAGTGTCATCGTGGATGAGAAGCTGGCTGGAGTGAAGTTTGTTAAAGGACTTCCCATGGAAACAAAGTTCCTCTGTGGGACAGAAGAGACTTTCTTGAAACCCCAAGTTCTGTCTTGGCCACCATAATTATGCCTATTTTTCTAAAAGTGGATGATCATCCTGTAATTTTGGTGTAGTTGGCAATCTTTCTCAAGTCTAGAGACAAAATTATCACATTACTCAAGCAACCTTTACCTACCTAGACATTTGGGTCTTAAGTCATTTTGCCTTTGGAAACTAAAGGTATGTTTCCACCTTTCTAGGGAGTTAACAATAAGCCCTGGGTGATGATTTGTTGACTACACTAAGTAAATAAACGATGGGATCATCTCATACCCAGACATGACAAGTTAGCTGGGTTTACAATACCCAGCATGAATTATTGCCCATTAAGTGGGCCTTAAGCCCAGCTAGTCAGTTATCAGTTACCCCAAGATATAAATGCTGTGGTTTCACCTCTGTACTGTGGTTCCTAGGCTTCACAGTGAGGATAACTGGTAGTGTTTCTCCTTTGGCAGATTGACAATGGATAATATGAATGACAGAACTCAGGGAGGAGGCTTCCAGGTTAGTTTCAGATTACTTCCTCCAAGTCCTATATTCTAAATGATGTGTGCTGACTCTTTAGAAATAGGGTCTTAAACTTTCAAGTTCTAGAAGGCAACCAAGATCAATGGCAATAGCTTACACTGTTTTGGAAGTCTCTTGGACTCCCCCAACCAACAATTTGGAGGGACAGTTCCCATTCCTGGCACTGGGCTTTGCTAGTCTACAGCTCTTGAATTTAACTTCATTTAAATTATGTGTATATGTATACATACACATATATATGCTATATGTATTGTATGCATTTATAATAAAATAAAGTTTCCCAATAGTTATTTCAAGGACCCTTAGTGTTCTTTTTTTTTTTTTAGTGTTCTTTATCCCTCATTCCTTCCTTGTTTTTTCTTCTTTCCCCTTCTTCAAATAAAAGCCCTCCATTTTCCAATTTCATCTAACCAGTTTGAAATCTTTGTTATCCTTAAATTCATGCACCTTAGAAGAGTATGCATGTGCACTATGAAGATACCTAGACTCAGAAAGACAAACATAGTATGTACTCACTCATAGGAGGATACTAGATGTAAAACAAAGATGGCTAGACTGCTACTCACAACTCCAGGGAGGTTACCTAGAAAACAGGACTCCAAGAAAGACACAGGGATCGCCCAATGACAGAGAAATGGATGAGATCTACATGAACAACCTGGACGTGAGTGGGGGTAATGAAGGGCAAGGGTCAAGGGAAAGAGAGCTTGGGGGAGCGGGAGATCCCAGCTGGATCAACAACAGAGAGGGAGAACAAGGAAAAAGAGACCATGGTAAATGAAGACCACATGAGAATAGGAAGAAGCAAAGTGCTAGAGAGGCCCACAGAAATCCACAAAGATACCTCCACAATAAACTACTGGCAATGGATGAGAGAAAGCCCGAACTGACCTATTCTGGTGATAGGATGGCCAAACACCCTAATTGTCATGCTAGAAACCTCATCCAATGACTGAGGGAACTAGATGCAGAGATCCACAGCCAGGCCCCAAGTGGAGTTCCAGGAGTCCAATTGGTGAGGAAGAGGAGGGTTTGTATGAGCGAGAATTGTTGAGACCAAGATTGGAGAAAGCACAGGGACAAATATCCAAATGAATGGAAACACATGAACTATGAACCAATAGCTGAGGAACCCCCAACTGGATCAGGCCCTCTGGATAAGTGAGACAGTTGATTAGCTTGATCTGTTTGGGAGGCATCCAGGCAGAGGGACCCGGACCTATCCTCAGTGCAGGAGCTGACTGTTTGGAACCTGGGGCTTATACAGGGACACTTGGCTCAGCCTAGGAGGAGGGGACTGGACCTGCATGGACTGAATTTACCAGGTCGAACTCAATCCCCAGGGGATTGCCCTGGAGGAGATGGGAATGGGGAGTGGGCTGGGGGGAAGGTAAGGGGGGTGGGAGGAGGGAGAACAAGGGAATCCATAGCTGATATATAAAATTAAATTAAATTATCAAATACAATAAAATTTAAAAAAGAAATAGTAACCTATGATAATGAAGTATTACCTGTACTAAATCAAAGAGGGAAGAAAAAATCATCTTGATTTCAACTTTATCTACCATCTCAAGACTACCATTATATGCACAGAATTTTTAAATCCCCGAAACAAACAATATTCCAAAATGACATCAGGGCATCAGAGGAGATGGTTTAGTTGAAAACATGCTGCCTCATAAGCAAGAGGGCCTGATTTCAATCCCAAGAATCCATGTAAAAAGTCCAGTGTAGTGGTATGCACCTGTAATCCCAATGGTGCTGAGGAGGTAAAGACAGAAGGATGCCCAGGACTTAGAGCCAGCCTAGCTTAACATATGAGCTCCAGATTCAGAAAGATAGCCTGCCTCAAAAAAAATTATCGGAGAATGCCTGGAGAAGATACCCAATATCAACTTCTGACTTCCACATGCACGTGCACAATGTGCATCCATGCTTGTGTGTGTGCGCACACACACACTTACACTTAAAGACAAATATTATCATTTTAGGCAATAACTATAGTTAAGCTCAAAATAAAACCTGTTTTCCACCTTTAAATTTTTCTATGAGAAGAAAAAAATCATTAAATGTTCTAAAGTTTTAATTTCAAAGGTCTCTAAGGCTGCAAGTCTGGGTGATCTAAATCATTACCACACTTGGATTTAAAATTAAGTGACTAGAATCATGCGCATGGCTCATGATAATTGCTTCCCACTCATTTATTTGTCTACACAAAATTTGGAGTATGACATTACAAAATCAGAGATCATAAAAACAGAAAGTGTGATTCACATTCCTTGTTCTTCCTTTCTTAAATCTTTCCCTAGAAAACATAAGAATCTTAAAGTTTATTCGGTGTGGGGAAAAAAAATGGCCACTGTTCTAGAGAGAGTCAAGATACTTACTCACAGCTATGTGCTCACATCCAAAATGCACTATTACCATATATACTACTATGCAGTGCTACTTCACCCTCATTCCACGGCTCTGAGAAGAGGATGCTCATTCTCATGAAATAATAACATCTCCCAGAAATAAACCTGTCATCATAACTATTGCTGTCGTAATTTGTTATGTGAAATATCACACGAAAGCCTATACTTTCTTGAAAAAAATAGCATTAAAAACTGTCACTAGGGTTGATTCCAAAATAGCTTAGACTTATGTTAAATGTTATTCACTTAAACACAGAAACTGTGGGAAGATAAAAGGGAGAGAACTCAAAATAAGATTGTCTTCTTTTTTAATCTTTCTCTCCTGTTCTTCCATACTGTAATGTTTGAGATTAGGCAAAACTTTCTACCCTGGTCCTCATATTTCATAATCTCTTCCCAGTATATCTTGTTCTGCCAACCCTCAAACTATAATTGTATCATCTTTTGCTCACCTGAGATTTCAGATCTCTTTTAAATACAACTTTTTTTCTGATTTAAAATCACTATGCTTAACAGCACAATGTTGTGATTGTATAGCTTTCTTTTCTCTGTTACCCTTGCATATTTAATATTCATAGCAAATGGTATGTTTGTCTTTATACACAGTCCCAAGGAGTGAGTATTTTTTACTTCCTCTTCTCACAGCTGATGATCACAATTTCCCAATGCAACCTTATTCTTGTGGGTGCTTATTACCCTGTCCAATTTATCTACATCTTGCATCAGTTGTAAATTACTAGAGATGCCTCTACAGACATAGCTGAAAGTTTGAGAACAGATTTTATTCTCAGACATTTTAAAAAATCTCATCTCCTTTGCATATCTAATACACACACATACAGACACACACACATACAGACACACACACACACACACACACACACACACACACACACACACACACACACACACACACACTGCTATGCTTCTGTTTCAAGGTACTAGTTCCTGCAACATTATCAACCAGTACAACTTTTCTCAGAAAGTCAAATTAGGAAAAAGTGGAAGGTCCCACTATTATATTCTTAAAGCAGTCCATGTAGATTCTTAGGAGGATCCTGATCACATCTTAAGCCCTGCGTCACGATCAAATTTTCTGTACAGAGCGGTCTATGAGTGGCATAAAAAAAGTCATTGTCTACTTTAGATTTGAATTCTTGCTATGTATATAAAAAGTTATATCTATAACTGTACTGTTCTTATAATAAATACAGAGGAATAATTACAATAAATCATCGTGCTAGTGGGGTCCACATGTTATACTTTAGTGTTGTTAGTGTTGTGGGGCTCCTGTAGCTCTAGTTCAGATATTTACTTCCTCTGGGAGATTCTCCAGTTCTGATTCCCAAGACCTAGTTCTTATTCACCCTTCATAGAATACATGAGATATATAGTCAATTTCCTTTCCTTATTATACTACATCAGAAGTGTCTCTAGGGCCTTTCTCTCCTTTAATTGAAAATAGAATATTTGCTGATATAATATATGTTGATTGTGGTTTCCCCTCCCTCTACTCCTCTGAGTTCCTCCCCACCTCCCCTGCCATCCAGATCCACCTCCTTCTGTCTCTCCTTAGAAAACAAACAGGCTTCTCAGGAATAATAGTAAAATAAAATAGATAAAAAACAAAAAACTAAGAAAACAGAATAGGACTAAATAAACAAACAGAAGGAAAAGAGCCCAAGAAAAGGCACAGGAAACAGATATGAACCAGAGACCCATGCATCAACACACTCAGGAATCCCATAAAAACACTAAATTGGAAGCCGTCATATATACACAAAGGATCTGTAGGGGTAAAGGAGAGTGGAAAAATATTATATGTGTATATACGTGTGTGTGTGTGTGTGTGTGTGTGTGTGTGTGTGTGTGTGTGTGTGTGTGTAATATATATGAACTAAAAGAAAACTAACAAGATAAAACCAAAATAAATATATAAAAAGGAAAACCCCTGACACAACATTATGAAACAAGGAACTTCCAAAGAAACCACTGCATTTGTTTTCTGTTGGCCATCTACTGCTGGGCACGCAGCCTACCATTAAGAACAGTCTATTTTCCCTGTGAGACCCCCTGGAGGAAACTAAATTTTCATTTACAAGTGGCTATCGATTGGAGATGACTTCTGGGTGAGGGATGGGGTGTGTCTCCACTTCTCCTTTCAGCTCTAGGACCCCATCTGGCACAGCCTTATGCCGGCCTTGTGAATGCTGCCTCAGTCTCTGTGAGTTCGTATCAGCTTTGATCTTGTTGATATGTCATCCTCTTCTAGACGTTTCCTGAACCCTAAGGGGAGGAATTTGATGGAGACATCTTATAACAGAATTTACTTTTGGGCCACCAACAAACTCCCAAAATCATGGCAGGGGGATTTATTAGTTTTGAATGCTCAGCCTAGCTTAAGCTTATTTTTGGCTAGCTGTTTGAACTTAAATGAACCTGTTTCTCTTTATCTACCTTTTGCCTCAGGGCTTTTTTCTTTTCTTTCCTCCTGCATGCCTTACTTTTACTGCTTCTCATGTCTGCTAGTTGGTGGCTGCCTGGCTTCTTGCCCTGTGCATCTCCCTCATTCTCTCCTTCTTCTCACATCTCTCTTCTCTGAGCCTAGATTTCTCCTTCTACTTGTTCTTTCTCCTTCCTATCCCTGCCTATCCTGTCTCTGCCTAGCTATTGACGATTGAGCTCTTTATTAGACCAGGCAAGGTGAAACAAATACAACACATCTTAACATAATTAAACAAATGCAACATAAACAAATGCAACACGTCTTTGCCTAAGTTAAAGAATATTCCACAACAACATCCCATTTAGTGGTGGGTGTTCCAAGGTTTCTCACTCTCTGCATAAGTCTGGCTGTGGGTCTCTGTATTTGTTCTCATCTGCTATAGGAGGAAGCTTCTCTGGTTATGACTGAGCAAGGCACTGATCTGTGAGTATAGAAAAATATAATTAGGAGTCACGTTATTGCTATGTTTTTAAACATTAGTGTTTGATTTTACCCTGGGTCACTGACCAATCTAGTTTCAGGTTTTTGGTCACCCATAAAAACAGATATACTGACCTGATAGAATAGAAAGTGGGGAATAGTCTTGAACTCAATGGCACAGGAAAAGACTTTCTGAACACAACACTTTTAGCACAGACACTAAAATCAACAATTAATAATGGACCTCTAGAAACTGGTAAGTTTCTGCACAGCAAAAACACCATCATTTAGACAAAGAGGCAGCCTACAGAATGGGAAAAGACTTTTACCAACTACACATCCAATAGAGGGCTCATATCCAAAATATATAAAGAACACAAAAAAATAAGGAATCAAAAAACAACAAATAATGATCATAAAATGAAACTCAAATGGCTGAGAAATACTTTAAAGAAATATTTAACATCCTCAGTCATCATAGAAATGAAAATCAAAATTACTTTGAGATTTCATCTTACACCTGTCAGGATAGCTAAGATCAATAAAAAAAATTGCAACTCATGATGACTAGGATATGGAGTAGAGGGGATGCTCATTCATTGCTGGTGGGAGTGAAAACTTTTACAGATCAGTGGGGTGATTCTTCAGGAAGATGGGAATTGATCTACCTCAAGATTCAACTATATCACACTTGGGCATTTATTCAAAGATGCTTCATCCTAATACAGAAATCCTTTCTCAACCATATTCTTTGCTGCTCTATTCATAATAGCTAGAAACTAGAAACAACCTAGATGTCTCTCAACAGAAGAATGGATAGTGGCATATTTACACAATGGAATATTACTCAGCCACTAGAAAATGAAACCATGACATTTGTGAGTAAATTGATGCAACTAGAAAAACACCATTCTTAGTGAGGGATCCCAGACTCAGAGATACAAATATGATAGGTATTTGTTTATATGTGGTTATTATCTGCTAAGTAAATGGTAACCAAGTTACAATCCATAAAACCACAGTGGTTAGTAATAGAGTAAGGGACAGGAAAGGGGGCTGATAGATCATCTGAGGAAAGGGAAATAGAATAGACAGTTAGAGATGGTTGCATGGTGGGACTGTAAAGGGGGTAATCAACTGGAGAAAGGGAGGGAAAAGGAGGGTGAGGAAGGCAATAACAGTGAGAGACAGCTAAAATTAAAGGCCATTTGGTAGGTAGTATGGAAGCCTAATGCAATATAAACTTCCTAAAATAGATACATATAGGAGCATAATCTAAATGAAATTGCCAAATAATGGGAGAGACAGACTCCAGCTGGCCATCTCTTGTCACTAAATGAAGCTTCCAGTACTAGGATTGTGTTACATGTAATTGAGATGTTGGTCAAAGTTGGATGGTGTTTGTTTGTTTCCACAAACTCCTCCCATGTGCCTAACTCTCAAGTTGGTAGCCTTTTTTTTCAATTATTATTGTTACATACACATGTGTGTATTCACAGAAAAAAAATGTATATATATAAATTACTGAGTCTGTCTTTGTGTATATATCATTTTAGGGATGACCATCGTGCATTGGACAATCAATAAAGGACTTATCCCTGGGAAAGGCTAATTCTCTCTTTTAGCAGTTATTACTTGCTTGTAGGTATAAGACCAGAACAATCATATTAATGGGTATGTTAACCTCTTAAATACTTAGACTTACAGCTGCTAACCACTGCCTACACTGCCTGGCTTTTGTGGAATCTTTTTTTGTTTGTCAATCATTTTTTTTCATACCACAAAGAGAACTGACTATATTTGAGCTGTGATTAGATGGGGAAAAAAAGACAATAACTGTTGGGTTTTCTTTTTGCTTTTAAGATGAGATATATGAATATGTCTGCAGCTTTTAGGAAAATATAAAGATGAGGAATGCAAAAATTAAGGTGAGACAATTAATAGAAAAATGCCTGAGAGCTTAGAGAAACAATGTAACAGCATAAGAATTTATCTATAGAAATGGGAGTAAAGACAACATTCTGAGTAACACTAACCAACACAGACAAATGGAAGAAGAGGTAATGAGAGATTACTTGGTTTTATATTTTTCCAAAACCTTTTGAGGCATATATAACAAGGTATGTATTTATGAGACATACTGTGATATGGCTACACATTTATGAGGTGTGCTAATAAAAACAGGGAAATTAATATTTCAATACTTCCATCATGTTTTGTTGAAGTTTGCTTGTGGTTTCCTGTGTGGAATGGGTAGCTAAGTGGATAAATGAAGGGCTGATAGCTGGGGGGGTGGGCAGTGAACAGGGTGATTCGGCCATCTGTGTTTATCAATTGGCTCCTTGTCAAAGTCAGGCTCTTGCTGTGTCAGAGAGACTAGAATATAAGGATGCTATCTTTTTTTGATGATTACATTTCAAAGGGATAGCTCTCAAGTGCTTGGGGCATTCTTAAGGCTTGAAATCGGCAAGAGTAGAGGAAAGACTTGCATCTCAAAGAAACAGAGAAATAATTTACAACTGAAAGTTTTCAAAGTTAATAAATATTCCAAAGCAAATCAGTAGTCTACATTCAGGAAGAATCTTTTATAGAGTTTAGTCAAGCTGAAGGGAATGTTGCAGCCACTTTGGATGCTTTAAAGCCAGAAGAGATTCCTGAATGACAATGAATTGAACATGAGACCCTGAGAGGAGTTAGTCCAGCTATACACTCTGGATTCTACCTCAATCCTCTAGGTTGTCATAGAATTTGATTTAACTGGAACTATGGTTTTGCTGAGTGTTATATTGACACAACTGAGGTGTGGTGAAGTTGAGATAGATGTAAACAAGAGATAAAAGTCCATGACTTTTAAGAAAGTACCATTTGAGAAAAGAGAACATGGAGATACAATGCACAATACGAAAAGCAATAGCTTCATTGATTTGAAAGAGTGGGTGGTGTGGGTGAGGAGATTTGAGTCAAGACAAGAAGAGGTAGGGTCACAGTTGTGATGGGTAGCACTGATGAGGTGGATGGCTGAAGAGGAGAGATGTTGATAGGTAGTACAGTGCAAGAGGGGCAGAGGCAAGATCACATGTGTAACTGAGAATCTAAGGTTTGAAGAGTTCAAACACAAGGCAATCTCATCACCAAGAATAGTGCATGTTAGTGGGTAAAGGGGAATCATTCTACAGTAAAAAAATCTTTAACTTACGAGTTAGACCCGAGGCAAGGCCTGTGAACAAATCATATTTAAAACAGATGTAACTTTTCCCTGTTGCTCAGTGGTTCACCACACATTGGTATGGTATGGAGCGAGTACTACTAGAAAGACAAACTTCATTCTCTTAAGTCCCTTCATTCAAAAGGTTTTGAAAATGTATCAGAACAACAATGACATCCCACTGAAGACTGCTATGGGTTAAGGGTTTCTTTATTCCTTAATGTATTCCCTCCCTTCATTACAAACAAGTGCAAAGAATTTTTTTTTTTTTATTCTTTGCAGAAGATACTTAGTAAGAAAAGAAAATATTTAACAGCTTCTCACACACTAGTGTGGCTAGATGATCTTCCATGGTCATCACAAACAGAGGATGACCCTTTGCTGCCTTGAAAAGGATATTCAGCAGCAATTTCTATTTCATAAATACTCCCACTTCCCCACCTCAGATTCTCCAGGGGGAAATAAATACTCATATTTTCAGATTGCAACTTCAGCATAGTGCTGTATTCCGTGAAAGCCTCACTTAAGTGCTTCTGTTTGCATCAAACAGCAAATTTCTTCTGAGGGTCAATAAGCCAGTGTTTTTGAAAATGTTTGAGAACTGCATCCTATTTCAGTTTCTGGGAACTTTTAATAATAACAAACTGGCTCTCCATGAATCCAAGTCACAGAGTCACACTCTCCCTGGACTGTACCTGGTCTTTGCGATGAAACCTGCAGGAACTGGCTAAAGGCTGCATGTGAGAGAACTCTGGTTCCTGCTTCTAGAATTATCCTCCTTTAATTGTTTTTTATGTCACTCATCTTCCATCTGTGGCTCATAACTAAAAGTCAGAGTTCAAAGATCTGGAGGACGTTTTTGAAGGCTTTATTTTGAATGTGATTATAATTAAATGACATCCTTTTAAAAAGGAATATAACAATAGTCATCAACTTCTTTTCCCTGCTATGTCAAAACCTCTTTACCAAAATTAATTAGATGATTAAATGATCATTGAGTGCCAACTTTTCTTCAGGAGCATAGTTAGAAATTAAACAATTGCTAATTTTTGTAAATAATCAGTGTGCTAAACTTTTGAACTGGCCATGTAAAAATGACAAATTTGTACATAAAAGATTTCCAGACCCAGAGGCACCTTGACCTTGCCAGGACACATCCCAAAAAATGAATTCATTTTGATACTATCTCCTCTGTGTTGACAAAGTTCTGTAAGGTTAGGAATAGACGTGAAACTTAAATATCACCATTTTAAGACTTAATTTTTTTCATTTAAAATTATGTGTACATGCGATTCTGTGTGGATGGGTACATGTGAGTGAAGTTGCCTGCAGACACCAGAGACGACAGATTCCTTGTTGTTTAGGTGGATTCCTGGAGTTTAGGTGATGTGAGCCACTGGGTGTAGATGCTGGGAACAGAACTTGGGTGTCTTGTGTGCTCCTAACAGCCAAAGCATCTCTGCAACCTCAAATTTCAGGTCATTAGATCTGAAATACTCCTTATTTTACATCTCAATGGTAAGTTAGCATGGTATTCTCTTACAAGCCACCTTAAAATTATGATCTTCAACAGGAATGTCTTACCTTAAAATAGATATTACTCCACAAAATATCCTTGTTCTTACTCAGTCAGCATACATTTGTTTTAGTAGTAACTCCCAAATTATCAAGGCTCTGAAATGAATCTAAAAAAAGAAATATTGCTAAAAATATGTGATAGTATCCAGATACAAGCACACTCACAAACACACACACACACACACATACACACAGAGAGAGTTATATTCTAATATGACTTTTAAAATATTAGTTTGCTCAAATTTCTTATGTAAAATAAAACATAAAATCATTCATTTGTAATGTCTCTAGAGTCTTCACAGAAGCATGCTTCCCACTGACCATTTTCAAATCAAGAATATAAGGCACAAGTATGGTTAAGTCATAACAATTACTTCTAAATTTTGCATTAAGTCGTAATTATATACATTGGAGAAGTATTGGTAAGAAGACAGAAAGAGTCATTCAGTTTTAGAGTTTTAAACTCCATGATTTTCTTTGCAAGGATTAAAAAAAAAGTTTTTTGTTTTTTGTTTTTTTTTTACTATATAGAAAAAAGTGTCAGTGAAAGAATTTCCTGGCATGTGCTAGGAATTGGTTTGCAAATAGTTGGATCATGTCCTAATGACAAGAATGGTCTTATTTGCCTTTCCCACTCCCAGATGCAGACATTCTTGTTTGTTTTCAGACATTCATCTATATGAACTCTTGGCCAAGAAGGAACAGAGACAAAAGATTATATGGAAGGCTGACTATTCTGCTCTTCTTCCGAAAGTAATGTTCTCTACTGGTGAGACCTCATGTAGAAGTGCTGTACTTAAGGGTGAATAGCCGGGCGGTGGTGGCACACACCTTTAATCCCAGAACTCTGTGATCTCTGTGAGTTCGAGGCCAGCCTGGTCTACAGAGGGAGAAGAGGGTGCTAGGGAAGTTCCCAGGAATCCACAAGGATGATTCCACCTTAGACTACTAGCAATAGTCAAGAAGGTACCTAAACTTGTCTACTCTGGTAATCAGATTAGTGAATACCCTAAATGTGATCATAGAGCCTTCATCCAGTGATTGATGGAAGCAGATACAGAGATCCACGGCCGGGAGCCAGGCCGAGCTCCAGGAGTCCAATTGATGAGAGAGAGGAGGGATTCTATAAGCAAGTGACATTGAGATCATGATGGGAAAACATACAGAGATGGCCAGCCAAAGTAGTAGAAACTCATGAACTGTGGACCAATAGCTATGAAGCCCCCATGGGACTGGACTAGGTCCTCTGGATACATGAGACAGTCGTTTAGTTTTAACTGTATAGACAGCCCCCAGGCAGGGGGATCAGGATCTGTCCCTGGTACATGAGCCAGCTTTTTGGAGCCCAGTGGCTAGGGTGTGACACCTTGCCCAGCCTTGGTGCACAGGGGAGGGTCTTGGACCTGCCTCAGCTGAATATACTAGGCTCTGCTGACTCCCCATGGGAGACCTTGCCTTGGAGGAGGTAGGAATGGGGGTTGGGTTGTGGGGGGAAGGCTCGGGAATGGGAAGAGGGAGGAGGGGGAATCTGTGGTTGTTATGTAAAACGAATAGAAAATTTTTTAATAATAAAATTTTTTTTTAAAAGGGTGAATAACTGAGACTTTAGTGGATGGTCACAGCATCTGATTCTCTAATCTAATGCTTCTCTATAGAATCATAAAGGAAGACCATAACCCTTAAGTAAGGTAACTGGATATTCTTTTTTTTTTACAATTTTCTTTATTCTTGAGAATTTCCTACATGTATATAATTAAATAGGATCACATCTACACCATTTTCCCCAACATATCTCCTGTCATCGTCATGTCTTTTCTATATCTCACCAATTCTAATTAGTGTTGCCCATATATGCAACCATCCACAGGAACATGGAAAACCTACCAATGCATGTTATTATTAATTAATCAATGACAGAAGTAAAATTATTCTGATTTTTTTCATCGTAACTTTCAAAGAAACTGATTTCTTTTAAGATACAGCAACCACTACTACTGAATAGCGATGTTAAAGTAATATTATGGGATAAACCTGATTTTGTGCTTTTTGTGGAAATGCAAACTTGTATTTTTCAAGTTTCAAAACTGGGCTAAGGAAGATCCTGGAAAGACCCTTCAGACTGATTCTTGCTGGTGGCATGTACAGGCAATGACATTCGTGAACTTCTGGGTTTCTACCAGACTTGTGTTCCATTGTATTCAGTTTTTGTATTCTACTGAAAAATTATCACCAATCTCTGTTAGCAGTGTGGGAAAGAGTGTGCAAGCCCTTGAGAGTAAAGGTGATACTTGGAAAGGTGGGCAGCAGGTTGGGAGATGGAGCCCATGAACCCAGAATCATGTGCTTACTACTTAGTCAGCAAGTAACCAGCAGTGGCGGGAACGATGAATGGTAGGGGTCACAGAGTATTGGTTCAAGTCTCCTAGATGTGCCTGGTGGTTACCAGTACACAGCTGTGACCATGAAGAACCCTAGAGTATTGCTGTGAGACTGGAAACCAACAATTGTGTAAGAGATCATGCATCCAAGATATAAAGAGTTATATATAAAGATATAAAGATCATGCGCGAATAAAGAGTTCAATCACTTTAGCTTGGACATATGTCCAATATAACACTTGCCCTTAAGTAAATCTGTTAAAGTTTCCTTTATTTGAATTTGTTTTTATGATCACATTGTAAATCCGAAGCGGCTGTTCTTAGAAAGGAGTGCCTTGCAAGGTTAGCCTTCCCCGTGTGTGTGGAACCATGAGATTATAGAACACAAGAAAGCATGTTGCTGTCCTAGTCAATAAATGGATGGAAAGAAACATTATTCCAAATTATCGATTTTAGGTGGTCCTCATTCCAGTGAGAATGGTAGTAAAAATGGCACTAGCTTGGCGTGGTGGCCTGGATGAAAATGGCCACTGTAGGCATTTACATCTTTCTGTTTGGTTCGCAGCTGATGGAACTGTTAGTGAAGGATTGGGAGGTGTGGCCTTGTTGGAGAAGGGTTGTCACTGGGGTTGGCATTTAGATTCTGTGTATTGGGATAATAGCAGGAGAAAGCCATAGAGTAATATAAGAAGCAAAATAGAGAAATAGAAAATTTCAAAAAGAAAAGGAGAGGGCATTCAAAAACTAATGTTCAAGAATGTCAGATTCTACTAAAACAACCCTCCAATATGATGAATGCTGAAAAGAATTTGATTAGATGATATGTGCCAAGCACAATAAGCATTCATGACTTATAATTAGAATCTTTCAGGCCAGTCTCAGTCTCAGTCTCTCTCTCTTTCTCTCTCTCTTTCTCTCTTTCTCTCTCTCTCTCCCTCCCTCCCTCCCTCCCTCTCTCCTCTCTCCCTCCCTCTCCTCCCCTGCCTCCTGCTTCTTGATCAGATGTAAGCTCTCAATTACAGCTACAGCATCATAGCTCCCTGCTACCATGTTTCCTACCATGATTGCTGTGGAATAATGTTTTTGTACACTTGTTTAATAAAACACTGATTAGTCATTAGCTCAGGCTAACTACTGACTAGCTCTTACACTTAAACTTAGCCCATTTCTGTCAATCTATATGTTGGCACATGTTCCGTATGTAGCTTTACCTGTGTGCCATTACATGCTGCTCCCTGGACATTGGGCTCATTCAGTCTTCCTCTTCCCAGAATTCTCCTTGTCTGTTTATCCTGTCTATAATTCCTCTCTGGCTACTGGCCAATCAAAGTTTCATTAAACAAGTGTACAAAAGCATTATTCCACAGCATTTCCTCTTTTCTATTTAATTAAAAAAGAAAGTTTTAACTTTAACATAGTAAAATTATATATAACAAAATAGTTATCAAGCAAGAATTACAGTTACAATATCTAATCTATTTGTATTTTATAAAATTTGATGGTTATGAACTCTAATCCTCTGAAACTATAAGCCAGCCCCTGATTAAATGCTTTCTTCTAGGAGTTCCTTTGCTGTTGGTGTTTCTTCATAGCAACAGAACAATAACTAAGACACCTGACATTATTGACTGGCATCCCACATTTATTAATTAGTACATGTCTTCACTCAACAAGTATTTATTGATTCTTCCCGTTATATCTGGTTCTTTTACAAACACTGGCTATGCCTACTGATCAAGATAAAATCCTTGCTAATAAGAACTATAACATAAAAATATGTAAATAAAATATATAATGTTTTATAGCAAGAAGCATAAAAAACTAAAAGAGGAAAAATAGAATGTGAGACAATTGGTTAGCAAAAGAGGAGAGGAAGGAGAAGAAAACTAGTGTCACCATAAACATCTACAACTGTAACAGTTCTTATCAAATACTTGGAAGTCATTGAACATGTAGGAGGAAAGCACAGAAATATAATGGAGTGGAACAGCTTATTAATTCGTGGAGGATATCCAGGGAAATTTTGGAACAATGAGGAAGGAATTTGATAGCCTGAGCAATTCACATGAAAGACTTGAAGACTGGAGCCATTGAGTTACTAGTATTAACAAGGCCTTGTGTGCATCTAGAATATCTCCATAATGTAAAATAGATAGATTATATGATGAATGGCAAAACTTCCAGATTGTACTTCTGAACGGTGATGACTGTGTATATAGAACTAGTAGAAAGGTCAAAGAAGACACTTGAAAATATACACCTAGGCGTCACAGGAATAGTGGTAGCACTGTGACAAGATGACAAGGGTCAAAGCTGGAGTCTTTAGAAATGTTTACGTTTATGGTTAGTGTACGGAGAACACAACAGCAGGAAGTCACAGATCAATTTGAGAAGTAGCAAAATAGAGAAATAGTAAATATCAAAAAGAGTGAGAAGGCATTCCAAGATTAGCATGCTCAGTGACGCCAAATTCTACTAAAGTAAACCCCCCAAATAATCAATGTTGAAAAGAATCTGATGAGAGGATATGTGCCAACCACTATAGGTGTCCATGAGTTAACAGTCATAGAATCTAAAAAATAAAATAAAATAAAATAAAAAATAAAAAAAAACAAGCTCTCTGATGGTACTAGAGAATTCAGATTAAAAAAAGAGTTGATACTTATTCACTGTACAAAGTGGTTTCATAAGAACCTTTCAGCCACATGTGTGACATATTTTGACTGTGTTACCCCATTCCTCCTTTCCCGACTTTGCTAGCCCTCTCTCACTATACTTCCCTTTCACCGCAGGCAGCAAATACATGGGTACAGCATGCTAATACAACCCCCTATCCAGGTCTTTCAAGTGGAGAGTAGAGAGCATTAACATGGAGTTAGTGTTGGAATGCATGCACTAGTCCCTTCCAGTTTGTTGTTTAGTGGTGTTTGGCGCTTCCTTCATTCTTCTTTGTTTAGCTACCATCCTGCAGTTTGGTCTTTCTTGTGACTTATGGATGTTTTTCTTTCTCTCCAGTATTTAGAATTCCTTCAGTTATCTTCTACATGCTTACATGGTGGCCATGAATTCCTATAGTTTGTGTTCACAATGGAAAATAATTCTTCTTCATTCAATTATGAAGAAAAACGTTGCTTGATATAATAACCTGAGCTGACAGTTACTGTCTTTCAGAGTTTGAAATAAATTATTCCATATCCTCCCTACTTCTAGAGTTGTGGTTGATAGATCTGCTGTTATTCTGACTGGTTTAACTTTCTGTGTAACTTAGGTTTCACTCCTGTAACTTTTTTTCCTTTCTATATTCTGTATTTTGGGGGTGTTTGTTTGTTTGTTTGTTATTGGTGGTGGTGGTGGTGTGGTTTTTTTTTTGTTGTTGTTGTTGTTTTTGTTTTTTTGAGACAGGGTTTCTCTGTGTAGCTTTGTGCCTTTCCTGGAACTCACTCTGTAGACCAGGTTGGCCTCGAACTCAGAGATCCACTTGCCTCTGCCTCCTGAGTGCTGGGATTAAAGGCATGCACCACCACCGCCTGGCCTTGGGGGTTCTAAAAAGAGTTGTGGGTTAAGGTTTTTTCTAGAATTATATTTTGGGGTTTTAAATTTCTCCTATATCTTTACAAATGTATTTTTGCTAAATTGAGGAAATATTGTTGTGCTCTTATTGAATAAATTTTCTACACCCTTATCTTGTTGTTCTCATTTTTCTTTGCCCATGATTTTAATCTTGGTATTCTAATAGTTAGATAATTTGTCTTTCACTGAAAGTAAAGTGCATATGTTCTGGGGCTCTTTTAAGCCACAGTACACACCCTCTGTAATTGTTCTCACTACTATCAGAGCAGAGCATTCCTGCTGAGTCTGAGTCTATCAAACTGGAGTCTTGATTCTCCTGTTTTTAATGTTTCCTTTCTTTACTAGTAAAATAATGATCTTTCAGCCATCCATGTCACAGTATGGCAGAACACCACCTCTTCCTGTTTTATTCCCTGGATAGCCTATCAACCTGAGCATGGATGATGGCATCTACTATATTCAACTCTGACTGTAATTCAAAGGAGCTTTGTATACATCTGGTTCTTAAACATTGAACCTAGAAAGAAAAGAAGCTAGGATGATTCTAACCAGTGTACCTATCTGAAGTTGCTTGTAAAGCTTTAATAAATCAACTGATGATTTGGTGGTAGTTAATAAGAGTTTAACTTTGCTTTTCTTATGCATAACTTGTGTGTGTGTGTAAAAATTTACAAAGAATGCTTACAAGACCCTTATATCAATTGTAATACATACCAGACACACACACACACACACACACACACACACACACTAATTGTATCTATAACGTTACTTGTATAGGAATTAATCTCAGAATCTTGAACACATTACTTGCAGTTTTTATTACATTTTATTTCTTTATTTGTGTGTGTGTTTGTGTGTGTGTGCACGCGCGCGCGCATACATGTCACTTTCAATGTGTAGATATCAGAGGACAATTTATGGGAGTCATTTTTTACCTTCTATCATGTTGGTTCTGAGGGCTAGAACTCAGATTGTCAGGCTAGGTACCAAGTCCCTTGGCCCTCCTTTGAGAGTTTTAAAAGAATGGGAGGACCCTGTTGAGAGAGAGGATTTGAAGTTGCCAAGATGAGGAGAAATAATCAGAAGTCAATATGTGGAGATGGGGAATCAATATAGAAGGGAGAGGAGACTGAACTTCCTTTGGAGCAGCATTTATAGATGGTTTCTCAGTGTTCCAGAGTCAATATCAAATTATATACAGTAATTCATATTTTATATCTTCAATATCCACTTAGATAAATCTAAAACAGCAGAAAAATTCAGATGGAATAGATCTAGAAAGGACTGGAGGTTTTTGAAATTTGATTAGAAATCATCAGCCTTTCCTAAGCCAGGATATTCTGCTTTCTGGTCTCTTCTACATTTTCTGCATCAGCTCTCCAATGTGTCCACATCATGGAATACAAGAACCCAAATACAATGAGAGTGGCGGGAGGGAGGAGTATGTTTACATGAAGGTAGTGTTAGGCAGGAAAAGAAGTCTGCTAAGGGTATCTCGATGGGTAAAGGTTATTTTTATTTATTATTAGAGTCTTATTAGAGGACTCTAATTTCTCATCACACTGTCAACACATGCAACAATATCAAAATTTGTAAGCATTCATTATATTTTTTCTGTGTTTGTAGACACATGTAAATAAATAAAGCACAGGCCCTGGTGAGGATGTTTAAAGAAACCAAAAAACTCAATTTTCTATGAATAATTGAAATTTGTCTGTATTCCATTAACAATAAAATGATGATGTAGGTTGTCAATTAAATACCTGAAACAACTTATTTATAGTTGTATTTTACATTAACCTAGTTGTATTTCATATTACAGTTATATCTACCATATTTACACTATGAACAAAAGAGCCTAATAACCTATGAGTTTAACTGTGAAGATATAAAAGCCTTAGAAGAGAGGAAGCACATGAAAATCTGGTACCCAGAAACAGTCCCTGTACCTTTCTAATACAAGAAATTTCATAAAAGTGAAACTGCAAGGGAATTAGAAGAGCCCAGTGAAAGAGGAAAAAGTTGAGAACATAAAGTCTAAAATATGTATTTATCTGAGGATAATGCCATAAGTGACATCTCTTGAATACTACCACTTAATGATTTCACAAAACTATTTTAGTGCCACCACAAAATTACAACCATGTTTATACACCATTCTGCACAAACAGTAAAAGACAAATGGCTGGAAGAGACATAGCCCAATACAAGTCATTTTCTGGTTGTCCTTATTTACTTTGGCCATAACCAAAATAAGGCTATCTCAGGCAAGATATCAAACAGCACATAAGTTTCCTGACACATGCCAAACTTAATCATTTGATGTTATAATAAAAGATTACTTGGAAATCACATTTCTCCTAGGCAGCACTATGAGCTATTGCTCATTATTTATACATGTGTTGGGCATGACTGATAATAAAATGTTGCCATATAATTTAGAAAAAAAAAAGGAAGAAAGGGAGATGAAATCACTTTGATTAAATTTACAGGGCTACTACATAAAGAAGAGGAAGAAGGGGAGTTGACAGAGAGAAAGCTGAGTTTTGTGTAAGTACTCACAGTTAATTCCTATTACTGAGTTTTGAAAGGAAAGACATATGAGGAATATCCTAAACATAAAATAGCTAAGAAATGGATAATAGGTAGTGGATAGAGACTAGTAGATTACACCTACTAGTCTTCTGTTATCCTTTAGGTTGATGATGATAAGGAAATGTGGTGAATAAAGTTAAGAAGATTCAGTAAGGTAAGGAGGGAGACTGGGAATGGGGGCCACCATTCTGACTTTTCTCAAGTACACATTTTAAGGGATATTTAGGTAAATTTCATGTCCCAACATAAGCTTCAGGTTATAACATCATTGTCCTTGTGAATAATGCTGACATGGGGTAAACCTCCTAAAACCCACCTATGCCCCAAAAAGCACTCTTATGTATTATATTCTACAACATTATAAACAGACCTGACTAGTTAAAAGAGAAAAAGTAAAAATTGTAGCATCTAAATAATAATAAAGGAATCCAAGGGCCATTAGAGTTCTCTGTCTCTCTGTCTCTGTCTCTGTCTCTGTCTCTGTCTCTCTCTCTCTCTCTCTCTCTCTCTCTCTCTCTCTCTCTCTCACCTTGTGATCTTCCTGCTGCAGCCTCCTGAGCCTGAAAAGACAGCACAGGCGACCACACCCTTACTGAATGCGGGTTTTAACTTGCATGCTGGGTGTGAACCATCAAAATCAGCATCTAAGTGCATATCCTGTCAACTATAATTGATAGAATCCAAATCTCAACTGGGTATTTCCTAATGTATCAAGACAGAATTAAAACTGCATATTTTAGGCAGTACTGACCAGAAGCATTTAAGTGGGAAAAATCAGGGGAAGACATCTCCAGACAGTGTAGCTGTGCCCTGACCAGGACTAGCCTTCACAGTTAGTTCATGGTATTTAACTTTTTTTTTCAGTGCAACATTGTCTAGAAGCTTTCTCATCACACATGATATAACTTTTAACCTAACTACGCTAAACCTGTCTTTTGTTTTTATGTTAGTGTAGGGGGAAAGTTTGAAGAGTAATACGCCGGGCGGTGGTGGCGCACGCCTTTAATCCCAGCACTCGGGAGGCAGAGCCAGGCGGATCTCTGTGAGTTCGAGGCCAGCCTGGGCTACCAAGTGAGTCCCAGGAAAGGCGCAAAGCTACACAGAGAAACCCTGTCTCGAAAAACCAAAAAAAAAAAAAAAAAAAAAAAAAAAAAAAAAAAAAAAAAAAAAAAAAAAAAAAAAAAAAAGAGTAATACATCATTATTTCTCGAAAATTATATCTAAATTATTCATTTTGCAACATTGTTTTCTTTTTCTTTTTTGAGTATAGGACATATTTTTAATTTTTCCTTAATAAAAAGATATATAATATGTCTTTATCATGTTTTCGCATCCTACAGCACCTCTCAGATCCTCCCACCTCCCTACCTACCCAACTTCATATTCTTTTTCTCTCCCTTAAAAAGAAAAAAAGAAACACACAAAAAAGCAGAATTCATTTTGTGTGGGCCAAATACTCCTGGGTACAGGGCCAGCTCTGGAGTGTGGTTGGTTTATCCATTAAGATTCCATTGGAGAAAACTGATTTTTCCTTTGCCAGCAGGTATCAATTGCAGAGATCTTCTTAGTTAAAGGCAGGACCCCATGTTCCACTTCCCCTCACAGTGCTAGGACCCCATGTTGCTTGAACCTGTGAAGGTTTTGTGCATGTCTCCATAGTGTCCGTGACTTCATATTCCACATTAGTCCTATTGTATTTGGAAGACGCTGTTTCTTTGGAGTCATTCACAACCTCTAGATCTTACAATAGTTCTACCTCCTCTTCCACACAGATCCCTGGACCTTGAAGGGAGGGTTCTGATGAAGACATACCATTTAGGACTGAGCACCTCGATGTCTCTCACTCTCTTAACATTTTCCAGTTACAGTTCTCTGTGTTAATTCCCATCTACTGCAAGAAGAAACTTCTCTGACGAGGTCTGTGTGAGGCACTGATTTATGGATATAGCAATATGTCATTAGGAGTCAATTTATTGCTTTGTTCCTTTAGTAGTGGGTTTTCCCCTAGACCCATGACCTATCTAGTCCCAGATTCTGGACCACTTTGGACGTACCAGATGTGGGTCCATTCTCATAGAGTTGGCCTTAAATCTATTCGAAAGATGGTTGGTTATTGCAATATTTGTATCACCATTGCACCAGTATATCATGTAGTCAGGTCACTATCATAGGTTGCAGGGTTTGTAGCTGGGTGATACTGATTCTCATCCAGTAGTGTGTAGAGTACCCTTTGGTACCACAAACACTAGTCAACAGGGCTGTAGAAGTAGAAGCTTCTAGTTGGGTACCAGCTCAACTTCTCCACATTCAATGATGTGAGTAAGTGTTGTCTTCAGCAATGGGGACTTACCATCAGGTTGTGGAGAGCACCCAACAGACTTGGCAATAGTATGTGATATTTGAAAGAGGACAGTCTATGGGACCCCTTTGGCCAATTGCTCAACAAGATGTAACCCATTCCTGGCACTAAAGATTTTAGTTGGTAGACTAAGAAATCTAGTTGGGGCATTGTCTCCCCCAGTTCTTTCTTTATTAAAGTAGAACATGTTTCCTTTGTTGCTGGCTGGTTTCCTGTGGTTGTTCATATTTATGTATCTTGTTGAAATCATTCTTTCCTGATAATTAATGCTGCACCAAAAACTACTTCACAAGCTAATTATACCTTTGTAAATGAAAGACAATGATTCAATTGTCCACATTTTATTGCAAAGTCTCAGATAATTAATCATCATTAGCTCATTTACATGTTGAAATCAGTATTTAGTTTTCTAAACAATTACAATTTAAAGTTAAGGGAAATACTGGAAGGAGCCCATAGCAGTAGTAATGGGAGCTATCATCCTTTATAAACTAATTAAAGTCATAATTACAGATGAAAAGCAGGCTAAATAAATCTTGCCTGGCAGCTGCTGGTACTACTTAAATTTTACTGTGGTTATTTAATTATGATCACTATAGGAAGCATGTTTAATGTCCCTATGCATTTTTTAAAGTTCTCAGATTGTCAGTTGTATGGAGTATTCATTAAAGTCTCTGAGGTTGCAGAACATGAAAACATGTGCCAATTAACTCACTATTTGTAAATAAGGCCTACTCAAACATCCATCTGTGGCTTGTCTATAATGGGTAACTTATCAGCTCTCATGGAGTCTTTTGTCAAGATGGAGACTCCCTTGACACTTGAGTATTCAAAATATCAGAAAGTAAATTTGAAACAAATTGCAAGTTGATGCCAAAATAATTAACCAATCTTGACAAAGATTTCACAAAATCGGCATTGCAGAATTATGTGAATTAAATAAAAATATCACAAATAAAACCTAACCAAATTAGACCAAGTGACTGCAAAGGGAGAAAATAAGCATCATGAAAGCAATAATGCTTTCAATGAGAGTAATTTGTGTATGAAAGTATTACAAGCAGCTTTAGGGAAATTTTTACAGAATGAGAAAAGTAGAGCACCTCCAGAGATAATACTAAGAAAAGCAAGGTGAGATGTGTGTGACTCAGCAAGTTACGTTAAATGCATAGAAATCTTGTAAGCATGAACCTATGGGTACAAGTGTAGGAGAAAATGCAGGCATGACCTGGCAGCTAGCCAACTTGGGACCCTGTGCTTCTTAACATGAAGGATGGCACATTATGCTCCTGATGTCAGAACACTGAATTCTGAAACAGCATGAGCAGCCAGTAGCTGGCCTGCGGAGTCTGCACTCCTCATGTCTCCTTTAATGTGCTTCTTCCACACAGAGACCCTGGAGGCATCAGTGCTCAGTATCCAATCTGAGGTGATGCGCTAACCAACCATAGTCTATAGGCTTCTACCGTATAAGTGGTTGCTCACATGCAGTAAAGCAGATGCCGTCCCCTGGAACCATCTCCTGAGTAATCTATCCCATGAGCATTACTGTCGTAGCAGGAAATGCTCTGGCAATGACAACATATAATTAGGAAAGAAATTTGGTTGTGTTATAAATTATTGGGGTTCAAATAGAAAAAAAAGAATGTTAAACATAAGAATTTGTATTGTTTGATCATTTTATGCATGCATACAATGTTTCGATCATATCTCCCATTACCACCCCACCAATTTGTTCCCTATTCCTACTACCATTTTTACTTCCTAAGGTCACATGAATTTTTTTTTTAAACTCAGAATTCACTTAGTGCTAACTGTATGTACGTGGGTGCAAGACAATCTATTGGAACATGGGGAGCACTCAGAGTCTGCCTTCCCGAAGGAAACTCCCTCCCCAGCAACCAGCCATTACCAGTAGCTTTTCAGACAGTGATAGGACTTCATGATCACTTCCCCACTCCAGGCTGGCATTTTGTTGGATCTTGTGCAGGTCTTGGGGAGGCTGTGACTGCTGCTGTGAGCTCGTGTGTGTGACAGTCCTCTCATATCAGGTACACGCAGTTTTGCTGCAGTCACCCACTACCTCTGACTCATATAATCTCTCTTATTCTCCGCACTTTCAGCAGTTGTAAGCCTACCATCAACTACAAAATGGAAGCTAAGGACTCCAAAAAGAAGATACAAGTTAAGAGATTGACTAGTCTACGGGTATGATAGGAAACTAGAGAGCAGTTTAAGATTGTGTCCACTTAGAAGAAGAATAGTATTGGATTTTTCTACAGACTCTGACCTAGCCTATACTGGGATTTCAGTCCAATTAACAGTACCAGGCATGATGAGTTCCCCCTTGTGGATCATGCCTCAAATCAAATCACAGAAAGTCAATTACTCTCACAACATTCATGTCACTATATACCAGCAGCTATAGACTATCTGCCAAACCAGCTGCTACTGTAGGACTCATGGCTCACAAATGGATAAAGCTTGATTCCTTTTCTCACCTGGCAGCATGCATAGACCCTTCCAGCACTAGTGTGATGAGGCTTCCAGGTAAGTGCCAGCGTCACTTCTCCAAAATTTAAGAATTTTTATGCACTAAGACATCCATTTCTATTTCACTGGTTGATATTGGTTATTGCCATTTTTTTCAAGATCAAAATGATTACATGATGAATTCATGACATAGTATTAGCGTCATGACAAAACAGTTTTATGCATTATTTATTTTATATTTGATCTACAACTTTCTAAACACCTTTGAAGATTCTAGTTCTCAAAGCTTATATAAATGTGTCATTTTGTTCATTTGTTTGCTGTTAGTGCTCCCTACAAGAATTAATATGTAAAGTACAAGTGCAAAAAGAAACCAATTTGTCTCAGTCAGTAGACACTTTCAGAAAAGTCAGCCTCTCTCATTCAACTGAGAAAATGAAGACTATCTAGAGGGATGAACATTCTTATCTATGAGACAGGGTTTTTTATTTCCTGAAACAAATTTCTTTTAAAAAATATCATTTCACAGATGTGAGGCTTTTTCCCCTAAGTTCAACAATGGGTGTAAAATGGTTTTTTGTTTGTTTCTTTCTTTCTTGTTGCTTGTCAGTGTCCATAAGCTCTTAACTGGAAGGTATTCCTAGCACAAAAAAAAAAAAAAAAAAAACAGATTAACAAGGGAAAATTATCAGAAGGTTTTTAAAACATGTATTTCACAAATACATAGAAGACACCCATTTATTTCTCTCGGAAAGAGATCTCTAAATCCGGCTTATCAGCAACTTCAAGAAAGAACAGTATGTTTTAGAGAATGAATGAAAGGAAGGAAGATATAAATTTCTGGAGACAGAATCATCTGAGAAGGGATATATGGGGTGTGTGTGTATGTGTGTGTGTGTGTGTGTGTGTGTGTGTGTGTGTGTGTGTGTGTGTGTGTGTGTGGTGTGGGTATGTGTACATGTATGCCTGTGCACACGTGGGCATATTTAACATGGTTTATGTAATGTAGATGTCTGTACACTCTCTTGTCACATAAGCATCTAACCTTGCTTGTCTTGGTACATAAGGTTTGAATACATTTTTGAATATATATTTTAGCTTTGTGGATGAATGTCCTGATTATTCTCAAAGAATGGAGGCTTCAGTACGCTTTTCTTCATCTACCTACTTTAATTGTCCTTGCGACCTTACACAGAATATTCTCTTCTCTTACATAGGCATCAGCAATGTAAGGAACATAAATGGACCTGAAACTCCAATTTCTTTCAATTCAGTCAATAGATACAATTTCTTATTGCCTGGTCGTTAAACTTGGACAATTTTCTGGGAATGCAATAAAACAGCCTCCTAAAACTTTTGTTGGAAATATGATCAGAGCTCCCTTAAACACAAGGAATGCGAACACTCTGAAGTTAATGAGCATTGGTTGAACCTAACTTGACTGTCCTGTGCAAATTTGGAAAATCTGAAGAGAATCCGAAAAGGATATTCTTGCATCACCTGACTAAACAGGTCAAGGAAAGGAATGACTGACTCAGAAGCTTTATTTGTACTTGAGTTTGAGGATTTATATTACTTCAGACACTGGCCTCGTTTAAGACTGGTGAAATATTGAATTGAAAGTACCTATCCTAAAGCTACCTTGATGAATGACATTGGCAGTCAACCAAACTAAGAAATTTCAGGGGCCAGGTGGTTATGTCAGATAAAAACAGAGAATTTCTGACTCTTCAGAGCAAAGGAAATTGGATTTCTGAAAATGGGAGACTTATATTTCATAAATAATATTTTGTTTGCAACAAAAGATGAGCCTATTAAAGGTAAATGTAAATTTTAAGGGTGAAGAGTGAATTGATGAATTGAAGTGAGTCTCCTAAAGAATAGACAGTGTTTGAAATGTAATCCGTTCCCCATAAACTACTGTAACCTCAAAATAGACTCTCTGAGGAAAGACTGCAATGCAGTAAATGGTGAGTATCTGTGTTTTGACACAATCAAAGCTTCCTCTGTAAGTCGTAATAGAGATATTTCAGGAAACAATTCCTTGGGCTCCATGATCACTAATACAAAGGAGAAACTCATGACTAAATTGCTTGTATTCTAGAATTTTATCTTATAGAGAATGGAATATATAAGAGAACTTGGGGGTGGGATTCTTATAATGATGGAAAATTAATAATCATATTTATAATGAAATCTGAGATGATGCTAGGCATTTACATGTCCCCTTACTCATGCTTGTCATGTAGAGAAACATGTCTCCTGTGCACCAGGGTAGGATATGACAAATCCGTAAGTGTGCACCATAGTTCAATCTCTTCAGTTAAGGGGTATGTTATAAATGAGTGTGTACAGAGTCAACATGTTCTTGTGTTTCTCCTATAGACTCAAAGCATGTCTTTACCAACCCGATTGTGAGACTGGGATTCAGTTACCTTTCAAAGTCTTTTACAGAAGGAAAGATGATGTGAGCAGTGCATGGGGAACACACCGGTGTGAAGACAGCCATCACTCTCCTTTAAAAGCCTTGAATTCTGTAGCTACATTGCTTGATTAGAGGGAGAGATGATCATTCACCATTGGAAATGTGATTTGGTTCCCTGTCTTAAGCCTGAACCAAAGGGTTCCTGGAACTAAACCGCTGGGGAGATTTGTGATTGTCTTTTCTGGAAGACACACCTAGAACACAAGGTTGCAGTGTGCTGTGGGATGAAGTCTCATTTTTCATCACTAACTCTTTTATTTATTAGCTTACCACCACCTTCTCTTCCTCCTTCTATCCTATACTCCCTCCTACCCTCCTCTCTTTCCTTCTCTCTTTTTCTTATTTCTATAAATGTTGGATGACCTAAAACTTGAATTATGAGTAAGCAAAGATCAATTTAAAGATGACAGTTCTCTCTCTCTCTCTCTCTCTCTCTCTCTCTCTCTCTCTCTCTCTCTCTCTCTCTCTCTCTTGTTGTGAGTGGGGGGGTGCTTACCTGTGAGTGTATGTACATGTGTGTGTGTGAGGGTGTACAAACCTGTGTGCACACAGAGAGCAGAGAAGTTATCAAGTGTCCTCCTCTGTCATTCTCCTCCTGGATGCCCAGCCTGTTACATAGCTGCTGGGATCTGAACTCTGGTCTTCTATCTTTAATTTTTGCACACCAAACTCTCACAAACACTGGACCATCTCTTCAGTCCCTCAAAGTTTTCTTCTATGGAGTCTTCAGACAATAACTTTGTTTCAATTTCCAATAATAATCTTGTTCATGAACAGCTTTCATTATCAACACTACTATCTGTAATCTTGTCTTTAGAGTGCCCCATAGAATACCCCACTAAGCCTAGCTTACAGTACTCTAGGGCTTTCTCCAGCTTATAGCTCTAAACTCTTATATTCTTCCTGTAAATTAGTCCCAGGGACCTCCAAACTACCTAAACCAACTTAGTGGCCCAGACTTCTGGCTTTCTATGTAAAAGGTTCTGGCCTGATCATCAGCAAAACTGTAAACATGCACACTGGAAAGTATAAAAAAAAGTTTTTCTCAAAAAAAAAAAAAACAAAACATAGGTATGATCACGAAGTATTATTTCTTGTCCCTTAGGGAGATAAGTTTTATTTCTCTTCTACTTTAGAATATATTTTGTATAAAGTTTGGTCCAGATTTTGTACTCATTTTTGTCAGCCCATACATGACTATAAATTGAACTATACACAAGACTGAATTATATTCTTACTACGTCTGTGATGGTAAAATTAACTTATTTTTTCAAACTTCCTTCCTCCCTCCCTCCCTCCCTTCCTTCCCTCCTTCCTTCCTTTCTTCTTTCCTTCCAGTTTGAATGTGAAATATTTCCCACAGGTTTATGTCTAAACACTTGGTTCTCAGGTGGTGGTGCTGTTTAAGTAGGCTGTAGAATCTTTTGGACCTGGGATTTAGCTGGCCCATATGGGGCTGGAGGCCATAGGTGGGAGCTTATGAGTTACAGCCAAGCCTTGGTTGTGGCCTAAGTCTTTCTGTTTTGTGATTGTTTCCATAAAGGAAGTACCTTGTGCATGTTCTTCCTACCCTGGAGCAGCTCATTACTGACTTTTCCCACTGTGGGCATCTACATCTTCTCAAACTGTGAGCTACTAAATCCTTCATCCCTTCTTGTTTCTTATCAGGTATTTGGTCAAAGTAACAAGAAAAACAACTAATACAGAAAGCTGGTGCTGGCCAGTGGAGGTGCTACTGCAACAAGGCCATAGAATGAGGATCACTCAACCCCGCTGGAGCACAAATGCAACTCCCACGAGTGAGATGCTGGACATGGAGCTGCAAGGCTGTGCATGTACACTGTTTGGGACTGGTCTTGCTTTGGCCCAGTCTTTATTACTATGCCCCTATGTCTCCATCTTCAACGTGGAAAATTTATGTCATTATATATTACATATAAGTTGGGTTTTGCTATTGCCTTTAATTTTTTAGAGGATCACAGTTAAGTTTGTGTCTAAGAAGAGACTTTGGGCTTTTGAAAAGTGTTAATTCTTTTAAACTATGGGAACTATTGAAATTGGACTGAATGAATTTTGCATTATGAGTTCATCCCTCCCCTAGAATCCACCAATAGTCCATCAGAGATGAGTATGTCTCTGTGAGCCCCTTCTTGACCCATGATTTATTAGTAACAGGTCCAGTCTTGTGCAGGTCATGTGGAAGCAACCTCAACTGCTGTGGGATCAGGATTGTAATGGCTGTGTTATCCAGGACTGCTTTTAAATGAGGTAATCGAAATGCATTTAAATTTTCTCAGCTCATTGTGAAAAATAAAATGTCCATTGCATTCTGGTCATGTTTGAGGTTCATCAATTCACTTGAAACATACACAAAGCTCACAAATACATGTCGGTCATTTAGGAAGACAGTACATAGTCTATTAAATGTCAGTTTTCCTGGCTCTACACATCTGGCCTCCTTTTTCTTAGACATTGATTTCATAAAATTTGTGTTACAGTTCCTTTTCCTGTCAGTTGAAAATGTAAATCTTCAGCCAGGGTCTGAATAAGTTTTTCAGTCAATATATGTAGTTCCCAAGGAGCTGAGAACAATCCTTTGAAATGTAATCAGCAAGACAGATAGAACTCTGCCCCTACCTCCTGACCTTTGTAATATGGCAGGTGCCTAATTTCCATAGAACCAATTAACAAACGCAGCCCTCTGCACATTGGCCAGGCTTCCCCAACAGCCACTTCTGTCCTCTTATATTGGCCTACAGATGTTCTTAAAATTTCTGCTGCTGCTCCTTTTTTATTCAAGGTGGAGTTTATTCAAAGTGAAATAACAAAAAAATTAATAGATATACACATTACCCAGTTCTATATCTATTTGCATGTGTGTGCAAACAAAGATCAAATTTAATATTATTAGAACTAAATATTCCAGTAAAAGAATAGGTAGAATACTTATTTTTCTATTTCTTGGTGTCTCAGTTAGGGTTTCTATTGCTTGGAAGAGACACCATGACCATGGCAACTCCTATACAGGTAAACGTTTAATTGGAGTGGCTTATAGTTTCAGAGGTTTAGTCCATTATCATCATGGTGAGAAGCATGGTGGCATGCAGGCAGACATGGTGCTCAGGAAGGAGCTGAGGGTCCTCCATCTTGATCCCCAGGCAACAGGAAGTAGACTGTGCACCTCACTGAGTGTAGCTTGAGCAAAGGAGACTTCAAAACCTACCCTCACAGTGACATACTTCCTCCAACAAGGCCACACCTACACCAACAAGGCCACACCTCCTAATAGCGCCATTCCCTATGAGGGGGCATTTTTTTTCAAACCACCAAACTCTGCATACTCCAGTCTTTCAGCATGAGCACACAGAGCATCCACACACAGAATAACACAATTTGCACAGAGCAGATCTAATGTCTCCACAGCAGGAGTAGAGCTACAGCACTCATCTTTTCCATCATCTCTAATAAGGAAATACGCTTTAATCTAGATCCAGAGAAAGGTATCTTAGATCCCTAGAAATTCCCTTATCAGTTAAGTAGAGAAATATGACCAGTGATACCATGTTTCTAAGGGCCCCTTTGAAACAGGGTCTTCCTTAACCACTATCCAAAGTTCTAGGGTTAAAGATTTGCACTACCTGCTTGGTGCCTAACAGATCATTTACAGATTAAAAAGTATAGTTCTTCCTGAACAATAACTGAACTTTATGGTGCTCCTTGAAATGTGCATTAGGGAAAAATATTTGCTGACATTTTTAAGGCAGTTCTTGAAGATATGTTACCCATTATTGTATATATATATACATATATATGAAAAAAGGACACATGAAATGAATCAAGGGGACTTCTGAAAAGAATAATACAATTTTGCATGTGGCCTGACGGAAAGAACTTCAGAGCCTTGGGCTTTCACCCTTTGTTCATGTTGGAGACATAAAAATAGCAAATGTGATTACAGATTTTTTTGTTACAAAGCATCCCTCACTCTTCTTCTGGGTATTCATTTTGAGTGACTGAGCATTAATTTTTAGGAAATACCTTCCCAAGTCAAATTGATAGATATTAGGAGAAAAATCTATAAATCCCAATATCCTGTTTGCAATTTACCCTTCATCTGCCTGGTCAATAGTTTTCATGTTGAAGGGAACTTTGTGCCATATTCCCTGGGGCTCTGACGAACCACTAAAAGTGACAACAATTGCTAGAAATGGAGGATGTGTAGAGGATCAATGCAAGTTTGGCAGGAAGGGCAAAACTATTTCAGCTTACAAATATTAGGAAATCTGTTTGCAAAGCTCATCATCTGCAGAGAGCAGAAGATGAGAGAAAATCAGCCAGCAGTGGTAGGCAACTGCACTCCAGATATTTCAACAGTAATGTCAGAACTACTTCTGTGCTCTGGTTCCAGATAAACAATACAGAATGCCAGCAGAGTGCACAGGCTTTTGTAGATTGTAAGAACTGAGTAAAAGCAAGCAAATTCAAATTTACTAATCATTATCCAGAAACTAATCCCAAATATATGTCATAATTACTTTGCCACTTAATAAAATCAAGAGGGATTTTTTTTTTCCTCTTATCACTAAGAACAAAAGTTTTCCTCCACTTAGGAACTTAAATTAATGAACTGGTTGGAAATGAACTAGTAACTTTAATAAATCAGGCAAAAGAACTCCAAATGAACCAGAAGAACTCTCCTAACATCACCACACAGTTCGTCTGTTTCATATGTATGTGTATATATGTAAGAGAAGGGCAGAGAAGGGCCACAGAAAATATAGTTAGCAGCACAGTAATTTAAATATTTTGCAGAATTGTGTTTTTATTCTGGTGCAAAGATGAATCTGTTGTGACACTGATCCCCGGGAGATTTGAACAAAGATCTATGCACCTCAGACAGAGAACTAACAACAGCCCAAAGTAAGAATATCAATAAAGTCCTGTTTGGTGAACTAGTAACTTTTATTGGGGTAAGTTATAGGATTGTTAGTGTGAGGTTACCTACAGGAGCAGAAATGACTCAAAGTTGCATCACCAAAGCACATCTCAACATAGATGACAGCTTGTGAAATCTGCAAGCCTAGAGCATACTCCACAGACATCAAGGCAGCTCAGCAGGTTGGAGAGTGTCCTTTCCTGGTAGCTCAGTTGGTCTGAGCCTCTTTGATACAGCCCAGTTTGTCTGAGAATCTTCTCTCTCTCAGCAGATCCTTCAGCTTGTCTATGCTTGTGATCCAGTGGCCCAGTGGATCTGCTCAGTTTCAGTTTCTTTAAGCTAATGAGTTGTTTACTTTCTAAGCTTAAATAGCACCATGTTGGATGGAAGGTTTAGACCGCCTTATAACATCCTGTGTCTTAATGGCCTTTCTTGTAAGATGTTCTTTTGAACACCCTACATCTTAATAACGAGCTTCCCTTCAAGATGGATGGTTTATAACAGAGGAAATTCCTACAAAACAATGAGACAGCAACTATGAGTATAAATTATCATCAAAATAATTTATACAGAGCCAAGTGGTGGTGGCGTACACCTTTAATCCCAGCACTCGGGAGGCAGAGCCAGGCAGATCTCTGTGAGTTTGAGGCCAGCCTGGGCTACAGAGTGAGTTCCAGGAAAGGCTCCAAAGCTACACAGAGAAACCCTGTCTCAAAATATATATATATATATATATATATATATATATATATATATATATATATATATGGCACTTGGTGAGAAATGATAAATTTGCAAGAAAAAAAGTCCAGTTGTGAAGTTCAGGAAAGAGTCTTGCCAATAGTATCTTTAAACTGTATTTATAATTTTTTTTCTGAATGTCAACAAATCTAAAGCTCATTCAATTTGCATATTCATTACTGTGTCCTTAATCTCTTAGCTTATATGTTTAATTATTAGTGTTGTTTTGTGTGTGGGCAGTGTGTGCATGCATGTTGGGAGGGCACAGTGTGCATTCCAGGGTACTTTGTGGCAGTGAAAGTCCAACATTTGGAATCATCTCTCTCCTTTCTGCTTTACTCAGGTTCTGAGAAAGAAACTTGGTTTGCCATGCTTGTGTTGTAAACACCTCTGCCCATTGATCTGTCCCAGTAGCTCAGTTGGTCATTTCCTTTTTTGTTTTATTTTCTTTTTAGATATGTATGTACAGAGGGAGGGGTATGGGGATGCAGTACCTCTGGCTACCATAAGAGGACACACGATCCCCCGGAGCGGGCATTATGGATGATTGTGAACCATTGGGAATGATCACTAGGAACCTAACTTGGGTTCTTTCTTAGGTACTGAGCCGTTTCTCTAGTGCTTCGGTTTTTTATTTTAATGAAATCAGACTTCTGTTCTGAAAAATCTTATAAAAACATTTTATAGTATCAATAGAAAATGATATTGTAATTCAATCTTAACAAATGACATCAAAGAAAATATACAACTTTCACAATTAGAAATACAATCCTTAAAAAACTATCTAAAGATGCCAGAACTTTTTCTATAAATTAGTGTAATGGGAGCTCAAAATGACGACCTTTCTACCTTGACTTTGGCCAGATCCCCAAAGGCTGTGAATTAGGCAGCAGGTACCAGGTATTCATACATCTTGTAGTGAGATGTTAGTTCATCTGAGAAAGAGCATGAAAAACAATTCTTGGGTCCTATGAGGTCAACCCCACCCAACCCCAAATGTTCAAAAGGTGAAGACTGAGTGGTCTCAGAGGGGTTTCCTTGAACAGGTTGTCAGTGAGTTATTCTCAGCCCCCAGGGACAGAAAAAAATGATTTCTTCCATATAAACCCAAACAAAGGGGACTTCTAAAGGGCTCATTAAGTATCCTAGGTGACACAGAGGACTGATATTTGAAAGAAAAAAAACCACCTGAGCACTTTGAAATTAAGAGCCTGTCCTATGGGGTTGCATAGTTCCATCTTTGGAGACAAGATCAAGGAAGCATGTGATATGGGGGAGGATTTAATTTCAAAGATGTCAGTAATTTCATTAAAATGCCAATGCAGTGAATATTCCAATAAAAGACAAAACTCTGTCAGACACAGAATTCTTCTGGTACATTGAAAACAAAGTTTTGGGAAAATCAAAACTAAAATCATGGCATCAATTACACCATGTAAATTATTACTTAAAAAATACAACTAAAGGATTAGAGTTGATTTCATGCAAACTGGCATGATATACTACAATGATGTGGAATTTTTAAAATCTACTTGTTGAATATGGCTTCACACTATATAACACAATTATTGAATAAACACTCGGGGAATGGTGAGTACAAGTTTAAACCTAAAGAGAAAGTTGTATAACTGGCAGTAACTGATTGGACAAACAGACAGAGCAGGCTTAAGTTCTCAACTAGAGAGCAAAGACTGGTACTGGATCATCTGCCCCCCACCCTAAACAAGTGTTGGTTTTTGTTGTTGTTGTTGTTGGTGGTGGTGGTGGTGGTGGTGTGTTTGTTTGTTTTATTTTGTTTTTTTAATGAAAAAATGTCCCCCATCGTCTCAAGCATTTGACGATTAGTCTGCAGTAGGTGGCGCTGTTCAGGGAGGTTCAGGAGGAAGAGCCTTTCTAGAGGCAGTATCTCACTGGAAGCCTGCTTTTGTACTTGTGATTGACATGTGAGCTCTCAGCTTCCTATCCTGCTGCCATGCCTCTTGCTTGCTGCTATGCCTCCCCTTAATGGTGGACTTGTTCCTTTGGAACTAGAACTCCAAATAAATTCTTGCTTTTATTAGTTGCTTCTGATTACAGTGTTTTATCACAGCAACAGAAAAATAACTAAGGAAATGAGACTATAACCTGAACACATTAAATGAACAGCAGAGCCAGGATCTATTTCCTCATCAAGCTTGCAAAGCTACCTATACATGGTCATATTTCAAAATAAATCTAAAACCCTAACCATATCACTATTTTAAAATGCTTGCAGTATAAGTTAATTATTTACTATAAACATCTATACTATTAAAAATAATTTTATTTTACTTAAAAAAATGTTCCACCAATAATCTCTCATGCATGGGGGCCAGAAATAGTATCTAAAGCCAAAAGAAAAAAATTGCAATAAATAAAACAATGTCTCAGAAAGAATTCTGAAAGAAACAGTTCTCTTAAGTTGGATGTGTATTTACAGGAAGTCATGTATTATAGGAGAGGGGCTATATCTGATTTACCTTAGACACATTATTAGAATCTTCAAGTGAACATATAGGGTAACAGATACTTCCAAACAGTGTTAAAAATGAAACCTTCCTGGTGGAATTGTGGCTATTCCAGACCACTTTGGATACATGCATTAAAATTTACTAATATATCAGTTATCTCTCCAGTAGGAAATTTATGCTTTCTTATCCCTTGAAGCTAGTAATGCACTTGTGTCTCGTTTTAAACAAAAGAAATCATCATGTTACCTTTGGGTGTTAAGATAGCTTATCACTGATAGTCAGTTCTCATGCAACAGCTGTGTTCTCTCAGGTCTCCATGAACAATTAAGTAGCACATGTTAAATCACTGCTGCTAGAAGAAATATAGTCTTATGTTCCTATGAGCCTCTAGTCACATATTGTCATCAATTAACCAGTGCCACCAGGGACACTTGTTTTATGTGTGTTTAAAGATAGTTAACTGGTGTCTTCATACAGACATACAGCACAATTAGTGGTATTTGGCTTTTGAATCTTTCTTTTTTTTTTTTTTTAATTTTTTTTGGTTTTTCGAGACAGGGTTTCTCTGTGTAGCTTTGCACCTTTCCTGGAACTCACTTGGTAGTCCAGGCTGGCCTCGAACTCACAGAGATCCACCTGGCTCTGCCTCCCGAGTGCTGGGATTAAAGGCATGCGCCACCACCGCCCGGCGCTGAATCTTTCTTTATAAGACAAAGAAAGCCAATGATGATTTGACATGTCTTTGACTAGAACAATTTGTCTCTAAATTACTTTGATCTCTATCCTGACAATAGGCTATCTACATTTTCATATTGGCTATCATCTAGTGGATCTATAAATTTCATAGTTTTGCCACACTTTGTGAATATTTAGAATCCATTAGTGTTGCCAAATACCCTCATCTTCTTTTCCTGGAAAAGTTATTGACTTTTTAACTTTGAACTCAAGGACATCAACCCCAATTCATGCCTGAACAAATTTACCTAACATACACATTTTCCGCCCCCCTAAGGCACATGGCAGCCTCCTTGTGGTTAGCAATACTGCACAGCACTATGCTATGGGACATTTTCGACAGCAAATCCCCAGCAAAACTCATGCACAAGTGTGGAAAACTGGCATTAAATGAAACTGGAAAGGGAACACTTGTTTACATATGAGAGATGAAAAAAGAAGGTGGGGCTTCACATTTGATTTCAGCCATAAAGTTTCATCCTCTGTGCATGTCTGTAAATGGTCTTGAAAGGACTGTGAATATTGAGTTGGTACTTAAGAAATCAGTATGGAAGTCAATTTACACATACACAGATTCTGAAATGAATGGGGATAAACTGAGAGTATTAATCTTGACCAGGAATGTTACAGTTACTGGCTGTTTCATTAACCCAGCCAGTGCAGAGAACTCAGCCAAGCATGGATGAACAAGCAGCCTGTGTCAACAATAAACTTTGAAGGACTTAAGTCTCTCATATCTTTGAGTTTGGGTTACTGCAACAGAAACTTATTTTCCCTTACTTACAGACCCCGTGACTTAAAAGTTCAAATATGAAATATAACAATTACATTTACAGATTCGGAGCAAGAAATAAATAGAATGTTTGTGGAAGAAGGCACAAGAGACAAAGTGGTTCATCATCAATGGTCAAGATCAGAGTAGAAATGACAGTTTCCACTGAATATATTTTTAAATATTTCAAAGTGCATATTCTTTTAACTTAGAAAGATAATAAAATTACAAAGTCTAAGATAACAAAACTTAAAGGGTATTAGCAATTTAATTTTCTGTTAAAATGGAGATACATTAGCTCCTACTACAGTGAAAATTTCACTAGAAATATATCATTTACTTATTTATGTATAAGATTAGTTTGATATTCTTGAAAGTTTAATCACTATGGATTATTACTTTGTAGTGAACATCAATTTCATTCTTTTTACATAAACTCAAAAGAATTAAAAGAGGAACACAGCCGTGGGAGGATAGTTAAGAGGACAGCAAAGCCCTGGTGAGTCCAGCTTGCTCTCGATGGGTACCAAGTCCATGTAGCTCGTCTTTCTAGATCGCCAGGATACACTAAAAAGTCTCAGGGGTAAGATGATTGACTTTTGAAATTAGTTATTCGGTACCTGGAACTCAACAGTTGAGAGCCCTGACTAATCTTCCAGAGGACCCAGATTCAATTCCCTGCACTCTCGTGGTGGCTCATAACCATCTGTAACTCCCCAGTCCAAGGGAATCTGATGTCCTCTTCTGACCTCTATGGGCACTAGACATAAACATACATAAGAGCAAACCACTCATACACACAAACTAAGACATCAATTTTAAAAATAATGGTGATTTATACTTTATGTATGAAAAAAGGGTCTGTTTTTGAGAAAGTCATTCATCCAAAAAATTTAGAGTAAACTATATATTATATATGAATATTTTCTCAGATATTCTGTGAATTCCATTTTAGCTTTTAAGTTCACTTTTAACTGACAGATGAAAACATAAAATGGCACATTGTGGTTCCACATCATGTTTTGATACATGCATACACTCTGCAATTTTTAAATCATTTGTGTTTATCTCCTTCATTTCTTTATGGTGATAATTTCAAAATCCTCTCTTCTAAGTTTTGAAATGCATAATACATTATTTTTATTTACAACCCCTCTGAGGTGCAATAGCATTGTCAGAAAGCATCACTCTTTTCTTACTGGAATCCACTACCACTAATCAATCTTTGCCCCTCCCGCCCTTACTCCTACTGCCCCCGGCCTCTAGAACGAACACTCTACTCTCAGCTTCTACAAGACCTGATTTTTTAGATTCAACCAATGAGTTACAGCAGGCAGTATTTACTTTTCTGTTCCTGGCTTATATCGTTTAACACGGTTTCCAGTTATGTCTGTGCTTCTTCAATGTTTTATGAAACGATTTACTCTTTTTATTGCTGAAGATACTTCAATTCATATATGTCCTATATTTTCCTTTTCCATGCATCAGCTGACAAATACTTGGGCTGTTTTCATTTCTTAGCTACTGTGGATAGCATTGTCATGAACAGGGGAGAGCTGGTGCAACTGTTGTAACTGAAAATTGAAGGTGACCCTAGCATTACAGAAAACATTTTGAAAAAAAAAATCCCAGTATTTTTCTACCCTAACACTCATTCATCTAAAAAATTTCCTACCCAAAACATATGTATTATAATCTTGCTCTCTTGTCTACCAGTATGCAGAGTCATTGAGTACAACTTGAGTGCTCAGATATAATTGTCATTTTATATTTTAGCTTGGCACAAAAAAAAAAACCACCAAATGATTTACTGATATATTTTCATCATAGCTTGATGTCATTCTTGTATTTGTGAGTCTTGGCCTTGTTTTCAGAATACATGTGTCAAAATTATACATATTTAAATATGAGTGATAGTCATGTAATAGAAGTTTATATATAGGTATAAGTGGTGGCTAATCTTGGCTGTCAACTTGGTTACAACTGAAATTAACTAAAACCAAAGCAACTGGGCATACCTATGATGGACTTTCCTTGGTTCGCTTTGAGGTGGCAGACCCACCCTAAATCTGGGGCACCCCTTCTGTTGACAACCCACATAAAAGGACGAGGAGGAGGGAAAGTTTTGCTTTTTGCCTGCTTGTCCTTACTTTCACTGGCAAGTTCCTCTCCTGCTGCTGAGGCATTCCTTCACTGGTGTTAGAATTTAGTTCTTCAGCTTCCAGCATGGACTGAAAGCTGGCAGGTCTCTAGGACCTCCCTGGAACTTTGGCACCAGATTGGGACTGCTGTCCTATCTGGTCTCATGGACTGAACAATTACCACATCCCTGGCCTTTCTGTCAAGAGCAACCCAGTAATCAGCACTCCCTCCACAGATTCTGCATCAGCTCCTGTCTCCAGGTTCCTGTCCTGTTTGGGTTCCTGGATTGGATTGCCTCAGTGGACTGTGTGATTCAGGATATGAAAGTCAAATAAACCCTTTCCTCCCCAAGTTGCCATTGGTCATGGTGTTCCACCACAGCAGTATTAAACCTAAGACAGTATATAAGATTATAGTTTAGAAAACAGCATACACATATGTCTGTATTTATAATATTTATTCATGGTTTCTATATATGGTAAAAAGAGTCACTGAATATATTAAATTATTTTTACATTGTACAAGGGAAAAAAATCAACTTAGCACAACTTAACACCTTGGAAAGCTAAAGGAAATGGTTCCTATCTCCACACTGAAAAGCCAAGTTGAATTTGATTATTTGGAAATGTGGTTTATCATTCTTGAACTCCCACCAACAGTTCTGCCCCTTGGCTCTGGACGGTTTGTCATACATACCGAATTATATATACCACACAATCAAGTAAAAAGCTGTCTCATACCATATTCTAGCTAGAAAATTCCCCTCTCAATTTTTACATTATTCCCGATTTTATATGTAATCAATGAGGAGAAAGGCTTAATTGTTAATTAACAAATAAGTAGGAAATCTCATCTCAGTTTGTTGAAATACAAAAAGTGCTCAAAAGGAATCTTCAAATGGCATTAGAGCAAGGGTGAAATTCAGTCCCTACTTAGCTTGTGCCAACTGAAGACAATAGTAAGCAAAGTATTTGGTACCTCAGTCCCTGTAAGGTAAAGCTGCAATTGCCTAGTAACGTTATAAAGTGACAAGCTTTGTGATGACTCTCCACTCAGTGACACAATGTGGATTTTACCTAAGCAGGTTTACCCTTCTGCTGCTGACTCACTAGCTGCAACCCAAATTCTCTACTCAATTTTAAATCCATAATATGGGGAGGAGGGTATAATTGTCCTGCTGTGACTACCACATAAAATCACAGACTGCTTCTGGTTAAAGCAGGATGATTCCTGTCTAGTTGTTCGTTATTCCATGCAATTAATAAAGGTGATCCCTCGATTAGGTGTTCACCTGCAGTCGAGTCTAACCACACCATGGTTGAAAAAAAAAAAAAAAAACCTCAAGTCTGTAGAGGAAAGAAAAGCACTAGGTAGATTAACGGAGGGTAAGTAGTAAATAGTAAAGCATTTTTAGAGCAAAAATTTCTGTACGGCAAATATGACAGTGGTTAGCAGAGGTTGTCCATTTTGAAATAACGGTTTTCCTCAGAGGGACTGATTTTTAATGGAGGAAATGATATAATTAAATAATATTGGTTATTATCCTTTGCATATATCATGGATCATGCAAGGAGGATGTATAATAACCCCCATTCAGTCATTAATCCACTTGTTCAACCAATCATCCTTTATTTTAGGTTTATTTATGCATACTTAAAGAGTGCACAGTGATAACTTTAAATATGTACAGTGTATCAAAGTCGGCTCTCTGTAGTTGCAAGGCCATTGGCATCCTCCAGAGCAAGTGACTCAAGAGGAGTAATATGGGTGCTGTGATGTGGCTCTGGAAGTCATATTCCATCAGTTCAACAATACTCTATTGGCTACAGCAGTCCGCACCATCCAGTGTGGAAGTGGGCTGTATGAAAACATGACCACAGCAATCTACAGATAGAATTAAAGGTTAGCTGCTGGAACTGGTAAGAACCAGGTTGCACTGTTCAGAAGTAAGGGTTCTCACTGGTATATAAAGTCAGATAATTTTAAGCAGCAGCTGTTATGTCTTATTTAGTATTTTAGGAAATTATTTACATTGCTATGTTAAAACGGAATGTTAACGCAATGATGGAAACCAGAGACATCTGCTGTCTTTAGCTGAAATTTGAAGTTGCTGCAATAATTATTGAATGAAGAAATCTGTTTAGGTTCAAGTCCCAGTGAGAAAGAGTAGCCATGGAATTTGTTCATTGGGTATTTGAAAGGAATATATATATATACAGAGTAAGGAAATCTCCACAGAGGTACATTTGGAAAACAGATACATATGGGACATGTTTACATAAGAAGAGAAAAGGACATGGTGTGGGGGGATCTAAGTTTCCTTTTAAACATAAGGTTGACACTTTCATTCATTAGGTCCTCAAGGAGAATGTAGCCTAGGAACCTGATTATGTAAATGTACAATTCAGAGCTGGTAATTAAAGCCAGAACTACCCAAGTTGTTGTTTTTTAGGGAGTCAATGATAGCTGAAGTCACTTTCACCATTAATATAGTAGACTCCTTTTTACAGAGCACAGTTCAGTGCATGAGAGAAGTCCTATACCTGCTGAAATAAAGAAGTTTTGCCAATTCTGTGGGCTTATATTAGTCCTTTCTTTAGGAAAAGGAAAAGAAAAAAAAGGTGCTCTTTAAAAAAAGGGGAACAGGGTACAATATCCTCAGAAGACATTTGCTGTATTAATCAAAGAAACAATGTTCAAACCTTCGGAACCGTTAAACTGGAGAGTGGATTTTATTTTATTTTATTTTATTTTATTTTAAATGTCTTAATTGAGAACTACATCAATAGTGGTGTTTTAAATGATATGTTTTTCAGCGAGGGTGAAACTCATTTCTCAGAATTATGAAGTACTTAATGGAAGGTAGCTAAATAACAGGTTCAGAGGAAACTCTTCTACCAGGATGCCTTTCTCATTAAGCAATGGCTCTCTCCATTCTCTCTGCCCCACTAGAAGAGATGAATGGGATTCTGGGTTGTGTTGGGTGACAGAAAATAGTTAAGATGCATCCTCAAACACTAATTGTCCAAGCTGTGTATTTTTATTACACTCATTTATTCAGACATGGGTGTGGCAGACCATGTATTCGCTGCTGAACACCATTCTCTTGTCTTCCTGACGGGATTCTTGCTTTCCTATAAACCAGCTGTGCCACCACTCCATCACAGTTAATAAAGTGGTTTAATCTACTGTATACCTTAAATCACCCAATCTCATCAAATGTTAATATTGGCGTCTTTGGTGCTCTCACTATGAAAAGAAACTAAGTATGAATAAATTTCCTGTCAAAGCAGAGCAACTGTCAACCAAAGATGCAGGATCAGCCATGACCGCCACTTGAGAAAAGTGAGACTTTTTTTTTTTTCCTGTCTGACTTTTTCATTTCAGTTTTAAAACACAGAATCTAGGGTAAGAAGTTTGGGTTTTCAAAAATCTTTCTCTATGGCTGGGGTTGTAGCTCAGTTGGTACAGTGTTTTCACAACATGTATGAAGTCCTGTGTTTGATCCCTGACACTGAATAAACAGGGCATAATGAGGCAAAACAAGTTTAAGGTCATCCTTAGATGCAAAGTGAGTTGGAAACCTCCCTGGGATTAATGGGGACCTGTCTCAAAACAAAACAAAAATGTCCTCCATTCTTTAAGGACAAATGCTGGCATATTTCTATTTGATTCAATATATAATCATCATCATCATCATCATCATCATCATCATCGTCATCACCATCTACCCTTTCTTCATTTCAGCCTCAAAATGTGTAAGACCAAATTTCCCCTGATGAGCTTATCCTACAGCTGGATCCCTGTATGTTATTGCTAGATTTTAGCCCGCCAGCCTTGAAAGGTTGGAATGGGTTTTGATTTGCCTCTCCGGAAACTTAATCAATAGTCACGTTATTTGCACCAGGGCTGAAGAGATGGCTTAGCAGTTACACACTTGTTGTTCTTCAAGAGGACCCTGGTTCAGTTCCCAGCACCCACCTATATCAGATAGCTCACAATAGGTTGTAACTCCAGTTCCAGGGGATACATCATCCCCTTCTGACCCACCAGAGTAAGACATTCAAACACATATAATAAAACAAATAAATCTTAGTAATCGCATTTTATATTAACAAATTATTATGTATCTATTGCATGCTGTGTACATGGGCTATAAAGATGGCTAAGATTCACACATGGACTTTAAGAACTCAGATAATGTGGGTAGGATCCCTTCTAATCCCATTGCTGCTAAACTGGTCTCACTTAATAGCTTTCTTATCTCAACTCTTTCACTTCTGATTTATCCTAAATTTCACTGCCATGTTGATTTCAGAAAAAAAAAACTATTCATATGCTACATTCTTTCTAAAAAATTATAATGTCTATGCTTTCTCTGCAAAATTATATTATGTGTTTTTACTGAGTACTCAAGACACTTGATAATATGCTCTTTATTGTTACTTTGTAACCCTCCGTGCACTTCCCCGGGTCCTCTGTTCCTTCTAATCCTCTGTTCCTTCTAAACTAGCCCACATGCTAGTCCCACATGAGTCATATGTACCCAGCTATCCAGCCTCAGTTCACATTGTTTTCCTTGCTAGGAACGAAACTTCCTTACACTAAAGATTTCTCAGTGAAAGAACACACAGCTTAATGATACACAGCATTTAAAGTATTATTATTTATCAAATAAAGCATATTGGTTTAGTTTTAAGTATGAATTCTATTTTTAAGGTACATGCAATCTAAAGAAATAGAATACATACTTCACAGTTAATAGTTTGTGTTTATCAGCTACCTTCCTCTGTGAATTATATGTGAAGCTACGACTTAAATATATATATATATATATATATATATATATATATATATATATGTTCTGCACCATGTTATCATGAATGAAATAAACTATATAACTATATTGATCATTTTATTTCTGCTGATATAATAGAAGACTTCGTACTTTCTAAATCTGGCTAAGAGTTAAATGTGAAATATCAGTTGTTATTACTAATCGTATTCTTTACTAACGTTTGACCACTATACTCAGAATTGCAGCATTTGGGGTTTCAAAGAGGCCTGACAAATACTCCGAAAAAGTAATGGAGATGCAGAGAATTGTGGAAAGGCACATAGATAAGAATTGAGGGTGTGCCTTTTGGTCTTGGGTCCTGACTAGCCAGTAATAGTGCCACACCCTAATAGGCACAAACTATATTAATGTGTGTATATGGTAGGGAGACACATGAAGCAATATTACTCCCCACCACTACTCATCTCTAGCTAAGATATGTATAACAACAACCTATCTCTTTTAGTGATATAAGAACAAAGGTGCTTGCGGCCATTCCAGATGACCTGAACTCAATCCCCAAAGCACACATGGTAGCAGTAAAGAACCCACTCCTGAGGTTGTCCTCTGATCTCTAAGTGCATTTTATGATCATGTGAACCCACAAATATAAACATACATGAACACACATAAAAATAAAATGTAATGAAAACAAGCTTTTTAAAAAATTTTCATAAAATCCATACAAAGCAGATTCTGTTATCAAGTCCAGTATAGAGATCATTTGTGAGGATCTGAAAGTAGTGAACTTTCTCAAGGGTATGTATTTCCTTTTAAGCACCATTTTTCTTCCCAAAAAAATCTTACCTGTTTCCTTCTCCAAAAGTGAACATCCCATGTCTGTAGGAGCTCCTGGTTCTTATTTCTAATACGAAAAGCAAAGGAAAATGGTTTGCCCTCATTATTCCTTGAACAGCCAATCAGTTTCAAAGGCAAAAAAAATATCTTAATCATAATACAAACTTATAGAAGCTAAGCAAGATTCACACAAGCTCCATTTTGGAATACCCATAATCTCAGTAACACAAACATGCTCATTCTTCTTCTCAAATATCTGCCTATGAGAGGCACACTTCCCGTCTCCTTCCTAGTTCTTGATTCATCTGGCTTAGGAAGAGGATGACAGAAGATCAGGAGCTATGTGAAAATTCTGGACATGAACTATCTTTCTTCTCTCTGTGTGTCTCTCTGTGTTTCAGTCTCTCTCTGTGTCTGTCTCTCTGTGTGCATATGTGTGTGTGTGTGTGTGTGTGTGTGTGTGTGTGTGTCCATTCTTCCCACCCCTGTTCCCTAATTTTCCCCCTGGGTTCCTGGTTTCTAGTGTCTGGTTCACAGTCCCTCACACTGCATTTTCCACTATGCAAAGATGCATCGGGTTTTAAGAAAACCATTAAATCTACCAAACACTCCCGTCTTTGAAATTTTTTGATAAATGGGAATAGTGTTAATACTATGGAAAAAAAAAAAAACTCCAACCAACAAAGTGTTTCTTGACACATGAAATTCTTGGGCAGAAAGACAGAATATGTGAATGAGTCAAACCAGGAATGACCACCCAACACCTTTAATTAAAAGAGAACAACATGATAAACAGATCAATAAAGGTACGAGTAGAATAACATCCTAATAATCCTCAAGGCAAGCTTAAGCTTCTAAAGCTTGTGCATTATGTGTGTTTCTGAGAAAGGAGGAATTTCACTAAAATTAGCCAAGTGCTACTGCATTTCTGCATACCAGGTTCAATAACAAGAGCTTTGTACAGTCTATTTGTAAGGCAGACATTTGATTCCCCAAAGGCTGTCTTGGGTTGTCTTTGTCCTTCCACAGCCTTCTGCCCATTCCTTACAAAATTCAGTCTTATCCACAGCCTTATCTACCTAAGAAGTTACTGAAAAGGAAAACTAAAGCTGTCATGGCAGTGATTGGGACAGTCTTTCTCCTCAATAATAAAAATAACTAATAGTCTGGGTGCTTACAATATGCACTAAACTGGACAAACACCTCTGTTTTTAAGACATCATTCAATTTTCACAGTGGCCACATAAAGCGATGGCTATTTAAACTGTATTTTCATAAGAAAACATTATACAGAAGTTAACACCCAGCTGTGGAGCATTGAAGCTCATATTCAAAGTGTTATCTTTTTCTAGCCTATGCTATATTAGCCTAGCTGCAGCCCCTGTTCTTGCTCCTAGCTTACAGCTCTAGGAAGTGAAGTGAAGCAATCTGTGCTCAGCCTTGAATTGGGCTACTATATTGTACAAGTCTGCATATTCACTTCTGAATGTTAGAGGTCTTTAGACTAGAAACCAGGAACCCAACGAAGACCAGGAGATGAGAGGGAGGAAAGGGGAGGAAAGAGGGAGGGAGGGAGAAATGAAAAGAGATAGTTAGGTCTCCAAAATCTCCACACAGCACAAGATCTTGTGACTTCCTCTTCCTAAACCAACTTTGCCCAAGCTGTTCTTCAGGTCCTCAATATTCTTCCAATAATTCAATGAATTGCCTACTTTGTTGTGTTTTTACATTAGAAACAATCCACATAACTTATTGGCATGATTTATAAAATAATCATTAGGATACTTAATATAACAAATTATTAGCATGTACAAGTAGATTATTAAAAAATGCTATCTTAAGAAGAATATTATCTATAAGTAAAATCAAAGTTACACCATGTGGTTGTTTTACTGTCTCTGGGTGAGCATGCTCAAGATTCACTAAAAACAACAAAATTATTCATGACCTATTTCAGAAAGCTGTATATCAATTATAAGTGAATTTAGATGGCTGGTTTTGACAATGGTGTTCAAGTGAGAAGCAAATACAAGAGAGTTGAATTAAAAAATTTGAACCACAGTAGTTAAGGGCACTGGCTGCTCTGGTAGAGGACCTGGATTCAGTTCTCAATACCCACATGGAAGATCACAACCATCTACAACTCCAGTTTCAGAGGATCTGACACCCACTTCTGTCTTCTATGACACCAGGCATACAGGCATGCATGTGGTGCACAGAAAAAAATGTACAAGCAAAACACTCATGTACATAAAATAAATTAAAATTTTTGAGATAAATGGTCATATTTTCTATCTTCCTTCTGTGAAACATGAATTTAGCTTTTTATTGTGTAAAAGTGATCAATATTATAATACAGTATAATGACTTGGCACAGATCACAGTTTAAAATTACTATTTTTACACTGAGTACAAATTATATTTTACCCTGTGCTCAGATTGGAATAAATTGCAACTAGTTATCTGAAATAGAAAAGTATCCTAAAGACCCACCGCACACGGCGCTTAGCCGGGTGCCACTGATGCCCCCAAACAAAGAGCATCGGCCTACGGGCCATTGGTCAAGAGATATTCTAACCCAATTGCCACCTTCCATTTTCTCACTCTGATCTAGTCACTATAAATCCCCACTGCTGCACCCTGTTCACAATCTGTCACTCTTCACTCACAGCCTGGTTGATCTGAGTGCCAAGCACTGATGTCAGCTGTTGGCAGGCCTCCAAGACTGTCTTGATTCACACACTCTCCTTTCTGACCAATCTCTTTCTCCCTCAGAGTTCCTTACTTTCCATTTCTAAGCCCCACTCAATTGGTTCAGAGGATGACTGAATCCAACAATAACCATAAAGATCCTCTGTCTATAGGAGCTACAATTTCCCAATTCTCCTCAGGTGTTTTAGAGAAAAAAACATCATAGAAATAACTAGGAATTCAATATAGGATTCAGAAACATGGTTTTTATATCCAAAGGTTTAAAAGAAGATACAACCTCTAACCCAAAATATATAAACTATCATAATAATTCACAAAATTAAGTCACATAGCATTTGTGTTATTGAATAGGCTTGTTAAAAAAAATATCCTGCCTGCTCCACATACCAATTATTATACACTGACGTGGATGAATTTTCCTGGCTTTAATCATGGTGCTTGCTCTAAAGTTCTTTTACTACATGTTTATTTCAGGAATTTAGGCTTACAAAAGTGACTTCAAGCAAAGTTCTAAAAATAGAAATATACTGAAAGCCACATATGTAGCTTAAAATTTTCTAGTATGTTCATTTAATTTGTAATTATTTAGTAATATATTTTTATTTAACTCCATTTATCAAAATATTATTTCAATAAATAACATATAATTACAGAGATAATGTAACTTTTGAAACTAAGTCTCTGAAGTTTTCCATGTGTGTACAGCTACCATACATCTCAGGAGGTGCAAGTTACACATGGCATGTGTACTCAGTAGCCACATAAGATGAGTTCATTCCCTGACAACACAACCATAGAGAAATGCATGATTTCATGAACTTCCAATGGGAAGAATTATTTGTATAATGAGGATACATTCTTACCTCAATTTTTTTTAAAATTACGTATTTGTGTGCCTGTGGGTTTGTGCACTTGAGCTGAGTGCCTACCGAGTTCAGAAGATGGTGACAAATCCCTTGGATCAGGAGTTACAGGTGGCTGTGAGCTGCCTGCTGTGGGTGTTGAGAACCAAGGCTGGATATTCTGCAAGAGCAGTATGTGCTCTTAACCCTTGAGACATCTCTTCTGCACTCCCTTATCTAAATTTAAAATATTTAGTATTATTGTATTTGTGTCTAAGTGTCAGGGTCATGCATATGTGTGGGTACTGGCACACGTGTGCCATGGCATAGATGCAGAGGTCAGTAGAACTTTGTCTCTTTCTACTGTGGGTTACAGGGATTGAATTCAGTCCTCAGACTTATGAGGGCTTTTACCTATTGACCCACCTAACCGGCCAACAATATTTTCTTAAAGGAAAATAAGACCCAATCTAGAGGATAACCTCAAGTGGTAAAGTGCTTGTAGACCAAGAGGACTTGCATTTAGAACTCCAGTGCCCATGTAAAAGCTGGATGTGGGGGTACACATCTGTATCCCTAGTTCTGCGGGTGGGGGTAGGAAGAGACAAGAGGAGCTTAGTGTCAGCTACTGATGGGTGATGGTGCTCTATATGCTGTGAATGTGTTGCTCTGACTGGTTAATAACTAAAGTGCTGATTGGCCAGTAGCCAGGCAGGAAGTATAAGCAGGACAAAGAGAGAGGAGAATTCTGGGAAGTGGAAGGCTGCATCAGGAGATGCTGCCAGCCGCCACCAGGAGAAGCAACATGTAAAGATACCGGTAAGCCACAAGCCACATGGCAAGGCATATATTAATAGAAATGGGTTAATTTAAGATATAAGAACTAGATAGCAAGAAACCTGCCATGGCCATACAGTTTATAAGTAATACAAGTCTCTGTGTGTTTATTTGGGTCTGAGTGGCTGCGGGCCTGGCAGGGACTGGAAATAATTCCAACTACAAGCTATCTTAGCAAAATACATAAGTTCCAGGTTAAGTGAAAGGCCCTGTCTCAAAAATGAATAAATAAATAAATAAATAAATAAATAAATAAATAAATAAATAAGGTGGAGAGAAAGCAAAGCAGAAACCTGATGCTCACCTATGTTCTCCACAAGCATACATACATATATGCACACACATACATCCATGCACACACATATACACACATACAAACATACATACAGACACAAAGCTCATGCCAATTAATATTCTCAATCAAGTTAAACAATATAGTTCATATTAAAACAACTACTCATACAGTCTAGGTTAACTAGTATCAATATGCAAACACAGCCAAAACATTTGCATTATTATTGATGCTAGATAACAACTTGAGAAGTTCTCATTCAAGGCATCCATCTGGCTACATGTTTCACATAATGCTGTCCCAGCTTTCACTGTGGAAATACGTCCCTGAAATGAGAGATGACAGTTTAATGGAACAGTGTATATGCAATGAGAAGAACATACAACAAGTCATTAGAAAGAGTGTATTTTCAATTCCGTTTGCAATTTCAGGGATGACAAAACATTTCCACGAATTCTTGTTTCCTTAATTAACTTTTTATGCTCTCCCTCCTTCCTTTATCTCTAAGCAACTCCAAATTTAATGAGAATTGATCCCATCACAAGAGTTTTCTAAGTTGAAAACCCAGTTTTTAAAGGTCATTTTAGAAAATGCTTTAAATCTATAAGAAAAAAGTTCTAACATTAATTTTTAAAAGCCAAAAGCATAATGTCATGTGACTTATGAACCACCACCAACAATTATGTATACATTTATTCATTTGTTCATGCAATTGGCATTAAATAGGATATATGTGTCATATGGTGTACATGGAAGAAAAAAATTAAAAACATGGAAAAAATTTGTACTCTATCAGAAGAGCTCCAACTGTGCACACTATGTATTCAGAAGCCATAAGGGTACTTGAAGAAGTAGCTATAGATCATTTGGAAGAGCATCAAGAAAACACCTAAGCCTCCTTGAGTTGTATGGTCAACTCCAAAGACACAGGACTGAGCCTGAAAGGTTAACTAGAAATTTCAGAGGCAGAGTAAGGGAGATGGGCAAACTGGCAATGGTACTTGAAAGAACTCAACTCTCAAAACAGTCCTACTTACAGCGCATTGGAGAGTTGATAGAGAAAAAAAAAGAAAAACGAAGCTGTAGGGTTATGCAGAAACAGATTGTGAAGGGTCTGGCACATCCACTGGATGTGCAGCTCCTGGCGGCAGGTTTTAGGCATGAAGGTGGTTTAATATGCTGTGTATGCATGGCATTTGTTTATATACTGTTGCTCGATCAAAACACCTGAGACTGAGCACTGTATAAGGAGAGGGATTCGCTTACCTCATAGTTTGGAGGCCGAAACTTCAAATAGCATTGTGCTGGCTATTGTAAGTGGCCTACATTTGTATTCTATTATAAAGGATGGCAACACAGCAACAATGCATGTAAGCTAGGGAGATCACATGGAAACAGCAACCCAGAAAATGACAAACAGACCAAGGGAAGGGAAGTATTCAGCTTGCGTGAAAACCTTCTCAGAAGAATTAGCCAGGAACCAAACAAACTACATCAAGTCTTCCTGAGAGAAGTGACCCCAGGGACCAAATTGTACCCCAATGAGATCCACCTCTCACAGGTTGTGTTACCCCTTAGTGTGCTGCCATGATAAGAACCAAGCTCTCACTACAGGAGCCCACGAGAGACAAACTCTACCATGCCATCCATAGTATGTATCATCAAAATTACTCTCCTTAGTCAGGGGCTACCACACTCCAGAGTGATGCTAGAGAAATGAAAACTCATCGACAGCTTGGCACGCTTTAGAAACTGGTGATGGACAGTTACTGATCATCGAGAAATGAAAGGATAATTTCATATTACAGAAGGTTTTTTGATGGAGAAAAGAAAATAGACATCAGTACCATACATCGATATGGAGAGTTATAAGAATATATGCCAAATTTCAGACATTCTCTGTGTCAGGTCTTGTACTTATTATCAGAATTAAGAAATTTAACCTTCAGGAGAACCATATGAAGTAACTTCTATGAAAATCCTAACTTGAGTTCTGTAGAAACAGAAAGACAGAGGGTAGAGCATGAGGTATAGATGAAAAAATTTGGACCAGCCAGATCCAAACAGGAATCCTACTGTGTTATTTTTTTTTTCGTTTGTTTCTAGGATGACCAAGTGCCAACAGCAGTGCATGGCTCATCAATTGCATAGATTGATGACCAGGCTGTGCTAGGTCCTTCCACATGCTCCTGATCTACCTCACTGCACACAATGTGCCCCCCAAAGGCCAGAGACATTTGTAACTGAAGATGAACAACTTGAATTTTTAGACAGTAGATGACTATGTCAAGGAAAACCTCAAGGGAATAGAATTAGAAATATTTGTGGTAAAACATTCATTTTGTTGCACAGTGATGGTAGCAGGAGAATGATAAGTCTCATCAGGCAATGGCCTGGCAACTGAGCATCTTCAAACCATTGTCCATTTTAGGCAGAATAACACACTCCATATCACTTAGTATCAGAGATGCACAGCTAATGAATAATCTATTCATTTCACAAATATTTGTTTAGCACAATTCCATGCGTCACATTGACTTAGGGCACTTAGGATGATGGGCCAGTGAAGAGAACTGTGAAAAATAATGTTTTTATTATTAGTCAGGGCCATTTGTTGTGGAAGAAGAGATACTAGGTGACTTTTGAAATTAGTTTATTAAAGTGATATCTCACACACACTCTCTCTCACTCTCTCTCTTTCTCTCTCTCTCTCTCTCTCTCTCTCTCTCTCTCTCTCTCTCTCATCATTTGAAAGAGTTAGAATATATCATTTAAATAATAATACTTTTGAAACTCTCCAATGGACTTAATAATTCTAATGAAAGTCTCAGTGGCCTTTTTGTGTAAATTGTTATATTTGAAAATTATATGGAAAGGCAAAAGAAGTAAAAGAGATAAAAATACAGAGAAGACCATCAAAAGAGGTTGGTTTTCCTCAAATGATTTCAAAATTCACTGGAACGTCACAGCAACCAGGACACTGCGGCGTATGGAAAAATGAATAGAAATATGAGTGTGTGAGATGCATACACACTCCAGAACCAGATCCCGTCACACGTTGCCCACTGACTTTTGACAAATGTGGAGTTCAAGAAAAGATAAGCTTTTCCATAAACGACATTTTCAATAAATGACATGGTACCATTGGACATTTACAAAGAAACAATGGAAGGGCTGGGGATGCAGATCAGCTAGAGAGTGCTTTCCTAGCATGTACAAAAAAAAGAAAGAAAGAAAAGTGGGAGGGGAAGAAGGAGAGAGAGGGAGGGAGGGAGAGAAAGAAGGGAAGGAAAGAGAGAGAGAATAAGGAAGGGAGAAGAAAGTAAGAGAGCAGCAATGGAGGAAAGGAGGGAGGGGGAGGGAGAGAGGGGAAGGGAAGAGAAGGAGGGGGGAAATGGACAGAGGGAGAGGAAGTGCAGGAGGACAAGAAGAAAAGGACCTTTACTACGTGCCATCTACAAAAACTAGCTTAAAAAGTCAACATGAACAATAGAGAAGTAAAAAGTTTAAAAACATAAATATGTTCCCTAGACCTAACCTCTAGATGAAATATTAGGAGGAAGTATTGGAGGCTTCAAGTTAAGCAAACTATAATTAACACACCAAAAACAAAGCCATAAAATTTAGAAAGAATAAAGCTGCTCTAGTGACTGCTATGCAGGTTTATTGTTTAAATGGTAAATAGCGATTTCTTAGCCTCTAGCTGGATACCTCTGTCAATACAATTATTTCTCAGCAAAGACTTACTACTATTTCTCTGTTATTAGGACTTAATATACACAGAACACCCTCAGGACAAAGTCTCAACACATTGAAATTCGTCATTAGAGGACTTTTTCTTTTCTCTTCTGTCTCACAGTCCATAATTTGGGATTTTGTTCTGTGCATATTGGTGCACATCTGGTGTTTCTGGAAAATACCATATACAACGGCATTGTCTATGATATCACCTGTCTGGAATACCAGAGTGCAGCCATTGTGTTTATATCTCCAGTGAAGGCAGCATGGCTAGACTAACACTAGTTATAAGAGGTTGTTCGAAAGGAGTGAAGTGGCTAATACATGAGAACTTTATTTCCTTCCATAAGAAAATAGTTCCAGCCAGTACCATGAGCAGAACCCGGACAAACTCTTCAATGATATGAGCAGCAATGTGGATGCATGTGGACGGTTTTTTTTGAAAAGTAAGATGAACTATAACTTGAAGAAGATAACAGGAATTCTGAGAAGTCCTCAATCTGTTAAAGAAAATGAGTGTTTTACAAAGAACAAATTTAGAAGTCTGGTGATGTGTCTAACACATCTAGGGAAATAGTATTATTACTACTAAGAACTGTAACGCTAACAGTGGTGTTGCTATGTTGAAGAGAATACTTCTGGATTTTAAATAACAGCTTAGGCACATATTAGCTATTACATGGAAAAACAAGTGAAAAGAGAGAGCGGGAGGGAGGAAAGGAGGGAGGGAGGGAGGAAAGGAGGGAGGGAGGGGTGGAGGAAAAGGTTGAGGAGAAGAAAAGTATAAATTGCTATTCTCCCTCCACACAGAGAGGAAACACTAAACAAGAGACATTTACCAATGTCTAAGAAACACATTGTGGTTATTTAGAGTACATTCCAAGATTATAGATTTAATGGCCAAAATTGAAATACTGTGTAAATTGAGGGAAAAGTCATTTCCATAGTTGAAACATTGGCGATATTCAACACCTTTTCAAGAAAAAGGAACAAAAACTAGGTAAACTAGGAACAGGAGATACTTTCCCATCCTGACTTTAAAAAAAAAAGTGCTTATAATTAACATCATACCTGATGGTGAAGCACAGAGTCTCTATTCCAAGTGCTGCTTCCTGTGTGGGTGTATATGTGTTTGTGCTAGCAGGTGCTCATGTGTGTGCATGCACGTGAAAGCCAGAGTCAACCCTGAATATCACACCCAGGAACCATTCTCCTTGCTTTTTGAAATAGGGTGTCTCGTTTGCCTAGGGCTCACTGATTTGGCTAGCCTGGATGTCAGCCTGAACGTTTCCCTGTCCTGCATCCACAGCAGTGGAATGGCAGGTGCATCACGCCCAGCTTTCTCCTGAGTTCTGAGATTGAACTTGGGTCATCAGGACTGTGCAGAAATCACATTCCTAATGATTTATCTTCCCAGGGGCCTCTTCTATTTTTTTTTTTTTGTTTTACTTATATTTTTAAGACTTTTTTTATTCATTTACATACCAGTCACAGATCCCCCTCTTCCCTCCTCGCACCCCTCCAGCCTCCCCCTCACAACCCACTCCCAATCCTTCCTGCAAGAAGGTAAGGCCTCCCATGGGGAGTCAGCAGAGCCTGGTATATTTAGTAGAGGCAGATCCAAGCCCCTCCCCCTGCCTTAAGACTGTGCAAGGTTTCCCACCATAGGCAGTGAGCTCCAAAAAGCCAGCTCATGCACCAGGAATGGATCCTGATCCTACTGCCAAAAGGAACTGATGCTGGATCAAAGAAGGACTATGATTCTCATTCCTCTGCTGTTAATAAGTAAAACAAGGAATATTAACGACCAGTGATTGTTAATTGGGAAGTTCCCAGGCATCCACAAGGATGACCCCAGCTTAGACTACTAGTAATAGTGGAGAGGGTGCCTTAAGCAGATCAAGCTACACAACTGTCTTGCTTGTGCAGAGAGCATAGTCCAGTCCCATGGAGGCTCCACAGGTGTTGGTCTAAATTTTATGAGTTCCCACTAGTTTGTTTTGGTTGTCTGTGTAGGTTTCCCCATCATGCTCTTGATGCCCCTTGCTCATAGAATCCCTCCCTCTTCTTTCTCTTCGACTGGACTCTTGGAGTTCAGCCTTGTGTTTGGCTATGGATCTCTACTTCTGCTTCCATCAGTTACTGGAGAAAGGCTTTATGATGAAGGTTAGGTTATTCACTGATCTAATTGCTGGGATAAGCCAGATCAGGCACCCTCTCCACTATTGCTAGTAGTCTAAGCTGGGGTCATCCTTGTGGATTCCTAGGAACTTCCCAATTAACAATCACTGGTCGTTAATATTCCTTGTTTTACTTATTAACAGCAGAGGAATGAGAATCATTTATTTATTTATTTTAATTTATTTTGCAATACAATTCAGTTCTACATATCAGCCACGGATTCCCTTGTTCTCCCCCCTCCCGCCCCCCTCACCTTCTCCCCAACCCCCCCCCCATTCCCATCTCCTCCAGGGCAAAGCCTTCCCCACAGACTGAGGTCAACCTGGTAGACTCAGTCCAGGTAGGTCTAGTCCCCTCCTCCCAGGCCGAGCCAAACAATCCTGCATAGGCCCCAGGTTTCAAACTGCTGAACAATAAACACACACACACAAACACACACACACACACACACACACACACACACACACACACATGCACACACGTGTGAGCAATGCATGCAAAGATGATTCAGTGCTGAAGAACTCACACTGCTCTTACAGAGGATAGAAGTTCTTCCCAGAATTCATAACAGGCAGCCCACAACTGCCTGTAACTGAAGCTGTAGGGGATCAGATTCCCTCCCCAGACCTCTGAGGGTACTTGTACTCACGTGAACATAATGTGCACAACACACACACACACAAACACACACACACACACTTAAAAATAATAAAAATAAATCTTTTTAAATTGCATATAAATATATCATAAAATATACAGAAATAAAGTCAATCAGAGGCATGATGCTTTGCCAGCAGGGCTGAAAGAAGTTTTAAATGCACACATTTGGGTAGACAGATCTATCGTGTACTTGAACTGGAAAACTCAATGTTGCTACAATGGAAGTCCCCTACATTTATCCTGGCATGCAACACAATGCCAATCACTGTGTATAGAACTTTTTCATACAGTTTCACCAGCTTATCTTAAAATTTATATAAAAGTGAAAGACAATAAACATAATCCTTAAAATCAAGAAGGCTGAAGGACTTTATCAATTATGTCAAACCTTATAATAGAGCAATATAGTGTGATACTTCCATGAAGATACAAACTGGCTAATGAACAGCATGGAGAACAAAAAAATTTAAATTTTTAACTGATTTTTCTTAAAGTCAATTCAATCTTACAAGGAAGTAAATGTTTTTAATTAAAAATTTTGGAATAATAAAGTATTCATATGAAAAACTTTAATCTTGAGCCCTGTATCGTCCCATATCCCTAAATTAATTAAAAGTATGTCTTAAAGTTTTAATGTAAAAGTTACATCCATAAAGCTCTTAGGATACAATATGAGAAAATATCCACACAAATCACAAATGGTATTTAGAACTATTTCTCATGAAAGACTGCAATATGAAAGAAAAAAGTAGATTAAACTAACTTTTACCAAAAATGAAAGCTCCTATTACTAATTCAAAAGAGACCATTGAGAAAATAAGTAGGTAATCACAGGCTGAGAGAAAATATGCTCAAAATATATCTGTCAAAAATCAGGCATCCAGATCAAGCAATTTCTTCTACTCATTGATAAAACAATCAAAAAGTTAATAAATAAAGCGTAAAACACTTGAAGAGCTGGAAAGATTCATGGGTAATTGATGAGCACATGCAGGCTTGTTCAGCATTAGGCTACACTCTAGTGTGGGACTAAGTGAAAATCAGAAATCTAGCAACTCTGAATATAGGGAAGGAAGTTCACAAGTTGGAACTTCTACGCACTGTTGATGGAGTGCACACAGCAACACCAAGGAAATGTGTGACAATATTTATACCTAAACACATCTACGTGTTAGCTCTGTGAGTGTGGAGGAGTGTGTGGGGACTTTTTTATGCTGATGACAATTGCCTTATGGTCACAGAGGTCTGTACTCTGTAAGTGTGCCCTTTCCCTAGTGTTCAACAGACGCCACACTTACATCTCGCATTTTCCTAGATATGAGCTTAACTAAAATCAGTAGGAGCAAATTAACATCTAAATGGCGTTCTTGATCTGTATGATGGAATGTGACAAAGTCAAGTGTTTTGATGCTTGAAATTTACATGGAGATGTATGATAAAGGCTTATGTTCAGGACATAGAATGACTGGCAAATCATCAAGAACTCACAGAATTTGCCTACCATAAACTGAATAACTTTACAGGAAGTTGGGCCAGAGTCATAAAGATGCAATGCACAAAGAGAGGAAAGCAAACTTCGGTAAACACATGTAAAATCATCAATCTCACTATGGAGGAAAATGAAAGCTGAAACAACAGAATGCCCTATGGATGAAATAACAGACTGGGAAAGCATACGTGCAGCCGAATTTGGGACTATCAGAGGGAAAGAAAAGGTCCAATCCCCACAGAGGTCATTTGAGGTGATGGAACCTGTGTGGAAACCAAGATCTAACAAATTCAAATCGATGCATGCCCATGGTTTTACATAGAGAAACTCTTGGCTTTGTTCCCAGGATGGCAATTATAGGAGATATATTAGTTCAGCCATCAATAGGACAATCAATAACTATATACAATACAACAGGGAAAGTGGGTGGACTAACTCTGAGTCAAAATGAGTAATTTTTTAAAATACGATATTGAAACAAGGTAAGTTGTAAGACAAAATATACTGTGTGTTTCCATTAATGAGGAATTTCTAAATTTCTAGAGTAATGTATGTTTTATAGACTGATGTTTTATATGTATCACAGAAGTAAAGTGATTGTCAGCGTCATGACAGAAGTCCCTCCAATGGACCAAAAGAATTCACTTCTGTAAAAATCAGTGGGCTCTGCCATGTTCTTCCAACTTGAAGGGCAGCTCTCCCATCTTTCAAGTCACTATGAAAATTTTCTGATGTCAATAAAAATGTCTGAGTATCATGAAGTCACCATTAGATATGTAAGAAGTCTCTTAATGATTCATCAGAGTTTTTAATAAACTTTCGCATCTTTATAGCCTTTTCTGGAAAAATCCAGTAATGTCATTCTGCCTAAGTGGCAAATAACCCCAGTTGGTATTCAAAGACTACCTTGGGGTTACTGAAATATTAATTGCACAGATATTTCATCCTATTGGCTATGCAGTGCAGGTTCCTTGAAGAACATTTGTGAACACACACATGTAGTAAGAGTGAGAAAATAGCGAACATGAAATTTATAAACATCAACCCCAGGGTAGTGGTTAGGATAAGGAAGGAAAATTTGTGAGCTGTGGATATTCATTCCATAGGGTGCCATTTAATTCCCTGTCAAAATGAGAGGAAAAAAAGACACCATAGGAATACGAAGATTGGGCAACGATGGTCTATCAGTCTCTAGATGTCCACAAATGAAAGGTTAGAATACCAAGATATAAAACTTAAAAGTAGCAAAAAGAGCATTTGTAATGAAGACAAGAGACACACTATCCAAGCACATCCCTACATTCAAGAGAGATCAGACAAATTGCTAGCATCTCTGGGCACTTCAGAACACATAATTCATGGAGAGAAAAAGACTAAGAAGCAGCAAGACAGCTACCCAGTTATGAGTTACAGGTATTGACATGGAAGCAACTTGAGTGCTGCATCTGAATGCTGAGGAATTTACCTACCTACTGAGTGGACAGCTGTAAGAGACTCACTGCAAAAATGAAAGGAGCTGCAGCTGTCTACCCACAGAACACCTCAGATCTGATCAGAGAGGCTTATTTCAAAAAAGGATCCACCCCACACAGACAGTGCCAAGATGAAGGAAAATTACAGCCAGATTGCACACACATACCCTCATGTTTTGGTGGGTTGGAGTTGTGTATTAGCACCTCCACAGACCCAAAAAAACAACTAAGCCAAGAGAAGTTAAAGATTTCAGTGTCCGAAAAGGACTTCTGTAAAATTGTGAGAAGTATTTTTATATCATTTCAGAATTGATTTCCTCAAACACATTCACCAACATTCTCATGAAGTTCACAGTCAAATACTGATGCTAAATGACCTTTATTTGTTTGTTCTTTGCCATCTCTCTTCTCTAAAAGAAAATTTAAAGTTATAATGGTATAAGTCACTTATTTGGCATTAAAATTCCAAAAAAAAATCCCCATCAATAGTTACTACAAAGAATTTTTTATGGCATCAAACTTTTCCCTAATGAATATGCTTATAGCCATAGACAAATGCTACTCTTCCCCTTAATTAAGCTTGCCTTTGCAATGTCTAAGGGTGAATACAGAGATACATAGCTGCTCAAGCTACTGAAAATAAGAATCAGTTTAGTGCTCAGCCCTAAACTAGACATTTATACTGCATGTTGTAAGGGTCAGAGAACATTAAGGAAGAAAGACTAAGAAGAATGTAAAAGTCAGAAAATGAGGAGAAAGGCTGTGAAATTCTATCTTCAGGTCATAATGGAACTACTATAATCATGATCTCACAGCATCCCCAGCCACCTACACGGGGCCTGCATAGTCCTGGACCTGTAAAAATTAATTACCATTGAAGAAAGGGTATACAGGGTCCTATCCAACGAATAGATTCTGAGAGAAGGGCAGACATTATCACTATTTACATGGCAACTGTTGAGCCTACCAAACTCCAAAGGATAGCTCTAAATGCATGGTCACACAAATGGTTCTGGTTAAACTCAGGGATCCATGAAATAAAACAAAAAGATACAAAAGGAGAAAATTAGAAAAAGGTATAAAGAGGATTGGGTGTTTGGAGTGAAGGTGATAATAATCAGAGCACTGTATACATGAGTGAAACTGTCAAAGAACAGATATAATAAAAAAGGTTTTTTTTTCTTCAATGAATTCCAGTCCTTAGCCTTTACACCAGCCCTGATAGTAACAACTGTCTGCACTCCAGTTTCAGGGGATCCGATGACCTCTTCTACCCCATGTGAGTACTGCATGCATGTAGAGCACAGGCATACATGCAAGGCAAAATATAACTAAGTTTTCCTGTGTCCTGCCTGGTCAGGACAAATCTCTTTCATCCACTGGTCCCACAGCCGCTTTGACCCAAGTGAGCACACAGAGGCTTATATTATTTACGAACTGCTCGACCATTAGCTCAAGCTTATTACTGACCAGCTCTTACACTTAAATTAACCCATAATTCTTATTTATGTTTAGCCATGTGGCTTGGTACCCTTTTTCAGTTCTGCCTTCACATCTTACTTCCTCTGTGTCTGGCTGGTGACTCCTGACTCAGCCTTCCTCTTCCCAGAATTCTCCTTGTCTGCTTATCCCACCTATATTTCCTGCCTGGCTGCTGGCCAATCAGCATTTTATTTATCAACCAATCAGAGCAACACACATTCACAACAAACAGAACGACATTCCATAGCAGTAAAATGCCCATACACATGAAATTAAAGGAGAAATATGTTCCTGGGTTTGGTCTCCAAAACAAGAAAAATGAAATAACCAGTAAGCATAGAGTGAAAGGGGAGAGAGGGGGAGACAAAAGGAAGGAGAGAGATAGAGTAAGAGAAAACAAGAAAGAAGATCTCAAAATGGAAACAAACAAGAAAGCAAAATATTCTTTTCCTGCAAAAGACAGAAGAAAGTGTGATCTGCAATGGACTTAAACAACACTCAAAGTGAAAATCAAGGATTTTAGTCATAACAACCTGTTTTCTGGAATATGCAAGTGTTTGATTAAACTGACAAAAGGTTAACATTTCTGAGTGAAAGCAACATGCAGTTATGTATGGCCAATTGAGTTACTCTCATCCCCAACATCCTTAAGCTAAGATATTCATCTTCTGTCCCTGAACTTTGAAAGTCCTAGACCTCAGCTCAGACAGACAGAATCATCTCATCCCACCAGTTCCCACTGGCTTTAATCACACAAGCCAACCCTCTTCATAAAACTCTCATACAGATATTATTTGTAATAGATTGAGGATATACATAACATACATTTAGGATATATATACTAAAAGTCCTATTTCACTGGAGAGTTTTGACTAATAAATTCAAGAAAAGGAAATAAGATTTTTATTAGCCTATAAATTCAGATTTCTCCATAAGCATTTTCCAGTTTCTTGCTTTTTAGTGCTCAAAGTATATGCTGTGTCACAGTGTTCACAGTTATACTTGGTAGGAACTTGTCTTGTAAAATATATCCATTGGATCACATCAGTCTTTTTTTTTTTTTTTTTGGTTTTTCGAGACAGGGTTTCTCTGTGTAGCTTTGCGCCTTTCCTGGAACTCACTTGGTAGCCCAGGCCGGCCTCGAACTCACAGAGATCCGCCTGGCTCTGCCTCCCGAGTGCTGGGATTAAAGGCATGCGCCACCACCGCCCGGCCACATCAGTCTTTACATCAAATCTTCTATCTATCCACACTGCCATTTGTGTTAGTGAAAATTTGAATATCTGAGTGTGCTAGACTAGTTGTTTCAGAAAGTGGGCACAGGAAACTATGTAGAGAGCAGAACAAGTCCTGATTGAGTGAAGTCCCGAGAGACAGTGCTGTTGACCTGAGCATGGCCACGACAAGGTAGAAGAGCCTCACACCCATGGAGGCATGGCAAATCCTTCCAACTAGGGTTAGGCTAAGAAGGAAAAGCCTTCCTCAGTGAACCCAGTACAAATATTAACCATGCGTGCAGAAAACATCTACCATAGCTTTCTCTCCATAATATTTATGGCTTGAAGATTTCTCCTCTACAGAGAATGTTAATATGGAAATTAACTAAGTCCCCTCATTCCAGCTATACATCATAAACCCTGCCTCTTTGATTATCTGTATGTGATAACCCTGCCTCCATGTCCAGGAGTATGCAATAACCCACCTCTTTTTTCAACTGTATGTAGTATCACACTGAGCTTCCAGTTGCTGCCATTCTTACCAAAAGCCCAGTCCATGCAACTCCTAGCTCTGTGTGTGTGTGTGTGTGTGTGTGTGTGTGTGTGTGTGTGTGTGTGTGTGTGTGTGGCTGGCTGGCTGGCTGTTCTTCATTCAGTGGCCACCCTAGTCAGGTCCAAGTCCCTGGAGTCCTGCAAGGATGTGGCAAAGCTGGAAGTGTGAAGGAAGAGTGCCTTTTAGCTCAGTTGGGGACACATCACTGCCCAGGCCAGGAGGACATATAGCTCCACATTTGCTGCTGGAGGTGTACTCCTTTGAGGGACTAAGGCTGCTGCTCCTTTCAAAGTCAAGTGGACATAACTTTCACTTTTATATCATCACTGCTTATTCTCACACACAGTAGGCACTAAATAAGGAGTATACTTTCAGAATAAAAGTCCATGTAATGATTTTTGTACTAGAACAAAGGTTTTAGCCATATTCATTACACAGCAAATATTTATAACAGAGATTTTTGATCATATTAATCATATAGTTTATAAACACAACAAAAAGATCAAGGTTTTCATTGGTTTGGGATTTTTTTCCCCTTTGGCTGTGTGGAATCAGTTTGGGGAACTGAATTTCACATTCTTCTACTTTAATATTGTGCCTACATGGAGATTTTAAGGGGTCCATCGATATGTTTGAATTGTGAGTATGTGCAACTGCCTAGCATGTGTGAGTTCTTCACAGCACCACAAAAAAATTGTAGAACAACTTCTAGTGTTTTCCTGTGTAAATATTTTATATAATGATGCTATGTTTTTGTTTGTTTGTTTTTGGTTTTGTTTTTTTCTTTCTTTATATTATTACTATTATTATTATTATTATTATTATTATTAAGAGATGTTCTATTGATTTTACATACCAACCACAGATTCCCCCCTCCTCCCTCCTCCTGCCCCCAGCCTTCCCCCTAGCCCACCCTCCCTTCCCACCTCCTCCTTTAATTTAACATTTTAACACTGCAACTTATTCATCTTGAAATTGTCATTTTCATGGCTTAACATTTCATTAAGAAAATATCAAATGTAATTAATTATATTTCCTATTATTGCCTCTTGAAAGAAATCTGTGTCTTCAGAATATAATTTCAGGTATTTAAAGTATGTGTGGTTGTAAATTCTTTCCTACAGCACAGTGTTCATACTTGGCATCTACTATAGCATACAAAGCAGCTAGAATTTAAGGCAGGTGGGCACTGGGTCATACTGTCCTGTGCCCACTCAGCAAGGCTTGTTCATCTGTTTTCTTTTTGAAAATCTATTTCTCAGATGGAAACCCAGGAACATTTCTCCCTGCCTTCTTCAAACTGATGGTGGGGAAATGGTAGATTATTCAGTCTAGTCTCCAGCTGCTGGCTGACCTAAGTACACACACACACACACACACACACACACACACACACACACACACACCATGTGTATTATGGGATGGCATTGGTTTTGATTAGAAATTGTCATAAACTCCTTTGAGTCTGAATTTACCAAATAAGAACTTTGTGTTTTCTTAACTCCTATTGCATGCCTTGAAATAATCCTTCTAACAACAGTTTACTTGTCATGAAAGTGTTCCAGTTGGCTTTTAATCTCAAATTTCTCTATCCTTTCAACACTCTACTTGGGATTACCTGTAGGTATATAGTCACCTTGGACAGAAAATAAAAAGCTAGGCTCTATTTGATAGCAAAGACACATTGGCTTCAAAGTCTTTACACAGACACATGAGAATAAAATTATTATAGCTAATCCTTGCTCAAGTTTATCATAAGCTATCCACAGTGGAAGTGCACTATTTGTATTTAGCTTAATCATTGCCAAATTCTTGTTTTTTTTTTTTTTTTTTTTTTTTTTTTTTTTTTTTTTTTTTCGAGACAGGGTTTCTCTGTGTAGCTTTGCGCCTTTCCTGGAATTCGCTTTGGAGACCAGGCTGGCCTCGAACTCACAGAGATCCGCCTGGCTCTGCCTCCCGAGTGCTGGGATTAAAGGCGTGCGCCACCACCGCCCGGCCAAATTCTTGTGAGATAGATACTATTGTTAATTCATTCAAGAGAAGAGAAAATAGAGTTTTTAGGCTTATGAATACCTAACTCAGAATCACATCCTGTGTAAATATTAGGGCTGAAGAAAAGATTAGTGTTTAATTCTGTTGGACCGAGGAATCAACAATGGAAAGGCAAGAATTGGATACCAGCTTTGCTCAAAGAAGATAAGAAAAATAAGAGCTTTTCATTATAGAAAAATAGATAAAGCAATGCATTCGCCAAACACACTTCTGTGAAACACACACTGCTTCTCAGTCCCCACTCAGACATGAGAGAGAGAAAGGCCTGCAGAGACACAGCATTCCTGGAAGAGACTTTGGGAGCTCCCTTCCTGTGTTCAGAGCAACCGCCACCAGGAGCCGATTGGAGCAGTCTTCACAGGTGAATTCTATTGTCATCCCTCAATCCAGACCCAGATCCACTAATGTGACACTTCAGAAAACTATTTGTAGTCAGTAAGTTCATCAGTACAAAGAAGAAACATTATCATCTATGTCACATAATTAAAGGAAGAAAGAAATGCATGAGCCAGAAGAAATTCCCAAGTAAGATGCACATTACTGTAGTCAGGCACTTTCCTACAAACATGGTATTCATCATCGAGCAAACAGACAACGGTTCGTCCACCACCACCGCCTTCAACAAGCCTTAAGGAAAGCAAAGTGTTGTCTCCATCTTCAATAAGTAATATACTTTCATTCATTCAAACATTCATCCACATTTTAAAATATTTAATTATCTACTGTGTACCTTACCACTGCTATTTGTTTAAAGAATATCAATAATACAAGTGGTGCCTTCAAAGAATATCAGTTCTTAGCAAGAGAGATAATGGAGCTAAATGGACAGAACTCTGAAGTACAAACAACAGATACTCTCAAGAATACAAACCTTGACCTAAACCATAAATAGGTGCTGTCTTAATTCACTTTAAAAAAAAAATTCTAATGTACATAAGTACTATTTTTAAAGGCCAGTAGCACATCATTTTTTTATAGTTTTAACAAATACTTGACTTCATTATATGCTTGTCTTTTTTAAAGTGAAAGAAATCATTGAGTCCACACTGCACATCCACTTACCACTCACATTTTGCATATATTTTGTATATATTTATGTGCAAAATATGTGTCATATAGCTGTCACTTGTCAATCTACATTCTCTGAAGGAACATAGTAATTCAGAAGAGGTGCCAGTAATGCCTCACAGGTTTAATTTAATTAGTACAGTTCTGACCTTTTATAGTATTAACATATAATCTCTTGTCCCCGAGGACTGGCCTGCTCATTATGTTTTCTGCCTGAAGTCTAGAGCACATTGATTTCCAATTACCAGTTTATAAAACTGCCCAGTCATTCCTGTCAAATGACTGCTTTCACCCATGTGGCTTAAAAATCATACAAGTCAAGTTAAAAACCTGAATAATTATTTTAATTTTTTAGATATGAAGAGGGACCCAGGAGACATAAAATCATTGTGACAGTTTGCAAAGGAGGGCATTAGAATGAAGACACTAGAAAGCCACAAATCTTTGCACACCTGTCACTCACTGAAATATTCTGCTTAGGGTCTGTAGACCAGGGCATTGTGAGTAAACTGATAATATGTACATGACTTTATTCCATGAAGAATATTATTTTAGTGAGTACATGAGGCATTATGGAAACATTGAAGGCCAGGTATAAGAATCCAAACATTTATACTATACATTCATATTTATAAATCTATATCTATTAGTAGGAATTACAATCACCTAAATGTAATAAAGATATTGATATAGATATAGAGAATAATAGAGATATAGAAATCTAAAATAACATTGGTTAAAGCAAATTGGAATTTTGTTTCTTAATGGTCCAGGGGTAGATAATAGCTCTATTCTGACCTGTCAAATAGCAAAGATCCTTTCCAATTCTCAGCTTCACTGTTTGTAGGGTGTAGTCTCCCTCTTTATGGTTCAAATGAGTTATAAGTCCAAGGAACAGAACTTTATTCCATATAAGCAGGAGGGGAAGATCTAAAAAGGAAGCAAGTGTCAGCTGTTAGGAACTGAGATACCAAGACATGGGACTGGGGATATGGCTCAGCTAGTAAAGATCATGCTGAACAAGTGTGAGGATTGAAATTCAGTCCCCAGCACCTACATAACAGGATAGGGACCATGGCCACTCCTATCTGTGTGTAATCCCAGTGTGTGGGATATCAAGCAGAAGACTGTTGGAACAAGGTGGCTAGTTTGACTATCTGAATCAATGAGCTCTGGGTTCAAGTGAGAAATCCTGATTCGATATATGAAGCAGAAAATGATCAAGGAAGACACTCAGTGTCAACCTCTGCTCTACACACACATACAAACATGTGCACATCTCTCCACATATGCTTGGCCCCACACAAACACAAGCATGCATACAGACAATGCACATCGTATATAATACAAACCACCCCAAAAAAGAGAAGAGAAAAATTCCCCAAAGTTATCACATTAAATTCATTTGGCCAGATATGGCCACATGGTCACCCCTGTCTGCAAACTGCTTCTTTTGAAACACGGGCATCTCATGGCTGGGGAGGAAGGGACAAATAGACATCAGGCAATACCCCATGAATCTCTGCCACAGGGTTTAAACGAAGTAGGATTTTAAAGTACTTAGTGACCATGGAAGTAAATAACAATGCATCATTTACAGACAAACATCTGAGACAGCAGTGCAAAATGATCCGATTGAAAAACAGCAAAATAAGGAATTTAAATCAATCATTCTAACATTTGATCAGGATAATACAGTAGTTATTACAATATAAAAATATAGAGAAGGAAAAGATAGGAATATGCTCTGTTTTAACACCATGGTGAAGAGCCTTTTAAGCAGGTAAGGAAACTAAACCCAATTAGAAATGGAAGCATTAAACAGAAAATGGTAGAGGCAAAATTCTTGGTGTTGAAACAGACATTTGAACAGATGACCAAGGTAAGATTTAATTTTAATGTCAATTTCATATTTAAAAATATTATTTGGGGATCAATTAATGTTAAAATGAGAACAATGATAAGAGGTTTTTTAATTATGTAAACTTACAATAGCTAATATATGTTAAAATTCATGCATAATTACAATAAAATTCTCCCTGTGTAGGACTTTTCAACATCATGTAGGAGAAATACTTTTATTCAATGATGCTGATAATTCTATAATGAATATGCAAAGAGTGGAGGTTAATGAGAAATTTAGTGAATGATATATGAATCACATGCTGGGTTTGTAGAAAAATAACAATATCAATGCACTGGGCAGTAAGAAGAAAAAATATGGGTGGGGCTTTGTGCAGTATCCAATAGGTATAGGGTATAAAATATACATTTGTTAAAAAATATTAAGCAATATCACTACCTACTTTTTAAATTTTTATTATTTGAAAATTTCATACATGCATACAATGTGTTTTGATTTTCTTAAATCCCCATTCTTCCCTCTAACTCTTCCCAAATTCACTGCTTCCTCCAATCCCTCCAAACTTTGTGTCTTTTCAAAAACAAATAAAAAAGAAACTCACCTCGTTCAATTTGTGCTACCCATATAGTCATGAGTGTGGGGCTATTCACTAGAGTGTGGTCAACTTAACAGACACCACACCTTTAAAAAGAACTGACTTTTCTCACCCCAGAAGCCAGCACCTGTCATTAGCTCTTCAGTTAGGGATGGAGACTCTGGAACCCCTTCCAGACCTATGCTGGCATGTTGCATGGCTTGATAGTGTATAGGCCTTGTGCAGGCAACCATAGCAGCTGCAGGTCCATGAGTATAATGGATCTGTCATGTCCAGAAGATGCTGTTGGCCCTCCCAAACTCTGGCTCTTAAATCTTTCCCATCCTCTCTTCTGTTATGGTAGGGGGAAGGGGGATGGTACAGATGACTCATTACTGGCTGAGCGTGCGATGGACACATTCTCTGCACTGTGATCTGTTGTTTCTGTGTTAACCAGCATCCACTGAACAATGAAATTTCTCTGAGGAGATCTGAAATCTTCACTAATAAATAGGTAAAGAGAAATGAATTTAGAGGGCAATTTGATATAGGGCCATTTAGCAAAATAACACTACAGGTTCACCTCTGGGCATTATGAGTTCCACAACCATGGGTTCTAGGCCAGATTTGTAGTACTGGGCTTTTCTCTCAATCTATAAGAAATTCCTCCTTAATGGTATGTTAGCTTAAGAGAACTCACCACCTCAGGTGTAGCTGTGTGGCTGACACAGAAGAATGCCTATCATCTACAAAATGACTTAGAAATTTAAATTTCATGTGGACATGTTCTTAGTTTTAAGACATTAGGAAAGAAGAAAAATGGAACAAAATTTACTCAGGTGATCATAGGATAACGCTAGTCTACTGATTTGCTCTGAGAGAATGACATATTGAATGGCCAGCTAACAGCTTGATTATCAGCTGACAGACGGGCTCAATTCCTAAGTGAGCTGAACATTTTTCCTCATAGAAAATAATAATAAAGCAAGCAATAGAGTCTGCTTGGTTGGATGGAGAAGATTAAATAAGAAAATCCATGCAAGATACATTAGCATTATGCCAAGTACTTAATAAATACCAAATAATCAACTGACTTTATTGTATGAATGCCCACTTTCAAGTATGGCCTGATTTAAACAAATCTTTTCACAGACTTATAAGAAAAACGCATTCTGTGTTACAGATGAGAAAGCGGAATCTCAGTGGAATTAAAATGTTCCCTAGGTCCAGTACTATTAGGAGGAGTTGGGGGAGGTAGGAGCTGGCTTTCTACTCCCAGCCATATTCCCCAAGGCTGGAGGCTGAAACCCTTTACATCAAGCTATTTCTCTCAGACACAGATTCTTCTCTGCAGAATTGCATCTGTTGTGCAAGAGAAACATTGACAAGTCTCAGGCTGTGATTTCTCAATTCTGTCTAGAAAATAAAGTGAAGTGATGTATTTTTCTCTGGCGGTTTTATGGTCTGAAAACACAACTAAACAATAATGAAAGTCTTTCATATTTTCAAAATTTTGCATGTTCTACTGGGCCTGAAAACTTAATTACCTCTTGGATGAAAATTGAAATAAGAACAAGGATCCCTCGAGGAAGTAGAAATAAATTGTTTGACATAATTATCAATATTGTCAGATTGATTAGGATCCTTTCTCTTCCACTACCAACAATCTAAAGTTTTATCCAAGGATGCTACTTTATTCTTTCATTATTCTTTTTTAACCCTCATTTCTAATGACTACACACACACACACACACACACACACACACACACACACACACACACACACACGAAAACAAATTCATTTGAATAAATAACAGAGAAATGTTACAAAGAATTGTGAATAGACATATAGCAACAAATTTATTGAAACAATCTTTTTTTTGAATTTACCAGTTCTTCCTCATGTTAGGAGAAAGTCCTAGTAATGTTTTATCTTTTGTTTTTACATAAAGAAACAAACATAAAGCAAGGCTATCCAAGCAGTGAAATATAACTCCCAAATTTCTGCCATTCAATTTTTATATTATATATTCCAAGCCAAGAGTTGGCAAATTTGGCATACTGGTCAATCTGATATCCCATCTGCTTTGGTAAATAAAATAGTCTTTGAACACTGTCCTAGATTTCCATTTATGTGTTGACTGTGACTGCTTTTGCATTAGCAACTGAACTTTTATAGCCTGCAAAACCAAAACTAGTTTCTACTTGGTCTCTTACTAGACATGTGTTAACTTGGTAGATCTGTGCTGTTCAAATCCTGCATGTTCCAAAGACAGTTCTGGCCTCTAACCCACTCCTGAGATCAGCATCTAGACCTGCCTGGTAAGAGAACATTTATTTATCTGGGCCACTGACCCCTCCCAGGTCTTTTTGCTAACAGTGTGATTTATGGTGGGGTCCTTTGGTCTAAGCATTTGTTTCACCTGTAGAGAGCCCAGAGCATGGTTTGCAATAACACCTCTGAACACCAAGGCTTGGGTGAGGATCGCTGCTTCTTGGTACTTTGTTCATGTTGTCAAACACTGCTACAAGTACCAAGTTCCATCCTTTGCCATACCTCTAGGAGAGGCCATGTAGAAGGCTAGGCTTGGTGTCTCTGGACTTGACTCTTTCAATGTGTATTCTTTCTTTGTTAAAAAAAAAATTAAATCTAAGCATGAGAAAAATAGATTTTTCTTGCCAATAAACTTGAATATGTTCTTCCTGACCACTGATCTTACCAGCTTCTTATGTAAAAAACTCTAAATGAAGCCTGAGCCATTTTTAAAAATTAAAGTCAGCAAAATGGTCATACTTAAGCTACTGAAATATATTTAAAGGCTATCAGTCAGTGTTGGTAGGTTGTTTTTTTATTTCTTAACTTTTTTAGGATTTTTTAATCCCTGAAAAGAAAATCATTTGTGCTCCATCTGTAATTAACATCGAGCTAATCTATTTCTTTAGCCCTAAAAGTAAAAGTACTGTTATGAATATTCTTATCATGTTTGTTTATAACAATCATTAACAGTAGTTGTATACATTCTAAACACACATACATCCTCTTCAATTGAAGGCCATTGACCTATATTCTAACCCAGATACAAGGGCAGGTGATGGTCTGGGTGTTTGTGAAGATAAAATCTGGATACCACAGTGCATTTCTGTATCTACAGTGAGTAAAGAAGGAGGAAAATAGAGGATGATATTATGATACTTTTTGTATTGATCCTCAATGCTGCAGAATATAAAAATTTTGAAATAGAGTCTTTAAGACATAACTAGATTAAAATGAGGTCTTTATGGTAGGCTTTCATCTAACATGACTAGTATCCCCATAAGAGACGACAATAGACAGAAGAAAGATTATGTAAAAACCCAAGAAATGGTGGTTGTCCACAGAACCAGGAGAGACATCAGAGGAAATCAACTCTGCCAGCACCTTAGTCTTTCACTTTCAGAACCCACAATTGTAAAAACATAAATCTCTGTTGTTATGACATCCAGCTAGTGGTACTTTATAACAGCCCTTAGAAGGGGGGATTCTGGAGAGGTGTGACCTGAATTATTACAGAAGACAACAGAGATCAGTCTGGAAAGATGACATTTCAATCTGAACAAGTAATATGAACAGGCAGGTAGCAGAGGGGATTGTGGTACATAAAACCCATGGAGCACACGTGAGACCACTGTGGCTCAGAGACAGAGGAGGGGGCAGTCCCTAGGAGGCCACAGTGGTGCAGTAGTGACTGAGAGAGCAGCAAGGTGGGAGTGGAACCTCCAGAAACAATAAACTTAAATCAGAATCCTTGATTTTGCAAAACTAAAAAACACAAGAAAATTATGCCTGGAGATCATGTTGCTACTTTCTTCTTTGGAATCTACAAAGACAAAAATGAGGTGCTGTCAAAGTCAGAAATGAGACAAAATTTAGCTGAAAACTGAAGGCCTGTACTTATTTTCAAAATGGAGTATTAATAAAACACATTGGGACTATAACAGACTTTCTTGCCCTAATAGTGTGTCTGTTGTCCATTGCAACTTGATTACCTTTCAAGAAAACAGAAAATAAGAGCACCATATGGAAGAAGGTCAGAATAAAAATTGACTCAGGGAAATACAGGAACAGTCATATAAACACTAAATTGGGTAATTCCTGCTGAAAGGCATGTTTCCAATATTGTGTTCATGATCTCAAATATAATAAAGAACTTAATGCTTAGAAAAGAGGATGAAAAAGAAACACAAGATGCTAAAAAAAGAAAAAGCCAAGTTCAGTTGGAGCAGCTTAGTGGGAATCTGTCTCAGGTTTTGGAGAAAGACTGGTGATGAAGCTGAGTGCTAGAAATGCTTGCTGAGCATGCACAGGCCCCTGGGTTCAATATCTACTACTGTGGGAGGGAGTGGGAGGGGCGAGCCTTCCCATCACCTCAACCACAGGATCAGACTTACTGTGGTAACCCAACTCAATGGTATACCTACTTTCACCTTTAAAATATTTCTCAGGGGTGACATAACAAACTTCTTAAAGTTATCAGAAGAAACCAAATTCATGCCAAAAATATCCATAAGTTACATAAACAATAAAAAATAAAGGCAGGTATATCTTCTCTGCTTTCCTGGTGTCAAAAGCTCGCAATTAACACCACCAAGCACTCCTCACCCTCTGACAGCCTTTTGGATTGTCTTAGTGGTGGGTGTCCTCATCCATTGTAAGGAAGACAGTGTCATTTGAACTATTTAAGGGTACCTTTCTCATTTATCCTGTCCATGTGACTTTCTAAGGCTGACTAAACGAGGGTCAGAGAGGACTCTGGATGTCATAGAAAAACATGGAAAATAAAGAAGAGATAGTCCAATTCTCTCTGCCGTAGACCATGGGTTTGAAGGTGGAGCATTGTGAGAAGAAAACAATATCTATTCCTAGCTGCCATTTTGGAATCAGGATGACTCCCTAATGGTTTTCATACAGCAATTTTATTTTAGGGAGACATTAGTCAAATAAGAAGCTAAAGGTGGTAAGGTTTCAGTTCAGACAGAAATAAATACCCAAACACATGCCTTCATCATCTTTTCTCATTGTCCAAATTCTAAAAAAGGGAGCTGTGCTATGCTTGAAGGAAACTGGAGACTCTAGAAATCAGCTACACAGTATCCCCAAGCAAGTCCAGAAGCAGCTATATCAGTATAACCTGAGTGATGCCTGGCATGCTAGGCATACCTGTAATCCCAGCACTTGGGAAACAGGCAGGAGGATTTTCAGTTCAAGACTCATGTGGGTTTTATGGGGAGACCTTGTCTCAAAAGACAAAAGCACTTGGTAATAGATAACAAAACCAAGCAGACAGCCTTAAAACATGTACATGTGCATATGAGCAGCACTGAATGACTCTGCAGTTTGTACATGTGTGTGTGTGTGTGTGTGTGTGTGTGTGTGTGTGTGTGTGTGTGCATTCAAAGAAAAAAAATGGCCATAGGGAGACATCATGGAGGAAATGATGTAAATACAGTATACATATTTAAAATTTAATTAGTAACTAAACAAATATTTTAAAAAATCTTAGCACGAGTGAAATAAGTTGAGATACAGACAAAGCCTCTTTATTTTCTGTATGGCCTAGGGTACAGAAACCCAAAGATTGCTGTGTATCTCTTGAGTACATGAAAGACAGCCTATGGAACTTCCCTGTAGGTTTCTGAGGTGAAAGAACAAAGTCCACGGGCTAAACTAGGAGACTAACACACTAAAGACTTGGTTGTCACGTTAGGAGGCTAAGGCATTTGGAAAATGATACTTTTCCACTACATATGAAGAAGCCATCACTAGGCAGATGGAACACAATGTAGTCATATCCAACGGAGATCAGAAAGACTCCAGAAGATGCTGCATGAGTCTGACACCGTCCTGCTCCTCCCACATCCTAGCCACTCCTGGGTGTTCAACTTGAAAGGTTCATTCATGATTATATTAGACTGAATGACCAGTGAGACAGAAGAGAGAAGCTCATGTCAGCATCTTGGGCAGAGGCTGAATATTGTTAAATCAGCATTGAATACTGCTTAAGAAGGACTCTCGATGATAGTGATGAGTTTTGACTGTAAGCCCACTTGGTGATGCTTTTTTTTTCTTCCTGAAAGCAGGGAGGAGAATGGAGTACCTTGACTCCCTGTCAGCAGTTAGACTCACCTTATCTGCCTAAATGAAAGGGCTGCCAGCCAAGCAGCCAGCTTCAGTGCCTCGGAACCAGCAGTGGCCATTCTGAACACTCCACAGGTATCTTGACAAAGCTGCGTGGCAATCACAGCTGCTTCCTCGTGCTTTTGAAGGTGCAACTGCAGCCATGGATTTTACAGCTTGTACCACGCTTTCCCTAAAACCATTTCTATTAGGGACAGAGCAGGGAGGTATCCAGTCCCGAATGGTCTGGCAGAGGGACAGTTGCGACTAAGGCAGAAGAGATAGTTCAATGATCAGAATAATCAGTAAATCTTAATTTGTACAAAGGCCTATTAGAATATAAGAGCAAATTTTCTGACTTTATGGAGCAGAGTATTTAGCTCACATTGTGAGCCGGCTGATAGGTGCTCTCTTCGGTCACCATCCCCACCATGTTGCCGCAGTAAGCCCAAAGACAAGTGAAGACTTGTCTTAATTCTTTCCATGTCTTCATTTAGCAGAGTGAGCTCAGCTAATCACACCAAGAAAGTGGCAGAAATGGAGACAGCAGGGTGGCTGTGGCAGTTACAGAAGAGGTGCAAACTCAGGAACCACAGGTGACCAGAGTTGGAGCTGGGACAAAGGCCACAGAACACTGGAGAAGTGTAAAAGCAGGGACCAAAACCACAGCCGCAGTGGAGATAGAGGCAGGATGTCTGTCACCTCATTAATGACATAGCAGAAGTAGCAGCACCCTAGACCTAGCTAGCAGCTGTGGTGTTGTTGCCGCTGTGAGTTGGGTAATCACATCATCCTCCATCTAGACAACTCTAACACTTGAAGCTCTCACTGTAGGGCTAAGAGTTAGGCCCAAAGACTAGGCCTTTGTGAGAACCATACCTCACCTCTCATAGGCACCACCTGCTGCAGCTCGCACACTCAGGAGCCAGGCTCGCTGCTGTCAGGTAGAGGGCTACTAAAGTGGCCAGGTGCTAGCACTGGACAGACTTCTCCCTGACTTCCCAAAGTCTCTATACCGGAGAAACAAAAGTGCCTCAACCAGATGATGGGGAACACCACCTTGAGTCACATCTTTTGTTGCCTTCTCTGTATGTGTTTTAGTCAGTGATGGGGTTTCAAGAGCAAAATCCAATAGCAATTTTAAAGGCTGTCTTCCTCTGCCCCTCTCAGTATAAATAAATTCGTGTAGCTAGTAGGCAATACATTTAAAATATTCAAGTGTGTAGAGCAAGTCATATTTTGGACCATGTTAATGTGTGTGCTGAATCCGTTTGTCTGTTGATGCTTTTTTGTAGGTACAGTTAGCAAAATTTTTAGGATACCTGCTTCTTTTACTCTTAGAGATATTACATTCCCAATACCTATGATGTTAACCTTTTAATTAGACCAATCCATTTCTTTTGTCTCAAAGTTCCTCAGTGCCTAGTGATGAAAGGGGAGAAAAGCAAGAGCTACAGCAAAGGCCCCATGTGAGGTAAACTTTCACACAGTCAATTATATTCACCTATAAAGGTATCAAAGTACGGCTTTATCAATAATTAGTAACATATACATGACATTATTTATGGGCTAACTAATGTGTTGTAACAGTGTTCACTCATTCTCCCCCCATTTTGTGTGTGTGTGTGTGTGTGTGTGTGTGTGTGTGTGTGTGTGTGTAACATGAATCTTAAAAGGTCTTATTAATAAAAGTAAACCCAGTGCCAGTTATGGGGGTGAATGATGGAAAACCAGAGAAGCAGAACAAGCCACAGCCACCTCGCCTTGCCAATTCCTCAGCTGATCCTGTTTCCTCAAACTGGAAGCCTCTGAGTCCTCATCCAGAATGGATCTCAGCTGAACTGCTGCTCAAAACCTAAAAGCTTAACCAGGCTCTAGTTCCTGGTCCTCATGCCTGTATACCTTTCTGCTTCCTGCCATCAATTCCTGGGATTAAAGGTGTGAGTCACCATGCCTGGCTGTTTCCAGTGTGGCTTTGAACTCACAGAGATCCGGATAGATCTCTGCCTCCAGAATGCTAGGATTAAAAGCATGTGTGCCACCATTGTCTGGCCTGTGTATCTAGTAGCTGTTCTGTTCTCTGACCCCAGATAAGTTTATTAGTGTTCACAATATATTGGGGGATACAATATCACCGTGTGTGCGTGTGTGTGTGTGTGTGTGTGTGTGTGTGTGTGTGTGTGTGTGTGTGTGTGTTATGGGATGGAGTAGAAGCTGTATTCCTCCCTCTGCCACTGACACATCTATGTTTTCTCATCATTCTTCTAACTGAACTTCCTGTTTTAATTTTGTAAACCTAAGAATTCTCCCATGAGTAGCTAGAGCTCACTCTGACTTCCGTTTCTTTTATCTTCGTTTCCAAAACAAGTTATTCATCATGAGTAAAAGCCTACATTTCCTTTTATGGAAAGCCATATATTCATGTAATTCTGAAAGTAAATACCGTGATTTAATACTATAAAAAAATCACATGTGGGGTTCAGATATTGTTTCTCTGAGCAATGACATTATGGGAAATGCATTTCATGTTGGTAGTCTTTGAAGGCTAGTGATAGAATTTACTGGGAGCAAAAGCAAAAAAATTCAAGATGAGAAATGACAAAGAAGTATCTTTGAGAGCTTTCTTTAGTTTTCGTCCCATTTTAGAGAGGGTGCTGTGTTGTAACTTCATTTATTACTGCCTATACATAACTTTCATTTTTATATTCAAATATTGTAAAAATTTATTGACCATAAAATGCCAGATTTAATTTAACAATGGCAATAATTTTTAAAAATAGTAAGGGTTCTGGGATTCAGTCAGTAAAGTACTTGCTATCCAAGCATGAAGTCTTGACTTTAGATCCCCAGTGCCTGTGTAAAACACTGAGCATGGCTTCATACAACACCTGTAATCCCAGTTCTGGAGAGAGAGAGAGAGAAATGAGTCCCGAGACTATCTGGCCAGCCAGGCCGGAAGAATCAGTGCTCTCCAGAGTCAATGAGAGACCTGTGTCACCAATGAAACAGAAAGTTGTTAAGTAAGACACCCATTGACCCACTGTCAGCCTAAGTTACACACACACACACACACACACACACACACACACACACACATCTCTCTCTCTCTCTCTCTCTTTTCTCTCTCTCTCTCTCTCTCTCTCTCTCTCTCTCTCTCTCTCTCTCTCTCTCTCTCTCTGTGTCTTTCTCTCCCTCCCTCTAATTTTGTGGAAAAAACAATGGCAAAAGGCCATAGTCCTGGGTTGTTAATCAATCACTAAATCACTACTAGGTGGTTGTTTCCTCCAATCAAATGAACAAATTGACATGATAACCTACATCTTTCCATGTCATCAAGCCTGTAGCTGATCAAATGCTGTAAAGGCCAAATTATAAAGCAAGTTCAACAAAACAGTTATTTTCCTCATTGTGCTCTTAAATTTAAAGCCATACTTCTAAAAGCAAAAGAAAGAAAGAATGAAAGAGAGGAAGTCAGGAAGTCAGGAAGGAAGGGAAAATTAAGTGTTAACTAGTGTCATAGATGTATGCCCTCGTAGCTGGAATTGTGAGTGTTATCTCATTTAGAAAGGGGCCTTCTACACATATACTAACCATTTGTTATGGATCTTGAGGAAAAGTTTCTCCTGAATTATCCAGGAGTCCTAAATGTCATCACAGAGAAGTCCCAGAGGCATTTTAATACACAGAGAAGTGAGGAAGAGTCAATACACCCACGCAGGCAGAGATGGAGTTCACCCAGAAATTCTGACCACTGAACTGAACTCCTAGGCCATCAAAAAAATGGAAGGAGCAAATAATACTTCCTCCGAAGACTCTGCAGAGTGAGGCTATCCCAGCTCACACCTTGGTTCAAAGCCCGGCCTTCCAAATTTTGAAAGAATAAGTTACTGACCGGTTTCTAGAAATTTCATACAATAGCATCAGAAAAATAATACTGCTTGCCCAAGATTTGCATACTGGCAGGGCAGGCAGTAATAAAGAATTCCCTGTTTGAACTCTCATTTCCCCTGGAACAAGATCAACTTGTGGAGCCAGGGTTGGAGTCCAAACAGCTGCTGTGGCAGAGTCTTCTAGTTCCTGTCATTTTGTTTTTGTTTGTTTGTTAATATTTTCTCTTTGCTTGTGCTCATTTCTGTTATACAATCTTTGTTTTTGTCCCAAATAGAAAAATTTCACTTTATCATCTGGTATTTGAAAATGAAAACAGAAACGTCCCTCAAATATCTTAGAGAAATTTTTCAGAAAATTAGTAGTTTAGTATTTTTTAATATGGAACACTTCATATTGCATGAACCTTGAGAAAGCAAACAGAGTATTCCCCAAGATTCTTCTCAAAGGTGATTTACAAATGTTACTTCCACAGGCCTTCAGCTAACTAATCTGTTTACACTCATACCTGCTTATATCTTTTAATCTCCACCCACACACCCCTTTGATTGGATAACTCTAGTATTTAATTCCAAATAACAATAACAATATGTGTATGCACATATAGATAGATAGATGATAGATAGATAGATAGATAGATAGATGATAGATAGATAGATGGATGGATGGATGGATACATACATACATACTACAAACGTACATACACACTTACATACATACATCCCAAATGAGTTGCTCAGTAGTTGGTTCTTTTAGCTGTGTGAATGTTGATGACATTCTTTGTTTCTCTTTAATAAGGATATGAATCACATAAATAACATGCATGGACATAGAAAGCAAGATTTTGTTAGGTTTGTCAAGAAGGAGCCATATAAATTAATTCTAGCAGAAATATGAACCCCTTGTCCAGTGGCAAGAACCACACAAAAAGAGAACATCCAAATGGAAGGACCAGGAGAAACCTGTTTTGAGAAAGAACCCAAAACCATGCAGATTGCTCATTTTCTAGAAATAATTGAATGCAAGATTTTTCCACTAATAAACCCAGCAATTCCTGTTTGGAGAGTTACACCCACATGCTCTGTCATGAAGTAGTTTTCTGAAGTGTGTCCAATGTCATATACATTTTGAAAGGACTATAAACTCACTTTCTCCCTGGAATTTAAAACAACAACAACAACAACAAAAATGCCTTTGGAACACATCAAATACATTTTTCAATTAGTTTGTTTATGGTTGGTTTGGAGTGGGAAGAACAGAGCAGTTTCCACCAATATAATCTCATTAATCTCCAAGTTTTCTATCTGAGAAAGAAATGATACATGGCAGAACTGTTTATTTTCTTTTCAGTGGATCCTTGTGTCATTCTCCTTACCGTTTAATGAACAGTTTCTCGAAATCTTCAGAGCAGTTGAAGAGCTATTTCATCAAGCACTATGTTTGCAGAAGCACACATCATTACCATAGTCTGTCTGGGGAGCCGTCCCTTCTGATTCGTTGCCACCTTATTCCACTGTGCTAAGGAGGGTGACACAAAGCACATTCATCCTCTGCCCTGTGCTCCAGTCCTACGTTGACAAAATGTGCTGGAAATCAGAAAAGCATTTACATTCTGTAGAGGACTTTAAAACAGGGTGTTTCCAGATTTATGTTGTTTTTTTTTTTTCTTGATTCAGAGCCTCACATTTTGATGATATTCACCAAACTTTATTGGAGTAACATAAACAGGTCTGTGGATTTCCACCAAGTGCATATGTTCAGCCTGCCAATATTCAAATCACGAAGCAGATCATTGCCCTTGTGCCTTCTGTACCCCTTGCTAACTACTATCTCTAAGCTTATCACATTCTAACTGCCATCAGCAGAGATTCATTCATTATATTTTTATGAATAGATTAAAAAACAAATGCATTTTTCTGTCTGAAAGTTTTTCATTGCACATGATATTTATCAGATTTTCCATGCTGTTGTACATTACTAGACATCACTCAATCTCAAGCTATATAAGAGTATACTACTGTACAAGCACACCTTAGCTGATTAATTCATTGTATCAGTGACCACTTTGGTAGCTTCAAACTTTGTAGCCCTATATATCATGCTTTGATGAACATTTCTGTATATCTTTTCATGAAAAAGAAGGATTACTTCCATTGGACATTTGCAGACAAGTGAAACTCTGGGTCATGGTGCATACATGTAACTTTACAACATGAGTCTTACAAAGTATTCCATCCAGTTCTCACTATTAACAAGATTTGAGTGGTATTTCTTGTCTATCAATGTAGCATTGATGTATATGATTAATCATCATAAATAAAGTTTTACAATTTGTCCTGAGACCAAGTCCATCTTTGCAATACCATAAAACATGAACATCTGCCTAGGTTGCAGAGGAGTTACCTCACGGTTCCTTACTGGTCTCGTCAATGGGTGCATCTTTGGGCATTCTCTCTCCATCTGTTCAAATTTCTTCTTCTTTTTTAGTGTACAAGTATTTCCTTCTTTTAACAGTTAGATTCAGAAGCCTTTACCTGGTCCCTGCCAGTGTGTACTAAACTACCATTTGCTGGTTATGTACTGCACACCATAAGAATTCTCTCACAAAATGTTGTTTCTAATATATACCTGAAAAGTCATCAAAAGAAATTATTTCCTAGCTTTACATATTTACCAATTATTAATACATCAAAGAGGTTAAGAGCTTCTTTGAGACGCTGATAAAAGTAGCTTTTTCTCTCCTTAAAACGTATACCTATACAAAAATACAATTCTCTATGGACAGTGGCTTACATATACTATTATACATTTCATAAATTCTTAGGCTGCTAGAGATCATAGGTTTAGAATTGTGTTTTAGAATCACTCAAAAATTAATCATTCTCTATTCTGAGAATGATTTATTCTTGAGTGTCTTTGATGGTTAAGCATCCCAGTGGGTACAATGTGTTTTTGCATTGAAGAAAATTAAGGTTGCTCTCACGGCTTAGTAAATTATAAACATATACTTAATTGGCTATATTAGCCATCCATTTGGATTTGTGGTTGTTCATTTGACACATGGTCTATCTCATAGATCAAACTGTTCTCAAACTCATGATTCTCCTCATTAGCCTTCTAAGTGCCAGGATTCCAGGTATGCAAAACAGATCTTACTTAGCTATCTATTGCCAATTCTATATGAATTTATTATTCTTCATTTTCATGCTTATAAATTTATAAAAATAAGTCTTTATAAGGAAAGACCACTGAGTATAGACATTTTTTTTCAACTATATGATGAATTCCTGAGCAGTTGCCCCAGTATCCTATTTCTCGGCCATTTGTTAGAAGAAACACAGACTGACCATGTTTTTTTAATGAATGAAAGAAAGAACAGCATATAATAGTTTTGAATATTTATAAAAGAACACAGCAGTTAGTCTTTTCCTTAAAATGTCAAAAGTTTTTAATCAATTTGTGTTACAAAATGTATCAACATGACAGAAAACCCATCAGTTCCATATGGAGGGTTTGTGGTACCATATTGAGCCCAAACAAACACAGAGCCCCTACATCTGAACACAAAGTCTTCATGTGGTATTACAAACACAGCTGTGTGTTGTGCTTTCAGGCCCTCATCCTCAAACACCCTCCCATCCAAACCCCCTTGTCTCTATTTTTTTTCTTCCTTCTCTACAAATGCATCGCTCTTACTCCTGAGTTTTTATGTAGTAGAAGAACTCTTGTTCATCAAAAGACAAAGCTCTAGGAATAACACGGTTAGATGCATGACGTCAGAACCCGTGGATCAAAATCTTGGAGCTGGAAGTGTCTTCCATGTGCACAATTTGTCTTCATGAACTGAAATAAAAAGAAATTAAATTTATTTTTCACTCTGAAAATTTTACATCTAGTTCCTGAAATAGTTTAGTCTCCGGAAGCATATGCAGTATTTGTATATACACTACTGAATAAGGCAATCCTTGTGTCCCAAGTGACCTGTGACATGCTTTAAAATGCCAAGTCTCCTGGAAAACATGCCACTGAGCTTACTTTTTGACACTTCTACCTGCTACTCAGACTAGAAACTACTCTTTTCAGAGGACCTAGCACAGAAGCAAAGTGGAAGTCATAAAGACTGCTATGCATTGGGGAAACACAGATTATACTGAGACAAGGCTTAAGAGCAGAAAGGTACTTAAGAATTGACAGTCAAATAAGAAGTATTGTTAAACCCTAATTCGAATGTATTTCGTATTACTGTCTGACTTCACTTATCATTTTATTATGTTGGTGGCTCCCCCTACCAGTTATACATTACAGTGGTTAAGTTATATATCTGATTTTTTGTGGTTACTATTAAACAATTGAATGTCCATTTGACACAAGGAAACATTGATGTATCATTTTAAAATATTTAACAAAACTATGCTTAAAAGTTGATTCCACAATCAGTACAAAGTAAAAACTTAAAAATACAATTTAATAATATAATATGTCAGGCTCAAAAACTATAAATATGACATATTCCATACATTAAAAAACAAATTCAGCCGGGCAGTGGTGGTGCATGCCTTTAATCCCAGCACTTGGGAGACAGAGGCAGGCGGATCTCTGAGTTCAAGGCCAGCCTGAGCTACAGAGTGAGTTCCAGAAAAGGCACAAAGCTACACAGAAAAACCCTGTCTTGAAGAAAAAAAACAACCAAATTCACCATTTGTATTAAAACAACCTTAAATGAGCTTGCAAAAATTGCAGTTTCCAGTTTTTCTTTAAACTTTACATGGTTTTAAATTTTGACTAAGCAGATACTTGCATGAATGGCTTTTCTTTGAGTCTTTCTGACAAAAAATCATGGTTTTGAACATATCACTAATAAATAAGTGTACTTCCAAACCCTGGACTGTTGGTTCTGGAATTATTTGGGGAGAAAAATAGCCTTTTGACTTATTTGAGCCACTGTATTTTTTTTTTACCTATTTGTCATACCAATTTGTGATGCGGGGGGGGGGGGGGCAGTAGGGAGGAGAGGGAGGTAAGAGAGAACACAATGAGGTGGAAAGGTTAAGAGAGGGATTTAGAGTACCTTAAGGCATAAATAACGTCTTGACAATTTGAAATGGCAGACTCTGTGAGGGCGCCGAGATCTCATGCTCGACAGACCTACCCCACTGTTCATCAACCAGCATAAAGATAAAACAGTACAGAGAGGGAATCCGGGAAGATTAAACCTAAAATAGAAAGTGTCTAAAGGTGCCACCAGTCCTGTCAACTTTTGACTGTGCATTTCCATCAAGTGGGTTTCTGTGTTCTTTTTCCTCTCTCACTCACTCTTAACTTCCTACCTTGAGATTTCAAGGTCACTGGGACAAACTTCAGTTTGACAAGACTGATTTGTCTGAATGCTCTGACCACATTCCTGTAAAGACAAATATGGCCAGCACAAAAGCATCTAACCGTGCTGGCTTTAACACAAGAATCACAAATCTAATAGAAGCTCTCAACACTGTCCTGCCACCAACCTGTACTTTCTCAGTTTCATAGAGTCTCTCTGTACCAATAATCTCTTATCTTTTTCTATCTCTTACAGTTACCAAATCCTTTCTCTAACCAAATGGCTGTGATTAATATTTCAGTGGAAGAAAATGGAGTCAATTTGAAGAGAACTCTTGCATCCTTTCAGCTCAACAATGTACATTTCATCAGAAACTGCACTTAAGGCTTGGCCCTCAGGCTCACAGTAGTTGAGAGGCGGGGCCTCCATGTTAGCGAGGGTAACAACCCAATCTCTTTGGGCACTTCAGTTTTGCATTGACCTCACCTCTCCATATGATTATTTGCACCACATGAATGTTGGACCAGTTCATAAATTACATAAATTCATGAATCTTCTTTCTCTAGCAGCTCATTCATTCCTCTCCCTTCCCCTGCAGTGTAATTAATTATCCTGGGGTTAATATTTTGTACTTTCCACATTTTTGTCCAAAGCAGGTCTTCCTCCTCACCTCTTCCCGGAAATCACTGATTCTCATGTTGCACAACTGACCATTTCGTACGTGCCCTTCATCTTCCTCCGTGTTATGTGCGCAATCATTCCCTGAGACAACGGCCTTAGGCAGAACACTCCACTGACTCCGGTTCCTTCCTTAGCTGCAGTTCCTTATTCCTTTGTGGCAAAGTTACCCCTCCTAGGATGTACCTCCTAGTCTTCACTGCTCCTCTCTTCTCTTATATACACTTCTTCCCTTTGTGGGTCCACTTGTCTCTCTTATTTACAGTCAATACACTGGTAATTTTGTGTTTTCTAAATCTCTAGCCCCAGCTTCTCTTTCAAGTTCTATCTTTGTTCAAAACTCTGATTCAGTCAGCAGCCTTGGAAGTCCCACGGGCATAGCAAGCTTAACACAGAGAATCTGATTCTTGATTTGCTTTCAAATCTTGTGTTCCTCACATTTTTTTTTCCATGTCAGAAATGGACACGAATATTCACCCAGGTGTTCAAGTCAAATACCGTGATTCGTCTTTGACTTTTCTCTCTTAACCACAATCTAATGACCAATCTTGTCAACTCTCTCACCTGGGGTCTAATAGAGTCACATCTCCTCTGCTAACATTATCCGACTCCTGACAATTCTTACATAGACATCTGCACAAATGCCACTTTCTTTCAACCTACACCTCAGACAGAATCCGAATTGTTTAAAACTTCAGTGAGACCAGACCATTACTGCATATAAAAACTTTCAGCAGCTTCCTTTCACATTTAAAATCCAAATTCTTTGTTTTTTAGTTACCTTTCTCAGTAATTGGTTTTATTATGACATTTTCTCTCTCTCTCTTTTGTTAAGAAATTTTTATTATTAAGAGATTTTCTATTCGTTTTCACATACCAATCACAGATCCCCCTCTCCTCCTTCCTCTGGCCCCCCAGCCTTCCTCCCCCAACCCACCTCCCATTCCCACCTCCCATTCCCACCTCCTCCAAGTCAAGGTCTCCCATGGGGAGTCAGCAGAGCCTGGTACATTCAGTTGAGGCAGGTCCAAGCCCTCCTCCCTGCACCAAGGCTGCACAAGGTGTACACCTTAGGCACTGGGCTCCAAAAAGCTCACTCATGCACCAGGGATGGATCCCAATCCCATTGCCTGGAGGCCCCCTAAACAGTTCAAACTAAACAACAGTCTCTCCCATCCAGAGTGCCTAGTCAAACCCATAGGGGCTCCTCAGCTATTGGTCCACAGTTCACGCATTTCCACTAGTTTGGCTGGTCGTCTCTGTATGTTTTCCCATCATGATCTCGATTTTCATACGAGTACTTTGTGTTGATTTGTTCACTTCTCCTGTGGCCCTCCTTTGTGTCCCCTGGCCCCTCTGGATGATTCTCTTCCATTACCCTTTCTGTTTTCTCATCACATGTATCTCATCACCCTCTCTTTTTCCCAGAGATTTCCCAGGAGATTGCTTCCTCCCAGCCAGTATCTTCTTCCTACTTCCATGATACACACACACACACACACACACACACACACACACACACACACACACAATTTACAATTTTAACTCTGGTTGTGTACTTTGCGGTAGCATCTGAGGGGTGTGTTACACACCCTTCATTATTCCTAACTTTCTCATGGAACTCTCATTAGCAGATACATTGTCACTAGCAGTGACTCCTGTGTCCTTGCTTCCTCTGGGAAATGAACTGAGCAGATTCCACATGAATATGGAGATGAGCAGGTAATTCACTGACAAGGCTTTAAATGAAGAAAATGCTGGACTAGGCCCTCTGTGAGTTCCTCCACTTCCAGAATCCAGATCGTTGCTGTCTGCTGTCACAAAAGGCTACTGCCCAACAGCAAAGTACCTTGGAACATCTAGAATCTATACTTTAAAAATTATTAATGAAATTGAGCATTAACAATGTACTTCTCTTCTTGGGAATGGTTCCCAAGTAACAATTTTATAGTCCATACAACACCTGAAATATCTTTATTTCTAAATATTTTTATTAAAGATGTTATTTTTCTTCCTATAGTGAGTTCTCAGTAAATTTCCATTCTTGTGGCAATAACTTAATTCCATTCCAGAAGCTCCTAGAAATATAGACTTCACTTCCACACTTTGATCAAGATTTCATCTCTCTAATAAAATTGTGCCAAAGCAGAATCTTGCCAGGATGATCATGTGACTCAGCAGGGAATGTGCTCATCAGCTCATGAACTGAAGATGTTTCATCTGTGGCAAATAATTTGCTGCACCTAAAAAGATTTCTGCTCTTCCAAATCACCTTAATTCAAATTAAGAAGATACGCTATTCTATTAATCGCCTAAAGACAATTAAACATACACAGTCTTTTCGTGTGTAGAAAAGTTACATAAAGCCAGACAGACTTCTGTATTAAAAAACACATGAAAAACATACTCATGTCTGTTTTTATTTTCAGCCACCAAGCACAGGCACAGCTACTGAGAGCTTACAAAGCAATGGGAAAGAGGGGTGTTCAAAGGACCTAACTTTGTTTGCCTATCTGTAATGAGAATGACTGTCCTTTCCATAATCCACATAGGAAATAGCTTCAAGCAGCATTTGTTTGGGAAAAAGGTAAAGAAATAGAAAACCAGTGGAAGATACTGAAATGACTTTCCAAATGGTCTAAGCACTAGAAAGCTTAGGGTAATGAAACACAACATAGCCTAACACAAATTAGTTAAAAAAGGTAAACTTTAATAGTTAGAATCATTATGTTAAAATTTTTCGAGGCTAAATTGAAGTCTCTTATTTTAAAAATCTTTTATTTCTTAATTCAGCAATTAGCACTGTATTTAAATGTTTTATAGCTCACGGTAATGTCTTACTGTTCTTTGCTTTCATTTTTCTCAAAGTTACTTCAAATGATAAATGAAGAAATCCAGAGCACTCTGTCAATAGAGATAACTTTGGTTAGCAATTTAAAATGGCAATTCTTAGCTCATAATACAAGGGGAACTGTCATCTTTAATACAAGTAATCAATCTGCTTCCACATTTTGTATAGAAGAATACTTCTATTATATGTGGGAAATTTATTAAGGACAACTGTAATAGAAACAGAATTCACAAATATTACAGGGTGAATAGGAACAGTAAGTGATAAAATTGTACATAAATAATTTATTTCTTCAATGGTAAAGGATATTCCTTGGGATTTATCATGGGTTACTTTAAGTTCAAACCTCTTCTCTCACATTTAAAACAATAATCATGCCAACAAATAAATATAGACTTTTAAAATCCTATAGCAATGTGTCCCTAGGGTTGTACAATTAATTTTTTGTGATATGTTAATAGGTATCCCAGAGAAGATGTAAATCTTGTCTGAAAAAAGATGAACAGCTTTTCTTCAATTCAGGATTTTTCAAAATAGGCAATGTACTCAAGCATTTAGTGAATTTAACAGCAATGGTCTGTACAGTGTTTCCATTTTGATTTGATCAGGAAACCACTGTACTGAGAATGCATCCTGTGAAATTGGTGTTGTACAGAACATGCTTTGGCAAATGTTACTATAAATATAAAATAGAAAAATACACAGTCAAGTTGTGTAACTTTTTTTAGGGTGTTGTATGTTGAAGACAGGAAACAAAGAAGTGTCTCTAAAACATTGCAGAGCATAACGGGACTGCTCTCTCTACTTGTGCAAATGTAATATGCTCTTCAAACAAACAGGTGGGAAATTCTTTTCTCTAAGACGTACTTTGTTCAGTTTCTCTAAAACGTTTCTAAAGGTTGATATGGAAACTACTCGTGCCCATTAATCTACATTGGGGATGGGGAGAAACTGGGCTAGTAGAGAAGTATATATAGACTTTTAAAATCTTATAGCATTAGGTCATGAGATTGTATTTTGTTCATTATTGCTTACATTTGGGGAAAATATAAACCAATATGATATTACTGATTATTGGTTATTATAATTCAAAATTCACAAAATGAGACCCAGATATTAACTAAGTCAAACATCATGTTTGATAAATAAAAACTTAGCTAACACTGAGGGTTTTCCACAGGCTTTCACTCTACATTTGGAGTTTAAGTTCGTGTTTCCAGCTGGCCTGTGGTGGCACATGCCTTTAATCCCAGCACTCAGGAGGCAGAGGCAGGCAGATCTCTGTGAGTTCAAGGCCAGCCTGGTCTCCAAAGCGAGTTCAAGGAAAGGCGCAAAGCTACACAGAGAAAACCTGTCTCGAAAAACCAAAAAACCAAAAATAATAATAATAAGTTTGTGTTTCCTTAGATAGTACTACAGAACAATCTACTGTTCAGGTAACACTGTGCACTTTTTACTGGGTCTCTACCTAAGACACAAAGGCATTTCTCCATTCGAGTCTACATTAAGTCAAACTGGAAAATAATTATAACCCCACACAAATACATTAATTTACCATGAGAATTAACTGCATAAGGCATTTAATCCAGGTCAGGGCATGAAGTAGCCATTCAGTGTGCTTCAGGTCCTATCGTTATCTTTCATGTGTATTGTGCACGGTTCTAATAACTGGGGATTCACACAACAGTGCACCATGCAGGGAAGCTCCCTGGCCACAGGGCATAGCTGTTGTCATGGAAGAGTCGTGAATAAAATAAATAAAGCAAATGCAAGCATAAATGCTGTGTTATAGTGTGTTCTATTATTTAGAATAAATGTTTTACTGTATTTAGGTTGGTGGAGAGTGAAAGACATCTCAGATAAAACTAAAGAACCAAATGGAGGCTAACCACATGAAGAAAATAGGAAATCCCATTCTAGATAAGGATTAGGATATGAAAGTACTGTGAAACCAGAGAAAGTAAAGAGAGTAGTGATATCAGCAGAAGTAAATGAATGTTCCCATCAGGTCAATATCCAGAGAGTAACAAAGGAACCATTTGCACAATTATGCACAGGGAACACTATAAGTACAGTCATAATTAAGTTATTACCACCTGTCAGCCAAAGGGATAGCATTGGACGGTGATTTCCAGAACTCAGAAGAGATGTTCTGCCTGAGATCACCTTGAAAGTTTCCATCAACCAATGTACTGAGTCAGCCAGAGATGACCACACAGGAGGACATCAGGGAGGAAACAGCCTCTCCCTCAGGTCTCCTGATAAGGTCTCCTGTCCATCAACCCAAGTAGCCATAAAAGGAAAAATTTATTCAGTTCACAAAGGTCTCCTGGTGCAGAAAAGAAGTTAGAAAAAGGAGAAAAAGAATTAAGCAAAAGTAGACAATAGCAAGAACTGAGAATTAAAGTAACTGAAAGAAATACAACATGGATGAAATATGATTACTCTGAAGCACCAAGAGAAATCTTTGCCTTCAGTGGGGTGAGAGTATTGGTACTATGAGGGTTGAGAGAATAGACAAGGCATCCAAGTCTGCACTGTGGTGGCAGAACATTTGTGGAAAAGGGATGTTCAGTGAGTGATGGGAGCATGGTAGACAGCCTTGGGAAGGTGTCAGAGATAGCTCATTAGCTGTGTCCTGAGAAAACGGAGTTTGATACATTAGCTAAGATGATGCTGTAGGATGTCTGACCTCTGGAACAGTCTTGCAAAGCAGCAGTTACTCTCCCGCATTCTTTCTTCTCTCAGAACTAGAAGGGAAGGTTGAGTGTCTCACAGGACTGTGTTTGCCACTCTCTCAGACAGGGTTATGAAAACAGGATCGGGGTTTAAAGCCTGCTTTAAACTCGCTAATCACTCCACATTGAATGCACTTCACCTAAACTACCATATTCAAACCTCTGTTCAAATGTCCTATTTTTCAATGAGCCTTTCCTTCAATGACCAAAATAAAAGGGCCATTCTCCTCATCACGTGACTCCTTTTTTTCCTTAACACCTACCGCTGCCTGAAATTAAATTCTGAGGAGAGAATAATAGTTAGGCTCTCAATGAAATGAATGACAGAAGGGCTGTTAATCATTCACAGTTTTTGCCACAGCATCATGACCAGAGGAGTAGTTATCAGAGAATAATTTGACTATTATAAAATACAAGTCAATTAAGAATATATTTTCCCTACCCCACAGTAGCATGAATGCAATTCTGTCTTACACATCCATGTTCCTTAGTACTGTCTTATATATGTGGCACAGACATTCCTTGCCCTTGTTTATATGAAAACAACAACAACAACAAAAACCTTATATCCATTATTTTCCTACTTCTTCACCTTCTTTTGACTCTTCCTCCTTCACCTACTGAAAAGGAACACTGTGGGGTTGGGGATTTAGCTCAGTGGTAGAGCACTTGCCTAGCAAGTGCAAGGCCCTGGGTTCGGTCCTCAGCTCCAGAAAAAAAAAGAAAAAAAGAAAGAAAGTGAACACTGTGGACTGGAAATTTTAATTATTCAAACCCAACACATTATCCAGCTTGTCTTGAGACTATTGATATATCACACTCTCCATCACCACGTGAGACCTTGTCTTGGGATGCTACCGACGGCAGATCAATTCTTTGGGGACACCGAGTCAAGGCCTCTTGATAACACCATGTTTCCCCTTCTCTTTATATCTTCTTTATCTATAATGTCTACTCTTTCTGTGACACTGACAGCTCCTTTCTATAGGCTTTATCACATTAATTCATTCTCTCTTTCTTTTCACTTTTGAATTTTGACTCATAGCGTTACAGACAAACAAATGAAAATCTGCCAAAGCCATGCAGTTGTCATGAAGAGAATAAAATTCAGATAATATGTAGAATTCCACATGTGAACAAGATCATAACAGAATCAAGTATAATTCCAAAGGTTCCTAAGAAAGAAGTGGGTGAGGGAGGGAGGGAAAAATTATTTGTGCTGGTTGAATAAATTAATCAAGTTTCATATTAGAAAGCTGTCTCCGATGTAACTAGACAGAGATGTTGAAAAAATAGACTAGAATGTGAAAATTAGAGGTTGGGAACTGGTCATTCGATCATAGGAGGGAATACACTGAATCAGGGGCACGGAGCTTGTCTCCAAACAAAATACAGCGGGCAGCAGGTTGAACTGGGTACCCTAAAAATACTAATGTTTAGTAGAGTTATTATAGAATCTTTGTTATTAAAAATCATTTTAATAATAATAATAATAATAATAGCATGATTTCTGAAGAAGTGAAGGATTAAACAAAGCTGATTTGCAAAGTTAACCATTGCTACACATTGTCTCTAAGTGTATTTCTGTGTGACCATGAAACTGTTGGAGGGGGATAGTGTCCTTTTTAAAAAGCCACTAGTAGAATAAATGACCCGAGGCAAGGTGTGCCTTAGTCACATTCTTATTGTATTAGGGTCTGTCGGTTCTAGCTATTTTTATTTTTTCTGTATTCTGGATAATTTCTAAATTCACCAACCCCAGCCCCGAATAAAGTATCTTTAAAATGCAGTTTTCAACTTTTGATTAAAACTCTTTGTAATTCATAATGTGTTGCAATATCCCTTTGTACTTTCAAGGTTTTGTTTCTAATATTATAATATATTTTAATCCTGAAACAGTTGAAGAGGTGAATTCTTGAATATGCCAAAAAAATGGGATTAATCAGTAATAGAACTAACACCTAGGCAATGGCACTTTAAAAAGAAATTACTGAAATGCTTTTAAATCACTATTTAGCTTACAATTATAGAACAAAGTTAATAACATTCTTATTAGTAATATATTTATCATAAAAATCTCCAAATAGTTCATGGGTGCTATGATTATTTTACTTATATTACTCTAGAAAAATGAATAAGCATGTAAATCAATTTCTTTACTATGAAGTTGAGTACCTGAGGCACCCACCCAAGCATGCAGTTATTTGCCTAGGGAACAAATAATTTCTAAACTATAAATATAGCCTAACCCTCAACCATACTGCCTGTAACTGGACAATCTCTAAGAAGGACCCGTGGGAATAGTCATAGGAAATTTTCTATGGATTTTAACAGCTCACAGAAATCTTTATGATAGAAACCTATATGCTTGTTTCTAGTTATCAGTTATTTAGCAGTTATATTTATGTAAATATGTCTGACATTGTGCACATGGAAAGTGTGTACCAGCTTACACTGATAAAATTTGTTCTTCTAGTTAATTAGTTAACAAATTTCATTCTAGTGCTTTGAGGATTTTCCTGGCTTTTCTAGTTCAATAATCTTGGAGCTGTCTGTTATGAACATATTCATAGCAAAACCTGTGAAATTGGAATCAGAAAGACAGAAATTCACAAATGATGGGGAAATGATAACCCAATCTTGGGCAGAAGGAAAGCTTGTTAAAACTGCATTTCAGAGTATGATTCTCAGAGAACACATCTGGGCCAGTTAGCAAGTAAAGTGCTACCTGAAACAAAGGCACTAAAATGCCCAATTAAGTATGGAAGACAGATGTCCCATCTGTGGCTGAGCATGCCATGAATGCTTAGTCTTTGTCCTTATATCAGTTGTGACTTTCTGAGTTGTCCACTGCCCACTGTACAGAGAAACTTCTTTGGGGTAGTCTGAGAGCTGTATTGAGCTATAAATATAGAGATACTAATGTAAAGAGCAAGTTGATACTATTTCCTTTAACAAAATAACAGCAGTAGATTCGCCTGTAGGTCTGATGGACTTCCCAACCATGTGTGTTCTTGACCAGATTTACAGTCCTAGGCATGCATTTCCTCCTGTGTATTGGGCCTCAAAACCAATCAGAAAGTGGTTGGTTACCCTCAAAATATGCATGCCACTGTTGAACCCATCAGCATATCTTGGCATTTGGACCATCACTGTAGCTCACAGGTTCACAGGTGATTAAGACTGTTTGTAAGCAACACAAGTGGCCAAGCCCTTCCCCCAAGGACCTCTAACTGCCTGGTTCCACCCACAGAATACTCTAACTGCTCTAATTCCTGGACCCTGTCCCCAACCTACAAAGTAAAAAGCCCCATCTATGGACATGAAATCTCATCAATCTCCACCCTGAAAAGCTCCACCCTGAAAAGTTCCACCCCCCTCTCCAAGAAACTCTATATAAGCCCTGGATCCTATTCAAGGTGCTACTGTTTCTTGCCCAAGCAGAGGCAGCCCCCCTCCTAGGCTTTTCCCTCCCAATTAATCTCTTGTGTGAGGTTTGTTGTGCAGTGTGACTTTGTGGCATTCCTTGACTGCCAGCTGCCAGGATACCTTTCCATCTGAGCTATAATGTTTACATTGTTCATGACCTTTCTCCCCTGCACATAGTAACCAAAGCACTTTGGTTACTATGAAATATACCCAGCATGGAAGAAGCTTCCTGGTCAATATCATTTTGATTTCTTCATGTCCTATTGACCAAAGTATATGGTGTCCTCATCAACAGTCTTACCACCAAGTTCTTGGAGGTTTTAGATGGAGGGGATGAAAGACAAATTATATCATTATATTGTAATCTCAAAAAAGAAATCATTTAAAAATTATCAGTAATGGCTGTGACCAGGCACCCACTGGCATAGAGTTCTCACTAAAAGACATCAAAGGAACCACTACAAAGATGTATTCACAAAAAATAAAATTTAAACTTCATTGAACCATTCCCTAAATAGAAGACAGTGTGAAAGTAAGTTTAAATCTAATACAAATGTAATATTGCATGTACTTCCATAAAAATGTTATATTAAAATAAAACTGGGAAAAAGGCAATAAGGATCATCTATTGCTGCTATCCAACATAGCACAACAGTCCCTGGCCTAAGAGATAACCGAAATGTAAAATCTCTCACCAGCAGTAAACTGGGATCATGTGCAAATAAAGAAAGTATATTGGTTGTACACTGTGTCAAGCATCTGGGAAATAAAGAGAAAATAGAGTTGTAAGAACAACACAATTAGGTGCATATGACTATGGAAAATAGATTCTAGGAAAACAGCAAGCGAGGCTGACAGTCTTTGGTCACTCACTGACAGCCACACCTGAGTGCCTGGGTACCTGGTAGCTTGGAAAATATTTCTCATTGATGAGGCAAGATGGCTCAAAGGATCAAATCACTTGGTGTGCAAGCCTGATGGCCTGAGTTCACTTCCTGAAAACCATGGTGGGAGGAGAGAACTAACTCCTGAAAAGTTTTCATCTGACCTCCACATGGATGCCCATGCCTACATTCACAAATGCACATAAGGTATACATATGATAATAATAAATAAAATAGAATAACCAGTGTGTCCAATCCACTGCATAGGGAGAAAGGGTCTGAGTCTTGACCTACTACAAAAATAATTAATTAATTAATGTAAAATCCTCAACAAAGGCATGTATTCTGTGAAGATAGGAGTGATCACAGAAGAGGTGAAACAATTAGATCTCTGATATTTCCTAAAACTCAGAGCAAGAAGGGTCCAAGTTTACCCTCACCAGAAATTCATTTGCTTGGATAAATGACTGGACACTGTGCTAGAAGAGGTTTTGAAAGTGAGAAAATATGCTACATGCAGCAGACAGAAAACTGCAATGGGAAAAATCATAAAGCAAAGAGACTGCTAAATCTTACATAATGTTGTAGCAGCTGTGGTTGAAAGGGGTGGCATGGAAACCTAGTGCACTGGACACTTCCTGAAATATATGAAAGCAATCCTAATGAAGTTTACAAATAATGAGGAAGACAGAGTCCCAACAGGCCATTTCTTGTCACAAAATAAAACTTCCAGTACCAGGACTGAGTACCATCCAATTGAGTTGTTGGTCAAAGGGGTCCTAAGGAAATCCCAAACAACCCAGGCTATTGCCAAGAGAGTAGGTTGCTTTCCACAAACTGACAGCAAGACCTCATTGGTGAAGACCACACCCACACAACTCATTGAACATAAGAGGTTGAGCTTGTGCCTACACAGGACCTTCCCTCAGACATTCTAGTGTCTTTGGTACAGGAAGGTACTCTTCAGGCTGCCAAAAGAAAAACATAAACACCAACACAGCCACAAAAATCTTTAATGTACAATCTGTCCTGCAAAATATGCTAGGGCAATGGTGGCACAGAGTTTATGGGAATAAACAACCAAGATCTGATTTGACTTAAGGCCCACTCCACAAAATGGAACCCATACCTGATACTACTTGGGTGACCAAGAACCAGCGACTGGATAGTCCATAGACTAATGATAAAACCAAATACTACCGGTAAAAAAAAAAAAATTAACAATAAGAATGACTCCTAATGATATTCTGCTATACTCATAGATCAGTGCCTTATTCAGCCATCAGAGAACTTTCCTCTTACAGCAGATGGTAATAAATACAGAAATCCACAGGCATTACATACCAGAAAGAGAGAGACCTTAAAACACAGATCCCTAAGTGGACTCTATCAAGGTCCACCCCTCAGAGCTCAGGGAACCCTCTGCAAGAGGAAGCAGAAAGAATGTAAGAGCCAAAGAAGATGGAAGATGCTGGAAGAAGTCCCTCTAAATCAACTGAGCAAAACTCATATGAACTCACAGAGACTGATGCAGCATGCACAGGGCAGACACCGGTCTTCACCAGGTCCTCTGCATATATATTATAGCTTTTAATTTGTAATTTTTATAGGACTCCCAAGTGTAAGTGAGTGGGTCTCTATCAGGACACAGTCCGATTATGGAGTTGTGTGAAAATTTCCAGTGCTTGTGAGAAAAATCCAAGAAAGTAAGACAAGAGTATTGTTACCTCAGTTTCTTCAAAACACGGAATTTCTCTTGAAAGGTGCTTTCATGCTCTTCTCAGGTGTAGCTCCTTTCATGTGGAGCAGATAGGAGTGGTTTTACTTCAGCTGTTATTCACATACCTCTATAGAAAAATGTGGTTTTTGCCACATACAGCCTATCCTTGTGGTTATACACTTTACTCAGGTGACTCTTCTTAACCCTCAAAATATAAATTGCCTGGTGTTCTGAATAAAGTTGGCTATTGCATGAGACTTTAGTCTGCCTCAGTTTTAGACCCTGCCGTCCCAGGTTTATGCCACCAATTAGAACAGTAAACAGGTCTCTTGTTTTCGTGCTTTTTCTTGAGTCTCTTTCTTTTTGTTGACTTGCCTTGTGCAACTTCGAGGTGACAGTTTTTGTTTTAACTTATTATATTTTATTTTGTTATGTTTTGCTGTTACCTCTAAGAAGCCTGTTCTTTTCTAAAGAGAGAGAAAGGGAATGGGTTCAGATAGGAAGGTAGATATGGAGGAATTGGGAGGAGTAGAGGGAAGGGAAACTGTAATCAGGATATATTGTATAAGAATCTACTTTTAATAAAAGGTGAATTGTTTTTTTAAGACAAATAAAGCACTACAAACCTACACCTGATTTGGCAGTAAGACAAAAATGTTGTCCATGGATGCTAAGTGATCATAAAGTTATATCCATTAGGGGTTGATTATTTTCAAGTCAACAGTCATATGTTGGATCATAGATGAGCCAATAAGTTTCTCGGGAGAAGGTGATGGCAAATCTGGGCTCTAGCACAAAGAAGCACACACTGTAAACCATGTAAACATGCAGCCCAGATCTTCGTGTCATTATGGGTGTACCAGAACTCTTCCTCAACCAATTTCTCGGTCCAATGACAGTTTCTTACGACAAGCTGATCAAGGGGAAAATGCCTAAGCTTGGTTCGGAAACAAGTTGGCTTAGCATTTCGATGCAAATTCAAAACTGGGTAGAAGATGTGCTGGCCTCACAGGGGGTAGTTTCCAGCACAGTAGTGACTGAGATATTCTCCACTGTGCAAATTTTGCAATGAATTTAATCATGCTTGTGTAAAAAAAAAAAAAAAAGCTGCCTGAGAAAAACATGTCTATCAGGCTTCCCCTCCCAGGAACAATAAGACTATACTATGAAAAACCATGCTTTGGTTGTAACTGAATTTTCCCATTGGATTTTTCACTAAAGTGCATTTTCTAATTCTAGTTCCCTATTTAGAGTTGGTATTAAGTAGGATATCTTGCTGTACCTCTCAGAGGTGCCTGCTTAAAATAAACCAGATGATCACTAGATAACAGATTGATTTGGAACTGTATCCATGTAATTTTAAACATCCCAAACACGGTACTCACCCTGGGAACCATGTTTACTGGGAAACAGCTCCTTAGCATTCTAGATTCAACACAGCCCCTTCCCTCTGTCCCACCTGCTTGCCTTTGATTTGCATTTCCACCTAGCTCTAGGCTTTTTGCCATGAAATTATGGGTTTGGCTGTTGCTCAGCAAAGATGCCGGTCAATAACGCCTCAAGGAATTGGCTTTCCCATAATCATTTATATTTTAGTAGAAGTCTATTCATGTCAAATAGGTTTAGGACCCAAAGGGATAATTTTCAGCTGACTGGATTTAACACATGCAGAAGAATAGTTAATCACTTTATCTTACTTTGTGTTGTTTTCTCTATTTGGATGACAAGAATTATGCTATCTATTAATATCTCAGAATTTCTAGGTGTAGATAAAACTATTGACAAGTGTTTTTTTTTTTAATTGTTAAGCCTGAGAAGACAGAGCAAGGGGACAAGGGTTTCTTAGTTGCATGATCACATTTCCCTCTGAATTTTTATATACTGTTAAACAATATTTAGGGAAAAAAAGCAATTCTCTAAGCCACAACATAACAACAACTTCTTTTACTTATTACAAATTGCATTTATACCTTTTTCATAATACAAAATACACAGCAGGGCAGCTGTCTCCATTGCAAACAAGTCTATAATGTTTCTTAATGTAACTTTTAGAGCATATCTCCGTGGGTTCCTATATGGTTTTTGCAGCTACTCACTTTAATCCGTGCATATTTTTCCCTTAATTTGATGTAGCATAATTTACCCTATCATTCTTTTTGTCGTTGTAATGATGGCTTTCCTATGGCTTTTTTTTTCTCATTGCTATTTTATATTCTGCAATGAGCATTTGGCTCAGCTTTATTCTGTTGTGGAATTATTTTGCAGAGTTAAATGTCGGTAATAGAATGTTTAAGTCAAACATATGAACATTTCTGGTTCTTTATTATAGTTATTATCTCTCTATATTTGCTCTCTGGAATTCTTGTAAACTGCGCCACTTAACATGACATCAGATCATTAAGAAGTCACTTTCCTAAAACACGGAGCTTTGTGGGTCGCAGAGCAGATGTGTTGCTGACAGTAACTCACTGAACACCAAGTTAACATCCAAGGGACAGGAAATGAGGAGCTGAGCTTTGCACAGAGGAATCTCTCTCTCTCTCTCTCCCCCCAAGCGGGCTTCATTTCATGCTGCTCTCTACACACAAAACCTTTTTTCCCTTAAGTTCTTCCTTAGACATTTTTATTCTTCAAAACACTCAAAATTTATTCATCAAGAAATAGCCCCCTACACACTCCTTGGTTCTATTAGATACTGTCATCATTCAAAATTTACTTCTTGCAGCTTCTGTTGCAGCTAGGATTGAATCATTAATACTTCATGACTTTCCTATACGAACAGGAGACAGCTCCTGTCTCCCCTGTTTCTACATTTAGGATGGCTTGATAGTGTTTTGATTTGCTTTGCTTTGCTACAAATCCCAGGTTAGTCTCAAACTTGAGATCCTCCTGCCTGAGACTCTGGAGCACTGGGAACACAAATGTATGCTAGCACTCTATTTCTTCATTTTTTTTAAACTCCAAATTCAATGCCTTGTGTGTAAAGTGAAAAAAAACCCCTCACTATTTGTTGAAAGAATTACCAGTGAATAGGTAATAGATGGCCAAATTGATACATTACATAAGCAGTTCAGAGTCACTCTTACAAAAAGTATGATCTCTCTCATTAAAAACAAATAAAGATTTAAAGTTTTAGGTGGAGACTTAAAGCATGTTTGTTATATTCAAAATTTAGTGAAAAAACAAAAAAAGGTAAAATCCAAATGTAAGATGCAGCAACTTTGAAAAACTATTTTCAGTTTGGGCATATACTTAGAGATATGTTCTATTATTTATAACTTTACTGTTTTGTGATATAAAAATAAGTTTTTTTGCTTTTCAATGACATTGTTTTCAGTCCAAATGGCAAACACTTTCTAGTATAATTCTCTGTAAAGTACTATCTATCATGGGCTAGGCGGGGGCATTCCCAGGTATTCTATCAATAGCCCTGTAGTTTGTGCAGTTTGTAGATGATGGTTTCCCAATGGCCCATTCATATGTTCTATTCCTGACAGCTCTAAGCTGCACCTTTCAGGTCATTGAAGATTAAACAAGTCAAGCCTCTGCGTCAGCTTTGCCCAGTTGCTTTCTGTTAAGTTTTTTCCAAGTCTGCTTTTGCATTTTCACACCCAGGCTGCCCTCTAGTTGTGTTAATGTTAAAAATAGAATAGTTCTTATAAAATACCATCCTGAGTGAGGTAACCCAGACTCAGAAAGACAAACATAAGTGGATAATAGATGTAAAGCAAAGGATAACCAGACTTCAACCCACAGCTCCAGAGAAGCTGGGAAACAAGGAGGACTGTAAGAGGTATGCATGGATCACCCTGGGAAGGGGACATAGATGAGATCTCCTGAATAAACTGGGGGTGAGGAGGAGCAATAGACGGGAGGTGGTGGGGATAATAACATGAGGGAACCAGATGGTTGAGCTAGGGGAGAGATGGAGTGGAGAGCAATGAGAGAAATATCTTGATAGAGGGAAACATTATGGTATTAGGGAGAAATCTAGTGCTAGGGAAATTTCCAGGAATCCACAAGGATGACCCCAGATTAGACTACTGGCAAAGTGGAGATGGTGCCTGAACTGGTTTACCCCAGTAATCAGACTGGTGACTACCTTAACTGTCTCATAGAGCCTTTATCCAGTAACTGATAGAAGCAGATGCAGATATCCACAGCCAAGCACCAGGTCAAGCTCCAGGAGTCCAGTCAGAGAGAGGGACATGGGATTATATGAGCAAGGGGAGTCAAGATCATGATGGGGAAATCTACAACTGTCCCAAGCTCGTAGGAACTCACAAACTTTAGACTGACAGCGGTGGAACCTGCAAGGGACTGGACTAGGCCCTCTGCATATGTGAGACAGTTGTGTAGCTGGGTCTGTTTGGGGGACCCCTGGCAGTGTGATCAGGATCTATGCCTGGTGCATGAGCTGGTTTTCTGGAGCCCATTACCTATGGTGGGCCACCTTCCTTAGCCTTTACACAGAGGAGAGAAGCTTAGCCCTGCCTCACCTGAATGTACCAGGCTTTGCTGACTCCCCATGGGATGTCTTATCCTTTAGGAGTAGGGGATGGGGGATGGATCGGGAGGGGAAGGCCACAGAGAGCGGGAGGAGAGATGAGAGGGGGATCTGTGGTTGGTATGTAAAATGAATAAAAAGTTTTCTTAGCCGGGCGGTGGTGGCGCACGCCTTTAATCCCAGCACTCGGGAGGCAGAGCCAGGCGGATCTCTGTGAGTTCGAGGCCAGCCTGGACTACCAAGTGAGTTCCAGGAAAGGCGCAAAGCTACCCAGAGAAACCCTGTCTCGAAAAACAAAAAACAAAAAAAACAAAAAAAAAAGTTTTCTTAAATAAAAGAATTAAATGAAAAAATAGAATATTTCTAAAATGAAATTAAGCAAAGGCATCCAGGCAGTGGGACCGGGTCCTGTGCTCATTGCATGAGTTGGCTGTTTGAAACCTGGGGCCTATGCAGGGTCGCTTGGCTTGGCCTGAGAGGAGGGGACTGGACCTGCCTGGACTGAGTCTAGCAGGTTGATCTCAGTCCGCGGGGGAGGCTTTGCCCTGGAGGAGGAGGGAATAGGGGGTGGGCTGGGGGGAAGGTGAGGGGGGTGGGAGGGGGGAGAACAAGGGAATCCGTGGCTGATATGTAGAACTGAACTGTATTGCAAAATAAAAACAAAAAGCCTAAAAGCTTTAAAAAATTTTTTAACTGTAAAATACCTAACCATTTTCTTGCCTTTTTAAAAATAAAAGAGTCATTTCATTTATAACTTCCCAGAGATAAAAATATTAACGCCCATTTGTATTAGTTGGCTACACTGTGGTAATCACTCATGCATTCAATAGCTTACAACACCAAATGTTTACTTCCCACTGATGTCTCATGTTGGTACCTCTGTTCTCTACCCCATGTGTCCTTTCATTCAAGCATCCAGGACACAGAAGAAGCTCACACTGGAGAAGTACAATTTTCATAACACTGTGTAAAAATAACAACAAAAAAAAAAGTTCACTGAAATAGCCACAATGGCTATTAAAGATTTCTGCTTTGACTTTTGTATCTGAATTAGATCACATGTACTTGGACAAAGCCCAGAGTTGATGGAGCAGAAATAGCAACCCTACACAGTAAGTGCAGCAAGTTCCAAAACAAATGAAGGGAATTACGAGTCCCTTTCAGAAGGAGGTAAAATTAGGATGGCTTCATACAGTCTTTCATAATTTCCTTTTTTGTCTTATATCAAACACCCTCAAGCATACATTGGGAGACAGTCTAAGATCATGTGCAAATTGATAAAGTATTCCACAGAGAAATAAGATTATCCCTGCCAAAAACATGGGCTGATGAATTAAATAATGAAATATTCTATTTTTGTTAGACTTATGCCACTTTAAATTAGCAGCTTGAATTCAGTGACAAAATGAAAGCTCTATGACTATTATTTCTATATAGAACATATAAAGAACAATAAAAATAAACGTTTGAGATGTATTGGTTAATTGCAAGATTAAACTGAGAGCCAAATTTAATTTCAGATGAATTCTGAATATTGATTTCTCATAGATTTTGTTTAACATTAATGGGTATTTTGCCTATACTGTATGTCTGTACACCATGTGCATGCCTGGTCCCCAAAGAGGCCAGAAGAGGACATTGAATTTCCTGGGACTGGAGATACAGACAATTGTGAGCCACCATGTGGGTGCTGGGGCTCAAATTCAGGTCTTGTACAAAAGCAGCCAATGCTCTTAACCTCTGAACCATCTATCCAGCCCCTATACTGAATCCTCAAAGACTGTTTAAATCAGGATCTACTAAACATTTTATGTCTGTTGCTGTTAGCACTATGAAATTATGAACCACAACATTATACACATACAACTCCCCACATATACATTATATAAATGTATGTATATATAATTGTTCTTAGTGATTTTCCCTCCATTAATATGTAGTTGTTTTCTTTAATGTTTTCTAATATTGTTTTAAATTCAGCATTATGAGATTTCACAATAGCTTTCAGAGTTTGATCTTGGCTGGGTGGTGGTGGTGCAAGTCTTTAATCCCAGCACTCAGGAGGCAGGAGCAGGAGGATCTCTGTGAGTTTGAGGACAGCCTGGTCTAAGAGTGAGTTCTAGGACAGCCAGGGCTGTTACACAAAGAAACCCTGTCTCAAAAAAAAAAAAAAAAAAAAAAAAAGTTTTAACTTGATCTTGGCTTCTATTTGCCTGGTAAATTCCTTTCTATTTTGACTCTCCATCCCTATGTCTTTGTCAGTATAGTTTCTTGGGACAACAGCTGATTCTTGTTTTTCTAGCCATTCGGATATTCTGCAACTCCTTATGGGTGAGTTGAGGTCTCACGATAGGTAGGATTATTATGGAGAGGTGTTGACTAGTATCTGTAGTTTTGTTGCTCATTTTTTTCTGATTGGTTGGATTGTCTGTTCCTTTTTCTCCCCACACAGTGTTAAGGGTTTGTTTATGTGTTAACCATGGTGGATGCGTCCTCAGCTCTTCCAGGAACCTTTATTCCTGTCCTGGAACGCGTTCTCTCCTGTGCTCTTGTGAGTATGACTTTTTCTGCCTCCTCTCTCTGCAATATCCATTTCAGGATCTTCAGCAGTTCTGGTTTGGGTGGCCCCAGTTTTTTTAATGTCCTCTTTTCACCATCAGTTTTAAAGATAAAAGTACTGCTCCTGGCACCTTGATTCGCATTTATTTACTTTCAGGTCTTGAAATAGATAATTCCATGCTTTAGTCTGATCTGCTGATAAGAAATCTGACATTATTTTTGCTGTGTTCGTCTTTATAGATGAGTTAACATTTTTCACCTAGTGTTTTTAATATTGTCTTACTGCTTTGTTTTTGACACCTTGGATGTAATTTATCACAGAGGAGTTTTACTCTGATATTCTATACTTGGGGTTATAAGCTCCTATTCTGTTTAGAGCTGTGTCTGTTTCTACATGAACACATTTTTCTGTGATAATTTCATTCATAATGTCCTCTCTGATTTTCATTTTTATCTTAGCATTTTCTTCTATCCTTTGGATTCTTAGATTTGTTCTTTTTACTTTTATTTTTTATTAGGTCTTTGAGACTTTTGTTCAATGTGTTCTGATTATACTCACGCCCTTTCTCCCCAGACCCCCCTCCATGCCCTAGACATACAAGTTTGTGTTCTTTTCTTTAAAAAATAATTTAGGAATAAATTGGTTGCCCAAATATTCTTGGAAGTGTGGCTTCCACAGGATCGTGGTCAATTTACCAAGTACTACACTCTTTTTTTTAAGATTTATTTATTTATTATGTATATAGTGTTCTGCCTGCAAGTGTGCCTGTTTGCCTGAAGAGAGCACCAGATCCTATTATTACAGATGGTTGTGAGTCACCATGTGGGTTCCAGGAATTGAACTCAGAATCTCTGGAAGAGCAGTCAGTGCTCTTAACCTCTGAGCCATCTCTCCAGCCCAGTGTACTACACTCTTAAAGAGGAACTTTTCTCCCCTTCTCCCAGCAGCCAACCATATCATGGCTAGGGATGGGGCTGTTGTCTAATCCCCCCGCTGGGATCTCCGTCTAGCTTACCTTTGCACAGGTCTTGTGCATGCTGTCACAACCACTGTGAGTTCATATGTGCCGCAGCTCTCCTGTGTCCAGAAGATAATGTTTCCTTACACTCTTCAGCTCCTCTTCTGCCATGATTCCTGATCCTTGGCAGGGCTGGGGGTTAGTGATATAAACTCCCTTCAGCACCTAGCATTCTTCAATATCTTATCTGCACCTTGTCCCATTGTGCGTCTCTCTGTTAATTACCATCGACTGCAAATAGAATTTTCTCAGACGAGGAGTTGAGAAATACATTGCTCTATTGGTATAATAACTCATCAGGAGTCAGTTTAATAGAATATCCATTTAGTAGCATAATAATAGGTTCTCCACTGGGGACTATGACCTGTCTATCTATAGATTCTTAGCCAAATAATTTTGCCAGGTATGGGTTTCATCTTGTGGAGTGGTTGTTATATTTATTCAGAAACTAGTTGGTAAGTTTGTCCTCTTAATTGTATTCAAGAGCTCTAAGACATTGTAGCCTTTCTTATTTTTTTCCTTTGTTGATACTTAAATGCATTATTTCTTTGATCTTGTCCCCCATTTCTGTCACTCTTTCTTTTGCTTGGTCAAATCTATCCCAGATGCTTTTTGCTGCTGTTTCATGTTTAATGTGATTTATTAACTGTTTCATTTCCAATAGTTCTTTTGTACTGTGTTAGTTTGTTTCACTCCGTTTCCGATGTGCTTCTCCATCCCTATTACTGGTTTGTTTTTTTTGTTTTTTTTTTCCATTTTGGTGACTTTTCTCTACATCTACTGGCATTCTGTTCTAGTTTTTGGATTGATTCATCTACATTTTTGTTTCCTCTTTCAGAACATTGATCATTTTTACTAGAAAATTTCTGAATCTTTTGTTATTATTTTACCTATCTAATTATCTTTAAATTCCATACTTGAGGTAGGCTCTTTTGAAGGAGTTATGCTGCCTTGCTCTTTGTCTTTGTACTTGTGGGGCTTCTGATAACCTCCCTTAAATTTGGAGTCTGTAGTTTAGGCAGGTTCTTTCCCCCCTCACAAGGCTTCTTAATTCTTACTCTTTAGAATGATCCATGTTCTGTCTCAAAGGTGTCTCCAAAGGATGTTTGGAGAAAGAGAAGTAACCTACCACTGAGGAACACACAGGTGGAAATCCTGACTATCTACTTTCCAACCCCCATCACCACCTGGTATTGATCACTCTGCAGCAAAGAAGTACCCCCGGAGGTCAAATATCTGGGTCTGCTTGGGAGTTCTTGGACTTGACAGCAGTGACCTGCAAGCAATAGCCAGTTCCCAATCTACCTGCTGATCTCAGGCCCAGGTATATATGATTCCAGGATTATTCTCAGTTGGTGAGGTCTGCACACCAAAGACGGTGCTACCTTTTTGAACTTCACTGCCTAAGTAAGTTTCCTTTCCCCTGTGCCTATGGTTTTGGACTTTTCACTGTCCAGTTCTCACAATCCCCATAGATACACCCTAGAGCTATCCCTCACCCTGAGGCTACTGTGGTTTGAATTCAACCTCCATAACTGGCTGTTATTCTATTCTCAGGCCCCGAGATCAGTATTACATCATAGATTCCATCTCAAGGCAGCAGAAATCCTCGCCACTTTGAGTCATATAGAGTTACGTAATGGATCTCTCTCCACTGGAGATCATCAGCTTGAAAAAATCACTCTCCCGCCACAATCTGTAACACTTTTTAGATCATTTTTATTTAAAAAACAATTTTCATCCAATATATTTTGATATATTTGATCATGTTTTCCTCTCCCCAGATCCTCCTGACCTCCCTTTCTATTCAGCTTCTGTGTTGCAGTTTTGAAGCTTTTAGGTGTTCTGGGCTTGCCGTGAATGTATGACTGCCAGTGCCTATCCACTAGGGCCCCCTGACTTAACTTTGGGATACGGCTTATGCTTCTACCACCCCAGTAGAGAACTGCACAGCTGGACCTATGTCCAGTTTCACTTACTCCTTTTTGATGCATTTCCATCTTTTTCTCCGTACTTTTCTGCTGCCCCCGTTGTTATGATACGATACATACATGTTCCAAAGTTTTCACTTTTTCTCTATTTGGAGCATAATCTGAAGGATTCTCTGAGCTCTAAGGGGAGGGATTTGATGGAGACCTCCCATTTAGACTAGCCTTCCTTCTTACCAGAAAGCCCCGACTTTGAATTTTTAACCCCTCTGCTCAGTGCTCCACCACATCTGACGACAGACCAAAAACTTTTCCACACTCATTTGAAAGGTTGAACTATAAATAATATGATACAAAGACCTGCTCACATGAGAACTGTGGGTAGAGAACTGTGGGTAGATATGTTTACCATATGTTTATTTTGTCATCAATGAAAATCTGAGCCACAGTATCTAATATCAGGATAAGTAATACTTTAGACAAGGTGAGGATATCCCTGGCAAATGTGACATTGGAGGAGAGTAGAGGACTATTGTTAACACTGAAAAGCTCCCATTCCTTGACACTGACAAAAGATTCATGTAAAGGTAAGAGTTAACCACCCAGAAATGTGCTCAAGCCATTCCTTCACTCAAACTGTTGTGTAGTCAGATTCTCTTTGTCCCTGTTCCCTTCCCCTGCTCTTTTGCTTTTCCCTTGTCCCCTTCCTGACTTCAGTTGGTCATTTACAAACATCCACCCTCCACATAAATTAGTGTAGTTGCTTGCCTACAGCATCAAAACAAAATCCTTTAAAATTCAGTGATGAAACCAAGATTAGAAAAACTGAATATGCAGCTAATCATTAGCACAATGAAACAGATTTACATGCAACATGGTCATAATCATTCTCAGAAAAGCTGAATATTAAAAAGGAAGAGTATGCAAAGCACATCTAATAAAATCCAACACTGAAAAGTGTGTTTGATTTATAATTACAAGTAAGGACTTGGTAAAGAGCAAATATTGTTTTTCCCTTTGGAAATTGAAATTGCATACAGGAATAGATCATTCACAGATTATACAAAGGAAACAAAATTATATATAGCAAGAATTAATAAATGATGTCAATTCTATAACAATGGAGTGCTTTTCTGTTTCTACCAAAAAAAAAAGTCCTAAGTTGAGACACTGTGTGTCAATGTTTCCTCTAAAGATTTTCTTCCATGTACTTCCCACTCTATTTGAGAGAACATAAAAAAAAAACTACTCATTATTTCCTTAATTCTTGTTTAACCTCAAGAGATACCTGATTTTGGAAATATCTTTAACTTGCTACACATTCAGAACAAAATAAAATTGAATTATATGTTCTCAATTTTATTGCAAAAAAAGTTGAGGTGATGATTTTTCTTTTCTATGGTGCTAGTAATAATTGCAGTGGAGGCAGGGGAAAAATCAGGGGCAGTTAAGAGAGCATTTCCTAAGACATGAATTCTCACTCTCTGTGAAGACAGAAGTGGTGATTAGAAATACTTAGAACATCAGCCCAAGCTCATCAGGTCAGAGGGCACTGATTATTCAATTCACAGAAATACAGTGTAAGCATTCATTTGAGAAGTGCATGACCCAGCCCAGACAGAATATTGTACCTATTTACTCTCCCTGATATCATCAGCTTTTTCTTTATTAAAAAAAGAAATATAAAAAACATGATTTCAGAATATCTTTCTCAAGAAAATACTGTGTATTGTAGCAACTTTTATATCGAAAATATAGTTGTCTCTAAAATGTATATATTGAAAATATACTTTTCTCTGAAACTTATAATTAACCCTAGGTTCAACTCACGCCACTAAGTACTAAACCAGTCGATTCCATTTGCAATCATCCTGAGAGAAATGAAAATACTCTGAAGATATCTTGTGACTCTTCATTTGACCATCAGATGATCTCCTTAGAACTGGAATCACCTGTCCATACGCGCACACGCACACAGATGCATGCACGCACGCACACATGCACGCACGCCCCAAAACTCTCAGGCTGAAAGAATAGGCAAAAGCCTGGTGCCGGTCAGAAAAGGAGCTTGTCTCCCAGGAGGAGATTTCACAATGTTCTGACAATTCTTCAGACCACCGTTCAGGATACACAGGACTGAAACGATGAGGAGTCCATAATGTGCAGGAACACACCTTGACCATGCACCTTACATGTGCACATCTTTTACCTTTTCTTCAAACCTAAAGGTCATGTCAATATTCTGAAAATGGCTGTGGGACATTAGAGAATGCTTTATTTGTTTCTCTTCCCACTGTGGACACATGGAACAAATATTTCTCTGGTTTTTTTTTTCATTATTCCTTTGTCTCTTTAGTTGGCCTGTTAAGGATGGATGACTGAGCCTAGTTTGTTAGAGCTACCAGGATCCAGGTCCTAACCAAACAACTCCAGTCACAAAGGCACAAATGTTAAAATATTTCAAACAATTCTCTGTATCCTTCCAACTAGGCTTCTGACTGTCAAAATATAATTAAAAATGGTTTAAAGATGATGAAAGACCATAAAGAAATCAGATTGCCTTTTACTAAAATATTGAATGAAGCAGTGAGTAGATGGTATGGTGAGAGAGAGAAAATATTGATGTGTGGACCCCCCACTTAACAGCTAATGATTATGTTATATTGTCCAATTTTTAGAGTTAAAAATAGAAATCCAGATACCATTGTTGGTTATAATACTTTTACTTAAGAATTGCAACTACAAAGTTATTATTTTTCACTAACCTTTCTTCAGTGACTTGTGTAGCTAAAAATTCACCTGTGTGCCTAAACTTTTTTCTCTAGAAAATGAATAAATAACACATCCCAAATAAAGTAGCTATAAAAATTAAATGAAATAAAACAGGTAAAGTAGTTCCATGAACACCTCTCAAATATTCAAATAAGAGTGCATATCTTACCACAAGAGTAAAAATATCAACTGCACTCTCATATCCTGGGTATATTCTACTATTTTTTTTTTGAGACAAGGTCTATGAAGATCTTGGCCAGCATGGAATTCCCTATGTAGATAAGGCAGGCTTCAAACCCCCTATGTATACCAGGCTAGCTTTGAAAGGTCCACTGCCTTTGCCTCCTGAGTCCTGTAATTAAATGTATGCACCACCATACCCAGCTCACATTCTACTACTTTTTATACATTGCCAATAGTGCTCTAGTGATGCTAAGTGTTTGTATTGTCACCATTCCTGTGTGTAGATGGCAACTGAGGCACAAATTGAATAGTTTACAGAACGGGTAAGTAAAGTAATCAGGATTGTGATGCATATTTGAGTGACTCCACCACACACTTTCTTTCACCCACGACCTGCAACAGTGATCCTCACATCTTAGCATGGTACAACTTTTTGTGAGAAATTGTTAAAATGGTTTCTGGTACCTAGTGCCAGAAATTCTAGTTAAGGTTGGGGTGATCATCATGAAGCTGAGTTTGTACCACACACATGGATGGCAGTAACACTTCTCCTAGAAGGATCTCATGTTGAACCAAACCCCTCAGTGATTGAGAAAATTGAGTAAAACAGTAGTGATCACTCTGCTGTTAGGAGAAACTTTATGAACTCTGCTGGCCAAATTATAAAATGACTAGGTAATGCAAATATATTCAATTTTAGATCCAGAAAAGGTGTTGGCTCTCTTTATGTCTAGGAAAGTTGTGTTTCTTCATGACTTATGGGTTTTGAATTTGAATTTGAATTGACTGTCTCCTACCACACACACACACACACACAAATCATCCTTAAGTCAATCTTAATACCCTAAGCTGTCTAATGAGCCAAACAAAATATTCATAAAGAAAAAGAAACCCATAAAGGATATGTTATGAATTCTGTATTTAAAATTAAATAAATCATAAAGTATGCAAATACTGATTCATCACTATGGTGTTGTCTCACTATGATAAGAAGGGGAAAAGCACAAGCAGAAATATACAAAAAAATTAATTAGTAAAAAGATACATAGTTCCTTCAACACCCATAATGATTTCAAATGGATCTTGGACAGCTTCTCACTCAGTGTTGATTTGGTTTTGTGCAAGTAGCTTTACCTAGAGTAAGCATTTATCCCAGTCTTAAATTTTTCAAGAGAAGGATTCAAGAAAACTCATGATCCTTATTAGCAATTACATTTTCTGATATATTTGAATACAATTTTTGATGGCAATGCAATAAAATGGGAAGCTTGATGGAAAAGAAGCTAAACAATGGATAAAACAAATTATTCATTATGCAAAATCAAATATAGGTGATCTCATAATCACTGAAGTCTTCTAGAATTCTCTCTGTGACAGATAAATCAATCTGTCTGTTTCATTATTCACCAGTTCCTACTGATTAGAACGTTTTCTCTTCTGCACTAATAGTCTTTAATCATGGACAACCCCCCTCCCGCCCCCGCAAAAAAAAAAGAGTTTGTCTGTGCATTTGAGGTATTGAGCAGATATAAAACAATAGAGACAATAATTCAAGAACATTTCTTCATCAGTTTTGTGGCTCAAAACAATGCAAGAATTACTGATTTACCTGAGGGAGCAGCCCTTCTATACATGACCATTTTTTCCACTGTCCTTGAGAATTTATAATCTAAAAGTGACATGTTTTGCTATAAGCCTTTCTATTAATTTGAAAGCTGTTGTCCTGTGATCCCAAACTGACCTTTACTCTTTCACAGACTTAAACATATTTAGTCAACCCTGTCTTTCCTGTTCGTTATACTTTCTCTGAATAATACAGACCAAAGTAATGATACAACAAAAGTCCAATATGGTGAATCAATTAGTTTATTGGGGCTACTTATAAGAGTATGGATGAGGGGATACTCACAAGAACAGGAACAACTCAAATGCAGTTACATCACCAAAAGCCTACTTGAGCATGAGTGACACCTCCCGAAACTGGACCCCTAGAGCTCACTGACTCAGAGGCCACTCACAGGTTGGAAAGTGTCTCTTCTTAGCAACTCAGCTGGTCTCCACCTCTTCAACAGTCTCCACTCCTTGTGTACCCTTGGGTAGGGAAGAGCCTTGAACATCTGGTCAGTTTCAGGAACTTCCTGACACTTTCAAGTTGTTTACTTCCTGAGTCTTAAGCACTTCTTGAGTTTTGATAAGATTCTCTTTTAAAACTTCCTGAGTACTAAAGTGCTTTAGAGAAAATTGTTACTTAACAATACAAGTATTACACATGACAACACACACACACACACACACACACACACACACACACACACACACACACACACACCCCAAAAAGGGTTGGGGATAAAAGTGAGAGGACCAAGCAAATGCCATAACAGGTTGCCCAGTCTTCCCTCAGAGATCAGGCCTCAATTTCAGTTTCCTGAGACTGAGCAAGCAGTTTCTGAAAGGGCCATGAACAAAATTCAATTAATCACTGATGCCCCTGTCAGCAAGGACAGGGATATAGGACTCACCAAGCCTGAGCCACTAAACCAGTCCCCACAGTCAGTATGTGCTAGGCCAGCCAGACTCCATAGCAGCTCAAGGACAAAGACTAGGACTTCTCCAGGCCTGCCCAAAAATAGATAATTGTAACCCCCAACTAACCCTACCAATTAAAAGTTACTGACATGATTGCTGCTCACATAAACCAATCCTGAGTCTGTTCCTATGTAGTCTATAGACCCCAAGCACCCCTTGCTTTACTCCCTATGAAAACCCTGCCCCATTGCTACTCAGGGTCTCTCCTGCTCTGCTGCTGTGTCAGACAGATGGAAAGGCTGGAGTTAACTCACAATAAAAAGACTCTTTGCTTTTGCACTGGATTTGGACTCTTGATGGTCTTTGGGGGGACTCTGGGTACAACAAAAGAAGAAAGGAAGCTGTAGTATTCTCATATTATTTAAAGACATTTAAAAAGTTATTCTGCCATGAAAGAAGGAAAAAAATAGAAACAGGAAAATATGAATTTCCTGATGCCTGAATCTTATTGAGGCTTAAATATCTAAAATCTAAATGTCACCAATAAAATGTTTGAGATCACAGTGAAACAAAATTACCTAGTCATTCTTTCACATATAGTTTTCATAGCTCTATCATCTGAGACTCAAAGAAAGACAAAACAAAATTTTAGCAGGAGGTTAATGAAGAATAGCATAAAACTAAATGATAAGAGGTCAAGTTGAACATTTTGGCCAATGCTTGATACCTTCAGCTTTTGCAATATCTATAATGATATTAATAATGATTTTCTTAGAAATCACGTTTACTGAGTTCTCACAGTACAGTGGGTGCTGTGTTTAGTGCCTCGGGTGCATTATATCACTAACTCCCCACAGACACCACCAGGCCAGGGGTTGCCAAATTGCATCTTGAGGACCAAATTTAATGAGCCATCTATCTTTATAAATAAAATACTATTGAAATATACCTATAATCATGCATAACAAATTGTCTACAGCTACTTCGAACAGCAGAGTTTAACAGTTGTAATGGACCATGTATCACAAAAGGTCTAAAGCATTTGCTAACCCAGAAAATAAAAAAAATCTACCTTGAGATATAAACTTTTCTTCAATTGAGAAGACAGTTACAGTCCATTGTAGTAAATGATACTCTACAGTTACCCTTCAACTGAAAATCTCATAGGATTATAAAGTACATGCACATGACGTCATTCTCAATGAGAAATAAACTGTTAGTTTCTTCTGCTAAACTCATAAACAAGTTGAAATATAAATTTCAGAAACATGAAATAAATTATACATGAAATCTGCATTTTTAAAAGGTATCACTGGAAACTGATAAACAGGAAAAAATGGACTAGAAATATAACTCAGGTGGTAGGATGCTTATCCAGCTCACACAACACACTGAGTTTGTTCCCAGCACCACATAAACCAGGTGTGCTGAAGCATACCTATAATTTCAGGGAGATAAAAGAGGGAAGACCAAAAGTCAAGGTTATCCTCAACTTCGTGAGGAGTTTCAGGACAGCCTAAGCTACGTGAGACCTTATCTCAAAAAAATAAAAATAGGAAACAGATTAAAATAATCATCTTATTTGTGTGTAGGGAACAAAAATGTAAATAGTCCTTTAAAAAACACTTATGAAAACCATTTACTCATTCAGTAAGTGTCCCAAAAACAATTATAGTATTCAAGAAAAATATTTCATTCAATTATACAGATAAAAATTAAAGAAAAGACATTGAATCTTACTAAAGGACATTATTATAGTAAATAGTAGGTAAAATAATTAAGAAATAATTGAGTTGTGAAAGCCTGGAGTTATTAAATTGAACCTGCATATAAACTATGTCCATAAATAAACATAATTAAATAAGTAAAACAAACATGCAAAATTATATTTTCAATGTAATTTTCCATGTATAAATTTTTTTCTTTTAATTAAGACTTGTTTAAAAGGGTACTTTATTGACATTCAACAAGTAGACCTGTATCTTGACCCAAATAAACAAATATAATAGAATATGCAAGTTATAAACAATATAGGTTCACTGTCATGAAATTGTCTCTGTGGAGTGTGTGTGTGTGTGCATGTGTTTGTGCGGGGAGGTGTTGGGGGGGGTGGGTGTTGCATGCATATGAGTGTGTGCTCACACACATCTGTGCATGCACTTGTAGAGACCAGAGCAAGACATGTCTGTAGCTAGAGTTTTCCTGCCTGGCCCACAGTTAGGACAAATCTCTCTCACCTGCCAGTCCCACAGCCGCTCAGACCCAGCCAAGTAAACACAGAGACTTATATTGCTTACAAACTGTATGGCCGTGCCAGGCTTCTTGCTAACTGTTCTTACAGCTTAAATTAATCCATTTCTATAAATCTATACCTTGCCACATGGCTCGTGGCTTACCGGCATCTTCACATGCTGTTTGTCATCGCGGCAGCTGGCAGTGTCTCTGACTCAGCCTTCCTCTTCCCAGCTTTATTCTCCTCCTTGTCCCGCCTATACTTCCTGCCTGGCCACTGGCCAATCAGTGATTTATTTATTGACCAATCAGCAACACACATGACATACAGACCATCCCACAGCACATGTCTTTCTCTGTAACTGTGTATCTTATTGCCTTGAGACAGAGCCTCTCACTGTACCAGAAGCTCACTGTCTGAGCAAATTCTGAATAGAAGACCATCTTTCTAGCATAAAGCAGAATACAGTTAAATGGCCATCTTAAACAAACTTATAATTTCAGAACTTTAATTGCCTAGCAAGAATAAACTTCCATTAAGAATAGCCAAAATGGAAGTATTGAGAAAGAATAAAATGACTCAAATAATTATAAAGTTTTATAAAATAAAAAAAATGCCGTTAGTAAGTAGTTGTCTCTGAATCCAAAAGGATGCTGGTTTATTTTCAGAAGCTATTAAATTAGCTTTGGGCTTAATAGAAAGACATACAAGCAAGTTTGACCTGGAAAAGTAATAATAAATTATATTTTCATATATTTTGAATAATAATAAAGGTAAGATTTCATATATTTTGTGTTCTGCTATTAACAGAGTGGTAAAACTAGAGTCTGTCTTTTCAACAACTACATGGACAACAATTTCTGAGCATCTGTGTACCTTTCATTGCCAGAGGTTTGTGAGGTATCTTTCCTTTCAGAGATCCTCAGTCTCTTGAGAAACAAAGGTTATAAAGGCTGTTTTTGTCTCTAATGATGAGAAAAATGTAGATGTATCTCAGAGTGCTAAGAAAGGAAGATGTTGATAAACACACGGGAATAAATAAAGCCCACCCACATGGTAGCAAGCAATCTATTTAGCAGAGACTCCTGCAGAAAACAAGCCAGTCGTTACAGTCTATGCTTAGAGCAGAGCCTTAAAGGCAGGAATAACAATGGTAATGCTATATGGGAGGAAACAGGTATGTCCTGACTGGGGGCTGCTGGGGGCATGCAAAGCTGTGGGCAGTCAACTAAAGCAAAGCGCCCCATGTGACTGCTTCCCTTTTTCCAAGTGATCCTAAGTTCGAAGTGGAGTTTAAACAACGGGAAAGCAGTTGGTGATTAGAGTCAAGTACTGGCTACCTTGGACTGAATGTCTCAAGAACGACTTGTGAGTTCTTGTATTGGTAACTATAAATAATGGGGTAGGATCATACTTTTGTGTTCATTTGCATATGCAGTTTCTCATATATAGGTGGATAATAACTAAGAGATTCGTTAAAAAGTTAAGTTCTAACTTAATGTTTATTTTTCTCTTTACAGTTGTCTTCCTTTTGGAAAGTGAACCTGACTTAAATTCTAAAAACTAACTTCACAAAGTGCCTGCCCCAGGCCCGTGGCTCCGGGCGTGTGGTCAGAAAATATGCAAGAGTCTACCCCAGGCCCGGTGATTGGTGCCAAAAGATGAACAATATGTGATGGAGAAATGGGAAAGATAGCGTACATGGTGGAGAAATGAGAGAGAAAACAAAGTGGAGAGGTCCATGCGCTGAGGAGAGAAGAACCAGCAGATACGAGGAGACTGAAAAACCACCTGAAGCCATGGTGATGTCCTAACCCAGGCTGCTGCTGAGGGCCATGTCTGGGTCCATGATCCTGCTGCAGTCCCGGTCTGTGTTGATGTCCATGGCCCGAGTTAACACCAAAGGCCACACAAATGTCCATGGTCAGTACTGACACCTGAGACCAGAGGGATGTCTGAGGGCTGTGCTACTGCCGGGTGCCATACTGAACAGAATGGCTGGCTGTGCTGCCATCAGAGGCCATGGTGACACCCAGGCCCATCCTGCCACTGGGCCATGGTTTTATCTCAGCTGGGGTCTGTATTGATGAGGTCCGCGTTTCCACCAAAAGCCATGTGGATGTCTGTGGTCTGGGCTGCTGCTTGAGACCATGTTGACCTTGGAGAACCATGCTGAGCTGGCCCTGCCCCTCACCAGCTGTGGCACAGTGGCATAGGCAGTGGGTTGGGAATGGAAAAACTGACCCCGCCCCTTGCCAGCCGCCAATTGGGAGGAAGGAAAGCTGGTCTGAAGCCTAGGCTGACTGACTCAGCTACCACCCAGGCCCAGATTCAGGAGCCTGAGTTGGCCCACCCCATCTCCTACCCTACCTGTGAGCAGCTGGAGCATGTGAATGGACTGGTCCTGTGGAACCGTAGCCACAGGATCTCTGTGACTCTGGGCAACAGCAAGAAGAGTCTCAGTGAGGGTCTAGTATCGATGGTGTAGCAGAAGCCAGAGACCCTGCACCAGACCAAGGACTAATTGTAATGCAAGTTGTTTGAGCAAAAGAGTATACTGCATGACACACAAGCAGCACCCAATGCCACCACTACAAACGAATATGTGAAGGAGAGTAGGGAAAGACGGAGGAGCTGAGTGGTACAAGTGCAGCAGCGTCTGTGACCAGTGTGAGAGAAGCTATAACTTACAGAGGAGCAGGTCATTGCCCAGAAATGTTGGCGAGATTGTGTGGTTTGGTTGTTTTTATCTTAATTTTCAATTTTTTTTTATTTTTCCTTTTTTGGGCTGGAAGGTTACAGGGGTAGATGGTGGAAGGACTGGGAAATTAATGGGATTGGGGTATATGGTGTGAAATTCATAGTGAATCAATAAAAAATTATGTTGAACAAAAACTTCACAAAACAACAGTCATTGGCTAATGAGAGATGGTTTGATTTCTAATAAGACTGGGTTAAAGCTTAGATGCAAGATTGCAAAACATCGATAGTGAACTTCTGCCCTCTGGGGTTCTCCCATTGTGCTGTAAGCCTGTATTTAAGACCTCCTCCCAGCCAGGCGGTGGTGGCGAACACCTTTAATCCCAGCACTCAGGAGGCAGGGGCAGGTAGATCTCTGTGAGTTCAAGGACAGCCTGGGCTACAGAGTGAGTTCCAGGAAAGGCGCAAAGCCACACAGCGAAACCCTGTCTCGAAAAACCAAAAATAAAAAAAAGTAAAAAAGACTGGGTTAATATAAGATCTGTGCTACTGCAAAGGACATATTATATCAAGATTAGATAATTCATGCACTTAAGACAAAAAAATTTTCAGTTAAAGAGGAAAACAAACATAGCAGTTTACAGCAGCCATGTGACTAAATTAAAGATTTATCTTTAAAATGAAAAAGAATTAAATGTCTTTAGCTACTAAATAAGAGCCTCTATTTCCAACTAGCTGTCAAAATCATATCTCATAGCTCTTATTTTTATTCTTCGTCTTTAAAAAATCTGGTATTTTTGCTTCGCATTTCTTTGCTTTTTCATCTTTGTTTTGCCTTTACTTTCATTCTCAACAAAAGACTGAAAACACAAAGGAAAAGTAGCAGAATAAAAATCTATCCTACCAAAAAAAAAAAAAAAAAAAAAAAAAAAAAGAGCCGGGCGGTGGTGGCGCACGCCTTTAATCCCAGCACTCGGGAGGCAGAGCCAGGCGGATCTCTGTGAGTTCGAGGCCAGCCTGGGCTACCAAGTGAGTTCCAGGAGAGGCGCAAAGCTACACAGAGAAACCCTGTCTCGAAAAAACCAAAAAAAAAAAAAAAAAAAAAAAAAAAAAAAAAAAAAAAAAAAAATCTATCCTACTACTGAAAACTCCTTGAATCCAGATGGTGCCTATGTAGAGCAAGTGGGGAAACAGTCCTAAGTACCAGACACCCTATCATTTGCCTCTGGTTTACTTAAAATCGACATTTCTCATCTTTGTTGTTGAAGACATGTTGCTAAATCACATGATTTATAAATGACAAAAAAGGATATTCGGAATGCATGCATCTCCTCATTGAATTTATTTGCTTTCTCCTGCTCACAATTTTAAAATGCAAAAGATGATTTAATATAAATTTAGCGGCTCGGATTCAATATAGCTTCCCAATGTTATGTGAATTGTGCCAACTTTCACTAACGTGCCTCACATAGACTTCAGGAAATGTACGGCTTGTAGCTCAAGAACTCAAATAAAAGCAAATTATGTTTTCTGATTCAAGTCACACACTTCTCAAGTTGTTACAAACTCAGAAGAAAATGATCCTGTCTGCAGTTTAGCAAGCATATATGTATCTCAGCTTTTGATAACAAGCTCTTTATATATGTTGATAAGCAATTCTGACTCTAGATATTTATCCTCAGACAAATTCTACCAAGTACCCAACTAATTGGCAAACTAGGTACCTTTTGGAGATCACTCTGATGCCACCTATAGCAACTCTGGTACGATGACTCTTACCTACAATCTCATCACAGAGAGATTGCCTAGAGTTTGGGTTAGCTTGGGGTAGAGTGTAAAGCATTCTCCCTCAAAACACAAGATAAATCAAAACAAGAAATAAATGACCAAAAATCACTATAGCAATGGAAATTATCAGGACTATTCCATAATCACAAACCTTCTGGTGTCTTTAATAGTCTCACTTGCCTTTGAGGTCTCTAAAACAAGGCTTATGAACTTCGGGTTCATGCATATCCTTCCAGAAGTTTATAAGCTGAAACTTGATTCAAGGAATTTTTTTCTGCAAAAAGCATCACTGTTGACAGATTCAAAACAAGTCAGAGACTCAAAATTAGTTGACTGTCAAAACCAGCAGTCTAAATTCAACACAGAGGCATAGACTTCTGCTATTGAAAAACATCTCTGATTAAAAAAAAAAAAAAAAAAAAAAAAAAAAACATTAATCATGAAACAGCTTTCTCAGACATCTTGTGGTGATCTTATCTTTTGGTCCATGTACATTTCCTTAAGGATTTATTTTCAAGATTTGAAATGTCCATACATCTGCTACAGAAATCCTTGTTTTTGGCAACAGAGTATCTTCTCAGCTGGAGAGACTATGCTAACACTGGGTCACTAAGGAGATTCTCTCTCAGCAAAAGGATTAAACTTAGGTGCTTAAAAACTCAGGAAAGTTTCAGTCTGAACAGGACCTCCGAGGGGCTGCAGACTTCTAATGTGGCTTCTGCTTGCCAGTCATGACACAGAGGACCAAACATTCGGCAGCTACTAGTGACCGGAACTAGGTGTCTGCCATTTGCCCTTCCAGATTATTCCATCATTTCCTCTCAGCTCTCTAGCTCATAATGATTATCATCCCAATTCCATTAGTACGTTATTGGTGCGAACAGCTTCTCTTTGGTTGAGCCAGTGTGTATTTTCACAGAAGACTAGAAAAGAGAGAGAGAGTGGAACTTACCTACTTGGGTCTTTCTAAGTTGTTTGGACTGGTTGTATCTTCCCAGGACAATTTGTCTTGTACCACTCTCTCTCCCTCGAGACAGACAACTTGACTGTCTTTCACTCTTCAGGGATAGAATTAATGGGCCTCTCTGTTTCTCAAAGGCTAAGACTCTTTTGGTCAATGACACCTCATGAATATAACCAGATGTTTAAAATGAGTCCTAAATTTAAAAAAATTGAGATTTACATGGATCAAAACAATATTACAGCCATCCTAGAGAAACCAAAAGCCTATCCCTGAGTTTATTCTCAGCTACCCATAATGTAACATACTTCTGACCTCAACAGTGAGTGTCTCTGGTTGACTTCAAATAGCATGTAGAACGTAAATCATAAGAAGTGTGCAGACTTTAATTTACTTCTTCAGCCTCAATAACTCAAGAAAGTACACTGAAAGGAGATAAGAACAAATACTGTCAAAGTCACCCCATCAACTCCTGTACAAATTACAAGTAAATGCCCAGGGAAAGCTGACCTGTGGGAAAACAAATGTATTTTCTACAATATTATCCTGTCTATGCTTCAAAAGTCAGGTTGTTTGGGGGAGGGGGTTGGTGTAGTGATATTTTATCTATACTCTAACAAATAAAGCTTACCTGGGGATCAAAGAAAAAAAGCCAGCCACTATATTAAACATAGAGTTCAGGCAGTGATAGCACATGCCTTTAATCCTAGCAGAGGATTCATCCAGATCTCCATGAGTTCAAGACCACACTGAGAACAGAGCCAGGTGTAGTGGCACACCTTTAATCCCAGCACTAGTTAACCTTAGAGGTCTGGAGGTCTGTACAGACAGATAGGAAGTGATAGACCTGGGCAGAAAGAAGAAGTAATGTAGCTAAGCAGAGAGAGAGGAAGTGAGATGGCAGGGCACAGAAAGGCATATAAGGCATGAGTATACAGGAAATATCTCTCTTGGGCTGAGGATTTCTTAGCGGTAAGAACTTGTGGCTGGCTTGTTCTATCCCTCTGGTCTTTCAGCTTTCACCCCAATATTTGGCTCCAGGTTTTTTTTATTAATAAGACCTTTTAAGATTCATGTTACCTCTGGTGCCCAACATGGGGCACAAACCCACAACCCTGAGATTAAGAGTCTCATTCTCCGACTGAGCTAGCTGGCCAGCCTGTCACCCAAGGAGCAACATGTCAGCAGACTGGTAAAGCCATGGAACACATGGAAAAACATAGATTAATAGAAATGGGTTAATTTAAGATATAAGAGCTAGCTATCAAGAGGCCTGCCATAGGCCATACAGTTTGTAAATAATATTAAGCCTCTGAATGATTATTTTATAAGCAGCTGCAGAACCGAAGGGCTGGACGGAACTGGAGAAAACTTATGGCTACATTTTGGTGATTTTTTTTCCCTTTTGCAGATATTTAGAATACTGATCAAGGAGAGCTCACAGGACATTACATGTTGACTATCAATAGCACATATGAATATTTTATTGCAATTTTGTTTTAATACTATATGTCTCAAGTCTCCAAATTTCAATTGAATAGCTGCTTACTTTTGTAGGCAAAAATATCTATGTCTCATATTTACAATAAGCAGAATTAAAATTTCCCCTAGCAACTAATCATTAAAAAATGTACAGGAAAAATAGGTCCCAGTTTTCTTCAGAATTCTATTGTTTGGCTGTGGACATTGGACTATAAGAAGTAAAATATAATTCCTAGGTCTGGAAAATTGTTGAGTGAAGAATGCTGGTAACAATCTCTGTGCTGGCTAGTGTTTTGTCAATCAATTGACGCAAGCTAGAGTCATTTGGAAAGAGGGAACCTCACTTGAGAACTTACTCCCACCGAATTGGCCTGTGGGTAAGATTTTAGGTCACTTTCTTGATTAATGATTGATGTGGGAGTGCCCAGCTCACTGTCGGGGGTGCCACCCCTGGGCAGGTAATATAAGAAGGTGGAGAAAGGCATGAGGAGTAAGCCAGAAAGCAGCACTCCTCCATACCCTGTGCATAAGTTCCTGTCGAGTTCCTTCCCTGACTCCCCTGGATGATGGTCTCCATGTTGTAAGGTGAAATAAACCCTTACCTCCCCAAGTTGTTTCTGGTCCTGATATTGTATCACAGCTAGAGAAACCTAACTAAGTCAATCTCTATCTCTCACATTCAGAGACAGAATTTATTTCCCTAATCCTTAAATGTAGATGACTTATGGGAATATGTTTGACCAATGTAAGATATTAGAAAATGATAGCCAAAACAGAAAATTAAAAATATCTTCTCGTGGAGACTCCCACATATTTGTCTCTTAGGGTCCCTGGTAACCTTTACAATATGCAAAAGCCTGAGATAATCTGAAAGATTAAGAGGAACGCATTGCTGTCATTTCATCTCTCTACACAACAGCTAGTCAATCACAAGGCAACCCTATCACAGGTATCACCTAACAAACACCCCCCCCCCCCCCAGCGAACAGCAGATGTATCTGCCAACTCAGCTGAAACTCAGCTCAAGCTACCTCAGGTCAAAAGAGCCATCCCTGAACTTAGCTCCCCAACCTAAAGAGAAGAACGTTGGGATCATGAGCTAATTAAATAGTTCTGGAGGGTGTTAAACATTAATAAGTCAATTGGTAAGTAAATAGGTACCTAGAAGTGATGTGCTGCTATGGACACATAAAGGCATGGCATTAGATATGAACTAGTCTGTAAATCTAAGCTAAAAAAATGGAGTGGAAAAATTGGTCGACCAGGTATGCTGTATTAGGTCCAGTAGGCAAAACTGTCACCTGTTAGCAATGTGGAAGATTAAAATGTAACTGATAAACTTGCGAACATTGACAAGATGGCTTTCAAGGAAGGGTTAAAGTGAAGTTGGCTTCTTTTATCTTCTATGATGAAAATTCGTGAGGAGAGAGACAAACTAAAATAAGGAACCGCTATGTTTGCAGGCATAGTTTAAAGGGAAACTTAAAGGATTGGGACTCATTACGCTGGAAAACAAACAGTATCACATTACCGGGATCTTCAATTAGTCAATTATTTCAAAGCACAACGAAGAGTGGGAAAAAAGATCAGTGAGAAGAAAGATCAAATAAATGATGTGTCCTTAAAACCCTAAGTTTAAAATCTCAGAAATTCAAGTAGTGAATGAATGGTATCTCTAAATTATGTACAAAGCTTATAAAAATCTTAAGAGTGTGTTCACACAAGAAGCTAATCCCTCCAAAAGGCACATATCAAGTCCAGAGAGAGGGGGAAACTCGAAAGAAATTGGGAGTTAGTAGTTTGTTAGAAGCAGAAGACTGGAATCTGATTAATTGTAAGCCCTTAGGGCTGAGGGAATTTCTATTAGGGAAGGCACTACTTTAGATTCCATGAGAAAAGACGGTTAAAATTCAAAAGACTCCTCTGAACCCATGTTCTCTATGGCAGAAGCAAGCTCATGTAGCTCCACAGGACAAACAGAAGTGACTTCTGTGATAAAAGGATTCTTATTTCAGAGGGTGAGCATCAAGATCTGAGAGCACGGAGTAGAAACCCATGGAGAAAAGAGCTACAGGGCTGTTAGGGTGACATTCACATGGAGCAGTATAGCACAATGGTTAAGAAATCTTCCCTGCCCCAATCAAAACTCCTGATGACATTCACCCTTCCTTATCTCAGAATTCTGATAGACCAGTGTCTCCAGCATGGACTTCCCCTTATAAATTGAAAAGCTGGTAATAATTGCCCCATCCTGTCCCCATTGTATGTGGAGGTCAGATGGGCTGCATTTATATTTTATATTTACATTTATATTCATATGGTTGTTTAGTTCAGGAGAGCAAAAGGAACTCATCCAAAGACCAGTACCCAAATCTCATTTCAATCATGACATTCTGGAGATCTGGCCTAAGGCCAGAATTAAATGAGATTTTGCAAGGGAAGGGATCTTGAGAGAAGATGTTTGTAATTTTGTAACAGCCTGAACGTGAAGTAATTATGATCAGAGGACAGGTTACAGTAAACTATATTACCAAAGTGCTCATAACTGTCACTCCTCCATTCCAGGGGCAGAATCCATTTTGCTGTGTCTCCTGTCTGGGAGGGCCACAAACACGAGGTATAAATGGACCCCAGGAAGCACAACACTAGCAGAACATCAGCACTTACATAATGTGTGTTTCCAGGACATCAGCCACTGCCTCCAAGAGAATAACGCCAATGTCACCTACTGGGAGACACACAGTCCTATAATATTCACACACATCCAAGAGTTGATCAAACTTCATACATGTAAATAAAGTCATCCAAGATCAGCTGGAGCTCCAAAGTGACCTGCCCAGTAAGAGCAGGGGAGAACTCTCCAAAAAAGTTTTAAGATGCCGTATTGTTCTATGATAGCTTTGTGAGCATCAAAAGAAACCAACACACAGGACTAATATACTTCTAAACAAACATCAAGATATAATATTCAAACAATGGTATGAAAGTATTCTATATATGCTGTTACACATCTGGAAATCTACATTTGAAATATTTTCTTTGTTAAAGTTTCACCTTTAAGACAACTCAAACTAACTTTAAAATAGAATTGTTCCATGACGGCTGCCTAGCTGTCTGAGTAGATGGGGGGTTGGTGGGGAGGGAGGTTGGGAGAGGAAGGAGGGGAAACTGTGGTTATGTAAAATAAAATAAAGAAAAAAAATTTTTAATTGTTCAAAATAAAATATATATATAATTGCCTTTTCTAATCTAAGCAGTACTGTTTTCTTTAAGATTGTGTGTGTGTGTGGTGTGTGTGTGTGTGTGTGTGTGTGTGTGTGTGTGTGTGTGTGTGTGTGTGTGGTGTGGTGTGTGTATGCATGTGGGTGCCCATGGAGGACAAAGAGGTCAGCAGATGCCCTTGAACTAGAAACCAGGTGGTTGTGAGTGACCTGATGTGGGTACTGGAATCCGAAATTAGATCTTCTGCAAGAGCTGCATATGCTCTTAACCACTGAGCCATCTCTCACCAGTCCCTAGATAGTATAAGTTACAAGGTAAAATATGATCATGTATGACAAGTACTACAGACAGCATATGGAGGCCAGTACCTCATAGTGGAACAGAGGGTAGCCTAGAGTCAGCTGCTGATACCAATCCTGCCTCTATACTTTACCAACTGTACAATTTGGAAAAGACAGAATCCCTCTGGTCCTGTTTCCTAATCTATTAAATAAATATATCAACAGTACACACCTCATAGGTTTGAAAATGGAATTAATATGGAAAATGTTTCCATGTTCACATATTTGAAGTGATAAGCTCATAGAGTTGGTTATATGAATGCAGGGTGTCTATATATAGAGAGTAAGTGGCTAGGAAACATTAGATCTTCTACATAAACTGCTCGTGGAAAAGACAGAATCCAGCCACCTCTACAAATAAAAATTAACAGCTCCTGCAAAGGCTTTCCATCTGTTCGTGAGTTTTTGGAATCAGAACAAAATTTGCTGAAGTTTTTATGTCCTTGAATATTTAAATGCTTATGATGCTGTTTTGGATGACATTTGATCTTGTGTTGGTTGCATTGTTTGGGAAAGTTATGGAACCTTTAGGAGGTAGAACTTTGCTGTAGGAAGTCTGCCACTAGAAGGCTTTGAGGGATTTCAGCCTCACATAATTTCTTGATCACCCCTTCTGCTTCACATGTGTGGGTGAGAAATGAACTAGACAGCTTCCTCCTCCAGCCACTATGCCATGGGCTTCTACACTATGATGGACTTTGTCTTTCTGGAAGCATAAACTAGAATAACCCTTAAGTCCTTAAGCTGTTTTGGTCCTGATGTTTTATCACAGCAACAGAAAAGTAACAAATACATATGATGTCATAGTATTTCACATTATGGATGAATTCTAACAAAAAATTGGAAAAGGAATATTTTAATCATGACCTTCATGGTCTCCTTGAAATGACTGTTAAAATCAAGAGCTAGATCAGATACAGTATCATGGAAATACATGTGCAAATGCTCCATGCATTCGGGGTTCTATCTCTGAAAATCAACATACTGTAGGCATTTAGAGACTAATAATGGAATAGATGAATATGCTAAATAATATTTTAGAAGACATGTGCTAATAACAGTAATTTTGAAAATACAAACTAATGAATATTATTCAACCAACAGTTTCTGTTGTTTTTGTTTTTTAATTCTTCTCAAAAAAAGAAAATGGATGTGGGGAGAGCGAGAGTAGCTCACCTCAAACCATTTTCAGAGATTACAATCATTTAATAAAATCCAGGTTCCCCACGTTGTCTAAAGACAGGTTAAAGTCACTTAGGAACTGTAGTTAGCAGATGCTGATAACGATAGGACTCAAACTGTGGTCCTCTGAAGGGAGCCTGAGCATCACTTGGGCATTGATTAGAGATGCTAATTCTCAGGTAGGAGAGATAGCAATCTGTGTTTTCATCTGCCTTGCAGACGGGTCAGGGGCACTGAATGCCAAAGGCAGAAAGCTCTGGGTAGCAAAACCTTTGTGTTCTTTGGTGAATTTGCTTACAGATTTCTCTAAGAATGAAACTTCTTTTGCCACACAAGAAATTGGCTGCTCTTGAGTCACTTGAGAAATTCATTGCAACCGTTAGCACAAAAGCAAAGGCATAGGCTTACTCTTGTTTTCTGGAAGCAACAGAAGAGAACGGATTTACTGGGGAAATTGTTTCCAACCAGTGGGCAGGACTACTTAAGCGTCTTTTATCATGAACCTTATAATAAATATGTTTCTCTTGGTTTAGGAACTAGTGGACTTTCTGAACATAAGAAATGAGACATATATGAGCACGTGCCAATTTCTGAAATTTAGCCAGTCTGCAATGTGTACATATATTCAAAATATTTTACATGATAAATATATCATCTGTTGTCAATGAAATCGATCTTGAAAAAGATAAATACCACACAGTCCAGTGTGATCACCAGAGTAAAAAAAATAAATAAATAAAAATAAATTTAAAAACGGAAAAGAAAAAGTAAAAAAAGAACTCAATGTTAAATAAAAATTTAACTGGTTCTTATTTCAATTACATAAGGATTTGCAAAATTGTGAATCCATCTAAAGAGCTTTTACATGGAATAATCATGATCTATATAACCCCATGTTTGTATGTAAAGAATTGACTTTCCCATTTAACTTCTATCCAGAGATGTTTAAAAATTACAATAGGGATGGAGATGGTGGAGAGGAAAAAAAATATTTAAAAGCTACAGTCTTAAATACTGTTAAGTCATTGTTCACACTGTACCATCATGGTTTGTGAAATGCCCCCACCTGCCATCCCAGGCTTCTGTTGTGAATGTTTGTTCCCAGGTTTTGGCAGAATTTTGAATGCTGTGGTGCCTTTAATAGGGAAGTCCTAGCATTAGACAGTCACTAGGGGTACATCTTTGGAAGCTACATCAGACCCTGGAACTGGGTCTGCTCTGCTTCCTGGATGCAGCTGCCTACAAATGATACAAGAGCTCCAGAGCCCCAGCTTCCATGAGTCTTTACGCACTCTGGTATGGGTTTTCAGTGATGCGGCTGATTCTGAGTTACCTATCTATGCTCCTGTACATGCTCCTGCATGTAACCCAAATCAACTCCTGGTGGTCTCCTTATTTGCTCTGCTATTGGTTCAGAATCTGGGATAAGAAGATATTTGCTCACGTGTTGCCCCAAATCAGTGTCACACAGCAGGAGCACACAATAAAACTTAATATTAATCAGTCCACCCTGAAAATTCTAAACCCCGTCAGTATTTAAGACTCTGGAATTTTTTTCAAAATAATTATGTATGGGAAAAAGTAAATACCTTAAAAAAAACTAGACTTGTGTCTGGACTTGGGAGGAGAAGACACAAAGGGATGAAGATGTGTGTAAAAATGATCAGATAATTGTCATTTTTAAGATAGACAATGAGGGCTATGGGTTTGATAAATGAGATTTGTGTTACCAGGTAGCATTGATATTACTAAAGTTTGCTTGGAATTCATTAATTTACTGGATTTTATGACTAAAATCATTACCTTTCTAGTTTCTCCTTTTTTTTTTTCTGTCTTCTCCTACACTCCCCATACCTAGAATACTGATGTGTTTATAGTGGCCAAATAGAAGTCACTCTTTCCCTGTCCAGCCAGTAAAAGAATGCCTTTACCTACCTGGTGAACAATTTTCTAAATTAGATCCATATGATAAACTTTCTGGAGCCTCCATTGATTATTACATATCTTTACTGCCTGGAGTTTCACAGTAAGAGAAAGAAAGTCCTCTGTGCACAGGCTTTTTCTCTCACCCACGGCAAAGACAGCAGGTAAAGAACAGACTCAAAGGCCTTAAGCCTCAGCAGTTCATATTGTAAATTGGATATATTGTCACCTCTCCTGACAGGTAAAAGTGGTTCTGAATTGTGTTCATTCCATCACATTTCTCTTTTCTCCCAGGAATCTAGCTGAAATTCCCTCAGTCCCTAACTTCTAAATTCTTCATTCCTACAGCAGATCGCCAGACTCTACTGCATTAAAACTCAAGGGCAGATGGCTTTTAACTTAATTTTTAATTATAGTATATTAATTGCACAAAGAATGGAGTTTAATTTTGACAATTCCATATATGCATATAGTATACTTTGATCATATTTACTCCCCTCTGAGTTCTTTTTATGGGCTCATTAGCCTCTGGCAAAGGAAACCATGGATTTGGTTTCTCTTTTTAAGTATCTCACAATCCTATGACCGTTAATAAAGTTTTGACTTTGCAGGATAGAAACAGAGCCTTCTGTTGCCATGACTTTCAAAGAATATGTAAAGTATTTAACTACAGATAAAGGGAGACAGCTAAGTCTGTAGGGAATGTGTCACATAAAGGACCTCAGTTTGATCCCTACTACGGATGAGGAGCTCAGTTCATAAAACAAGACTTGGAGTATAAAATATGAATTTTCATCTGGTAGCCTGGGGGTCCATGACGACTATGAGAAATTTCAAGAACCCAGTATGCCTCTTGCATTGAGCACTTACGGGGGCAACTGTATGTAAGATACTGCATAATCAGTAAACCTATGTTTTCCAGGCATAGATTTTGTTTAATAGATTGCAAGGGAGAAAGACAAGGAAATATACATAAAAAATACATGAGAACATAATCCCATACATCTCCAGAAAAACACATTCCAGTCCTTGTGCTGGAAAGCATGGTGAACAGATCATTTCCTTCCACCTTTAGTGTGACAAGGGTCAGATTGCTCTGAAATGCAGAATGTGTTTCATTCTCAGATGGAGTTGTTGGCAACAGATCCCCAGCACTGCTGTGAAAAGGAAAACATGGTGGTGGCATGCCTGTAACCCTAGTGCTGGGGGAGCAGAGATATGAGGGTCCCTGGCATGCAATGGCAAGCCAGGCTTACCAAGTTAGTGAGCTCCAAGGGGAGAGCAGTCAAGAATCACACCTCCCATCAACCTCATGTTTCCACACGTGCATGCTGACTCTTGCACACGTTTACACAACACATGTACACATACTAATTCACACATACCCACAACATGCACAAAACTTTAAAGAAACTACTTCTTAAAGAATAACTTAAACATTTGATAAACCTTTTGCACCCAGTGTGGACTGGTCTTGAAAACATGACTGAGTAACAAGGAAATGAAAAGACGGAGCACAGACCCACATACAGAAAAGCTGGGAGCTGGTGTTTCATGCACACTTTGATAAGAGATGAACCAGCTACACAACATCTGAGAAACGCAGTGCATTTAGCCCTGGGAGGAGAAGTTAGCTTGTCTCTGTAGTGGGGCACTTTCAAGATATAAACACCAAGGAGGAGGAAACTGGGGTCTTTCTGTATATTCTGTCAACATTTGCTCACACACCAGAGGAATGCTTTTCCCGTTCTCTGAGCCTGACAAAGGGAAGGCTTTACCAATTCCCATGACTCTGAGACACTGAGGTCCTTGTCAATAATACACATTCACTCAGGACTTCATCCAGTCCTTACAGATTTACTCAGGCTTTCTTCTACTCCATGTATGAACCTGGTATCTGAAGGCATTTGACATTTTCTTTCCTATTTTATTTTTTTAGTTGTTAATGGTAGAAAAATTCATTAAAATAATCTCCTGTATCACTAATGGATCATATTTTGCTTAAGAATATTTTCTACTATGAAGAATGCGATGGTGCACAACTCTACATGTTTACATATTCTCTAAACTTACCCATCAAGATACTGTGATATCAATATGTTTTCTTAAGCCTTCTCAACTATCTTGAAATATAGATACTAATTTTCCTAATTGATGAAGCCCAAGAAGTTAACTAATTTTCCCAATATTATCCAGCTGGTAAATTCTATTCACAACGTCAAAATCAGATCCATTTGACTTCTAAACCTACTCTCTATAAGACATGATGCTTTACTTATAATCCAGGCAACAAAAAGAGTAGAAGAGTGAGGGTCACAAGATCAGGAGTTGTGGGGAATTAAGAGCTATCAAGTGCAGAGACTATAAAGACTTAAGAGTCGAGTCTTCTGTGACATTGTCTTTGTAGGTTCAATGTGTGGTTATCTTTTGGGGCCCAATTTGCTATACAAATGCAGAAATGTATCTCCGGGTCTCATACAGTCCAAAAGTTTGTGTTGAACCTTAATTCTGGGTGTGAGCTGAACAGACAGAAAGGCTCAGTAAGACATTTCAAGATAGCAATACCTCCTGAGCAAAGAAGAATGGTGGTAAGAATGACAGGCAACAGTGGTCAGGTCACAATACAGCCCAGACCAAGGGAAAAAAAGAGTACTACCTGTATCCTGGTAAGGCATATGGGAGTCTTGCAAGTAGACTTGCAATGGAAGTCAAAACATCATCAGGGTCAAAGGGCTTCTACTTTGAGAAATGTATAAAAATATGTTTTCTCCAAGAACACTTATTTCCTGCATCTTCATAGTACCCCACCCTTTTGAAGAAGTGAAAGTGCAGATCACCTTGCAAAGATTGTTACTACTGTATTCTATAAATACATCAAAGTATATATCATATAACAAGTGAGTAAGACTAGATTTCTCCAGTTTGCTAATAAATTACTGAATGCATCCATGTATTAACATCTTACAAATACATTTTCACATACCAGAGGAACAAAGTCTACTGAGCCTAGACCTAACATGAACTTCTAGGAAATGGCATAAAAGGCTTTTTTAAACCAGCATTTAATCATTTATCAAAGGATAGCATTTTCGGAAGTGTATTTCCCTGACAGTGTGAAATGTTGTCTCCCAATACAGACATGCTTTGTTGCCAGAAAACTGTTGCTAGAGTGACTTATTCAAAATGTGTAGGAAGATTTGAGACATTAAAATCTTATATTTGAGTGGTGTATTAGTCAGTTTTTTCTAGAATAACAGAAGTGTTAGTATGAATATACATATATATGTATATGTATATATGTATGTATATATATATATATATATATATATATAGAGAGAGAGAGAGAGAGAGAGAGAGAGAGAGAGAGATGGGGTTTTATTAGAGTGGCTTACAGGCTGTGGTCCAACTAGTCCAATAATGGCTGTCTACCAAGGGAAAGTCCCAGAATCCAGTAGTTATTCAGTCCATGAGGCTGGATGTCTCAGGTGGTCTTTAGTATACACCAGAATCCTGAAGATTCTTACGCCAGTGAAGGAATGAACTTGCCAGCAAGAGTGAGGGCAAACAGGCAAAGAAAGAGATCATCCTAAATTAAAAATGTGTTTTCCCACATCAAAAGATTTAATTAAGAAAAAAAATCCCCTCATAGGTGTACCTAGCCACTTTGGTTTTTAGTTAATTCTAGATGTAGTCAAGTTGACAACCAAGAATAGCTATCACAGCCTAGAAAAAAATTATATGTCTGGGTAAAATGTGATGTTAAGAAAAAACATGGGGACGTTGTCAAATAAGAACCCATAACATCACTAAAAACATTTAAAATAAAATGAATAGAATTTTTCTTTAATGATATCTATCTAGTACACTGAATGCATTATGAGGGAAATGTAAAAATAAATTACTTCAACCGCCATAAGGAGCAATTTTTAAAAAGGAAAAAAATGCATAGAAGAATTATTTTAATAGTACTTTATTAAACCACAATCCAGGAATGGAGTTGTGTGAGAATTCTGAGTGATTACAAGAAAATGCCAAGAAAATAAGACAAGAATCTTGTGACCTCAGCTTCTTCAAAAACACAGAATTGTCCTCATAATGTGTTTTCATGCTCCTCCAGAGGTGTAGCAGACAGGAGAGAGTTTGCTTCAGCTGTTGTTAGTCATGTACCTCTATGGAAAAGCGTGTTTGGCTTGTCCTTGTGAATACAGCTTGAACTCATGAGAACTTTACTCAGGTGGCTCTTCTTAACCCTCAGAGTATAAATTGTCTAATGCTCTGAATAAAGTTGGCTAGTGCATGAGACTTTAGTCTGCCTCATTTTAGGCCCTGCTTTCCCAGGTTCATGCCACCAGCTAGAGTGGTAAACAGTACTTACTTTTCCTAAAGATACAGGTGAATTTTGGGCATGTCACTCAGACTGTAAAATTTTCTCCAAATGATACCCAGTATCCAAATATTTCTACTTAAAGAGTTTCAAAGATTCACAGTCTCAGACACTGAGATGTTTTAAAATTCAACTTTTGTCAAACTGATTTATGATTTTGAATCACTTACATCAATTTGATTTATGTTCTTCTCTTGGCCTGTGGTATGTGTGTATTTAACATAATCAAGTTGCTATTAAGAAAAGAGGAGCCACAGAGACAGGCATGGTACACTTTTCAATGAACAATTAAGAAAATAACAGAAAAAAACCAGAGAAACTGTTCTCTACTCCCTGTGGTTCATGAGCTCTCCATGTTGGAGTACCAGACACAGATTCAGAGGTAGAGTCCCTTGCAAAACATAAGCACATCCTGTGTTCTCTGAGAATGTGATGTGAAATTCCTTTGCATAGACATTTATGGAGTAGCTGGTGCCACCAGAGAGATGGCTCAGCAGTTAAGAGGTAACTGCGGTTCTGACAGAAGACCTGGGTTCAGTCCCAGTAGCCACACGGTGGCTCACAATCATCTGTAACTCCAGGTCCAGGGCATTTTTAAAGATAAGAAAACCACTTAAAATTCATCATCCAGGGAAAGCACAATTCTAACTAGCTTGTCTTTCACCAAGCCTTTGTGGTGATCCTATTCTCTCTGTGTGTACAGAGAGGTTTCTCTTGTCTCAGGGAGACACAGTAAGGCCAGAGCAAAAAGACTCAGTGGCTAAGAGTGTTGGTTGCTCTTGCAGAGTACCTGAGCTTGAGTCCCACCACCCCCAATAGGAGACTCACAACTGGCTATAACTCCAGCTTCAAGGGAATCCTTCTTCTGCCTACCAGAGTGGCATGTGCAAATACACATACGTATACTTAAAGTTAAAAATAGATCTTTAAGAAAAGTAGAAACTGTTATTAAAGTTTAGAAGAGAAGAAACATAGGAAGCAAATAATGAAAGATCAATATTCACAGAAAAAAGTTATTAGTCCACAGACAAAAATATTGAGTACTTTATTTCTAAGCCATTCCATCCTTTTTATATATTTTTAAGCAGGCTGCCCTTTAAGGAGTAAATCCATGACTTTACTATTACCAACGGTCATCTGAGAAGAGGAGTGCTATTTTCCCCAATTGTGTGCTCCATTGTCATGCATATTTTTAAAAGTCTTACCATTACTAAATGTCATCCTTAAATTTTTCTCTTCTTTCATTGGTTCTTTAATGTTTTTGGTTTCCATGATTCTAAAATGAAAAGTGAGGAACAGAACAGACCATAGACATCTCCACAGGATGCTGGTGTTTTCCTGGATCATCACTACACAACACAATGACTAGGTTATCATGCTGGTCTGTTACTTGTTTTCTTTCTGAGGTATATGCAGAAAACATTACCTCTCTAAATGTTATTGTGAGGTTTCTGTAAATTGTCACTGCTACTAAGTCCTAGGAAAGTACCAAAGTTACCCTGAAGGACATATTTACAATTTTTTTAAGAAAACTCTTTCCACTATCTACAGGAAACAATATACAACCACACTTCTACATCCAATGGTCCTACATCTACAGAGTCAATCAAACATGGATTCAACTTTTCAAGGCAAAAGAAAAAAGAAAAAAAACCCTAAATGTCTCTGTGAGCTGTCTCTTTCCTTGTCATCATACCCTAGGCAGTACAGTATAAGCACCAAATCATAGGACATTTACTTGTTTGTGTTATCAATTATAAGTAAGCATCTATAGTTTTTATATTAAAAGAGGCCACAATACCCTAAGGGTACCAAGAGATAGGCATATGACCTGCTCACCATGATCTTCAATGGTTATATCAATGCCAGGAAAAAAAAATACCATCTAGGTAGAGCTTGATGTACAAAATAAACTGTTTCAATGTCTTTCAACTTAAAGCTTTAGTGTTAACTCCTCTAATCACTTTCTTCTCTTGGTTAGAAACACTCAAATAAGGCATCCAGAGAGCTATGAAAGCTTGCTCTCCAAAGAGTTTTAGTCAAGAAAACCATCTTAACTTGCCCAAGTTTCTGTGCAACTCTCTAAAGTACTCAGTGAGCAAACAATACCAAATCTCTCTCTTGAATATTAGAGACATGAGATGTCCAATCCGAGAAGATGGTTCTGTTGGTCTCAGGGGATTTCTGGAAACATGAACTCTTGGTTGTAGCCTTCCATGTTCTGGAAGAATTCGTCTGAAAATCTCTGCCATATAATACTACAGCAATTCAGAAGCAACACTGCCATATAAGGGCAACAGACCTTTAACTGAAGATATTAAAGCTAATGAAACTCATTCAGAAGCCAGGTGACTCATCTCTCACCTCTAGGACCCCATACACACAGGCAAATTATGTCTTAGTAAAATGACAGAATATGACAGATTCTATGTACTATTTTGAAACAGTGCCAAAGTTCTGCCTACCCACATCTCACATACCATGTCTTTGACATCTCATTGTTCTTACCATTTTGTTTCAGTAAAACTGTATACCATCCACTGGAGGGACTAGGAAAGAAAGCAGCTAATACCTCTGAAAGATGAAGTTGGGTCATTGTAACTATTATATGTAATTTTATATTATGTAAAGAAATGTAGTCTTTTTTTTATCAAGACCATTTCCTGTGATCTTTCCCAGGTCATTCAGTGTGCTAGGAAAGAGAAAGATTGGGAATGTACTTGAGAGACTTACATCATCCTCAAAAACAAGTGAAACATCCTCTGGTATTACTGCAAGCCTGATTAGCCTGGATAGGAAGGGCATCTCCAAAGGAGTGAAAGACTCACCCTGCACCATGCTTCCTTTTGCTCATTAAGCCTGACATTTCAATGCTTTATTTCAAACTAAAAGTTATAATAGCACTTAACTGATGATAAGAAAATTTTCTGAATGCACAGAACATGCCCTGAAAAAAAATGAAAAGAAAAGAGAATGATAGAATTCTTGATGTATGACCTGTAACAAATGCCACTACATATGACAGTCATAAGGCAGCAGAATGCTTGAGACAGTTCCCAAAGACTCTCAGAGAGTTGTTCAAATACAGGCTACAAAACTTCCGTGAACTATGGCAATTCATGAATTCACGGTGGGCTTTAACCATAAAACCAAGCACACTGGTTTGCTCTACCCTTCATTCCAATGGCCCATCCTTTACAGCCAAAGAAACTTAAATTTCTCCATTTCTAAAATTAAAATAGACATCAGCTTTAGTTACAGACATAATGGAATACAAAGAAATACTGGTGGTACTGAAAAATAAAACAGCTATGATATGGGTGGGCTAGTTGTCCAGCTAAACCACCAAAATCGTCATTCCTTATGATCCAAGTCTCAGATTAATCTATTTCTGGAAATTGGAAGAAAGTGGCAAACATATGCTTATCACTATTTTTCTCATATTAAGTAAATTTTTTTTGTATTGTTGATAGAGGTTTAAACAGAGTCTATTTTTTCATAAAGATAGTAGGTGGTACCCTGATATGAACAATATTGCAGTAAGAATTTTATTGTATAATATGCTATAAGGTGCCCCATGGAGATGATCACAATCAACTTGTCATGACTTTGCATACTGGCAAGCACTCTAAAGCATTAGGAATGCTTTATGTCCTCTACTTGGTTTGGGAACAGAGTGAACCAGTATAAAATGCTCATTTATTTGTAACTGAAACCCAACTAGAATATACTTAGAAATATATCCTTATCTGATATATTTACCTTTAGAAATAATAGACATGCATCCACAGAAGCAAGTTATAAGAACCAAACAATTCTCATTTAGTATTTATATACCAAAGGCACAATGATATACTAAGGCACATGTAATTTTATCCTCTAAATAGCTACCCAAAATTAATTTTAATTAGGGAGATATCTACAAGTGACAATATAAATCAAACAATATAGAACATTCTTACTTTGCCATTTGTGATTTTTATTTCAAAGTCTTTCAGTCTTCTTATCTTAAACACAAATGCTGCCTAAAATATAGGATTAAGCTATGCTATAAAATGACTCTTGTATCCTTTTCAAACATATCATTTCTTTCCAAGATGATAATAGCAAGCAATATAAATTCGAATGCTACATAACAGTTACTCAAATTCATGTTGTCTTTAGTAAGAAAGCATTTGAACATTTTAATCACAAAAGTATATTGATATAAATATATTAGGAATATATCACTATGTAATTAAACTATCAGTGAAAAAACAACAACATTTTCTCCAAGCTTCTGTGGATGAGGACTGAAGATATTGCCTAGCTGGGTGCTTCTGATTCATGCTGTTTGGGAAGTGTAGTCAAGCTGTCATCTGAGGCTGTGTTCTCATTAGACTGGATGAAGGAGGAGCTACTGTTGTAGCTGAAAATTTTTTCTGGTCCTGCCCAGCCCCACGGACTCCATAGCTGCTTATAAAATAATCATTCAGAAGCTTATATTAATCAAAACTACTCGGCCATTAGCTCAGGCCTATCATTGACTAGCTCTTACATTTAAACTCAGCCCATTTCTGTTCATCTATATGTCTCCATGTGTTCCATGGCTTTACCTGTATGCCATTACATGCTGCTCCCTGGATGGCTGGCTGGCGTTTCCTGACTCAGCCTTCCTCTTCCCAGAATTCTCCTTGTCTGCTTATCCCACCTATACTTCCTACCTGCTACTGGCCAATCAGCAATTTTATTTATCAACCAATCAGAGCAACACACATTCACAGCACACAAAACATCCCACAGCATACTGTCAAGGAGGTTATGTGGGAGTTGGCAAGCCTTTGAAGACCTGAAAGCTCACTCACCTAGTCCTCCCCACTGGTCAGCCTCACAACAAAGCAACTTGTTTTCTCCTCACAGTAAATGATCCAAGAAGGAGCTAGACTCAAAATGAAAGCCAGAGTTCCTTTAACTCTATTCTTCTTAGTGACATCCCATAACCTTTCCCACCTTCTGCCTCTGAGCAGTCAGAAAGCCCAGTTCACATTCCAGGCAGGAGATAACACAAGGATTTGAAAGTCAAGTGACCAGAGCAGGGTGCTTCACACCCATGTATTAAGACTGTTTTAGAAATGCAATTTTATGTGGCAGTTTTGCTTAATCAATGATGGTTTTATATTTGATATTTAGTTCAAATAGTTTGTATCAATGGGACATCTGGCTAATTCAATCGTTTCCATGCCCTTAACTGAATGTTACCATAAGCAGATACATATATACTCTGCCTTATACCTCTGTGTTGGTGTTTGTTGATTTTGTTATTTTGATATGATCTAAACCTGGGAAGAGAGTCTCAGTAAGGAATTACCACTGTTGGGTAGGCCTGTAGGCATGTCTCTGAGAAATTGTCTTGGTTATGTTAATTGATGTGGGAAAATCCAGCCCATTGTAGGCAGCATCTTTCCCTGGGTTTGGATCCTAGACTGTATAGAAGTAGAGAATGTGAGCCAAGTGCCAGCATGCAAGCATTTATTTTTTTCTCTGTTCTTGCTTGTGATTGTGAATAGCTGCTTCAAGTTCCAGAATGTACTGTTACCTGGAATTGTGCCCTTTGTTCCCTACACTGCTTTTATGAGAGTTTTTTTTTTTATCAAAACAACAAAAAATGAAACTAAAACAACCACCATACTATTTTAGTAGAAGATGAGTTGTTTGAATTTTACAGGCTTAGATCCAGAGGGCAATTTGACCCAAGATGAACCTGTGTTAAGTTGTACCCATTCTACTTTAGATGAGACTCTAGACTTTTGAGTTTATGCTAAAATAAATAAAAAACATTGTAATCTATTAAGACGGAATGAATGGGACACGAAGCCAACACCCAGGGGCACAGTAAAACTGATGTTAACATTTGCTTCCTCCTGAATTATTGCTGAAATTTCATTGTCATTTTGGTCAGTTTAGCTGGCAGGCCTTTTAAGAAGTTTTTAGTCACTGAGTTCTAATTCTTATGAATGAGTTAATATCACTATTATTAGATGAATTCTCCTCCTATTGCTAGCTGTATTAGCTACTTTTCTTGTTGTTGGATACAATGCTCTGACTAAAAAGCCTTAAAGCGCCTTTAATACCAGCACTTGGGAGGCAGAGGCAGGCAGATCTCTGTGAGTTCGAGGCCAGCCTGGTCTACAAAGCGAGTTCCAGGATAGGCGCAAAGCTACACAGAGAAACCCTGTCTTGGGGGTAAAAAAAAAGTCTTAAAAAAAAAAAAGGTTATTTTTCTCACAGTAAGAAGGAAAATCAAAGCACCAGTGGCTTAAGGCAGCTGAACACGGTTGAATCTACAATCAGGAAGCAGAGTGTGTTGAATGCTCATACTCAGGCCACTAGCTCCTTTTGGTACAGTCCTACATAATCTCCTCCGATAGCCATTAATGAAGTTCATCTCCAAGATGATTCCAGGCCTCGCCCAGTTGACAGCTGAGGTTCACCATCTCAAGAGCTCCCATTTGACATCTGCCCTTTGGATGCAGGAAGAAGAATGCTGCCAGATGCTGTCACTTGATACTGAACTCAAAGATGATAGCATGGACATGTTCCTCATTGACACTCATTCTGTGATAATCTTCATAGCAACACAAAAGAATTCAGACAAACAGCATTAACTGAAATAGCCACTTTAGAAAGTTAGGGTCTAAGATAGTTCAAGGTGAAATCCAGAAGAGTCTATAAAATCTCAGAGCATGAACTTGATTAATTATGTTATATGCTAGTGAACTTTCAGCAATCTTTGTATTTGGTTTTCTCTTGGATAAAGACTTTATCTGTTACAGAAAGCAAGAGAAACAGATCACCTCTATAACATACTTTATAACACACTCATTCTAATTTTCTGTGTTGTGTTACAAACACAAGAAAGGGTCTACAGATAGAAGCCTTGGGCTGTGAGTAACATGTGCCTTATTGGCACTTATCAAAGGCAAATCAGTAAAACTCCACTGTGGAGAGGAAAGGGAGGAAAGCTGGATGTTTTAAAATCAACTGGGTAAAAGAGAAAGTTAGAATTTTGTAGTTATAAAGATATTTAATGGGTAACAAATGGGAACAGCTTCAAACCACACTGCACATACTGTCTCAAAGTGTCTCCATATTTCATTTATTTTAGTGCTCTCTCCGGTAGGCATGCTTGAGTGAATATCATCAATTTGGTGAGTGAAAAGTTTGATAACACCAATTTCTATATCACCAAGATACATCTACAGTTTTGCTTTGGGCTTATAATTAAATGAACCACAAAACTCTCATTTATTAAAATTCATTGCATAGTTTTCAACAGAAAATGTATTCATGCTCAAAGGCCGCAAGGAGCTATTATAAATGTTATTGAACTGAAATTTGTATTATTTTTTTACCCCAGAAAAACAGTAGGGGTAAGTAAAATCTATATTTTCTTCACTATATTATAAGTCATGTCTAAGGGGACCAAGTTAATAATAAAGTTAATGGAAAATATTTTTGCTAGTATGTGGTGGTAAAATATGAATAACATTTTTAAATGTAGTTTTACATCAAAATGATGGCAATACCTGTGAGCATACACTAGCCTTAGATTCTAATTATTACAACTACCATCCTTTCAGTAGGCCCACCTCTTTGAATTGGTTCATTTATTCTACTTAATTATTTGTCAATATTTCCTAGTACACATCGCCATCTCAATTCATCCCTCAAGCTGTAGAGCTTCTCCTGGTATGCCACCACTTCAGCTGCTTTCTATCCAGAAGACTAAAGCCTCCTGCTTCTGTTTAAAGACCACCTCCTTTCCACCTGTGACAATATTCTCTTAGAGTGACTTTCTGTAATTTAAAAGATACTGACAAAAGAGGTTAGTAAAATCATTCTTGATCATGCTATGTTCTAAGTTAGAATATAAAAAGTAAATATGCATGCTCCTCTCACAATCCCCCCAGTTTTGACAGTCAGAGATTACCACGGTCTGTGCCAATCTCTTTGGATGGCATACTACCCTTATTCTGTTTTTTCCCCTGTCTTTTGTATATTTATATATCAACCTCTTTGTTCTCTCCAGAAATGGGAATACACACTACTTTTTACCCATTGAGGGCATTTATGGCTACTACTTCTTATTAACACAAAAAGACCTGTTGTGTTCTGCTGATAATTAGCCCAAGGTGCAGAAGTCAAAGTATTTACCAAAAAAGCATTAATTTAAAAGTTCTAATAAAGTGTATACTCCATAAAAGACGAGCTGGAAAGGTGGATCAGCAGTTTCTACTCTTTCAGAGGACCTGGGTTCAATTCCCAGCACTCATACATGACAGTTCACAACCTCTATAACTCTTACTGTAAGGGATCTGAGGCCTATTCTGACCTCCATGGACAGCAGATACACTCATGGTGCAGGTACATACATATAGATACAAGCAAACACATACACATAAAATAAAAGCAGTTTTTAAAGAATGTATTCTTGCCGGGCGGTGGTGGTGCAAGCCTTTAATCCCAGCACTCGGGAGGCAGAGGCAGGCAGATCTTTGTGAGTTCGAGGCCAGCCTGGTCTACAGAGTGAACTCCAGGAAAGGCGCAAAGCTACACAGAGAAACCCTGTCTCAAAAAATAAAATATATATATATACATATATATGTATATATATACATATATATGTATATATATATATGTATATATATATAAAGAATGTATTCTTTAAAAGAGGCAGAAACACAGTGAGAAAATTCTCAGAGGCAGAAGTGTTGTAGAATATTATCTTAAGGTGTGTTACTTTTGTTTATGTTGCATTTGTTTAACTCTGTGAAGCTGTGTTACTGTGCCTGTCTAAAACACCTGATGGTCTAACAAAGAACTGAATGGCCAATAGTGAGGCAGGAGAAGGAATAGGTGGGGCTGGCAGGCAGAGAGAATATTTAGAAGGAGAAATCTGGGAGTAGAAAAAACAGCAGCAGCCAGAGAAGGTGGAAGATTCCAGGGGCCAACCACCCACCTACACAGCATGCCACGGAATAAAATTTACAGAAGAGAATGGGAAAAAGCCCAGAGGCAAAAGATAGATGGGATAATTTAAAGTTCAGAAAAACTGGCTAGAAATAAGCCAAGCTAAAGCCAGGCATTAATAATTAAGAATAAGCCTCCATGTGTGATTTGGGAGCTGTGTGGCAGGCCCTCCAAAAGAGCCCCAAACCCCCAACAACACAGTAGAAGCCCTCTGAGGGAGACCCGGGTCCTTTTCCATCAGTTCAAAGAAATTGCCTGGCCTCGTCATCTGGATTATTTGTGTAGGGTCATATTGATGAGAATAGGGGACAGAAACTGAATAGGTAGGAAAAGGACCCCAAAGTAGCAGTTCAGAGGTTGTCCTTGCTGGTACCAGAAACAACAGAAGAGAGTTCTCATTCCTTATTACTTATTATCCTTGATATATATGAGGATGTAACTGAAACTAAGAAGAGGTACCTGGGTACCTCCTGGTTGGGCCAACTGGATGGACCTTCCCATCTCTCCCCTAGTTCAGCATGCATTTTCTGACATGTTATTTTTAAAGCTCCCAGATTAGCACCTCTATGGTACCCGGTTCCTGGGGACCCATTCCCACTCTATGGCAAAGCTATCTTCTCTTCCTCTCGATAAAGCTCCTGCCCATGAAGCTATATCTCCTCCCTAAAACTCACAATTCACAAGACTAGAGCTTGAAGGTTCCAGAGGCTTTGGGAGTTGTTGAATTTTGCAGGATCCTAACCTGAGAGCTAAGATCACAGGAAGCAGGAGGTGAGGCCCCTGACAATTTCAATGACATCTCACATTTCCTGTGTCCACATTTGAGTAGATGGAGGTGGGCATCTTATTATCGCATCAGACCATACACTGCATAACAACATTTGTCCATATGGAGGTAGGCATCTTATTATCACATCAGACCATACACTGCATAACAACATTTGTCCATATGGAGGTAGGCATCTTATTATCACATCAGACCATACATTGCATAACAACATTTGTCCATCCTGAGACTGGCTTTTGGGGGCCATTAGGAATTAGACCCTTATAACTTGCAGGAGCTATCACAGGTTATTGGGTCAGGCTCCAAGCAGTCAAGGTCTAGTTATTTGAGAGTAAGAGATACTGCTTATTCTCCTTGACTTTTCATTTAGAGGGCTCTTGTCAAGAGACGACAATTACTTTATTCTTTCAAAGGGCTGCATGTTGACTGGATGACTCCCCTGTAATCTATCAGTGTCCCACTTTGCTTCATTTTTAATTTTTATATACAGCACAGAAATAAAGATAATATGCATCTTTATAAAATCTTTCTGTGATGCCTTTTTCTAGATGACTAATTTCTCAAGGTGAGACTGATAGAGTGGGTTTTGCTAGGTGGCTCGTTAAATAATAAATGATTAGATGGTCAGTGAGAATGGGTTCCTCCCTCTTAATCAGCAGTCTGTAAAACCAGGAAATGAAACTGCATGACTTGAGTTATTATATGACTCTAGAGGTTCTATTACTCAGTATCTCTATCAAATAAACTGGAGGCTGAAATTGGAGAAGACAATTTTATTCAAGTCCAAGCTTGGAACAATCAGGTGAAGACATCTCAAAAAACTAATTTATTAAAAGGAAGGAAGGAGTAGGGAAGGGAATGTGGAAAATACAGAGAAAGAGCAAAAGAGGGAGGGAGAGAGGGAGAGAGGAAGAAAGGGCAATCCCCCATTTTCCAAAAGGGAAAGATCTCAGAGATTTTTATGGGACTGTGGGTAGAGTACTCCCATACTTACCATAGTTCCTTTGTCCTGGACATGTTGTTTCACCAGTAGACCTTCAAGTAGAAGCTTGCTCCATCTCTCCTTGAAAATTAGTTTCAGGATTGGAGAGATGATTTGGCAGTTAAGAGTAATTGCTGTTCTTCCAAAGGACCTGAAACTTGATTCCTAGAACCTATGTCTGGCAGTTCACAACCATTTGTAACTCTGGCTCCAGAGGATCTGATGCCTTCCTTTGGTCTGTGTAGGTACCCATACTCAAATGCCTGTCCTCATAGAGACACATACCTAAAAATAGTAAGGCTGAAAAAGGAAAGTCAGCTTTCAGCTCTGTCTTAGTCATTGCTGTCTTAGTCATTAGTTTTATTGCTGTGAATAAACATCACCCAAAAAAATTAAAGAAGTTTATGACCAGGTGGTGGTGGCACACGCCATTAATTCCAGCATTTGGGAGGCAGAGAGAGGTGGATCTCTGTGAATTTGAGGCTAGCCTGGTATACAGATCGAGTTGCAGGACAGGCTCCAAAGCTACCGAGAAACCCTGTCTCAAACCACCCAAAAAAAGGAGATGTCATGACCACTGCAACTCTGATAAAATAAAGCATTTAATTGGGACTTAATTTCAGTTTCAGAGTCCATTATTTTAGTCCATTATTGTCATGGCAGGGAACATGGCAATATGCAGACAGACACGGTACTGAAGAGGTTGAGAGTTCTACATCCAGATCCCCCGGCAGCAAAAAGAGAAAGATGCTGGGCCTGGTTTATGCTCCTGAAACCCTGAAGTCCACCCACAGGTACACACTTCCTTCAACAGGGCCCCACCTCCTAATCCCTCTCAAGGAGCCAAGTAGTGCTGGTCCCCAAAGACTACTTATTTAAATATATGAGATTATAAAGGCCATTCCTATTCAAACTGCCCCAAACCCCAACACAATTGCTCCTATTAACAGACTAAATGAAATGTGAGAAACTGTGATTGGTAAAGAAAGAGGGACATATGACAGCTACCTTTCTCAGACTTGGAAAACTACGTAAAAAAGGGAGGGGCGGGGGAGAAAACATCACAATTACCTCTTCTTCAAACTTAAGAAATTATATGTGAGAATGGCTATAGACTAGACAAAGGGAAGAAGATGGAGGTACTGGGCTTTTGTTGATATACTTCAAAGAAAAGCTATTTCTTCCTGGTAAAGCTCGGCTATTTTTATGAATTCATTTTTATCCTATCATCTATCTCCTTTTTAAAGTGTTCTGTTACATGAATAATGGTCAAAAGAATGGGACCTGAGTTGTATCTCTGACCCCGAATAGAAACATGACATTCTGAACGTCTGAAGTGCCCATGAGGTCATAAGATTGCTATCTAGAAGAAGGCTTTAATATCATTCTCCTATGAAAGTCAACCCAAATGGGCCTCGGCAGGAAAATTCCTCTCAGGAAAGCTATTTATTCCAGAGACTTTAGCAATAGTTAAAACCTGCCTTAAAATGTTCTTAACCACAGTGGTCTCGCTAGCTGAGGTATACTCTGACTCCTAGACAGTGATTTCACCTGTAATGGTCCCTCAGGCCAGCACCAACTCTCACTCTTGAGGATGTTGCACACATTACTAATAAACTCCACCTGTCCACCTTCTGCAACACATGAGCGTAGAAACAGATGAACTCATTTGTGTCTCCTCTACAATGTCAGAAAAGTGATTAGCATCAAATTGACAAAGTCCAGTGCTTTCACTGGCAGCAATTTGACAAGATACTTTACTTTCCTTGATAGCCCTGGCTATCTACACATATCTATTTTCAAACTGCATTTCACGGAGTAAATCTATATCTATATGTATATCTGTATAGAGAGGCTAAATAGAGTGGCTACAGAAGGTTACGAGGTTGCAGAAGTTCAAGAGGTTGCAAAAGTCAGAAAAGAAGGGAAACTAATAGAAGTTCAAAGACATCTGTGGGAAGTGAGATAACCAGCCAACCAGAGTGTAACGAATTTCTAAATGGTCTTATTAAATAAAAAAAAAAAAAAAAAAAAAAAAAAAAACAGAGCCAAATATAGGAGTGAAAGCCTTAGAGAAAGATCAGGAAAATAGGGAAACCCACAGCTAACCTTACCTCAACAATTCGGCAGCTTCCAAATGCCAGTTAATTCCTGTCTACCCAGGCTTTATATGCCTTGCTTTTCTGCCCTCTCATTGGCTCTCTTAGCCCAACTACCTCACTTCCTCTTTCTACACAGCTCTGTCACTTTCTGTCTGTCTGTACAGACCTCCAGGCCTCTATGGTTGGTACTGGGATTAAAGACGTGTGTCACCACACTTGGCTCTGTTCCCTAGTGTAGTCTTGAACACACAGAGATCCTGCCTGCTATATGATAAGATTAAAGGTGTGTGCTACCGCTGCCTGACTTCTTTGTTTACTTAAAATGGCCTGCTATTTCCTCTGATCTCCAGGCAAACTTTACTTACTAAAGCACAAATAAAATATCACCACATTTCAGCACAAAAAAAAATATCACCACACCAGAGCCCTCCTGGGGAGAAGCAGCTGCTGTTGTAGGCTACAAGATCAGAGGTGAGCTGTAGAGTAGATTGCAGTTACAGAAGTGAAAGGGTAAAACATGGTCTATACAAATGAAGGGTGATAGTTGGTCCAGATAGGCAAGCAGGGGCATGAGCAGATAGCAATCCAAGCAGGCTATGTCAGCAGCAAGCACTGAACTGAGACAGAATTCCTTAGAGAGGTTAGAATTATTTGCCCGTCAGTCCTTGGATCTAATCAGATATGAACTTTCGCCATCAGTGTTACGTGCCTACTCCTTATAGGGTCCAGATGAGGAAGTTATATAATATAGTTATATATTGGTCTTGTATGTCACTAGTAAGTTCTCAGGTCTGATTTTTCTGATACAATTTTAAAGCCCTTATGTGCCCGGGCAGTCCCGACTCGCCTTGATAATTTATAAGGTGTCACCCTTTCTGGCCTCAGAAATAAGTAATTTATCAATCTGTGCCGTATGGATGGCATCAGAGTCATTCCATGTCTACTCAGATGCAGAGTCATGCTCCATATTTAAAATGTAATCAAAAGCTGCTTACAAAATGGATTCTTTCTGGGCAAGCCACAGTTTGAAGACATACATTGTATGGAATAACTTATGCCAGGGCACAGCTAGTTCTCAACACCAAGATCTATGATCACCTACTCTGAATTCTTTTGACAGTGATCACAAGACCAGAGAGCAGTGGAAAGGCCATGGTGAGATCACAGTAATAACTTTAGGGTAAGATTTTTGTAAACAGTGATGTGAGTGAGCTTAATTTGGAGAATTAGGTGCCATGTGGAGCCAGTGGTTTACTGAATTTGCTTCCTTCTCCCAAGAAGAACAGAGAAACAGAGGGCCAATAGTGAGCAGAGAACTTGCAGATTAAGGAAAGGTAAGACAGAATACTCAAGCCCGCAGTGATTCCAAGAGAAGAATACCACCCCACCTTCCTGCCCAGTGGCCTTTTACGACTCTAATGGTGGCAACTAGATAGGCACTGGGAAAAGCTTTACTGAGATTGATCATTTATTTTTAAAGCCTCTTGATCCAAACCATTGATTCAAACACATCCTTTGTGTGCCTTCTGTTTGCAATTAGACAGGTGATAGTGTATTGCCTTTGCAGTCAGAGGAGTGGTCACTCTTCATGGTCACCTTTGTCTATTTTCTGTGCCAATTCATTTTACTTATTTTGTAGGATGCTGATGGTTCCCTTCCCTTCCCTGGCCTCAGGCTATGTGTAGTTTGTAATCTACCATGTGCCCACATCCTTCCTGCCTATGGAGAGACAACTCCTGGCTCCATAGTATTCACACTTCCTCTTTCCTTTGTAGATTCTCACAGTTTTCACATAACAGTCTAAGACCTAGTGGACATTAAATTATGTTATTCACTCCAGTTAATTAAGTAGTTGACTATTCTAAATACAAAACTTGTGTGTATATGTGGTGGGGGTATATGCATGTCTATATGTGATTTGTGTGTACACTTGTATATGCAGGTATATATGGACATGTGCATACCTGCATTTGTAAGCCAGAGATTGATGTGGTATATCTGTCTTTATTGTTCTCTATCTTATATTTTGAGACAAAGACTCTCTTTGATCCTGGAACTCATCAATTTGGCATGATTAGACAGCCTTCGAGCTCCAAGGATCTGCCCGTCTCTGCTACCCAGCTCTCTGCTGGGATTCCAAATGTGCACCACCACACTTGGCTATTTATGTGAGTTCTGGGCATCTGAACTCCAGTCCTCTGCCTACACATCAAGCACTTTACTAACTGGGTAATCCCCCCAGTTCTCTAGAACTTGCTTTTGTAAATAGCACCGTTGATGAAAAATATAGCTCTCACCTTTACAGGAATAACAGTTAATTCTAGGGCTAAATGTGAGTGATCATGGACCAAGAACAAGGATTCAGGTTAACTCCAATATAATGTTCCAATGTGGCAACAGGAAGTATTTGTAGTAACTACTCAAAAGAAGTCATAAATCAAGACACTTTTTAAATATATTAGGGAGACATCAGGAAGGTAAGTAACAGCAAAGTAGAGAAATGTCAGTTATAAGTCTCAAATGCTACCTGGTGACATTCTTAGCCTCTGGATTGGTAGAAGCTAGTGGTCTGTTAGCACATTAGGAAAAGATGTACCTCATGGTCACAAGGACAGATGTGTGTGTCAGGGCATGCACATAGATGGGCAATAAATGGTTCTTAAAAGGCCTAAAGTAGCCCAAGATAACTTGGCTCCAGATCTATAATTTCCACAGTCCACATCAAAAGCTCTCATTGGTCATTCAACCTTACAGAAACTTTAATGTGGTGATATTTTATTTGTGCTTAATAAATAAAGCTTGCCTGAAGATCAGAGGGGAAACCCAGCCACTATATTAAACATAGAAAACAGGCAACGGTAGCACATGCCTTTAATCCCATCACTCTGGAGGCAGGAATCTGTCTGGATGTCTGTGAGTTCAAGGCCACACTGGGAACAGAGCCAGGTGTGGTGGCTCACACCTTAAATTCCAACACTTGTTAACCATAAAAGTCTGGAGGTCTGTACAGACAGACAGGAAGTGACAGAGCTGGGTGGGCTAAAAGAGGAAGTGATGTAGCTGGGCAGAGAGGAAATGAGATGGCAAAACATAAAGGCATATGATATGAACAAATATTTATTCAGCCCAGGTAGGCATACAGGAAGTAGATGTCTTTGGAAGCTGAGGGTCGATAAGGTAAGGTGAGGTTAGCTGTGGCTTTTCCTATTCCTCTGGTCTCTTGGGTTTTAACCTGATATCTGGCTCCGGGTTTTTTATCAGTAAGACCGTTTAGCAATTCGTGTTACACTTTAACATGGGTACAGCTATTATTTTTTCTTGAACTTCAGGTCACACCATTAACAAATAAAATTGACCACTTTTTTTTTCTTTTTTTTTCCTGTAACAATAGGTTCCACTTGGTCATCTCAGGATTTGGTCAGGGTAGCTCTGGAGATGTATTATTTTGTATTGACAGTTTGTGTGTGTGTGTGAGTGTGTGTGTGTGTGTGTGTGTGTGTGTGTGTGTGTGTGTGTGTGAATGTGTGTTTAACATGAATACAAAGAAATAGTAGCCTGCCTTTGTCACCAAGAGATTCTTTGTTATAGTAAAGCTTTTTCCTCCAGGCATAACACAACATTGCCATTATGGAGCGGAGATGAACTTGGCGAATAGTGATGGCAATGGAATAAGAACAATATAGTGACAGCTAAGGTCTATGGTAATGGCCATAAGGCTATTACCACTCACTACTAGAGGGAAAGGGGAAGGTCATAGAACCCTCACTTGAGATTCCAGCCATTACTCTCTTCTACCCCCTAGGCTACTGTGACTTTGAGAGAGGCTAGAGTAACACAAGAGATGGGAGGCTAACTAGAGGGGAACTCCATGATGCAGTCTTCATGAAATTTTTCAAATCATGAGGTTTGCCTTTTCAATGACACAACTGTTGTGAGTCTCCTCCACTCCTGTAAGCAATCCCTCAGTCATATTCTGATGAGTAAGTCCATTTGATCACCAAGTTGGCCTTGGGTGGAGACCTTGTCTGTCTTTTATTAGTGCCCTGCCTGGGCTGAATAAATATTTGTTCATATCTCCCCAGGACAAGCTATGCAATAAACCCATTATTGGTCTTCTGTATTTAAACGTACAGAAAAATGCATCATATACTGAGCCAGTGCATGAAAATAATAGTATCCTGAGGCAGCTAGACTATCAACAAAACATATAGCCCTGCCACTGCCCTCTCACAGCTTTCTCCATTTCTAAAACAAAGGATATAAAATAGCCAAGCTCAAGGGTCCTTTGTGGTTCTAGAATTCTCTACTACAATTCTCATCAATCATATAGCACTGCCAAGTTATTTAACATTTTTTCTAGTTCCATTCAGATTCTATAAAACTGTAGATAATTTTGGGTACATTCTCTGCCATTTTTAAAGAGTAAACAACAGTACACTAATTCTACTGAGCCCTGTTCTGTAGCAAATCTGAGAAGATGGTCCTAGGTATCATTCTGTAGTGTTGAATATGACCATAGTGTTGAATATGACCCTCTTTGCAGGAGGCCATTGGAGTATACAGAAGGAGATAACTAGTGCTCAACAGGTCAACCCACCAGATGAATAACTACTTGATGGGGAGCCCCACCTGGCAAGGCCATGAGGTCACTGACTGTGAATGACCAGTTGCTCCTGTCTGTATCTTTCTCATGTGCCACCACTTACTTCTTTAAAAAGAACAGTTGTGGGGTTCTTTGCACAGCCTATTGGTAGTGTTTTATATCTTTTGGCACACGTAAAACTGTGGATGGTCAGAAAGATGATTTCTGTTGCATAATAAGCTGTATAATTTTGACTATTAGAAATAATACTAGAATATTTTTTCTTAATTGACACAGAAAAGTAACAGTATTCTCAATCTCAAGGACAGCTAATTTTAGACTTCAGGACAAATTTAAAATAGACTAAGTTGCCCCTGCAGAAAATACAGAAAGACTAGTTCCCAAGTGTTTATTGCTAAATTAAGGTCAGGCTGTTTACATTGAGACATAACCTCAATACACTGAGTCCACCATAATTGACTACATGTACTCCTAGGCTTAAGGTTCAGCCAACTAGTTGTTTATTACAAGTCCTAAATTTCAATTTTATTCTCTGTCTGGGAACACTAACCAGTCAGGCTATATGCTTGGCCAAGCGTTACTCACTGGCTGGTCAGTGTGACCTTCCTAGCCTGAGAAAAACTGTGTAACTTAATCACGTATTATGAGAATGGGTCGGACCCTGGAAATGTAACATATAATTGTCCAGAATTTGGCTGTGAGAGGAACAGCAGTGTAGAGAGAGGGGCCTGTATGGAGCTATGTAGGGGAGCTGTGTGAAAAAAGCACTGTGAAGGAACTGTGAAAAGAGCTGGGCAGAGGTGAGAGCATGTGTGCTGAGTGAGACAGAGAGAGTTGGAACTAAAGAGAATTGTAACTAGAGAGAACTAGAACCAAAGATTTAGAACAGAGAGATGTAGGAGAGAGTAAGTGAGAGAGTAAATGAGTAAAGAGTGAATGAATTGTGCAGTAGTATGTAGAGGAATGTAACCGAGTAGAAAAATATATAGCTGTATGTAAAGAGAGGCAGCTGTGTGGAGACAAGAGATTTTCAGAAAAAGAGATTTTTTAAGATCAAGTAAAAGAGAAAGTTACCATCAGAAAGCATGTGTTTCCTTATTTTTCCCCTCAGATAGAAAAAAGTCTAGCCCTTAGATACGAATTTTTCCTAAGCACTCACCACCTTCATGGATTTTTGTATAAGCCCTGGAGGTGGCCTTGGAGGAGGCTCTCCAAAGGCCATCAATACCCCTTGCTTAGTTGCTTCTGAATAGGGCTGCCTTTCTGTGACCAAACATGGTTCTGTCCCTGTATCATGAACGCACAAGGACTACAGTCAGCTTTCTTTTACTCTTTCATCGGATCATTTGCTCTTTGTACTTTTTTCCATCACTCTAATCACTGGCTGCCCTGTGGATAGTAGTTTAGAAAAACACCACAGAGCCTGACTGATATTATATTTAATCTTACAGTGATACTCTTATTTTCCTATTATATTAATTAGTTTATTTCTAGTATCTAAATAATTTTAAGTGACCAACGTTTCTACTAAAAGCCCTAGAAGATGGTAATATATTTTTATTTTAATTCTTTACCCCAATTTTTAAATAATATTTTTAATTCTTTGAAAATTTTGTGCATATATTAAAGCAGATTCACTAGCTAACCTTCCCAACCTGTTTCATCAGGGATTGGTCTAATGAACTACAACCATGGGCACTGAACCTTTTGGGTTTCTATTAGACTCAACCTGAGTGTACCCTCCCACATGATCCAAGGAAAGAAAGCAAATGAAGATAGAAGGAATGGACAGAAGGAATATCTCTCTAGAGCAGTGGTTCTCAAACTGTGGGTTACCATGCTTCATGACCCCTTTGGGGGTCAAATCACTCTTTCATAGGGGAAAAATACAGATATTAACATAACAATTCGTAACAGTAGCAAAATTACAGTTATGAAGTAGCAACAAAAATAATTGTATGGTTGGGGGTCACCACAACATGAGGAACTGTATTAAAGGGTTGCAGCATTAGGAAGGTTGAGAACCACTGCTCTAGAGCTACTCAACATTTCCTGAGATTGGTTCTATGTGGTATTTCTGCTTCCCTGAATAATTCTCCTTCAACGGGTTTTTCGATTGAAACCAGCTCAAAAGTGCCAAACTACCTCTTCTGGGAACAGTTACACATGTTTGCAAATCATCTTATTAAGCCTTTTTAGAATTCTTCTAATTTGGGTCACCTCTTTTCTACTAGTTCCTACAGTAATGGCAATATGACATGAGAAGAGGAAATTAGTATTAATATTCCTCCAAAGGTCTCCATAGAAATCTTTCACTGCTCAAGTAAAGATACCTCCTTCCTCTTCTGCACTGCATCTAAGAAGAGAACCTGTAACTCAGGCACAGAGCAGGGCAGTCTACATCTTTCTGTAGTACCCTTAGTCACTTTCTGGTTCGCATGGGTATGAAAGTCCTGAGTTCTCACTTTAGTTCAGGACTCCTTACAAGGCATGTCTGTGAAATCAACTGAAGTTACCCAGGACAAGACCCAATAACAAAGGAAAATATGTGACTGCTTTAGAAAACAGGGAGAATGACTATCAAAAGCATTAAAGGTAAAATAATTGCCTTCATTCCTTAGGTCTTGCTTAACTTATTGTGGTTTTATTTGCTATTTAATGTCACTGTAAATACAAGGGAGCTAAAATCTTAAATTATGAACAATTTTACCTTTCATCTCTCAATTGTGCAAGTCAAACAGACTGAAATTACATATAATTCATGCTATGTAACTTATACATGACAAATATTTCACCATTAACAGAACAGTGAAAACACTACACAAAAATACTGAAATGTTTTAGTCTGCTTTTCAGTAAGCACATATGCTACCAATACTATGCCAGTGACATTTCTAAGTAAGGAAACACTGAAGGAAGATGAACTGTGCCCAACTTCAAACTGAAACCTTCTGCAGGGCTGATTAGAACTAATCAGAACTTCAACAATTGTAAAGACTTTTGATATTACAGGTCCAGAACCTAACCACAATTCATCTTGGGATATTTTTAGTTGCTATTAGGGCTATTATATTTGCCCAACTCTGTATCAGACTTAACATCCTGAGAATAACAGACAGCACTTTTTGGACTGTATTAACAAAACAGTAGTTTTTAACAATGAAAAGACTGAGTCCTCAGCAGCATCCAAGGTCGACAGCTGAGGTTTTTTGCACAGTGTTGTGGCCACCTACTTAAAGCTTCCACCAATGAGTTTGAAGAGTACCTTGATGTATGACTGACATTGTTCTGTGACTATGAACACTTCACAAAACTGCTTCTACACTGGAACATGGAATCTAGGGTAACCTGAATCTGTGGGGCCATGGCCTCTCATATTTGGCTCCAGAACAAATTATCTCACATCCCTTTTGATATGAGGTTTGTGTTTTGGGTTCCAAAAAATGATCGATGGATTTATCACCATCTTCAACTTGTCATGGAAGCCTTTTGATAAGTAATTTCAAAAAAGAACACCAGCTGGGCAGTGGTGGAGCAGGCCTTTAATCCCAGTACTCCAGAGGCAGAGGCAGGCAGATCTCTGTGAGTTCTAGGTGAGCCTGGTCTATAGAGTAAGTTCCAGAAAAGGCTCCAAACCCACACAGAGAAACCCTGTCTCAAAAAAAAAAAAAAAAAAAAAAAAACACCCCAGCATAACTAATGAAACTGCTTATGTGACTGATTCTTTTGTATAAAAGTCTTGATTAAAGGAAATGAGAGAAACAGGAAGTGATTGTTGTTAAAGATCAAAGTACAAAGGGGTGGGTGCTGTTCTTTTCCTCATTGTTTCTGAATCTGCCCCCTCTACAAATGTAAAGGACTTTTTCAAAGCTAAGTTCATTCTCAAAACTTTTCGTATATACAATAAAAAGCTTTCAAGAAACGAATAGAAAATTTAATCTTGTGCCCTGCAAAAATCAAAGCAGGAGTTAACCAAAACAATTTACTTCCATTCAAGTCTTTAATTTCCCATTGGCCAAGGATGTCTACACAGATGATAATAGCTTATTGCTAATACATGTATAGAGGAGGAAAAAGTAAATATTGTGTTCCTTTAGAATATGACCCAACCAAATTATAGAAGACTTTTTGTGCAATTTCACAGAATTTAAATTACAGTAAAGACGTCCCCCAAAATAGTTTATATAAGTATATTCAGCTAATCTGAAATGATATATATGAATTCCTGTTCCATTTCATTTAGGCAACTGGAAATATTTCATGCATTCTTAATGTGTATCAAGCATTGTGGTAATCCTGGGAAATTTAGAAAGAATAAAGCACACTCTGCTTATGAAAACATGCTTAACACACACTCACACGTTTTTGTATACTGGAATTATAACACAATGAGTTCTCACTATAATGAACTGTTTGACATTAACAAAGTGGTGTTTAATTCTGAATGCTGTTATACAAAATCTTTTAAAAAAAAAGTACTTGTACTTATATTTGATGGATTTTTAAAAGATGAGAAAGATTTCATTAGGTAGTAAAAGAATTTCGGGAAGGAATTTGGAAAGGGAGAAGAGGAATGTGAAGCTGTAGAGGGAATTCCGGAGAAGTGCAGAGATTGAAAAGGTGCTCCAGGGAGAGAAGAAGCCATTAAATGTAAGAAACGTCTAGAGAGTAGCAGTATATGGTGGTCTCAGTCTGTATATTGTTTTTAAAAAAAGCTTGATTTTACTATAAATACTAGAAATCAAAATATTCATAAAATAGACATAACACATACCATGCACATTCTTACATTTTCAAGGTCTGCCTAATTAGACGGCAAACTTTGTTATGGAAAGCAGACATTTTGACCAGTTAGCATGCTGTGTCTAAATACATGCTATTTGGAGCATTGCATCCCATATCTCTTACAGTACTTGCTTTCTCTATATATTTTCTTATACTGGGGCTAAACACTTAAATGAATGGCATAAATTTTCCTGAAGCACTAACTAGCAGCAGAAACTTGGTATTAATATCACTCTAAACAGTCATTTTCATAACTCTCATTAGGAAATTACATTTCACAAATGGCAAAAGCTTGGAAGAAATAAAAGTAAAAGTGAGACTAGAAAAGTGGAAACCCAAGAGGGATAGCTGAGTAAATACCATCCATGTTCTTCTAATTTCTTGATTTTAAGCACCCACTTTTATTTATGGTACATATTAGGATGCTCATTTGAAAGGAATGAGCTAACAATAAAACTGGCATTCTCATAGAATAAAGTAATTTCCCACTATTTACACATGATAGCAATGTTATATAATACAGGTAAGTGTTTCTAGTAATCTAAACAGGCCTTCCCATTCTGCTTTTAATTGCAGTAATATTTGCTTACTGAATAATATAAAATGATGGATTTTGGAAATTTAAACAAGAGTATTCAACAGGATGTGTCAGAGAATACCCGAGTGTTCATTCTGTGTTAGGCACTGTGTTACAAGTGCTTACATACTATTATTGGACTTTCTAACCACCCAGAGGCCCCAAGGAGTATCAAAAATCAGCAATTGAAGAAACTTATTTAGAAACATCATGTGATTTGCTTTGTGGGAAAAAAAAGAAAAAGGATAAAAAGGTAGAATGTGTGACATAAAAAAGACGAGTAGAAACAGTACTAGGAGCAGAGACACAAAGGACAAAAATCAAGGCTCCTGAAGCACACAAACAAACAAAAATGCTTTGATATATAAATGGGCAAAATACTTAAGCATATACCTCCTCAAAGACAATGGCAAAGCAGCACCAGGTAACACACTGTCATTTAACTATCTCGAGGACACACATTAAAAACACAATACTAATGGACACCTAGCACAATGAATGTAATTTTTTTATTTTATATTTATTTATTTATTGGTTTTTTTTCAAAACAGGGTTTCTCTGTGTAGCTTTGGAGCCTATCCTGGATCTCGCCCTGTAGAGCAGGCTGGCCTGGAACTCGCAGAGATCCACCTGCTTCTGCTGCCTCCCAAGTGCTGGGATTATTAGGCGTGCACCACCATCGCCTGACTGACTTGCAAATTTTTTTTTAACTTTAACTGAATGAGGATGCCAGGTGTTAGCAAGCATCAGGAGGAACTTGGACTCAACATGTAAAAGACAATGTCATCATACGGGAACTTTGGGGAAAGTTGTGTGATTTGTAAACAGTTGAACACATACCATATTATCTGATCACTTATTTATTTACCCAAGAGAAAACATATGAACTCACAAAGACCTAAACAGGCATGCCACTCACAGCTTGATTGTAATAGCCTAACCTGTAACCAAATTGTTCATCAGCAGGTAGGATAAATTGGATTTTATCTTTATAATGTTGCACAGCAATAAAAATAAGTTAAAGTATTGGTGTACTCCAGTGTAAACAGACTTTATTATTCTGAGTGAAAGAAACCAAGCTTTGGGCCTGGTGGTAGTTACAGTGTAGAGGAACCGAGAAAACGATAACCTAGAAAGCGAGGTACAGCAAATCGGTGGGTGTCAGGAGTGAGACTAGACAGGAAGAGTCAGAATTCAGAATTCGGAAGTGCAAACGGATACGGAAGTGGTCAACAAATGTTGTCATTATCTGGGTTTAGCTGATGGTTTCACGGATGTCAAGCTGAAACTATGATAAATATCTGAAATTTAATATGTGGAAGTTATTCTTAGATAAATCTTTTTAAATATTTTGCATGCCTCTATGAAATTTTCCCCCCACTATCATCTTAACCAATGAAAATCATCACCCACATTTCAGCAGCAGCTATCCCTAGGTAGGGAAAGAATTGGAGTTCAGTTTTGGTTTTGGTTTTTTGTTTTTTTCCTATTAGTTCATTTTCATTTTCTTTTTTTAAGATTTAATATATATATATATATATATATATATATATATATATATATATATATATATATATATATATATAGTATTCTGCTTGCACATATGCCTGCGGGCCAGAAGAGGGCACCAGATCTCATTATAGATGGTTGTGAGCCACCATGTGGTTGCTGGGAATTGAACTCAGGACCTCTGGAAGAGCAGCCAGTAATCTCAGCTCTTGGGAGGTGTGAAGGACCTTTAATCCCAGCACTTGGGAGGCAGAGGCAGGCGAATCTCAGTGAGTTCGAGGCCAGCCTGGTCTACAAAATGAGTTCCAAGACAGCCAGGACTGTTACACAGAGAAACCCTGTCTGGAAAAAAACAAAAACAAACAAACAACAACAACAACAAAAATCTATCTCGGGCAGTGGTGGCGCATGCCTTTAATCCCAGCACACGGGAGGCAGAGCCAGGCGGATCTCTGTGAGTTTGAGGCCAGCCTGGTCTACAGAGTGAGCTCCATGACAGGCTCCAAAACTACACAGAGAAACCCTGTCTCGAAAAAAAAAAAATGACTTCTTTACAAGAAAGGTATGTTCTGTATTTAAAAAGACAATGCGCTTTAAAAGTAGTTATTGCACTTAAGAAGTTGTCCATTACACCGGTAACTATTTCCCTACTTAACGTTTGTTAAAATAACCAGGAGTGCCTTCCTTAGTGTGCCTTCCTTTCCATGCCCTAGGGTCTTAGACAGGGAAAGATCAGTAAACAGAGACAGAGACAGCTCAGTCTTTTCTTCAGTGAGTCACTGAACCTACTCTTAATAACAGAATTCTAACTTAGGTAAACTAATCAAGTACGTGCTATCTAAACCAGAATCTTGTGTTAGTCATTCAGCACGGTTTTGTAAATGGTGTCTGTCTGTGTTCCCTTTTTCAAGGGCTCAGTGTGACACTCATGCCTACCCGACAAATGACGGTTACCCAGCCTCGGTGGCCAAGATCTCTTAGAACTCCGTGGAAGAGAAGGGCCGTGTGACGCAGAGGTCATTGCTAAGGCTGCGTTCTCATTTAGCCCTGAAGCTCAGCCACAGACCTTGTTCTGAGCTTTCCTGGCCTCAGTTTCCCCTACTTTCAAACAAGAGGAGTCATGCTGTCCTATTTCTGGTTTTTTTCCAAGCACACCGGCCCTGCACTGATGTCTCTGCCCCGTGTGCTGCATAGATGCACTGTCCCACAGTGTTTGGTCTCCAGGTATCCTTTAGGTCCCCTACCAGCTTACCGTCGATGTCTGCTGGCCTCGGTGGCCTCCTCCCAGGACACCCCTGGGCCTGCCAGGGTGCGGCAAAACTTTCACCCAGACTCCGAGGCCGCCATCAACCGCCAAATCAACATGGAGCTTTACGCATCCTACGTGTACCTGTCCATGGCCTACTACTTCTCCAGAGATGATGTGGCCTTGTACAACTTCTCCAAGTATTTCCTTCGCCAGTCCCTGGAGGAGAGGGAGCACGCGGAGAAGCTAATGAGGCTGCAGAACCAGCGTGGAGGCCGCATCTGCCTCCAGGATATCAAGAAGCCAGACCAGGATGACTGGGAGAGCGGACTGCGGGCCATGGAATGTGCTCTGCTCCTGGAAAAGGATGTAAACCAGTCGCTGCTGGACTTGCATACTCTGGCCTCAGAAAAAGGAGATCCTCACTTGTGCGACTTTCTGGAAACCCACTACCTGCATGAGCAAGTGAAGTCTATCAAAGAATTAGGTGACCACGTGCACAACTTGGTCACCATGGGAGCCCCTGCTGCTGGCCTAGCGGAGTATCTTTTTGACAAGCACACCCTTGGAAATGAGAGCAAGCAATAAGGCAGAGACTGCCTTTCCAATACCCCAGTGGGTCCCAAGACCTGGAGTTCGTGGTCGCCTGATTTCTTGCCCTTCAAATTCAACTCTGTCTTTTATATTCTCCTTTTTGGACTGTTTCTGACAATGTTTTGTAGAGATAATATGCTTAGCCCGGTGTTAACCACAGCTTTGTGCCAACATCAAAATACTAATATTTCCCCAGCCTAAAAGATAGCCCAGAATATGTGGTATGAAAAGATGGAACACAAAACACTGAAATTAAATACAACATTGTGCTCTTAGAATATAATCAAATGTTGTCCTAACCACGAACCTTAATTGAAATTCCATGATTTTCAGTTCAACAATCTGTACTGTCTTCAGGATCTTATACACAACGCTCAGTCAGGAAAATATATAATACATAAATAACCATAAGACAGAGAAGATGTAGAGTACTATGAAAATCACACATGCATATTTTTGACAGCTATTCTATTTTCCCAGTATGCTCCAAGAAATGGCAATGTATGGAGATGACCTAGTTTGTTTGGTTTTTTTTAAAGCTTTCATGTCAAATTTGGTATTGGTTACATCGGGTATCAGTGGTGGTGTTGGACAGCTCCGTCGATTCACATTTTAAGGGTTCTGAGAAGTCTTTTAATTAAAAATACACAAAAAATGAAAATGCATTTTTTCTGTTTCAATGTTTTCCAATCATATACTATCTAAAGATAGGATTTTTTTTTTTTTTTGGTCTTTAAAAATTTAACTACAATATAACAAAGCAGGTTGGTTTGGTTTCAGACTCTATACCAGACTCTAACCACAGGGCTGTACAGCCTCCCTTTCAATATAACCCAGAGGGAAAACCTCGCATAAAATGCACTTTTATGGTGTTTAGAATGGGAAAGAACAGTAGACTAGAAACAGTCAAGATCCAGAATGATGGAAGCTTCCTACTGGGCAAAGGGTTTTGTTGTTGTTTTCGATTTTGATTTATTTGTGTTTGCTTTTTGTTTTTGTTTGTTTGTTTGCTTGCTTGGTATTTGCTTATCTGTTCTTTGGCTGATTGGTTGGTTTTTATTTTTGGAGGGAAGGGGCAGATGAGAGGGAGATGTTCAGTGAACAGATATTGGAATCAACTAGAGAACGATTTGATGGCTGAGGGAAAAAAGGCATGGGAACAGTAGTGTGTAGGTGTAAGGGACAGCGGATGGATGGCTTAAGTTACTACAGGTATGGGAAAAGGAATTGCTTCCCAGAGTTCCAATAGAGAAATGTTCAAAACATTGAAAAATTAACCTGAGAACCACATGAAGGTCTATGGTCAATTTGAGTCATCTGAGACAGAGATGAAAAGAAATTAGTGTACAAGAAGCTAGGAAAAATTGGAAGGCATGTAAAAAAAAATGTGGGAAAGAGTTGTGTATTGACTCTTACAGGAAGGTCTTAAAACCTATAAGATAGCTTACATTAGGCTTCTCATAAGTCTGGTTCTCAGAGAGAGAAGTATAAGTGTTGTGAGTTGTTTCATGGAAACTCATTGCTTTGTGGAAATTTGTACAGGGCTATCAAGAAACCTTTAGCCAAAGGTCATTAGACGAAACTGACTATATCAGACACTGCCTAAGTATCCCTGCCTAAGTTCCTTTCTAGTATATGCAGTGATTGACTGAATTTCCAGTGTACTCAGTGATTGAAACATAAGAAGTGTGGACTTTTAGAGCAGCAGCTTAGAGTCCTTGGAAAATTAGGTTCCCTGTGGTCTGTAATCTGAAGAGTACAGCAGAGTACATGCCCCATGTTCTCACAGGGCATTTAAGTGTTCCCAGGGAAACGCCATACATGGGATACCATGGCAGCTGCCATTAAATGCAGCTTTGCTAAATACATTCTGATGTGGCCATAAATTCATAATGTATTATTTTAAAAGCAAGTCGTGTTAGACAGCAGGGTTACATTATATGAGTCCAAATATAACGGAAGAATGACAGAGACTATTGAATAACAGATATTAAAATGACTGGAAATATGTACATTTACATCAAGTCAGGTAAAATTTCTTAAAAAGTGACATTTTAGTTCATGTTTTTCAAAATTATCTGTATTTTAAGACAGGTTTCTTATGGTTATCCATTATTATCATAAGAACAAACTGTAAGATATAAAGCAAAAAGAGGCTTGAACCATGGTTAGAATTACGGGAACAGAACGCAAACAAAGGGACGCTAGTGGGAATTCAGAGGTGAAGTCACTTGAATTCTGTGATCATGATCCATTCAATGAAAAAGGTGACCAAAACAGGAAATAGAAAACCGATGTGTCTACAGTCCATTACTGGAAAATGTGGGACTTAGAAATAAACAGTGCTCTCAGCAGGAGAGCTAAGTAGAGGGAGGGGAGGGTGTGAGGGTGCCGGGTTTGCTCGGTGATGATTACTCTCATTTTCCATTTTATTCTGAAGTAGTCTGTTTTGCTGCACAAACATCCTATTATCCATCTTTAGCAAATTTCCTCTTCGGTTTTTTGGCATAAGTGTTTTTCAAACAGCACACCGTAACCTGTTAGTGTGTTACCAGATTGGTTACTGAGTCACTATCCACTTTCTGTGAACAAAATAGAATTGAAAGGAATGTCGGTGAAGCCAGGGTATTGTCCAATGACACTTGCTTGAGGTGTGTGCATGTGTATTCTCATCTTACAGGGTGACATTTCTTAAGCTGTTGCTGTCTCGAGTATTCAACAGCTATTCTTTTGGATAATTATTTTACAGTCTCCTAGCTCCTCAGATCTCCCAATCTCCCTTCCCTCCTGTCAAGGATAATCCTTTTACTCACTGAGAAATTAGAAGTAATCGCAGGAAATTTTCACACTGTTCCTGCACTGAATTAATCACACCCTTACATTGGCATGCATTTGTTATATTTTCAGTTATGCTACAATGGTTGAAGCAAGCAACTCCAGCCTTTCCACAGAACCCCAGGATATGGGATACCTACAGTAACCCTCTGTTGTAAAGGTTTCCCATCTTCATTAGTTGACTTCCATGGGAATGTAAAATGTCTTCCTTTTTCTTTAACAAATATCACTACCCTTAGACTCATAACACTTTTGGAAAATAGAAAATGCCCATCCTGTATCCACCCCGTTGGTGACATTTTTTTAGCAAATGTACTACTACTCTCTCAACTTCCACTTCTTACTCTGCTATCATCTGATCATTCCCAAGTTCAGCTTCACATAAATTGTATTTCCTTTGTCAAAGTCATGCAGGTCCTGTGTTTATAAATTCATTTTCCAGCCTCTTCTTTATCAACACTAGCAGTGCCTGAGATCACTCACTGTTGTAAATCTCAGCCACCCTTTCTAACCCCCTCTTACCCTCCTGACTTTTGAACATTGGACCATGCTGAGGTACTATCCTTGCATCTAGATTTCTCATCGGTATCTGCATTTATTTTCTAAATATCTCACCAAATCAAATGCATTCTATTTGATTGTAAATCACTTATTTATGTAATGTAATGACTCTCCCCTTTGAACTCTGGGATTGCATACCAAATACTTGACACTTTTCTTCAGATATATATCAGATGTCTCATAATTGACCCATTGGAAGCCACATTCTTTATTCCCTTTCCCTCCAAAACTTATATACTCAATACTTTTCTTTCTATAAGTACAATTCCATCCTACTACTTTCTATGGTCTATCCATACATGACTCTGCTCTTTCTTTCCATATTATAGTTCATAATGTCAGCAAATTCTGTCAATGCAAATTCCTAAAGCTATCATTTTTCTATAAGATCTCATTTCCTGCATCACTATACTTGACATCACATTTTTAACAGGTCTGACTGTATCCACACTTATGTGGATGGACTTGTTTCTCCACAAAGCAGCCAGTGTGGGTTTTACTTTATTAAGTCTATCCTTAATACTTCTCAGAAGTCTTTAATGATTCCCACAACTTAGAAAAAAAGTCAAGATCATGTTGTATATCATGCCCTATGTGATTGAGCACATACAGTTCTTGGACCGGATGCACTTGGTGTGGGTTTATGAATGTTTGCAACAAGTGCTAAGACTTGAGAGATCGTGTGTGTGTGTGTGTGTGTGTGTGTGTGTGTGTGTGTGTGTGTGAACTTTCAAGAGTTATCACTATCCCTGAATGCTGGGATCATCAATGTTATCTCTCTATAATAAAAAAAATGAGTAAAATGGAAAAGAAAGAGGAGGGGGAGGAGAAGGAAGGAGAAGGGACTAGGAGAGAGAGAATGCCTTTTTGTCAGGACCCCAGATATATTTGCCCCCACTGATCCCTGTCCCTCAAACCTGTTCCCTCTGTGATGAACATTTTAACACTGAAAGCAAATATAAATTGTACTCACACTCCCTTTATATTTCTGATTGCTAATGTATAAAGAGTTCACGATCACCAATTCTAACTTAGTCACTATTTCTTCATTACTTAGTTCCTCTCCTTTGATTTTCTTTTCTCACTGGTATTTATCACCACCTGACATATTTTGGGTTTGCTTAGGATGTCTTCTCTTGCTAGGAGTCAAGTTCCATTGGCCAGACCTTTCATTTTATTATCATCACTCTAGAGACCTACCTGCCTGCTAGTCGGTCCAGAATGATAATGAATGAGTGAATTATTAAAATACCTTGAAACCAGTTAAAAGTACTAATCTGGACTTTTAGAAAACCAGATTAGAACTCATGTATGAAATTCCCATATTTTTTAAAAAAATAAATGAAAATTAGGAGAAAATATTAATATTGGAGAAAAGGATCTGAAAGCTTCTCAGGGAGCTATCACTAACCAGTAGTATTACTATTACTACCCCAAAGGAAGGGGAAGCAGAAGGCAGGCCCAGACACAGGAACTGGGTAGGTTCTAGATGTAGTGTAGATTAGACTTTTAAATCCTTGAAAAGATTCAGAAACAGAACATAAAAATACGAAGGCAAACAATAATTTTAAAATGCAGCACTGATCTTGGAGCCATAAAGAGAGTTCCTCTCAAATGTGTCAGAGTTTGCTGTGCCTCTGGTCTGAGAGGCCATCAGGGCTGGTGATCGGAAAGTCAATAGCTATTTCAGAGTAATACCTTTCAGAGTGGCGGAGGCAGAATGTCAAATCAGATTAAGGGAAACGAGGTGGAAAATATAGAACTCTTTTTCAAAGGGTCTTTTTTTTTTTCTCTTTAATCAAAAGCACAAGAGGAAGATGACTGGGAATGTTCTTAGAAAATAAGCCGGCAGAAAGGATAGGCTTGAGAAAAAAGGAATAGAGCAGGGTTCCAGGGAGCGTGGCACCCAAGATCGGAGTTCAGCATGACCTGGAAGGATCTGTCCTCACAAATCAGCAAGCACGGAGGAGGGGAAAACTGGCAGAGTGTCCTATGAGAAGGCAGCCAATTGAGGGGTCTTATCTCAGCAGTTCTCAATTTTCCAACTAAAATAGCAAATGAGATCATTTATGGAGACTTGACAACCTATGTATAATACGTCAGTTAACTCTACTCACACATATTAATACAAATTGTAAGCAAATAGAAAGTATTTTATAGATACAAAGTCCTTACTCTATGTCTAATATTTAAAACAAAACCTGGGACCTTCACAATATAAAATACTGCAACCAGCGCTAGAATAAGATGGTGGATTAGAAGCTTACCTCTATGTGATGTAATGAATGAAAAAACTCGGGATAACAGAAAACAAAAACAATCCCCAAAAAGATTCTTTTCCAAGCCGGGCGGTGGTGGTGCACGCCTTTAATCCCAGCACTCGGGAGGCAGAGCCAGGCGGATCTCTGTGAGTTCGAGGCCAGCCTGGGCTACCAAGTGAGTTCCAGGAAAGGCGCAAAGCTACACAGAGAAACCCTGTCTCGAAAAAAAGGAAAAAAAAAAGATTCTTTTCCAAAGAGAGAAGTAAGAAGAATATCAAGAATACCAAGAGAATGGTAGGGTGGCTGAAAGTATGGACAAACAGAAAGGCTTCTCACTGAAAAGAACTAAAGCAGCACATGATTATCATGGCCTGGCTGCTGGCACAGTAAGTGGTAGTGAAAACCTTATCCAAGAGGCAAGCCAGGTAAGGTAAGGGAGAAGAGATGGGAAGTCCTACCCATAGGACAAACCCACAGTCCTTGACAGCTTTGGATTCAGTGGGTGGTTTTGGTGAGAGGGTGACTCCTCTGGCACAATGGATCACAGATAGAGGGAACTTCCGCTTTGTCACTCTGTGTGAGGTGAAGAACTGTGTCTAGATACAACCTTGAAAGGGAACCTATTATTATTATTATTATTAATATTATTATTTATTATTATTTGGAATCTCTTATTTAAGGCTGAATTTCCATAACAGCCTGAGAACAAAAAAGTTGTTCGTCAGAGGTCCTGGAGTCACCAGGCCACAAACACAAGTTCTTAAAGACAGCTACAAAAGGCAGTGGAATCAAACATGGATGACACAACGTGTTCGGGCAACAATAAGCTGGGTTCAGGCAGTGAAGAGTAAGGTAGGCCGAAGCTCTGCCCTCCGTGGCTAGTTACTGACCCCATGAATGGATGATGACTGCAATAGCTCAGAGCCTGGGTCACCTAGTAGATCACCCTCCATAGCCAGAAAATTCACTGCTTCGGAGAGACTGAGAGCTCTTAAGTTCCAGTATGCTGCTGAACATTCACAGTCTGATCCTTCTGATGGGATGCTTAATGCTTACTAGATTTAGAAACCTTTGGATCCCAATCTCCCATATCAATCTCAGTTCTCTTCACCCACTCACAATGTATTTGGGAGACATCACAGAGCTACAAGCTAACCCCCACTGGGCTACATGAGCTAAGAAGTCTCCTGGGGTAGGGAAACCTACCCATCTCAGACTGCAGAGAGGCACTGGAGTGGAAAGGGGAGAATAAAGACATCTCTGCTGGATATTTAACAGTGAAGGACTCAGCAGCAAGCTAGAGCACCGAACACAGCGGTTCTCCACCTGTGGGTGGCAACCCCATGAGGGTCGTATATCACATATCCTGTATATCAAATATTTACATTGTGATTCATAACAGTAGCAAAATTACACTCATTAAGTACCAACAAAATAATTTTATGGTTCAGGGTCACCACAACATGAGGAACTGTATTGCAGGGGCACAGCATTAGGAAGGTTGAGAACCTAGAAAGACAAGTCTTCACACTCCCTTAACCCTCAGCCCAATCCACTACAACCACCTGGTTGACTCCAGTTTTGAAGGTTCTGGAAAGAAGCTAATACATCACTTGTGCTCTGTGTACTTTGTACGCCATATGTTCCCTTTACCTTTTCTGACATAATATACACTTTCTTGACTCTTTTTTAAAGGGTTTTTGTGTTGTTTCTTAAATGTCCTTAAATTTAATTTTGTTTGGAGAGTTTTTCAACTTACTGAACATTTTCCTTTACCACCTTCTCTTTCCTCTCCTCTTTCTCTTCATTCTTGTTTCCTTTTCTTTTATCCAACTTGCTTTTCCTTTGCATTCCCCTTTCCTGTTTATTTTTTATTTCATTCATTTACTATTTCTCCTACATATTTTTTAAACTTCACAATACACTATATTTTTGCCATTTTCTGTTCTGTGTTCATTGGTGATTTACCAGTGGCCTTTAATCAAATTTAAATGCATTTCTATATTTTGTATAGTTCAGTGCTGTTGATATCATATTTTTATTCTTTCTAAGTGGTACTAGAAACTACCCTCAAAAGAAGGCTGCTTACTAAGACCTTCAGATAAATTGGGAAGAGATATTGAAACAGACAGATCACAATACAGAACAAGAAGCCTGCTAAGGCAAGGCAACACGATCCCAAAATTATAAATGAAGGAAGTTTGTTCAAAGAAAAGTAGATGAATGAATACTACTTTTCCCCAAGGCAAATAATAAGGCAAGCTGCTTAATTTGTAGAGAGTTTGTAAAAGATTTCAAATATTATGAACTGAAGAAACATTATATGCACAAAGAAATGCTGTTAAACTCAGTGGATATCAAGGACTATGTTGTATCAAGGGTTGTGCTCTAAGGACCAAATAGCAGAATTCTGAAAAAGTCTGTCTTCACAACAAAATACCAGAGGTGAATGTATTAAGTAATGTATGAAGAGTGTGGCAGATAAGATCTGATCTTAAAAGGGGAGTAGGAATATTTAAAAAAAATAGTTTATCTCTACACACTGTTTCCAGGCAAACTGAAGACATTGGAAAGTTTATCCCAAAAGATCTGGAGAGTAGAGCTGTTGATGTTTATACTTTGGTGGTAGATGACAGACAGCACTGATATGACAAGCACTGCTCAACTTACCATTTTCATTAGAGGTGTTAATGATAAATATGGTATCACTGAAGAAATGGCTGCCTTTGTGCCATTTCAAGACATAACTAAACCAAAAAATTTATACAAACCATTGAAAAAATGTTAAATTGGGTCCTTTGCTCATTGTCAACCTACCTGCTATAGTTACTCATGGTGCCCAGTTATGGTAGTTAAAAAGAGGGACTTGGAAAAATAATAGAAAATGATGTGATTATGCTCCAAAAATCATATCCATGCTTAATAAAGTATTTCATCAAAAAATATGCACAAAAGCATTAAAGTTGATGAATTCATTCAAATTGCCATCAGGATATGAATTTCATATGGGCCAACGTACTGAATCATCACCAATTCCAAGAATGTGCTGTCTGTAGTGATGTCATTTGTTCTTTGGAAGTATGATATCTGAACCAAGGCCAAATGGTAAGAGGAGATTATGATTTGTGATATATTGTAAGGTCATTTATGGTATCAAAATAAATACTTGTGCCAGTACTTGACAATGAAAACTGGTTTGCAGAAGTAGCATTGCTTAGGGTATAGCTGCTCACTTAAATGAGCTAAACATGCTCTTCAAGGTAAAAAGCAGCTTATCAGTAAAGTGTTTCAAATCATAACAGCTTCCTAAATGAAATCATAGCCAACTCAACTTAACATAATTTTAGGCATTTCAGCACATGTACTAAACATAGGCTTGTAAACAGCACAAAATATGAAACTTTGCTTTCTGAGCTGATATAGTGAGGTGAAAATTTTAAGATTTTCCTGTATCTGTGACTCTACCTTTAGTCAACATCAGTATATTACCTGCCAATTTTCCCAGTAGACTGCAGAGAGCTGAAATCCGACATTCAATTTAAAGAAAAGTTTGACCGTATCTCTTTACTACATTTTACAAGCCTATCTTCACAGAGACAACTCTCCCTCGCTTAATAAACAAACCTTATTCATGGCATTGCTTCTGGGCAACACCTACATTTCAGCACACAGAGAATAAATTTAGAATCAAAATATCTGATGAGCATCTTGAGAACTCATTGAGAATTTCAACTACATCTATCAAAACTACATCTATTGTTCCATTAGTTCTTCAAATACATTATCAAGCATCCCACCAGTTTTATCTTTCCTTCTTTTCTTTTACATAAAAACTCAATGAAGTTTTATTAACTAAAAGTGTTATTTATTAGTGACTGAAACACGGGACATGTACAACAGTTTTCAAGGAAACTCCAAATGGAGCACCACATACTTGGGAATTTTTTTAAGGGAAGATGTTTGTTGACCTTTGGCAGTAGGTCTGAAAATTATGCATTGACCTAATTACTGCTCATCACAGTTTGCCACTCTTGGTATATTTAATGTGCGAGGCACAGCAATTCTTCTTCACCTAATGTGGGTCAGCAAAAGTTTGGAAAACCTGGTCTCACTCTGAAGACGGATTTCTGACCTTTATCAGGCCTTCCTTGGTTTAAGTAGTCATATTTGAGTTAACATGGCAGTCACAAAGAAAATAATTCATTGTGAATTAAAATTAGAAATAGGGACAAGGTTCTTGTTTAAAATTTAACGAGTAGTAATAATTTATGGTAGCTTTGTACTAGGAAATTTATGAAATTCCTTATACACATTAACATCTGTTTCTCAGGATTCTGTCATCTAGGTGTTATTTCATCTTTCTAATATACTTACACTCATAATTCATATTATTAGTAAGTTTGTAAGCCAAATTAATACTCTGGGGTTTAAGTTTTAGTTTCTAGAGATTTCTACTCTGTAGCTCTGCTTTCTATGAAAGGATTTGAGAACAAATCCATGTTAAGTTCTTCATCTGAAGAACAAAATAAAATGCTTTTCCACAAGAGATTTCTCACTACATGTTTCATCTTCAACAACATGATTTATGAGCTTAATTATATCCATTAGTAGAATATAATGATATCAAAGTCTTAATTATTCGTTTTTAACCACACTAATTGGCACTGAAGATATTAGAAGTGTCAGCAGTATCTGAGTTGAATGCCTTGATGGTTAACATTTTACTGCTATACGTGAAGTGCACGTAATAGATTCAAACAGGTAAATAAAAAAAATTATCCTCTAATTGAGCAGTATCCACACAAGATAATGAATAGGCTTTCAGTTAATCTATTGTTATAAATTTTAGAGAGCTTATCAATCAATGAAACTGAAAAAAAAAATACTTCATAGATATTTTTTAAATTTTTCTTTACAGATATATACTGTGTGTCTGAGAAGTAACAATTTCAGATCAACTTTCTACTTCATTCCCTGCATTTTTAAATAATTACACACTACATATTTGTGATCTTGAAAGGGAACAGGATATAAATTACTTTGCTAACCAATCTGAAGAATGTAAGATGATCACCAGACAAGTGGTGCACACTGTGATCCCAGCACCTGGCAAAGGGAGAGGCAGAGGGTTGTTGTGCTTCATCCCTTCTGCTTCAGCCAGCTACCAGACACACTCTCTCCACCCTTCACCATCTTCCCCAAGTTGGTAGATGTTATCCACAAGAACACACTGCAGGGCTCCACTGCTCCATAGTCTCTTCAAGCATTTATTCCTCCGGTTTCCTTCTTTCCTTTACTGTCACCCATCTGTTGCATATCCAAGTACCCTAGAAGATTCTACATTACTGTCGTCAGTTTCTGGTCTCCAGGGACTAATAAACTGCCATATGAGAACTGTTCAATAAATGAACTAAACCACTAAGCCATATTATAGCCTAGCTAGAACAGTTCAAACATTCCACCATGCACCCAGACATGTATATTGGAGACATATTTATCTAGTTAGAGTAAACAAATTTATCTTCAATGCAGCATCTTAGTATGAGTATATTAACTGCATCCAGAATGTGGCGATAGATGGTCAAGGCCTCTGCCAGCCATTTACAGTTCCCAAGTTGAAATCTTTAATTCTCAGGAATCTTTAACATTAGAAACCATAAGTTCGTTCTTTCTGAGCATTTTATCTTTACAGCATTCACAAAGGGAATTACACTGTGTTGAAAAGAAGGATAACCCAGGAAAGTGGGTCATGGAAGGGGCCAGAAAGCAGCCTCCCCAGGTAAAAACGTGAATTTTTCATAGTATTCCTACTCTCAAAGCACCTGCGGCATTTTCCTTTCCTGAGACAGGGTCTTGCCATGTAGCCAGGCTGACCTTGAACTGGGGATTCTCCTGCTGGCTGCTCACCTCCCGGATAGATCTGAGGCCTGCACCTCCACTCCTGGCTGAGCTTTTCATACCTATGTACATCTGCTGCCGGTCAAGGAGGTCTCATTAAATATATTTGTGTCTTTTCTTGTATAACTTCCTTTTCTCTCTCCTAGCCATTTCAAGCATGTTACTGCTCATTCAGCTCCTCAGATGACCCAGTGGCGCCCAGTGTACCAGTGAGGCCTCTGGTCACCCCCACTAGGTTTTAGTAGGTCTTACTGGTGCCAAAAGTTTTTCAGCTTGGGGGAATACTTCCAGGGAACTGAATGGGAATCACAACAGCAACACTACACCTCGTTGGGGGCTCGTCCACACCTAATGGACTGAGTGAAGGGCTGGATAGAAAGATCATCCAGGGAGCATGTGGCAAAAAGTCACCTTTCTGCAAGTGTCTATGGGATATCCTGTCTCTAGTGAGCCCTGTAGGATCTGAGGCCACGGTGACTGCCCCTCAATCCACCCTACCTGAAGTTTAATTGACTTTTCATTATTTATCATCAATAGTTTACCTTAATCCTAAATTAACCCCCATAAATTTCTTGCAAGCAATATCTCTATCTTAGAATCACCTAGGTACTCCACACCTGAGAACATCTGTCTAAGGTCTGTGATTCAAAATTCAACATGAATTCATTATCTATGTATATATGACCAAAGATAGGGGCTAGAGAAGTGGTTCAGGAGTTAAGAGCACTAAATGCTCTCCACGAGGACCTGGATTCTGCTCCCAGCACCTATGTAGTGGCTAACAACTATCCACAGCTAGTTCCAGAGGATCCGACACTACCTTCTTGCCTTCAGAAGCACTCCATGCACATGGTGTACAGATATACATGTAAGTAATACACATATACACATAAAAGAAAAACAATGAATACTTTTAAAGACCAAAGATAAGCAATGACAAAGATGTGGAGAAAAGGGAACCCTCGTCACAGTTGTGGAGACATAAAGTGGTATAGAATGCCAGACACAGGGGTAGCTGCTGCTTAAAATTCAAAGCAGAACTTTTCCAGGTGCATACTAAAAGGACATGATGCCTGTATTTTGAAAAGAAAGTTGCTGTATCATGCTTAATGCAGCTGAGATAGAGAATGAACCTATAAGCTGCAAGGGATGAATAGATTCTAAAACACATATGAATGTATATCTAATATATATGTATATGTTTACATAGTCATATAACATAGACATATATACATGCACTTATAGCGAATGGAATAATGTTCATAGTTTACAAAGGAAATTCTATTAGCTATGACAACATGACTATTGCTAGGGAATTTTGGCATAAGTGAAAGAAGACAGAAAAAGACCAACTACTGCGTGATCTCACCTATGGAACTCAAAGGAACAGAGAGTGCATGGAGAGTGATTGAGGTCATAATGGTCAAAAGATATAAAGTTCCAGTTAGGAGCAACCCATTCAAAGGATATCTACAGCATGGGTGACCACAATTAATTGCATGGTTATTGTGTTCTTACATATGGCTAAGAGAAGATTTTAAGTATTTCTAACTCAATTACAATAGTTCTTATTGGAGATAGTGGATATGTTAATTATGCTGATTTTAGTCATTCCACCATATATACACATACCAAAATATCATGTTGTATATCACAAACATATACAGTATTAGTTAAAAATAAATGGAAGTACTTTTTTTAAAAAAAAAAAAAAGCTTGACAATTTCTCTTTTCCAAGATTCCCCCCTCCAAAAACCCAAAACCTGCATTTTAAGCAACTCATGGGCTGAATGAAGTGGAAACAACATAAAAATTGAAAACTTCTCCTTAAAACCAAATCCTGACTCTCAATTGTGAGGTGAAGCATCTTCTTTATAAGTTAGTGTCAAAGGGAAAGAGAGAGGTAACTAACCTAAGATGATCCCTTGTTTTATTCTCTTAAAAGCAACGGGATATATCCATACTCTCCCCCTACAGCTAGACATTTATAAAGTCTTTAGATGTTTCAAAAATCAGCAACAGACACTAAGAGACAGAAATTTCTCAGAATTCTGTAATTAAATATTGGGTTTTGATAGCAGAAACTATGAGGTTCAATTCAGGAAATGATATTTAGCTTAACATAACTCAGCTTTCAATACAGTCAGGTTCAAGATAAACTGGACTACCACCATGCTGCAGTTCCCAACAACAGACCATTAGGAAAACACTGTTTACACATGATGAAAATGTTATGTTCTTCAGTCTGTTTCTGCTGATGTCAAAGAGTATATGTCATGTAAAGGTCAGCCACTGAAATATCTTAAAATTTGTTGCAATTTGCAAAGAAAATAGTTTCTCTTTGTTTTAGCTAAATTAGAAGTTAATGGACTGAATATCCCACTGTAGCAATAATGTAAATAAGTACAAGACAGTGAGAGAGAGAGAGAGAGTAAATCAAATTGAGTTGAACGATACATCTTCCCAAGAACATTGTGCACAAAAACATGGGTTGAAGAGTAATTATTTTTACGCATGGTCACTTGGCATTTTCAACCAGTAAAACATATTGTGCCAGATCCCGCAGGAGTGCAAACTAGTGGTTGCTAATGTCAGGACGCCACCTTGTGGACAATGCAACTTACTTGGAAATCTCTATCTGATTTCTTTGTATATACAGCAAAAAATTTACAAATAAATCTCCTCAGTATGGCAGAAATTAATCAATAATGGCATGTTTATTTTATTAGCATGTCCACTTAAAGTTATCATTAATAAATTTTATCAATGATGTTATTTCTTATTGTGAATTTGCTACAGACTAAATCTAGTATTCAAAGTGTCCATCTGCTAGAGGACTCAGCTAAATCTTTGTTTTCAAAGAAGTAATGAAATCCCTGTTGGTAAAAGTTAACTCCATTTACCTCTACAGCTTATGTCCAACACTTTAAGCAAGATATTAGCTGCCCAATGTATTGTTGCTGGGATTCAGTAGAAAATAAGAGATGTAAAAATTCTCAAGTATTAAGTTGATTTTTGAATGTGTTACATTCCCCATTAACATATATATTTATTCAAATAAGAAGTTCTGTGGTTTTTCAACAATTCTAATAGCATTTGCCTTCCTAAAACGCAACTGAATTTAGCAAAGCGTGATATGCATCCATCTTGTATAAATAAATGTGCATGTTGTGTCTTAGTTATCAGAGCTGCCAGAAGAAATCTGTGTGTAACACAGTGCTTTAAACTGTGGGGTCTGCCACAACATGGGGATAAAAGAGAAGTGGGTCTGATCTTATGTCTGGTCCTTCTTCTAATCCCCACCCTCTAACACTGTCATGTTTCTTTGACTCAGTTCACTCTATGAGTCCTCTATACTCTTCTGACCCATTTCCTTTAATCAGCTCTCAGTTGCAGTAACCCATCTTGGATACCATCTCAGATATACAACTGGGGAGGGTAATTATGCTCAGTTAATGGAAAAGATTTTCAATGTTTCTGTTTTGATCAAAGAGGATTAAGTTTGATGTCCTTATTTCCTAGCCACATTGCTTTGGGTGGCTCATTGAGCTTTCCTTGCCTTGGTTCTCTATTTTTTCCTGTGAGATTCTAAAGAGAGCTAACATTAATGTGTGTAAGGAATGAATCATAGTGACTGAGGAATGGCAGAGGGGAATGGCAGAAAGGAACCTTGGTTATTATAGTTATCCTAGGGGATATTTATTTAATTCAACCACTTCCCAAACCTCAAAACAAATCAGATCACACTTCCCATTTAATATTTGTAAAAGAAACAGTTCTCTTCTGCTTTGACATCCATAAAATATGTGGTCAGAAAAAAAAATTATAAATGATACTTTGATAGAGTCTGAACTGACTTCCTCTAAGTGACCAGGGCTTTAAAACAGCTTTATGTTTCCCAGTCCCATAGTGCACAGACAGGAAAATGTCCAATTCTTCAAACCATTGGAATCTTCACAGATCATTAGACATAAGAAAAATAACAGGTGCATCTTTGACTTCAAAGGTGACTCATCTTCCTTGTGAGCATCTGAGACTCCTTCAGTTAATGTGGTTAGTCAAGGGTAAGCACACTGCAGTTAACAACAGTGGCCACGTGTCCCAAGTGAAGGACCTAGAAAAATAAAGTTATCCGCTAGTCTCTCTCCTTATTCTACAATGTTCTAGAAGTTAAAAAACAGCAACTCTTACTTGGAAACTGTGTGAGTTACTGCTCTCAGCCACACACTTGAGCCTTGTTATGATTTACGGCACTTAAAATCCAGTTAATTAAAGCAAAAGCATTTCCCAAACACATAAAGTCTCAAAAAGTGACAATCAATATTCTCTTCATCACGTTTATTTTTTCCTTGACTGGTTCCTACATTAGTTTAAAGGCCATCCTAATTCTCAGCACAGCCTCATCCCTCCTTATCCATCACAGTTACTCACTACAGCACCTGGCCACCTTGTACTTGGTTGTAATCTGCACCTATAAATCATGGAAAGGTAGGACGCCTTAACAGATCAAAGCCTAGCATTCCATCAAGTCTCTAGCTTTTAAATATGAATTTACCATTTATCTTAGAAGAAATTTAACTTTTTTCGCGTCTGTAAAAATATAAATTTCTTTTATTCATTCAAGCTGATTTTTTTTGTGCAAGCACAATATCTGAATTCATTTGGACTACTTTCATTCCACATTTTACATCGGTCATAACACATTCACACTGTTCACCTCAAAAAAAAATGAATGGACTAAAGATATAAATCAATGATAGAATACTCCTCATGCTTAGCAAACAGGGACCCTGGCTTTAAAGCTTAGTATCAATAAATGAAGATATTAAATATAACAAAGACATGATTCTAAATTCCCTTTCAGAATAGGTATAGGGCTTTTTTTTCTAATTTTGTGTTAGAAAGGCAATCCCAAACTGCCAATCATTTTTGTTATTGTTAAAGCTCTTTTAACATAATATATCTTAAATAAACAATTTCTTGGACAGTATATAAAAGGTCTAAACATCAATCAAAAAAATAAAGAAAAGATCTTCTTTTCCAACAAGCTGAATTTCTCCGTTCACCTGGTTGACACATGCAGCTACCAGGTGTTCTGATTTCAGGAGTTTCCAACTAGCTCACTTAGGGTCAATGGTACGGTCTGAATTTGCTGTTCCTCTCAGTATATCGCTTTTTCAGGGCAATGGTGGAGGCTGGATTTTGGTTTTGATGTTATACTTTTAGAAGCTGACTATGCCATTAAAAAGAGAGTATGAGAAATTACATCTCAGCTATGCTTTGAATATATGGTCATTTAGTTCCCTAACTCTTTTCCAAACAAACAAACAAACAAACAAAAAAAACATGTGGGCAGGGCAAAGGAGTGATCATTTGGAGGTCATTTTTGCTATCACGTATCCCTGGGTGTTATTGCAATCTCTAGAAGCAATTCTTTGAAAAAAGTCATGGTATTTTCTACTATGCCCTTATCCCAACACTTTGAATATTGCCGTCCATAGCCTATCAGCACAATGCTAAGCCACACTAAGGATTTAAAGTGGGCCTTTCTGTTTCTGAAACAGACATTTCATGCTTTGATGCCCAACCTGTATTTCCTTCTTCCAGCAAGAACAGCTCTATAAAAAGAGTCATGAGTTAGAAGCCTGTTCATTTTCTAATGAGAGAGAGAAAGGGGGATAATCTGGATGGGAAGCGAGGTGAGGAGGAACTGAGAGAAGTAGAGGGAAAGGAAACCATAATTAGAATATATTATATGAGAAAAATTCTATTTTCAATAACAGGAAAAGTATTTTAAAAGAGTCAGGCATTTCAGTAAGCCATATTGAAGTGCTTCCTAATCTATCTATCCCCAACAATTGTAAATTTTAGCATCTTAACTGCTTTGTTACATTAATATTTTCAAATATTTAATTTTACATATTGATACGGTCTATTTATAACCTTTTTATTGAAATCTACAGTGCATTCATTTGTGAACTATTTCATTGACTGCAGAGAGAACATTAAGAGAAACATTCTATACACCCTAGTATTTCAACGGGTTACGGATTGACCCAGTGCATTTATACTAAAGTATCCTTCATTGAGAGCACTGGAATTGAGCTTCAGTTAAAAATGCTCCATTGCTCTTGAGGAAGTCTGGTTATAATGTTTGCTATATTTAGTATCAGTGGCTTTTCTCACCTCCCATGAACCAATAACAATATGCGCACTGTCCTTTAACCCAAGACTTATTTCTCTCATGGCTCATTTCTGAAATGTATTGTAGAGGAAGATGGATCCTGGACAAGAAGATCAATCCACTAATGTTAGTTGTTAAAATGAAAAATTTAGAATGGCTTTGTGATTTTCTTTTTGGTGGGCTGTTAGTTTTTAAAAGTCTGAGCCATCACAACCTGACAGTACTGCATATCATTTTTCATATTGGTCCAGCACCTAAAACAACATTGCTGGCCTGTCATTGGAGAGAAAAAGATGGAGGCTTCCTGCTATTCTTGTAGCTCTGATCACAGATTATGCTGAACCCTACCTGCCTTTCTTCCCTTACTGCAAGGCACAAGCAGTAGAGTCTACAAAGGGATGAAGAAGTTACATGTATTTTCAGAATAATAAAAGGAGAAAGCGACAGTGATGTGTGGCTTACATGACATTAAAAAAATCACATTGTAAATTAGTAGTTGTAGATTCTCCTCTAATAACCATAATTACTAACACTGGTTAGTTAGTTAAGTTTACAATACCAAGCATAGTATCCCTCTGGTTGAGCGGGTCTTAAGTCAGATTGGAGAGCTGTTGGTCACTGCCAAGGTATGTCAACCACTACTGCACCCATAGGGCTATTCTGCCGTGCTAGTCATGGATGTGTTTCATAGACATCATAGCTGGGTGGCACTTGCATCAGAAGCTACACCCTTAAAGTCTCACCCAGTAGACTGCCCAAATGTGAGTTGAACAAAGAGGACACCAACCAACATGCAAAATTACATGGGGAAAACCTGTGAGGCCTCAACTCTACACAAAGAACACAGGCAACTGAGTAAATCCGGAAATAGGAAAGGTGGCCCTCAGAGGAGAAGAACACACCAATTGGTTGTCTAGGGCCAACTGGTCAGTCCTGAAAGCATACATACAGGTCACACATGGGCTAAACAGGTTGTATTTTGAAATATATATGTATATATATTGGAATATATGTGTATATATATGCATATATGTATGTATATATATTTCCAATATATGTAAATGTATACATGCACGCAACAACAATAAATGAAAAAAAAAGGGACCATGAATCTGAAGAAGAATGGGGAGGGGTATATAGGAGGGTAAAAAATTTCTTTGTTCTAATTGGCATCAAATTTGAACTGAACTAAGAGAAATAATTGTCTATAATTTATAAAATTAGGGTATTTTTATATGTATAGAAATATTTTCAGCACAACAAAATACACTAAAAATAATTGGATTCATATCTTCACTGAAACATTGGCTATTTTGATTTTAAAGAGTCTTTAAATATTATCTTGAGCACTTGCACTTTTTCTCAAGTGAAAACTAACAATAGATAATTTCAGGGCTGAAAAGGTTGAAAGTATGCCAACTGTGTTTAAGGAATTGAGATGCTTTAACTATGATACAGATGATTTTATGATGTTTAATTTTGTTCTTTCTCTCATGTCTAATAGAAGTAAAGTAAATGGAGCTGGCAAGAGAGTTTGGATTTTAATTATGTTAGGCAAACAACCCAAGTCAGTCTAAACACAAACTGAGAATCCTCCAAGGATAGTCTATATACAGCATAAAGAAATAGAGATGCCAATGTGCTCATAAATTGGGAGCAGATAGCCTCAACGCAGACTAGATCCAAACGAATCAGTCAATTAGGAATATATGATAACTTACACCGTACATCAATAGGAGACTGTGACTATGATCAGCAAGCACCAGTCTTTCTCGCCTATATCCAATCTAACATTTCTTTCTCTGTATGTGGCACCACATACTATGAGGACTCTTTTGACTGACAGCTGTGGTTGTATCTCAGCTTTTTGTACAAGAAGGTTCATTCTGGGGAACAAATAGGAGACTTAATTTTATGTGTATCATATCTATGAATTTCTTCAGAACAATAGATCACTAGAAACCAGGATACAGGAAACGTTCTCCCTACCAAAGGAAGACATTCAAGAATATCAGACAGCCCATGGGCTATGAAGTTCAGTGTTGAGATTAGACCCAGAGTAAGAAGATTCAGATACTTCCTGGAGCTAGTGCCAAAATCACTCAAAAACTCATCCCTCTAGTTAGGAATGACCCAAGGACTGAGCAAAGCTGGCCAGATGGTCTTCCAGATAGAGGAGGATAGGAAAGGTTGGAAGGAACACATCCTAGAGCAATAAGAAATCTTGTTAATAGTGAAGGTGGTCAATGGTAAGCTGGATCTGAAGCTGAAAGAAAAGAAGTACAAGCATCTAATTGACCACATTTCTTGATATTCCTGAAGATCCTGTCTGTGTTAGAAGACATTTATCTCCTTCCTTAGGATGTGCTTCCTTTTATTGTCCCTGTGAGAGAATTGTGATTGAATATCTGATAGAGCAGTGATTCTCATCCTTCCTAATGCTGCGGCCCTTTAATACAGTTCTACATGTGGTGACCCCAAACCATAAAATTATTTTTGCTGCTACTTCATAACTGTAATTTTGCTACTGTTATGAATTGTAATGTAAATATTTGTGCTTTCCAATGCTCTTAGGCAACTCCTGTGAAAGGGTCTTTTGACATCCAGAGGGGTCTTGACCCACAGATTATGAACCCCTGTGATAGAATAAATGCCATATATCTTCTAGGGAGAATTATTTACTATGAAAATAATTTTGATTGTATTCTATATATTTCTAACTTAACAATCAATTGCTCCTATAGAAAAATTTAGGTATTTTCAAGAAAATATATAGATGTGCCCTGCACATCTTAGCCATATATAAAATAGCTATACAATGAGTAGATGCCAAATACATGTCAGATGAATAAGCATCTCTAGCTGAATTATGGTGTCTTTATTCTTTTAAACACTAATGGAAAATGGTTCAACAGCAAATTAAAGTTGGTTATCATTTGTGAAACCATGTGTCTTCATGCACAAAACCAGCTTATTTTTAATATTAGAGGAGAAATCACCAAATGAAAAGAAGCACAACAAAAAATAGAGGAGTAAGGAAGAAAGGAAAGTGTATCTCAGACTCTGCTATGGAAATGTGCTTTGGACTTCTTAGGTGCTTCTCTCTGCTGTGTAAATAGAGCACAACGTCACTTTAGTTTGTAGTTGGAAAATATGCATGATAAGAACACTAGTTGCAGTGAAATAGGAAAAGTTCCTAACCAGCCTAAAACCAGCTACAGGGCTCGAGCCCAGAGTCTTTGAACAGAAGACAATGCTACTTCAAGCAGAGATGGATTATAAAATAAAAATCTCAGTGTAAGCACAGGTTACCTCCTCTGAGTTATTAGTCAGGAAGATACTAGGGACACCCAAAACAACACAAGCTATTCTCATCGATTTTGGTTGACTACTTATATAGATACGTGGTAAGACCCTACTGCTGGGGGGGACCATTCACTTTGCATGCAGGAAACTGATCAGGAAACTCTCTGCTTGCTGGTAAAATTATATAGTATGCCAGAAGGTGTTATGCAGGCTTGTGGGAGAAAGAAGAAATCAGTGGTGTTTTCTAGCCAAGCATACTAGAACATTGACCTGTGGTAATATGTCCCCACTAGAGCAATGATGGTGTAAAGGCTATGGGATTAACAACTGCTTTTTGGTTGGCTGCGAGGCCTGCTCCATGAGAGGCATTTTCCTTGGTACTACAAACCCACTCAAAAGCTCAGGCTAGGGTCTGGAGGGAGGGGTGGGGAGGGTATACCTACTGCTGTTCTTTTGTTGTGCTGCCAAATTGCCTTCTGATTGTCTATTTGTGCTGCTCTAAACTCTGGTTAGAAAAGCTTATTTTTTTTCAGTAAGTAGTGGTTAATGCAAAGAGTCCTAACTAGTCTGAGTGCCAAGTATGAATAATTTAATGCTTGGCTGGGAGTGATTTCAATGGGTCATCCATATCAACATCTTACCTTCCAGGGCTCAGAAAACCTTGTGGAAGAGGGAATGGGCAGAATGTAAGAACCAGAGGACAGGAGCTGTGAAATGCTGGATTCTGGACGTCATTGCAGCTGTGGTCACTACACAAGAGTAAGCTAGCCTAAATTCCAGAATGGATAGAAATGGGTCCCCAAAGGCCCCACCCTGATTGGAGGAGACATCAACAGCCATGAGCGGGAAGTTGCTCTCTTCTGGAGATGGGGCTATTGGTATGTTACTCATGCTCCAGTGTGATTGGCCACACACATCCACGTGCATGTTGGCAGCATTAGTTGGACTCAGGAAGCTACTTATAATAAAAATTAAAAAAAATAGATTATGAAGCTGGGAAACTGATGGGTTAGAGAGCACAAGGGAGATGGCATGAGGTAGCAGTGGGTAGATATGATCAATATATTGTATAAATACATGGAATTTTCAAAGAATAAAACTATTATTAAAAAAGTCAATGTCTGGTCAAAACTTTGTTTTTTCTGTCATGATACCTGAAATTCCAGACTTAAATTACCAGTCATGAGCATTATCTTACTAGGAAAATATTCTTCCTCAATGATAAGGAATAATAGGTACGTAGTTATATTCAAACCTGAAGGGTATTCTACTTAGAAACTACCTTTATTTAACATATAAAATACTTTTAAAAGCAGTGACATCATTATTTAAATTTTACTTTTTTATCAATATAGAACCAGATTTGGTCACAATGTATGTAAAATAGATAGCCCTTATTTTAAAATGAACATGATCAAAATCTCATTCTCTATCAAATTCTAGACAAAAAAAAAACACCAAAAAAAAGAACATGCTTCATCACATCTACATGGAAGGAAACTGCATAGAGCATCTCCTGGACCAGTTGCTGCTAGGAAAAAAAAAAAAAAAAAGAGCCAGCAGACTGCTCTCCAGGGATAATCAGGAAGATCGCCAAGTTCCATTTTCAATTGGCTGGTGAACTTCCGCCATAAGGTCTCTAATCCAATTTCTCTTGGGACTCTTGTGTAACTTTAACAAGCTCATTACAACGTTGCACCTACCAGATGTGTTGGCAGCTCATAACACTGCACAAGGAAGAAGCTAGACCTAGGCTTCCGCTTGTTTTGACTATGACATCATAAGTGTAACCCCCAATTTTCTATCATATAATGTTGTAGGTTCATTTATAGGGATGAGGGGACAGGTTCAGAATCATGACAATTTGAAGAAGTTTTTTTTCACACAACAGATCCTCAAAGCATAAATTGTGCACTGCACCCCGTGTAGAGACAGGTGGGGTTTCCTACATGAACTGTCTTTGCTAACGTTTTGCATTAATTACACGGCATGAAGGGCCAGGGAGAGTTTCTTCTCCAAAGATTGTATCTAAAATATAACCCCAACGTTTTTGAAGAAAGAAATGGTCCTAATTAGCAGAGGGTCATCCCAATAATGCAGTCACATTTGGCCTGACTCATTACCTGGATTCTTATTGTGTCTTTTCAGAAATGCAAAATGACCTTCAAATGCCAGGCAACGCAAAAGTCTGCAAAGACACAGGAAAACAATGAAGTGTCACTTTTACCTGAGGGAGAGAAAACAAGATTTGCAATTACCTAAAATGTTCTACAAAATTCTCTCCTCAGAAGTTAGTTTTTAAAAAATAAATAAGACATGAAAGCAGAGGGGAACTATGGGAAGGGGACCAATAGAGAGCAGAGGGAATAAGAGAGTGTCGTGGGAGGTGACAGGGCACAGAAAGTCAAAATGCATATACATGTATGAAAACAGCGAGGAAGCCGGGCGGTGGTGGCACACGCCCTTAATCCCATCACTCAGGAGGCAGAGCCAGGCGGATTTCTGTGAGTTCGAGGCCAGCCTGGACTACAGAGTGAGTTCCAGGAAAGGCGCAAAGCTTCACAGAGAAATCCTGTCTCAAAAAACAAAAACAAAATCAAAACATAGCGAGGCTTGTTATTTTTTACAATTAATATATGCTAATTTGGACAGTGCACATTTGAATATGAAAGGAAAAGGGAACAGAAGAGAGGAGATAAGAAAGTGTAACAGGGCTCTGCTCCAGATCTCTAGACTTGGGGTGGGAAGAATTTCACTCATGAGCCTCCTGGCATTTCTAGGCCTGGCAGCCCTGGAGGACAAACACAGTTCTGCCCCAAGTCGGGTGAGAAGAATTTCACCACGAGCCTGCCCCTCTGATGCCGGGCAGTTTGAGCACCAGTCCGGCACAGAACCATGACAGACGGAGTGGAACAACAAGACCCACATACAAGCTTGCCTGGACCACTCTGGGATCTGAGGAAGAAGCCAGGTCCTGCCCAGTCCCATGACAGACTGAGCGGAACAACAAGATCCACAAGGAGCACCAGGCAGACGGGCACTATTATGGTGAACAGATGTGTGGTGTGGTATGGGAGAAAGAGACACACACACAGAGTGGTTTGTGTCCTGTGGACAGAGGCATAGCTGAAGAGGTGAAAGTGGTGAGGAGCGGCTGATGTGGATGGATAATGCAATTTGCAGTGTCATTAAACAAACTGAGACTCACTTTATTCCTTACATGGTTGGCTAAAATTAAAATGCAGCAGAAATCTAATCTCAAAGTTTGTAGTTTTGCCCAAATTTCTTTGACATATCAACTTCCCATTGACCTGTGATCCTTGCTCTGTCCACCCTAGGATACTCCAAATCCCATGTTTTACAGAAAAATAACGAATCCTTTCAATGAAAGAAGTGTTCTTTGAAGATTTCCAGTATTGACAAATTATTTTTATTATTATGCTTGTTAAATATATAGAAACACAAAACCAAACAAAAATTCCTTATGCTTAGAGTTTGTTTAGAGCTTTTATTCAAAATCAAAACAAGTTTAACACAATATATACAAACAAAATTATAATTGCAACCAAATTAAAATTGGCACATCATTGTAGTGTGAGAGATGGTGCTGTTACACTGCAACTAAGTTTAAACATAAAATAATCACTTCAGTTTACATTTGTTATGGGAATTCTAGATGCTTCTACTAGTCTCTGTTTCTAGACTCTTCTGTATTTAAAAAAAAATTTAGAGCCTCTTCAGTTGTTCAGCCCTCCAATTATGTAATTTGGCATTTACTTGATATGAAATGTTTCATTTACTAAGTCCTTCTTGTGTTTCCTTTATGTTCCCCATTTAAAATGCTGATTAGCTTTAAAACCTTTTCAGACACTGATGCACAGCTATTCTTCATTAGGGCAACTTTGCTCTTCATAGGATCCATGACAATTCTGGAAGACATTTTTGATTTTTATATCTAGGAGGAAGAGGAATTAGCATGTAGTAGATAGAAGCAATAGATTTCTCTTGTACAGCAGTTTCCTCCAGATTGAAACCATCTATTTCTCCAGGAGGAAGGACAGGGACTCTTGAATCAGGACACTAATAAAACAAGACTCAGAAAATTATGAGATCCAGGAGACTCCTCATCTAGGTTAATTAAGCAGTAAATGAATGCTGAGGAAGAGGCTCTTCCACAGAGCTACCTACAAGTTGGGATGTAGCTTTCAGGAGTCATCACTCATGGTGGGTGGGATATGCTCTTCAGTGGTACAGCCAGCTCTGAGTCACCCATGCTACTATAAACAACCCCAGCTCCATATTCCTAAGTAGCCCCAGTCAACTTACTGCTTCCTGAAGCAAGCATTGGGTGGGATAATTACTTCATTCTGTTGTTAGTACCATATCTGGAATGAATGGATATCTATCCTGTCTCTTCAGAAAAAACAGGCAACTACATCCTAAAATGCATAGAGCAAATCTCTGTAATAGCGAATCACTTGGTTCAAAATATTGGCAGTGAGTAAATTGAGAGAGCCAACTAAAAAAATACCAACTGCTAAATGTCATATATTATTTATTACTTGGTTGTAAGTGGGGCTCTTGATAATTCTTTAAGTATTTTAGTTGAACATTTAAAAGCATAATTTTAAGAGTATGTCTTTTAGAAAAATATGTGAATTTCATAAGACATAAAAATTTAAGTTCCAAGAACTCTGGTAAGAGCTAACATTTGGAAGATTTTCATTTCCTTATGTAACATTATTCTTAAATCTTTTCAATTCATCAGGTTGTTGACTTTTGACATTTGCTTTTTTTTTTTTTTTTTTGGTTTTTCGAGACAGGGTTTCTCTGTGTAGCTTTGCGCCTTTCCTGGAACTCACTTGGTAGCCCAGGCTGGCCTCGAACTCACAGAGATCTGCCTGGCTCTGCTTCCCGAGTGCTGGGATTAAAGGCGTGCGCCACCACCGCCCGGCGACATTTGCTTTTTTAAAGCACATATACATTTGTACTCTATGTTGAATCCACATAGGAAAATCGTTGCTAGTCATCTAACTGAATAAGAAACAAAATACACTACAAAATTCATGTTTGAGTTTAACTTAAGTTCAAGATATACATCCCCATAAAGGGATGATGGCATGAGAAAGTTCATAACCTAGAATTATAGATTAATCTGTAATGATAGAATGATTAAGAATACTAGTACTATCTTCAGTCCATCCAGAAAACACCATTTTTTAGTGCTTAGCAGAAGCCATGAATGGTTTGGGGAGAGATGGATAGAAGATGGTAACAGACAGTGAGGATACCGTTGGAGAGGAGCAATAACTTCTAATGTTCTATAGCACAATTGACAGAGCTGGGCAGAAAGAGGAAGTGATGTAGCTGGGCGAAGACAGGAAGTAAGATGGCAGGGCACGAAAAGGTATATAACGCATATACAGGAAGTAACTCTCTTGGGCTGAGGATTTCCTAGCGGTAAGAACTTGTAACTGGCTTGTTTTATTAATAAGACCATTTAGCAATTCGTGTTACATCTGGTGACCCAACATTTGTAGCACGAATTCATTGAAAATTCACTTGCCTAGGCCCAAGAAAATTCACTTCTGCTCAGGCCCAAGCTGCACATGGCCAGGATTTCCACCCCACATGGGCTGGAGTCTCTTTGACTTCTCTCCTGGTGGGTTGTGGGATCTCTCTGGATCCCCATCTTGGATTGCTACCACACTAGGTAGCTGCCTTGAAACTCCCTCGGGCTTCTACTGTTCATGCAGTCGGCAGAGTTGTTCAGCTTTCACCCCAATATCTGGCTCCGGGTTTTTTATTAATAAGTTCGTTTAGCAATTCGTGTTACACACAATAGATCAAATGTGGTTCACAGCTAATTACATATTTTAATATGGATAGGAGAGAGGCTTTAGGAAATCTCAATGAAAGAAATGTTAACAGTTTGAGCTGATAGATATGCCAATTACTGTGAACTGATCATTGCACAAAGTACATATTGAAATAGCACATAAACTCATATACAGGTATAATTAGGTAACTATTAACCATTTAAAAGCAAAAAAAAAGTGATGCAAACACATGTTAAGTGGTATAATGTTTATAAAGTTCAGTCTCTGGTCAAATACAGTATGTGTTTTCCTCCCTGGCTGGAAGTAAACTTGCTTAATGCTCCGTAGTCAGCATGCCGGGAAGGAAGCATGTACCAATAACAAGCAACTAAAAATACTTACAGAGCCCGAAACTTTTTTGCTACAGTGAAAATTCAAGTGTCAAAATAATTATCACCTCAATTTATTTTCAAGATTGTCTGGCCAGCTGCCGCAAAAGATGGATCATCTTTTATCTCTGTACTTGTACAAGAGGGTGGCCTAGAATCAAGAAGTCTTCACTTGACTCCGGACGACCTTGATAACGTACGACCTTAAGGAAGATTCTCTCCAACCACCTGGCCTCCTGCTCATTTGCAAGGCAGATAACAACAGCTCTGTTAGCAGCACTCTGATGGCCAAATGAAGATGTACAGGGAAGATACATTTGGCATTTACTAAGCTCTCAGGGTTTGCTATCATTATTTCTTTACTTGAGGCTGATGTGAGGAATAATTAAAAGATTACGGAAACAGCAAATGATCATAAAAGCTTATTTTTAAGATACAGCTGGATATTTGAAATACGCAAAATTATCATGCCTAGAGTAAGACATTTTCTCAATCCCTCTATGAACATCAGTTCTGGAAACAGTGTGGCTGTAATTCAACTGTTTTTTTTTTTTAATTCAAACAAATAAATGTTTATGGAACCTCTTTTTTTTATAACTTTTAACTTTTATTGATTCTTTGTGGATTTCACATCCTGCATTCTGATCCCACTTATCTCCCTATCCACTCACATCCTCCCTCTGCCCTTGCAACGCCCCCTCCAAAATAGAACCAAATTTAAAAGAAAAACCAAAAATCAAACAAAACAAGAGGGAGGGAGAGAAAGAGAGGCGAGGAGGGATGGGAGAGAGGGAGAGAGAGAGAGAGAGAGAGAGAGAGGTCTTGTCCTGGAAGCTATAATGTGGCCCATTGAGTTTAGCCTTTAGCTCATTCATTTTTACCTGCGAGTGTTCATTGCCACAAGTCATTGGTCTAGCCGAGACCTCTGGGCTTCTGCTACACCGCTGATAATGTGCTCTCATTGGGGGCTCCTCTTGGTTATCCTGTTGTTGTCCTGTGTCACAGAGATCCTGCTGTTTTGAATCTGTAGGTTTGTCTCTTTCACATGTTCCAACGATTCATGGATGTGGCGTGGGCCAACCCCTAGCCCTGCTTCTGGGCAGTAGCTGGGTTGGTCAGCCTGCCAGCTTTCCTTCATCTTTATTACCTAGGCAAGCTCTCCAGCTCTGCCTCAGCTAGCTCACCCAATGCAGGCTACAGCAAGGAGTGGGGCCAGTGCTCCTGCTCTCAGGTCCTCAGATCGAGGTTACCCAGACTCACACTACCAGGGCCAACTCTATGGTTTTACCCAGGCAAGGTGGAGGGCCTTTTCTCCCAATTGCTGTAAGGGGCATACAAAGGGGGGGGGGGTGTCAGCTCTCCTGCTCTCATGCCTTCAGGGCTTGCTCACCTACCTGCCCCCTACACACAACAGGGTCAGCTCTAATGGGCTCCCCAGGTGAAGTGAAAGGCCTGCTCTCCTATGTGCTGCAGCCTGTGAGGGTCATAGTCAGCTCTCCCACTCTTGTGATCCCAGGGCCAGCTTTCTCACCTCCCATAGGTACATGGAGCCCCTGTTATGTTCCAGAGAAGAATTATTCTTGTATGGGGTTCAAAGTTGACTCTGAAGGGGCTGTGCCTTCAGGAAACTGACAACCTAGATATAAATAAGTAAGGGGGGAAATGGTGCAAAAATCGTATGAGCCCATCACCTGGTTCACAGGCTTCTTGAAACTGTATGAATGAGCAGTCCTTATCCAATGACAGTAAAGAGAAAAAGGGTAGAGGTTGGGGTTCCTCTGTGTGAATAAATGAGTTTCTTTTTGAAGTGAGATGTGGACTACAGATTGGAGAGAATAATTCCAAGCATTTCTTATGTAAGTTTACAGTAAACACACACACTAATGTACGTTTAAAACAAAGAGTGTTTTGCTTTAGACCACACATGGTATTCAGTAAAATACTTAGGTACATTTTACTTTCATATGACCTCCAATGAAGTGGACAGTGAAAAGCATAGGGCAGGGAGAACAGAGAACGACATTGTAAGGGTTGCATTTAGAACAGTCTTGCCATTCGCTTGCTTTTTTTCCACAGGCATGAGGCATACCCTAAAAATACTCACAGCACACCAGGCCTCTGCCTGGGCTTTGTCTGCTAAGGACTTGAAAGGAAACAGCACTGGAAGAGATAAAGGAGGTTAAGTAGTGCTAGGTGTGGAACCTTGGTGTTAGAAGCCGGTGACCCTCAGAAGTTAACTAAATAATGAAACAAGAAGGGGCAAAGTGGAGGCATAGAAAGGGCAGGATAAAAGAAGGAATACAGGGAAGGATAAATATAAATAAAGACATTTCAAAAAGTCACCCTGAAGAAACACCCTAAATATACATGTATGTGTGTGTGCACGCGCATGTGCAAGTGCGCATGCGCATGCACACAGAGACACACACACACACACACACACAGAGTTAAAATGGAATTACTTTTAAACCAACTCCTAATGACTTATAGATTTTACTTTTAAAACAACTCCTAATGACTTATAGATTTTACTTTTAAAACAACTCCTAATGACTAATACTCATAGATTGAGGCATCTGTCAACCCTCATTACAGAAACTTCTACGTGGATTAACACAGAGACACACAACTGGCCAAGATGCAGAGAATGTGAGAGTGGGTAATGCTCAATGCTCAACCCTAAATGGAACATCTGTAACACACACACACACACACACACGCACGCACGCACGCACGCACGCACGCACACACCAGGCTCAGGAAATCATCACAGAAGAGTAGAAAGAGTCTAAGAGCCAGAGGCGGTATATGACTACAAGGAAACAATGTTCTCCAGACAGAGCCAAGCAGTGGCACTTAGGAACTCACAGCTGCTGTGCCACATAAACAAGCCCTGTGTAAACTCAAGCCAGAACATATTCCATCATGAAGCAGGGAAATTGGAAGGGAAGCACTACTCTAAGAAAAGGAGATACTAGAAACTAACCAAAGAGGGTGTTAAGTTTTCTCTAAGAATATAGGCTCTGGTAAGTTGACCACACTACAGTAGAAAGCCACACATCCAAGCACAAATTGTACTTGATGGATTTTTTTAAAGGACACAAGTAGATACAAAAAGGGAATGGATCTAAGAGCAATTGGGAGGTTGAAAACGATCAAAAACACATTGTATAAAATTCTCATAGAATTAATGAAAAGTTTATATAACACTAAGTTGGGTTGGTAGGGAAAGGGTGTGTTTAGGAAGAGTTGGGGAAGGAGAAGTGAATACGTGTTGTGTAAAACTCAAAAATTTCAGAGTTAGGAAGAAAAAAACAAATGAACAGCAAAACAACACAAGATTGTTGTATTATAGTATCCCCCCAGAGTATATTTCTTTCTGCGGTATGCAAGCCATTGCCTTTGTGTCAGACTTGTAAAAGTAATAAAGATGATGGACATAAAGTTGTTAATTGTCAATAGGGGGATGTAAATGATGTGGCATCATATAGCTGATACGTGATTAATGAGAGTCCTTATTTTACATTTTTAACATTTATTTTATTTTGTATTTGAGGGTTTTGTTTGCATGTATGTACATTCACTGCTTTCCTTCCTGATACCTGTGGTAGCCTGAAGAGGACATCATATCTCAATGTACTTGAGTTACTACAGTTGTGAGCTGTTATCAAGGTGGTGGGAACCAAACCTGGATCCTCTGCAAGAGAAGGTGACTTTAACCACTGAGCCATCTCTTCGGCCCCAGGGTCTGTGTTCAGGTGTTGCCTGTTTCTATATCAACCATGTTCCAAACTTCCCATCTCATAATATTGTGTGGAACTACTAATAAGCCTACAAACCAGCCTGCCAAAACAACTGGTACTAGAAAAACAAAATGGGACAATACATTTTCCTGTTTTCAAATTATATCACAAAATCAATCAAAAGACTTTGGTTTTAGAAAAAAAACACCTTCAACCAAACAGATATATAAAAATTGAACAAAATAGAGGGTTCTAAAAATAAACATAAATGCATACAATATAGCCAACTAATTTTGGGCAAAAGTGTCAAGAATAAACAATGAATGGTAAAGTATACAGTCTCTTCCATAAATGGTGCTGTGAAATCTACATACACATCCAAATGAATGGGACTGAAAAGTTATACAAAATGAACTAAAGGCATCTACGTAAGACTTGAAACCCACAAAGCTACTAAAAGGAAACAGAGAACAGTCCTCTTGGTATTGGCCTTAGCAATGGTTTCTCAGATACGACAACAAATGCATAGGCTACAAAAGAACAAAGCATTAAAAAGACTGTACCAGAATGAGAGGCTTCAGCATTAAAAAAAATAAATAATAAAACTTTTTAAAAAAAAACATTATCTGAGTGAATAAAATAATTCATGAAATGGAGGGAAATGTTTGCAAATTATATCTGATAAGAGGCAAATGTCTAAATCATAGAAGTGGTGCAGGCAGGAGCTGGCTTTCAGCAGTCAGCGGGGGGAAAGGACCATGGTAAAAACTGTAAATCGTTCTCATGGGAAGCAGTAAGAACAGAGACTTGGTCAAAAGGAGGATTTAAGCCTTAAAACTCCAGTGCCAATGAGTCCAAAACTATTCTCTACCCTTATCTATCGTATTCAGGGTATTTGGCCGAATCTTGAGGGCCTTGGTCCATTTGGAGTTGAGTTTTGTGCAGATGTATGTATCTATTTGCATTCTTCTACATGTAGCCATACAGTTTGATGGGCGACATTTGTTGAAGTAGCTGTCTTTTTTTTTTTCAGTGTGTATTTCTGACTTCTTTGTCAAAAATCAGATGTCCATAGGTATGTGGTCTTCAGTCATGTCTTTGATTTTATTCCACTGATCAATGTGTCTGTTTTTTTATGCCAGTACCTGTTTTGGAATATTTATTTGTACACTTTGTGAAGATATATTGCTGTGATTGGTTTAATAAAGAGATGAATGGCCAATGCCTAGGCAGGAGAGATAGGCAGGATTTCTGGAGAGAGAGAGGAAGAGGAGGAGAAATCTAGGCACAGGGATTACACAAGAGTAAACAGAACAAATCCGATGTACAGAAATGGAGAAGATGTAAAAAAAAAAAAAAAGCCCACATGGTAGAACATAGATTAATAGAAGCAGATTAAGTTATAAGAGCTTGTTGGGGGCAAGCCTAAGCTAAAGACTAAGCTTTCATAATTAATAGTTAATAAAAAGTCTCTGTCCAGACAAGAAAGCTTACTACACATGGTACCCAACATGGGGCACATATTTCCACATAGGACCTGAGAAAGCTTTTTTATAAAGGTTCAAAACATGCAAGTACGAAGCCAGATGTGGCTCCCTAGTCCCTTATTCTCACAGTCAGGCACGGTGTACAGAGACACAGCTCCAGGCCACTGCCAGCCGTGGGTCTGAGCCAACCTGCACCATGTGCAGAGCCGTGTGGCAAGTTCAAGGCTTGGCTCATGTGGTCAGGGAAGGCTGCAGGCATGCAGTAAAGCAGTTTAGACCAAGAAAACCTTTAAACAGATACAGTAGAAAATGGGTATAGACAGTCATAAAAATAGTAATAAATAGTTTAAAATAATAGTCTTTAAAGAGAGGGTAAAATAATATAAAAAGGATAAGCCATGTAAGGATGGAAAATATTATAACATACAGAGTTTGGACCTTACATGGTGTGGTGTTTTGTTAAGTTTGAATTTTTTTAAATGCTAATAAACAGAGAAAGGCAGCTAGTGAGAGACATTAGATTATTAAAGGGATGTGTGGTGCTTGAAAGAAAATGGTCCCCAAAGAGAGTAGTGTAGCTAGAGTTTTCCTGCCTGGCCCACGGTCAGGACAAATCTCTCTCACCCGCCAGTCCCGCAGCCACTCAGACCCAACCAAGTAAACACACAGAGACTTATATTACTTATAAACTGTATGCCATGGCAGGCTTCTTGCTAACTGTTCTTATATCTTAAATTAACCCATTTCTATTAATCTATAAGTTGCCACATGGCTCATGGCTTACTGGTACCTTATATCTATCTCGTTTTTCATGGCGTCAGCTAGCAGCTTCTCTCTAATTCAGCCTTCCTGTTCCCAGAATTCTCTTCTCTGCTTGTCCCACCTATACTTACTGCCTGGCTACTGGCCAATCAGTGTTTTATTTATTAACCAATCAGAGCAACACATTTAACATACAAAATATCCCACAGCAGAGTAACACTTTAGGAGGTATGGCCTTATTGGGGAAAGTGTGTCACTGTGGGAGCAGGCTTTGAGATCTTGTGCTCAAGCTTCCCATGTGTGACTTTTAGTTGATGTCTTGTTGCCTCTGAGTCCAAAAATCGGACTCTCAGCTCCAGCATCATGTCTGCCTGCACACCACAATGCTCCCCACCACGATGATAATGGACTAAACCTCTGAAGCTGAAAGTGAACCCCCTCAATTAAATGTTTTCCTTTATAAGAGTTGCAGTGGTCATGATGTCTCTTCTCAGCAATAGTAAACCCTAACTAAGACAGACGTTGATACCAGGGACTGGGGTATTGATGTAACAGGTCTGACCATGCTTTTGTTTAGAGTAATATGGACTTTGGTACTTTGTGTTAGGAAAGCAGTGGAATGCTTTAAGCACTGCTTAATGGGGCATGCTGCTAGAAGCATGTTAGACAATGGTGCTGGGAATGATTTGAAGCGTTGCAAGCTGGCTCAAGAGGTTACAGAGAAGAATTTTAGTTTGTTGCCTGGAAATCATTCTTGTGATATTTTTGTGAAGAGAGTGGCTGCCTTTTGCCCTTGTCCAAAGATTCTGCCTGAGGCTAAAGTGACAAGTTTTGGATTAATTCTATTGGCAAAAGAAATCTCAAAACAGCCTAGTGTAGACTCTGTCATGTGGTTACTAGTGGTAATTCTAATGAAGATTTATAATGAAAAGAAGCAAGCTAAGCAGGAAAAAATATTTGAGGAGAAAAAGAGCACCAGAAAAGCAGAATGGAGCTAAGTAATTTCTCATTACACAGAGACTGGACAACAAATAATACATCTAGCTTTCCCAGGACTTGATCTTTATTTCAATTTTTCCAGGTCCCCTAAAGATGTCATTGCCCCCAGACAACAGGAAGTAATTGTAAGAACATGATGCCCACATTCTCAAGAGGTGGAGTGGGTGGTTTTGGTCATTTGGTGGATGTTTATCATGGTTTAAGGGGGTTGGTTGCAAGTTGTTATTGGTCATGGTGAGGGAGGAAGCTAAACAAAGGATTTTAGATTCTAGGATCTTGTTCTGAAAAGAAATGGGGGGATATAGAGATGATAAAATAATAGGCAGATTATTGAATCTACTTTCAAACTACAAAAGCAACTCCTAGTCTCAAATGTTTTACAATGGCATGGGTTTCTGTATATTGATACAAATTTAAGGTTATTTTTGTTAGAACCTATTCTATATATGCTTCTACTCTTTAAGATACTTTTGTATATTGATACAGATTTAAAGTTATTTTTGTTATACTATATGCATATATGCTTCTACTCTTTAAGATACTTTTGTATATTGATACAGATTTAAAGTTATTTTTGTTATACTATATACATATATGCTTCTACTCTTGTTTAAGGTATTGTAACTATGCAACTCATTTTAAAATGTAATGTTTAGTTAAGACTGTGTTAAAGCCAAATGCTTTTCTTTTTGTTTAGACAAAAGTGGGAAATGTTACAGAATATTTGTACACTATGTGGAGATGTATTGCTGTGATTGGTTTAATAAAGAGCCGAATGGCCAATACCTAATCAGGAGGGATAGGCAGAATTTCTGGGGAGAGAGAGGAAGAGGAGGAGGAATCTAGGTGCATGGATTATGCCATTTTATTACTATAGCCCTGCAGTACTACTTGAGATTGGGAGTGGGATACCTCTAGCAGTTCTTTTATTATTCAAGATTGTTTTATCTATCCTGGGTTTTTAGTGTTTCCATAGAAGCTGAAAATTGTCCTTTCAATTTTATCGGAATAACTATATTGGAATTTTGACGTGTATTTCATCAAATCTATATATTGCTTTGCGTGGGATGGCCATTTTCACTATATTAATACTTCCTGTCCATGAACATGGGAGATATTTCCATCTTCTGATATCTTCTTTAATTTCTTTCTTTAAAGACTTAAAGATTTTATCATACAAATCTTTCACTTTCTTGGTTATAGTTATTCCAATATGTTTTTTGAGGCTATTGTGAAAGGTATTGTTTCCCTGGTTTCTTTATTGGTCTGTTTGTTGTTTGAATATAGAAAAGCTTAACATAGCCAATTTAATGACTAAGTTGCAAGTAAGGATGACTTCTAACAAGAAGTAGTAATCCACCTCAGACCATGGCACAAGGAGATAAACATAAGGTAACTAAAAAAAAGGTTACAGCTACATCCTGGTGGCTATGTTAACTCTCTGTGACTTAAAAATACAAGCTGACCATGTATATCTGAGAACAAATAAAGTTCACTATAATTAAGAGTGATGAAATGCCTGCAAGGTTGAAAGAAAGTAATTCTAGCCAAGTAACTCACAGCAGACATCCAAGGTCAACAGCTAACCGAGCTGGGGACAGAGACAGACAGAATGGGTTTTGACTACCCATGACTGAATGGGCAGTGCATGAACAGTGTCTGATCATTGGATGGGGGAACATGCATTGAGCATGTTGGCTCTCCACTTGCTCAGTCCATGACAGCTCAGAGATGAACTAGTTTCGAAAGAGATTACCTCAATCTTTGTTCAGTTTCTGCCATACCTTCTAAAATTCTCTAGACAGGGAGTTAGTTTGGCCGCTTTTTCCTCTCTGTCTACCTCTCAACAAGCTTCTTAATTTTCTTAACTTCTTACTTTCCCAAATTTCTCATTTTTCTGTATAATTCCTAATGTAGCTTGCTTCCCCTTTGCACACCCCCCCAGGAATTCTTGTCTTTAATATTCATTGTCATGAGCAAATGACTCAGAGCCACTGTTGCAGATTGATTTCTCTTTTTATTAAGAAATTTTTTATTTAGTTTACATACCAACCACAGATCCTCCTCTCTTCTCTCCTCCCACCCCTCAGCCTTCACCCTCAACCCACCTCCCATTTCCTCCTCCAAGGCAAGGCCTCCCATAGGGAGTCAGCAGAGCCTGGTACATTCAGTTGAGGCAGGTCCAAGCCCCTCACCCCTCCTCACACATCAAGGATGTGTGAGTTGTCCCACCATAGGTAGTGGGCTCCAAAAAGACAACTCATGCACCAGGGGTGGATCCTGATCCTATTGCCAGGGGGCCCCTTAAGTAGATCAAGCTACACAACTGTCTCACTTATACAGAGGGCCTAGTCCAGTCTCACGGAGACTCCACAGCTGTTAGTTTAAAGTTCATGAGTTCCCACTAGCTTGGCTTGGTTATCTCCGTAGGTTTCCCCATCATGATCTTGATGCCTCTTGCTCATAGAATCCTTCTTTCTTCAACTGGACTCCTGGAGCTTAGCCTGGTGCTTGGCTGTGGATCTCTGCATCTGCTTCCATCAGTTACTGGATGAAGGCTCTATGATGACAGTTAGGGTATTCACTAATCTGATTACTAGGGTAAACCAGTTCAGGTACCCTCTTCACTATTGCTAGTAGTCTAAGGTGGAGTCATCCTTGTGGATTCCTGGGAATTTCTCTAGCACTAGGTTTCTCCCTTAAGCCATAATGTCTCCTTCTATCAAGATATCTCTTTCATTGCTCTCCCACTCCATCCCTCCCCCAGCTCGACCATCTCATTTCCTCATGTTCTCATCCCCTATCCCTTCCCCTCTATTACCCTACCCCCCTCACTCCCAGCTTACTCAAGGAGATCTCATCTATTTCCCCTTCCCAGGGCAAACCATGTGTCCCTCTTAGGGTCCTCCTTGTTACTGCTTCTCTGAAGCTGTGAGTTGTAGTCTGGTTATCCTTTGCTTTACATATAGTATCCACTTATGAGTGAGTGCATATCATGTTTGCCCTTCTGAGTCTTGGTTACCTCACTCAGAATATTTTCTAGTTCCATCCATTTGCCTTCAATTTTCATGACATCATTGTTTTTTACTGCTGAGTAGTACTCCATTGTGTATATGTACCACATTTTCTAATGCAAATCTAATGACTGTGATTGTCCAGCATCTTAAGTCTTTAGATCGGCCTGGCAGTGGTGGCTCACGCCTTTAATCCCAGCACTCAGGAGGCAGAGACAGGCAGATCTCTGAGAGTTTGAGGCCAGCCTGGGCTACAGAGTGAGTTCCAGGAAAGCCACAAAGCTACACAGAGAAACCCTGTCTGGGGGGAAAAAAAGTCTTTAGATCATGTACATGAGAGTTCCAATTGCTCTCAAAGACCCATCATGATAAGGAACTCTTGAAACTCAATAATGAAACAAAATAGCCCTGTCTTTTAAAATTGCCACAGAACTTGTATAGGCACTGTCAGAAAAAAAAGATACGCAAGTATGCAAAAAAGTACATGAAAATATTTTCATCAATAATTATGAAAAGAATAAAATTTTAAAGATTCACATGACCACACCCCTGATGGAATGGCTATTAGAAGAAAAAGAGAGAAAAAAGGAGGGAGAGGGATGAGGGGATGGAGAGGAAGAAGAGAAGAAGAGAAGGAGGAGGGGAAAGAACAAGATGAAAAAGAGTTGCATACCCAGGTGACACATGTGGAGTACATTGCAGAAAAAGAACTGTTCATTCAGAAATCCAGATCTATTATGATGTCTAGTGAGCTTTCTTTGCCTAGAGGGAGACAATGCCCCTCTCTTTCAAAGCTGTTTTCTATGGATGCAAGTGTGTGTGTGTGTGTGTAACACTATGGTCACTTAAACATCTGCTAACTACGAAAAAGTGTACTTTGAAAAATACCTGTATAAGGCTCTGAAAAGTTATTACTATATATGTATATACATTGCACAGCATTAATAATTATATGTAATAAATATAACATATAATTATATACAGGGGTTAAAAGTGAGCTAATCAATGACTACAACTTGCATTCTTTGGTATTAGTTTATTCACTGACCCTGTGTTTCTCATTCTATCATTAATTAAAATCCAGATGAAGTTCAATGACTATTTCCTTGTACGTTTCAGTTGTAATTTTGACTTCATTACTGGGGATTTCACACTTTACGTAGATGGATCTGTGGCTCAGAGGAAATGTCTGGTGTCACACATTGTGGAGCTCAATGCAAAGGTTCTTTTCTCAGAAAATCTGAATGTATTTGCAGTAATTATTTTCTCTAACACAGGATTAGAATTTCATTATATCTTTCTTGGTGCTTTATACTCCTCACAGAAATATTGCAGTGTTTTTGAGAGTAAGAAATTTTTATTTGTCCTTATATTTTTATGACATTATGTTATAATTTCACATTGTTTAAGGTATTAATGAAGATGATTTTGACATTGACTAACAAAGGCAGTATTGAAGTAGATTTCTCACAATTCTCACATCTATTAAATGCAAGCAGCATACCACACAGAGGCTTCACTGATCCAAGGTTGAGAAGTTCAGCCCTGCCCTTCTAGAACTGCTATTGTATTAGAAAAGTGAGAATTTAACAAATATTCAAAAAATGTAATAAAACAGAAAAATTAAATTACAGAAATACATATTTATGTAAAACATCAATCTCATTTCATTTAGAACATGCTAGATTAGAAAATACATAAACTATAGACTGTTAAAAATCAGTCATTGAATTTTGTTTCATAATAGCTAGCTTAATACAAAAAATTCTTTAAATATCTTCCTTATATTTCTCTGAAATAAGAAAAATATCATATCAAGGCAAGGAACTTGTTGAATCCGAAGAGTTAATAGAATTTTGATACATTGCTATTTTTAAGACCAGGTTGGAAATTTTTGTCTATTCCTATTCCTCTAGTTATAACATCTGAGGATTGAAAACTTCTTTTCAGCCTAGACCTTGGATTTTTTTCTGATGGTTTAGAAATGTCCAAGTATCTAGTAAAAAAAAAAAAAAACCTATGTCTGAAGAGATCATAGGCCCATGGATATTATTGTTTCACTAAATTTACCTGGAGTCAAACTATGTTCTAAATACATATCGTTGGTTGGTATTTATAGGTATCATAGATACATGTTACTCTAACCCTTAATCAAAGAAGATTCTCTTTGCAATGGAGTGCCAAGAACGCTAAGACTCCTGGATACTCAAAGGTAGCAAAAGAGTTCTCAGCCCTAAACAAGACAAGCCTTAAATAAGGCTCAGAGATCATCACAGAAAAGAGCACAAAAAGAATGTAAAAGCTGGAATATAGAGAGAAGGGCAATGAACTGTTATCTTCATGACATGACACAGGCATTGTGATCATGATCCCACAGTGGCTGCGGTTGTCCACACTGTGTCTGCACTAGACTTCATCTGTCAACAGCCAATTGTGGATCAGGGAGTGGCTCATGGGACCTTATCCTTTCCTGTTGAACCGTTGGCTACTGATGGATTCTGGGATAGAGGCATTCATTTTCTTCAGTTTTGTACTCATTGGTAAGCACATCAGGCATCAATGTATGGATCCTAACCTATGCTCACACAGTTGACCCAAGTTGAAATCAGAGGGTCGCAGAAAGTTTAGAATGAACAAAGTAGAAAATACATTTGAATGGAGAAGAGGGTTTAGCGGGGTTGGGGGTGTGATAAGAGAGGATGCAGGGCAGGGCAGTGGTGGCGCAGGCCTTTAAACCTGGCACTCAGGAGCAGAGCCAGGCAGATCTCTGTGAGTGCGAAGCCAGTCTGGTCTGCAGAGCAAGATCCAGGACAGGCACCAAAACTACACAGAAAAACTCTGTGTCACAAAAATGAGAGAGAGAGAGAGAGAGAGAGAGAGAGAGAGAGAGAGAGAAAGGTTGCAGGCGAGTGTAATCAGAATGCATTATATACATGTATGAAATTGTCAAAGAACAAATTTAATAAAAATGTAAATCCATAAGCAAAATAAAATATAAATAAAAATGTTAACAGAAAAACAAAATAGAAATTCCCAATGATCCAAGGACAGGAGGAAATCTAAAGAATCCACACTAGAATTTTGTTTCCTAATACAGTGCTACGCAACCATCATACATGAATTATCAAGGAGCCTCAGTACATGAGACACCCAGCATCATAAAGGATGATAGAGAACTGCCTGCTAACAACCTGAAGTCCAAAGGTGGTTAAATTTAGTGACTGTTCTATGGAGATGTTTACACTCAATTCTATTACCCCCTTGGCAGAGATTTCAGACCTTGATTACAACTCCATTACAAAATTTTAGGCAAGTTTCAATGGTTTTACTCATAGTGTTGAAAGGGTATGACTATTACAATTCTTTGGTAGAGAATGAGCAGCAAGTAGGTACAATTTCTACAAAAAAAAAAGAAGAGAAATTCTGTAAGCAATACATGTCATTACATATCACATCTCCTTTGATGATGAATGGAGAGTAATTTCATCTGTGGAGGGATGCTGCAGTGGTTTGGATATAGTCTGACCCTGTCAATATACATAGTGAAAGCTTTTTGCCAATATGATGCTATTTACAGCCACTGAGTCCTTAGGAGATACTGCATTATGGGAGAAGGGAGTGTGTCCTTATGAAGGGATTAATATAAAATCCATGACAGTGGGATGGTATCACAACAGCAGCTTGTTATAAAGTGTCTGGGCATCTCAGTGTCTCTGTTCTTCTGTAGGTACCTGCTGTGCTTTGCTATGAGCCCCTCACACCAGAAGCCAAGGATATACTGTTGTTATGCTTTTGGACTTCCAAAACCACAAGCCTAAATAAACTGTTTTTCTTCTTAAGTTATCCAATTCAAAGTATCCTGTGATAACAACAGAAAATGTGATAGAATAGATACACACCAATCTTTACTTGGAAAAAATAGTTTAGAGATTCTGTTTGCTTCCTATAAGAAAAAGAATTCATGATCTGGGGGCTGGAGAGATGGCTCAGAGGTTAAGAACACCGGCTGTTCTTCCAGAGGTCCTGAGTTCGATTCCCAGCAACCACATGGTGGCTCACAACCATCTGTAATGAGATCTGGCTCCCTCTTCTGGCCTGCAGGGATGCATGCAGACAGAACATTGTATACATAATAAATAAATAAATCTTTTTAAAAAAAAAGAATTCATGATCCATCTTATTAAAGAAATCATGATTATCTTGCAAGTGTCTTTGAATAAAACAGAGCATTATAAACACCTTCAAGACAGTAGTCATGTAAGAGCTTTACAAAGCAGGCATCATTTCAGCTGCTCATTAGGCCACTGTGTAACCACACAATTTCAACCATCCTCACACCTGTTTAAATGGCTTTCAATTTTTCTCCATATGAAAGTTATCTTCCACATAGTACTTACTATCTAATTTTTTAATGGAACCTTAAAAATGTCATTCACCTCTCTACTTAGATTCTTTCAACGATTCTCATCACTCATCCAATTAATTTAAAATCTTTTGCATAGGACTTCAGACATGTGTATGATCTGGAGCTAAATAGCCTTTCCAGCTGCATTTTTATTCATTTCCCATAAGCTGAACACCTTATCCACCCCTGTAAAAACATAATATATTTCCAAGTCGCAATTCTTTCTCCAATACTCTTCTCTCTCCACTGGGAAATTAAGAGAGCCATGCTAAAGATGATTTATACAGCAATTTGACTTTGTGCTATGAAACAATACTAGAAGGCAAGAACAAGCTAGACAGATGCATGGAGGTCTCCAGGATTAGGGAGGAGTGATGGAATATCAAAAGGTACTAAGTGTGAAAGAGCATGGTATGGGGATTTGTAGAGCCTGGAGTGAGTGGCCAGGCAGATAAAATCTTGTGCTGGTGATGAAACCATGACAACCGTAAGGCAGTGGAGATGCTGATGGTGAAAGACAAGAATTCACACCATGGCAGAAACTGTATTTTAAAAGTTTGGTATCAGAAACACCAAAGACCTTTAAAGTTATGCACATCTAGCTGACAAGTTTCCAATGTTAGGTGCATGGCTTTCTGATGGTTTTGATGGGGAGAGCAGGCCCTGCAGCCAGAATCTAGGTATTTGAAAAGGTCCTAAAGATCGGATCACTGAGGTGCAGCCAGGGAAAAGGAAAAGTGCTTCTTCTCTTTGCAGCAAAGCTTTCCCTGCCCATGGAGGAGCCTCCTAAAGGTGAAAAGATGCTGATTTTTATGATATGGACTTCAGCTCCCTGAACAACCTAAAACCCAGTTGAAGAATGTCTAATTTAAATCCTTCAAATGGGATGTAGCTTAAAGAATATCTATGAAGCCGCTTTTTATTTTTACAATTGACTAAAAAGATCAAAGATACGTTTCAAGCACAGAAACATTACAAACAAAAAACCTAGAACACTCAAGAACAAGAGTGCTTAAATTTACTAATTACATAAAATGCCCTTGAATGAAAAGAGTGCTTATACCCTATAATAAAACGAAAGTGTGTCAATAAAATGGTTTAGTGTCTGTGAAAAGAAGCAAGAAGAACCCAGCGCCATTTCTGAAACAAGTTTTCCTCTAGAGTCCATGAGCCACTTTGCTGCTGATGCTCAGCACCTCTTTCTGCTGTGGCTGTGCCACCATGGAGACATAAGTAGATTCTTATTAGAGGTGTATTAGGTAAACTGAAGGCAGCCTAGGCTGTATGTCAGAGGAAAGAAAGCTATCATAAATCATTGCATTAACAGAAAGAAGAATTCAACTTCAGTAGACATCTTAAAACTGGCTTTCAAATCAGCATTAAACCTACATATCACCATAAAATATTTCTTTTTCTACAGCTGCTGATCTCTACCTTAAAACTGGATGTATCCAGTGAGCAGAATGGTTCAGCCGGTAGAGGTGCTCAAAGGACAAGCCTGCCATATGAATTCATCTCTGAAACCCATGTAAAGGTAGAAGGAAAGAGCCAATGGCACAATGTTGACCTGTGGCCTCCACATGTACACCAGGCATTGCACACACCCCCACACATGCATATCACGTAAAGACACATACACAGTGGTAATAAATACATTTTAAAGCTAATCATAACAACCAAGCAATCAGCAGTCATAATAACTAGACAAAAGAATCAAAATTTCCTTGTGCTTGCTGAGGTTCAAAAGCAGCATTTAAGCACTGGATAATGTTTTGAAGGTTACTCCCCATCCATCAGCTGAGACATCGTACTTTGTTGAAGATGTTAGTGAACACTGAGAAATGATCAACAATAACATCTGCTTCAAGTTGAAAGTTGTGAAAATATGAAAGAAAAAAAATCTCCTTACAGAACAGCTTGTAGACAATGTAAAAAACAGAGTGAAAAATAAAATCAAGTTCACAATTCAGAAATGGCGAGAGGTTGGACAATGGATAAAGATGCCAGAGGCTGAATGGGATATATTAATAAGCTCTGGTGTTCTATTGTGTGTTAAAGTGATGATGCTTACCAATAACGTACATTTTGAAACAGAAAATAGGCTTTTAATTGCTCTCATCATGAAGGAAAGATACATGTTTGAGGTGATGAGTATGCTAATACTCAAACTTGATCACCGCAAATTGTGTACATGTATTGAATTGTAACAATGTATAAACAATTATTATGCCAACTAAAATTAATAAAAAGGATTTTTTTGAAATACAATCACAATCCAGGTGATTGCCTGATGTGATAAAGTGCACTCTTTCTGGTCACTGTTATAAAGTTGTAATTCACAAAATCATACTATTGTACTGATAGTATTACTTATCCATCAAAAAAATGGCTATTTTAGTTGTTATGAAATTGGAATCTTTAAAATTATGCAAATAAAGTATTATTGACTGGGTACTTGTAATTTCCCTTTACTTACAAACTTTTTCTTTGTGCATTAAGAAATGATGTGACTGTCCCCAACAAAAAAGGTCTCCTCTGTGCATTTGGACATTCAGAGCTTGATTTCATCAGCATTTCATTATAGATAGATAGGAATCATGAGTTTGGGTTTCTGGTGTCTCGGGCATGGTGATGAGAAGTAGTGGCTCTAACAATCACAAAATGTGACGTTTACAGGCAGTGTCTTAACTTCTCTGTTACTTCCCTTACAATGCCTACCCTGTGAGCTTGTTGTAAATAGCTAATGAAAGCTTTACCATAAGATCTGACTTTGAAAATACGGTCAGTAAATAGCAGTTAATATTGCCACTGTTTTATGAAACAGTAAATGTGACGTGATAGCCAAAATAGGAGATAAGGTCCAAATATTCAAAGTAAAGCACGACCAGCAGAGGCAGCAGGCACTACAGGGATTCATTGTAGAGAATTAATTGGGAGCAAGGCAGCTCTCCAGCATGCTTTTCCTGAAAGGCTATTGCTTTGGCCTGGACTCAAGGGTAGAAGAAAATTCAGACCAAGATGGGGGGAAGGAGATACACTAGTCGGGAAGAATGCTATAGTCCTAGTTGTATGAAATGATTGGTATGCACTTCAGAGTGTTCAGAAGGGGGCTTTGGCACTTGAAATTTATACATAAGAAATAAAACAGAGGAAGGTTATGCATAGCAAAACAGGGATTTGAAATATAGTTAGCAATGAGAAATAAAGAAAGAATTCTCAAACTCAGAAATTTTATAATGCATGGGGTGTGTTTTGGGTGTGTGTGTGTGTGTGTGTGTGTGTGTGTGTGTGTTAATAAATTAATTACTATACAGAGTAAAAATTTACTTCATGGGATTTCTAAAGCAGAACCTGTTGGAGGATATTTGATCACACTGTGAACCCTGAGTTTGCATTTGCATTATTTAAATAAAATTAACCTTGGGTCAGGAGGCCAAGTTAGCAGCTAGTTGACAGAAAGTAATCATAGAGCATCGGAGGGCATCTGGAAGAGAGAGAGAGAGAGAGAGAGAGAGAGACAGTGGAAGGGAGGGATTTGACATAATGTGGCATTTTTGTTTGGTGGAGCCGAAGGACCCACTCTTTCAGAGATGCCAGCAAGGAGAGGTTAGCTAGGCGCTACTCAACCTCTCTGAGCTCAGATTTTCACCCCAGCCTTTGAATCTTGAGTCTTATTTATAAATAGAACAATAGAGACTTAGTTAAAGCTACCTTTAGCAGCAGTGACAGAGCTGGTGCCTGTGGGAATAGAATTCCCACCAGGCTATGGCCTGAGTGGCCGGGCCTCTCCAGAGAAGCAGGCTGGTAACTGCAGAGTCACAGTTGCTGGCTGAAATAGCAGTAGATTAAGGCACAGCCACTGTGCTGAAGTCCAAATAACAAGAATCGGTATTAAAAGTTCAAAGAAATAAAGTAAGTCCTTCTTTTCTTATAAATTTTCATTTAATGCAGATAATGTGGTATAACATATAATAAGCATTCAATACATGGCTTTTAAATTCTGGTTATTGATAGGAAATAAGGATTTATATATAAATGTTCAACTTAAAATCTCAATATTATGTTACCTATTATTTTTGCCTTTCTCTATACTAGCAGTCAATAATGAGGAAAACTCAAAACTTATATTCATCATCTTTTTCTTCTTGGGTCATGGTAAGAGCAGAGGAATAGTAAAATATGGGAACAATGGAAATGTCAAGAAGTGTAAAAAGAAATCACAAAAATGAATAAATACTCTCTATGAAATATAAGTCGATTGTGTAATGTTGTGGATAATTATTCATTTAGAAGCATTTCAACAATGAAAATCACTCACAAACAACTATCACTCTCATAGCCTAAAGAGCTCACATCCCAACTGCACTTGTTACTGCCCAAGCTACTTTATGAACAACATGGGGTTGGGCTCGTCTCCTAATGTCCAAGATGTAGCATGGACACAGTGGTTCCTGGCAGCATTAAATACTATTTAGAGGCAAGAGAGACAAAAGAATTGATTACACAGCCACAGAAAATAGAATGACTGGCTCAAGGCCTGTCTCCATGATCCACTAGCTTTGACCTCCGACAAACTCCCTTCACCTCTAGGTGCCAGAATTTTTCATCTGTAATGGTGGAGAACAGTATCTTCCTATATAGTATATAAATCCTGCACAAACATCTGTAAGAATGTCAAGAATATGATTAAAGTCACCAGAAATCAGGTAACAGCTATCTGAAAACAAACTGCCTGAGCAGGGAGCAATGGCTTTCACACATGCTAAGAAGTGGGAGTAGCAGAGAGTTTAGACCAGAGTAGACAGTTAGGCTCAAAAGGCTATTTAGGAGTCAAGAGATGAACAAACAGGACTAACGAAGAGGTACAGCTCCGTCTTCCAGCAATGTGAGGGAGCAAGCCTATTGCTGTGGAAGCTGGGGTTCAGAGTGTAAAAACATCAAAATCTATCAAGTTTCAGGTGATTAGAGTTTTTGGAGGTCCTGAAACTTGAGATAGGCTCCATTAAACCTATCTAAGATTTATAAATAATTTGTGCCACATTTTCAAGCCATTTAGTTGCAGGTAATATAGTTGCAGTATCCGAACTCACTGAAAGACTAGGAGTATATAATACAGCTATCACCATTAGTCATTGAAATCCTAAAACGTGCTGAGCACTACACTAGCAAGTTTATATAAACCATTTAAAGACTAAGACATTCCTGTAAAATAACTATTTGCATTACACATTGAACAAACTACAAATCAACAAGTCTAGAGGGGATATTCAGCCAAGTTCATCCAGTAAGAGATGGAGGATTTTGTACCCACCCATGCCCCATGCTGGGATTCTGTTTGGCTCAAGCTTGTGCAAGTTTCATACCTGTTGTCACAATCTCTACCACTTCATATGTACGACTGCCCTGTAATGTCCAGAAACCAGTTTCCTTGACTCTATCTCGAGGACCCAATAAATTGAAAGCATACAGCATTATCTCCCAAATTTATCAAGTTATTTTCCCTCTATAGGAAAAAGGGGGAAAGCAATATTCTCAAAGAGAATTCTTGAAACAAAATTAAATCTCTGAAAATACTAGTAAAGCTGGAACATACTCCGCTCTTGTATGTCACAATTCCAAACTCTATTCAGTAGAGTGATTACATCTGTTGACACAATGCACATCTGTCCTTCCTTGGGACAAAATGCAGCCAAAATGTTTACACTGTTGTCTTAACAGTGCAAAAATTATAATTACTGTTTAATCGCTTCTAAATTAGAATTGGCCTTGGTTTCTTGGCAAGTTTTTTTATTTCATTAATAATGTATTGAAATTCCTCTTTTTCCTCCATCTTCATCCAAACATGTCATCCTATAATTACAATATTCAAAATATCATTTTACATGATCATGGCCACTGTGTAAAGCAAATCAAAGTGTAATTGATCTTCCTTCCATTTAAGGGAGACAATGCTATCATTAAGCATCTGATTGAGAAAGCATCATCCTGGTGGAAATCTTTTTTTTTTTTTAACAAAATTCTGTTTGAATAGAAAATCAACTTGACTAACGCATAATCCAAAAATTATTAAGTGAATACATCCCACACTTGTATTTAAATTGCATCAAATTTCTGCTTCATAAACTTAGCATTACATTATTGTAGCTTCCTTGGCAATCATATTCTCGCATTCAGTTTAGAAAAAGCATTTCTAATTTCTAATAAAGAACAATAGAAGCTGTGGTTTGTTTGTGCCTATTAATACCTTTTCAAGAATAATGAATGGATTATTCATATTCACATACATATGAACAAATAACTTATTTTAAAATTAAGAATAGTTTAATGCACAAAAGCTTAACTGTGACACCAACTAAATCATTCTAACTCTCAGATTTCACTTTTATCAAGTATAAAAGGAACCCTTGCTCAAAATTACTTAGAAGTCTTTTCTACTTCAAACATTTTAATATGAAATAGGAGTTGTTATATAAATATTAAAAGTATGTTTTAGGTTCAGTGAAAAGGAAGCCAGAAAGAAGTATGCTTTAAAATTATCATTTAAAAGAGCTTTACTTAAGAGAGTCATTATCGCCGGGCGGTGGTGGCGCACGCCTTTAATCCCAGCACTCGGAAGGCAGAGCCAGGCGGATCTCTGTGAGTTCGAGGCCAGCCTGGGCTACCAAGTGAGTTCCAGGAAAGGCGCAAAGCTACACAGAGAAACCCTGTCTCGAAAAACCAAAAAAAAAAAAAAAAGAGAGTCATTATCATCGGGCCACAGACAGTCATAATGGAACCCTAACATGAGAAGGCTTTTGGGTCTGAAAAAAGATTGGGGCAGGGTAGGGGAGTGATTCCAAGACAAGTGATCTAGATTAGGTGTCAGGAGGCACAAAGACAGGAAAGCATTTAAATAAAAGTTGCCCTTGGAGCTGGGCTTGCAGCTGCAAAGAGGAAGGAGGAGCAGCAAGGTCATATGTATCAGATGTTACCTGTCAACTCTCTAGATCAGTGGTTCTCAACCTTCCTAATGCTGCTACCCTTTAATACAGCTCCTCATGTTGTAGTGACCCACAACCATAACATTACTTTGTTGCTATTTTGTAATTGTAATTTTGCTACTGTTATGAATCATACCGTAAATATCTGTTCTCTGATGCTCTTGGGTGACCCCTGTGGGTAGTTGCAACCCATATGTTGAGAACCCTGGCTCTATAGCAAGCTCACCATGGGTGGGGCAGGGCTTGATTTCTCCAGAGCAAAAGTATCATCTAATTATCTTAAAGTGGCAGATAGAGAGGTGCTATATGAGAGAAAATGGACCAAATTTTCAGGATCCATTTAGGACCACAAGCAAACGACCAGACTGATAAAGTGACATTAGTAGGCTACTGTGCACACAGCTGGATTCAACTTCTTTGCTCATTCAGCAAGTTGGCTGCCCTCATACTTCTCTGATATGAAGATTTTCTGTCTGTCTTTTTTCTTTAGTCCAGTGATTACCTGATTGTGACAAATCCTGTACCAAAATAAGTATTTATAAATCTAGGGGCATTTCAAAGCACAACTTCCTCACTAGAAAAAGGACAGAGTCATTTGTCTTTTCTGGAGTCTAAGACAACCTAGGGAATGTTATGATGTTCTTTCTATTATGCACATTTTTGATTCTCATCATTTCAAGAGAAGCCCCACAGTTTCAGTTCAAAGTCTCACTACGTGTCCCATGAGAACACAATTCTGTTCATCTCACTGTCTTTTCAAGGTCACCGACACAGGCAATTGAAGCACTCAGGAGATAATTCTGTATTTGATTTAAGAGACAGAAGTTGAACTAAAATACACACGTCAAGAAGTACTAGAGAACTTGAATTAGCTAGTGCCCGGGGCATGGAGACATTAAAGTTTTAATATTAAAAGTTCTGCTTACGACTTTACCCTGATGAATTCTTGTCACTCTCATGCCTAAAAAGAGCCATATGGAAAAACACACCAGGGCATGGGCAATAGGTAATTAATGGTGCCTCACTTAAAATCGTTATCATACAAACCAGAACCTCTGTCTCCCAGTGACATTAACTTACTTAAAATGAATAATACATGGCAAAGAATGAGTCCCTGAAGTTCAGAAAGGAGGTCTGGCTGTTTTAGTGCTTTGCATAGACAAGACAAGGGCAATTCTCATTAAAGTGTTGAGCAAAATGTCATAGACCGATGAGGCGCAGAATACTTGCACGTCCCTCCCAAAAGACAAAGAACACTAATAATGTTACCTCACACACACATACCTGAAGGAGCAGGACTAAAGGAAGTGATGACAGCATAGAACAATTGTCACCAAATGTTCTTGCAAGAAATCTGGTTAAATAGCAGAGATAGTATTTTATTTCATACACATTAAAAAGACACTAAGTTCATAACAAGTTTATGAGAGGTCAAAGATAAATGATTTCTTATTTTTTAGCTTGATTTCACTGAGTTATTAAATATACATCATGTTCACTTCATCATTATATATTGAATATACTCACTTACATCACACTAAAAATCTGTTCTTTTAATGGCCAAAGTCAATGAATAGTCCTTCCTATCATTGAGCTATTGGGTTGTTTCCCTTGAGCACCATTTTGGAAATTGTAATTTTATCTTAGACGAGTTCAAAGACTTCTGTAATGAGAGTTCTACAATGTCCACTTGGATGTTTTAGTACAGCCAAGCAGCTGACAACATAACTGTTTACTACCATGAATTTTAATGATTATTCAGTATGTAAAACAGCTCGCATATTGAAAGTAACATAATAATATTAGTATTTCAAATAATATTTAAACATAAAATAATAAGGGGCTAGAGAAATGGTTCAGCAGTTAAGAGCACCTGCTGCTCTTACAGAAGACCTAAGGTTAGCTTGCACCATCCACTTCAAGCAGCTCACTACCACCTGAAACTCCAGAACTACAGGGATGAATGCTAAGTGCAGATGGAGTGAATACATTGCATTCTCTTAACCTGGAAAATTAGGTACATGAGATCTGAGAGGGAAGAGAGGGAGCCCAAAAACAGTCATTCCCAAAAAATAACTCCTTAACATGGCACAGCACTCACAGTAATAACTATTGGTTCCTCATCATGATTAACTAATTCTAATGTCTACTTAAATTAACTGTCATTCAGTTTAAAAGGCAAAACCAAAAGAATGGTTATGATCTCATAGTATCACTCTTTTAACCATCTAGGTGTGAAAAGTTTACAACATCTGTAAATAACTCAAGTGCCAACTTCTTAGGGTGAACCTGGGTAAGCTATGAGGAAGGGATGAGTCAGATGTGTATGTGTAAGCATGTATCTCCATTTCTTCTCCTTCTATCCCTATTATTCTTACGTTTAGTCTTTTCATGGTGTCCCAGATTTCCTGGATGTTTTGTGTTATAACTTTGTTGGCTTTAATGTTTTCTTTGACTGATGAATCTGTTTCCTCTATCATATCTTTAATGCCCAAGATTCTCTCTTCCATTTCTTGTATTCTGTTGGTTATGTTTGCATGTGTAGTTCTTGATTATTTACTCAGATTTTCCATTTCCAGCATTCCCTAGGCTTGTGTCTTCTTTATTGCCTCTATGTCAGTTTTCAAGTCTTGAACTGTTTCCTTCACTTGTTTGATTGCTTTTTCATGGTTTTCTTGGCCTTCTTTGAGGGATTTATTGATTTCTTCCATTTTTTTGTTTGTCTTTTCCTCAATTTCTTTAAGGGAACTTATTTCCTCTTTAAAGGCCTCTATCATCTTCTTAAAGTCATTTTAAGATCATCTGTTTCTTCTAAGTTGGGATATTCAGGTCTCGCTGATGTAGAACCACTAGGTTCTAGTGGTGCCATATTGCTCTTTATGTTGTTTAATGTATTCTTGCACTGGCATATACTCAATTCTCCCTCCAATGGTGCAAATGGTGCTTGTGTCTCAGGGAGCTGCTCTTGGTCCAAAAGGCACTATTGTTCCAATTGAAGCTCTTGGTCCAATCAGAGCTGGCGGAGTCTGACTCAGGGAGCAGCTGCAGTCTCAGGGGTTGGGTGGGTTTGGGCAATAGAGTGGGGTTTGCTGGGTCTGGTGGGGGAGGTGGTAGTCATGCCTGCCTTCAGGAATCCTGCCTGCTGGCCTGCAATTGGGGCTGCAATGGGTGGGGGTATGGGGGTATGGGGTTATGCTCCTGGGCCTAAAGCCTAGAGGCTGGGGTGATAGGCTAAGAAAACAAAAACTCACCTCTTGGTCCAATTGGATCTGGTGGAGTCTGTGTTGGATCTCCACTTCTAACTCATACTGTTTTAGTGGAGACAGACAAAAATGCTAATGGTCAGACATCTGGACATTCATCTCTGTGTCTCATACTACTAGTTCATTTATTTTACTCTTTATCTAAAATAGATACAAAAGTGGATTTATTGAACCTAAGCGATGTTTTGGAGTGAAACCATTCCAGGGATTTTCTCACATATATTTTTGGTGGTAGGTGGGTAGCGGTATATACATACATACATACATACATATATACATACATACATACATACATACATACATCTATATGGATACACATGCACTATAGCACGTGTTTAGAGGTCAGAGGACAAATTGTGGGAATCAGACTCCCTCTTTCCATCACATGGGTTCCAGAGATTAAGCTCAGATGCCCAGATTTGACATCAAGTGCCTTTGCCTGCCGAGCCATCTCCCCAGCCTGACTCCAATTTCAGTATTAAATTTGACACCTGAATGGTTTCACTTACAGAAGCTAGGTTGTATGACCAGCTGTATCAGTACTGAAATATTTTTTTTTCTCTCTACAAATGGTAACACTTCATGCAAGAGACTCATCTTGATCTTTAGACTATATGAAGTTAATGGGTTTGGGGGTTTTTCTTTCTTTCTTTTTTTTGAGATTATAATTACAATATATTTTTCTTCCCTTTCCTCCCTTCAATCCCTCCCATATACTCCCCCTTGTTCTCTTTCAAATTCATGGCCTCTTTTTGCACTGTTATTGAAAGACTGCCCTAACATGAGCCAGATGATGACCAAAATGGACATGCCAAACTGTATGTGGAAACACCAATGAGGCCTCAATCCTACACAACAAACTACAGGAAATTGAGGAATACTGGGAGTAGGAAAAAAGTCTCCCCCAGGGAAGAGCACACTGAGTGGTTATCCAATATCCACTGGTCAGCTCTGAAAACCTACATATGGGTAACATTATATGAACCTAGCAGGTGATATTTAGAAATATATATACGTATATACATATATGCATATGGTTAATGTCAGTGCAACCTTAATGTCAGGTAAATGCATTTTTTCTCAAGTATCACCCAAGGAGGTAATCCAAAGAAGTGCTTCTCAAGCTTCAGTGACTACAATACTTCTAGATAATGGGAAACAAGAACTGTTCTATTCTGATTGATGGTGGTGTTTGGGAAATATTTTGAGAAATAATTATGTAAAAAGTACAATCCTAAATCTGAGTGATTTCTAAAAATCAATTTATTTATATTGGTAGCATAATTGCTTAGATTGAACGTTACTAAAGGCTGGTAAACTGAGGAGGAACATGGGTGGATTCTCATGGATTCATCTCTCATGGCTCTCATGCTCATTTTCCTTTTAGTCTCTCATGTTTACCAGCCTGCACACAATCACATGCTTGCCTCCTTTAACACTAACACAAACCATAAACATCAACTTGCACATCTCTTGATAGGAGCCTGTGAGGGATAAGAACAGCTGTTTGAGCAGCTGACTCTTGCTCTATTAATGACACCAGGAATGGCCCAGAGAATTTAAAATGGGAAAATATGGCAAGAATAGTCAACACATTCTAAGACCTTTAAAAAGCTATTATTGAATATTGGGAAGATGGAAGCTTATCAAAGTATTTTGGCCCACAAATAAAGTTAGTGTCAATCGTCTTCACAAACAGAATTTATACAGGTTGATAAGAAAAATAGAAACCCTAAACTATTCTATATCAATGAAATAATTGCTATTCTATCTCTATAGAATAAATTAATACTCAAGTAAATATTCCTTAACAAAGAAAATTCAGGGACAAATGGGATTGTTAATGAATTTTGACAAAACATTATAAAAGAAATTAAACATATTATCTTAATTTCTTTTTCTATTTCTGTGATAAAATATCCTGACAAAAATAATTATTTTGGCTCACAATTCAAGGGTGCTGTTTATTGGGATGGGGAAATCATGATGGCAGGAGCGAGGGAAGGTGCTGGTCATGTTTCATCTACCCTCAAGAAGCAGAGAGACATGAATGCATATGCTCAAGTTTCTCCTTTCAATGCAGTCCAAGATCCAAACCCACCAGTGCCACCACATTTAGCATGTAACTTCTTGTCTCAATCAGCCTAATCAAGATAACCTCTAATAGGCATGCCCTGAGTGAGCCAGAACTTAGTCATTGTAAATAATTGACATTTCCCTCAATAGTCATATTCACTATGAATCATGAACTCTACCTTTAAGGTAAAGGAAGAAAGAATGTAGGAACTCTTATTCCTTGTCATGTACTGTAGCATGTAGTATTCGAAGAGGTAAAGTAGTACTTGATAATTTCCAGGAGTATTAGTTTACTAACATATAAGGACATAAAGGGTATATAATAATGAAAAGTGTAAGGAAAATACTCAAGGTGATTAAGCTAACTGGAAATTGGAATCAGTCAGAATAATAGTAGATTTTGCAATGAAAAGGTACTGACCCAGGGCCAAAGCCTTCACTGAATTTGGGATATAAACTAGAAGCCAATGACTAACTATGAAATGAGAATATAATCTTTCCTAGCCTTGTTTTGTTTAATTCTGTTCTCATTTTAATTTTGATTTTGGGGGGACAGCATCTCACTATGGAGCCCTGACTGGTCTGAAACTCATTGTGTAAACAAGTTGACCTTGAACTTGCAACAACATCCTAGCTCAGCCTCTTGAATGTTGTGATCACACACATGAGCCACCAGGTCTAGCTGAATAATTTTAAAACAGGACAAGATAGCCATAGTATAACAGACCTTGGCACTATGGTGATAGCAGAGTCAGTAAAGTTGTTGCCACACAAGTATGATAACTTGAGTTTAAAACTTAAACCCAATGCAAAGTCTGAACATCTTAACACCTACTTGTAAATCCAGCATTGGAAATCAGAGACAGTTGGTCCCCAGGGACTTGATAGCCAGCCAGCCCAGCCTACTGTATGAACTCCAGGCCAATAAAAAGGCCATGTCTCAAAAAAAAACAAAGTGGATGGTTCTTAAGGAACAATGCACAAGGTTGTCCTCTGCCCTACACACCAGAGAGGGAGAGAGGGAGAGAGGGAGAGAGAGAGAGAGAGAGAGAGAGAGAGAGAGAGAGAGAGAGAGAGAGAGCAAAGAGAGTTAATATACCTCTGGCCTTATCCCTTCAGGTCAGAAGATGTAAATAGTAAGGGTAAGTAAAAAGCTCTCAACGATGTCAGCAGTACAAAATATGATCTCACGGACTTGGAGTTACATGATAACTTTGTCATTTGCTAATTTGTGATTATTGGAAAGGTACATGGCCATATTATGTCTTTGCTTAAGAACTGGGAGTAATTCCACCTCTAAAAATGCCTGGCACACATCAAACAAAATATAACGTTAAAATATTGTTAAACTCATACCAGATTCTCAAAAACAACAACCAAAAAAAATCAACCACATCTTTTCTTTATCATGTACTCCATCATCTGTATCATGAGTTGTTTTTGGTTTATCTATCTGTTTTGAGTTTATATAGTCCTATATAGTAAATTTTAGCACAAAGTAGAAAAATACTTCAGACTGATAATGCATTAAGTAATTTTCAGTTAAGAAAGTTCACATTAGACTTGATTTATGAGGAATGAGGAAATTGTTAGGTCATAAATTAGCCTGTTTTCTCAGTACCCTCTATTAGGCATTAGGGGAGTGAAAGAGCTGTGAGTCCCACTGCTACATGGGAAGAATAAGCAAATATCTTCCCAGGGTGCCACTTTACTAAGAACCTGCCATATGTCCATGATGCACTCAAGCATTTACAGCACATCTCATTTTATGTCTCCACTTGACAAGCACAACTTAAAGCAAGAATGAGTTTGCACTATGCTCACTTGTCTAATTCCCATTACTGCTAATTACACACACACAGCAGGAATGCCACAGCTCTTCAGACACAAATTCATCGTGGGAGACAGAATATGAAAGTCAGTATACTGTCAAAGTAGTGAACAATTCCTTACACTTGTTAGCGATTATACACCTGCAGAAATTTTATTTTTCAACCCTGAGTTCTGATTCACCGTATTTGAACTTTCAGAAAATAAAATCAATTTTTGTGTGTTGCCTGACAAGATTTAGAAACAATTTGTCTTCGTGGAGAACCCTCGACTTGCTACTTTCTGAATTACAAGGAAAAAAATTGTCTGAAGACTGAGATGGACCAGTGAAAGGAATGAAATCCATAGTAATAAGACCCTTTCTATTTTATTTATTTGTTTTTTGTGATTGAGTTACGGTAAAGTAGAGTATTTTCTATTTTGATCTTGCTGATTATACAAAGTACATGCTTATAATGAGCTGTGAGAAAAGCCACTGCACAGACCATTATCATATGCACTATATCAATGTAATTTATCCAAGAATATTAATAATGCAGATCAAATTAAAATCTAGCCAGTTTTTCACATTTTCATCCTGGGGTATGTATTTTAGGGTGATTAAGATTTATAGGCCACCAGGACGTATATTAATTCACTAACACAAGTAACTGTGATATTGGCAGTGCTGGAGAGGTTTATTTACATTAATGCAATAAACCAAACTAGGTACGTATTTTTTCAAGATTTGACTATGTTTTTAGGAGAATGTATTTTCTTGTGGAATAATCAATACTAAAATGAAATTTTCCACACCTCAATAAAGATAGTAAAATAAATAAAATAAACTAAAAACCACTGCTTAAAGATGCACAGTTGGTTCTTATATTATTTTTGTCTCTAATTGAGAGAGTATATAGTTTTATTTTTGTCCAAGTCCCTGTTTAACTGAATCTCTGACGACATCTTGATGTTAAACACCTTTCTTTCTCCCACATGATCATTTTACAAGTTTCCAGTGTAGGGGATTCAGAGTTTGAGTTGTTCCACTTTTAAATTTATCATCATAAGGGTTTGAGGCATTTTTTTATGGAAATAAAATGCTATGTCTGCCAAAGGTTTGCTGTACAGTAAATTTTTGTAAAGGAATGTGCTCGGTCTGGTGAAGCATGGGTCATTATACTCACAGAGAAAGTAAATAAATGCCAACAGGAGAGAATGTAGACACAGGAATAAGTTCATGCATAGCAACATATTCTAGTCTCTATTACACGTAATTCATCTGCATCACCTTCAAAGTGGAAAAAAATAACACAGACAAAACATAGGCCTTATTTAGCGGACTAAGTCTTTTTGACTACTGTCAGTTTATGCTTGTAAAACTCCCCTTTGTAAAGCAGGGTTATTCCAGATACCAAGCTGATCCCCCAACCTCAGTTCATTGTAGTGGTTATGTTGTCCTTTCCTACGCTTCAGAAGATGTACTCCAAGTGCCCGAGAAAGCAGCTCCGACAGTTTGACCCTGCAGCACACCCTGCCCAAATGAGGTTTAAAAGCTACTCAGGTGAAGTCCGAAGTAGTTTTATCCTTGGAGAGGATAGAGAAAATATCCCTGAACTGAGAAAAATACAACTTCTCTTCCATTTCAAACTACTTTTACCACCTGCACAAGGTCAAAATCAAGTGCATTTTCTAGGCTGTGTTAGGATTGGCCTAGAATCTTGTCCTACAAATGTTCCCATCCCATAACTGAGAATCAATTTGTGGAGGAACTTCTACAACTGGAGATATAAAATGGATGATGATGGAATGAAGTGGCTGGTTCCATACATATTGATGATTAAATAGACTAAGACTCACAAGAATAAACAATAAAAAAGTAGCTATTTTGTTAGAGCTTTTATCAGAGCATTCTTGCTGAGTTAAACAAATACAAGACAATTTCTGAATGACCTGGAGTCAGTTCAACCAGCTCACTAGTCTATACACTATTAGCACTTTTTCTGTCTTTTTAAATAAATTAGATAAATATTTAGAAAGTGATTAGGATTGCAAATCAAGATTTGGACACAGAAGAAACAAATAACTGTAAATGTGGGTAAGGATGCCTTGTTAAAGGGACTCATAGGTTACTCGGCTCCAGCCTAGTCCATCTCACAAGGTAGAGCCAGCTCTGTGATCTCTCTCCTGAAGATAGCCAGTACACTGTTGGCCAGGTAGCAGTAATTATATTTGCAATTTCTTATGCAAATTTCATTTCTCTCTCCTTAACAACCCTAGAATGTTAACAATACTGAGGAACAAGAAAAATAAACAAAAAGGAAAAGATTATTTCAATATGATTTCCAGACACAGCTAACAGGCTATTTAAATAATCCTACTTACTAGGAAAAAAAACTGTATTTTACCTGCATTTCTAATAAACGAAATTGGTCACCAAATTTTGCTTATTATACTTGCTTGTTAAGCGTATGATTTCCTTTCAAATTAATCATATACTAATTGAAATTTATAATCTACACTTACTTGACTATAGACAATCACGTTCAAATTTGTAACCATTCCATCTACCCTTACCTCTAAGCTTAGCCCTCCTTCCATCTCCACAGAAGTCCTTCTCATTCAGATTCCTCTAAGATCCAGCAGCTCCTTCTGCTGAGACATCTCTGACTCTAATTCTTCCCTGCACAAGCAACTCATGCACATTCTTGACAGAGTCATCTGTACATGCCCTGATTCTGGTTGTATGTCCTGTTCAAGCAGTCGCAATGATTCACAAGGCCAGAGGTATAGTCCAAGTACTTTGGAAAGTATTCAAAGAAGACATCCACACCCACTCTTTTTTCTGATGTCAGTTTCTCCCATACACTTTACCAACATTTCTATTCAGATCTAATGCTCAAAAAAAAATTAGAATTGCTCCCTTGGACAATCCTGCAAGTCCACCCTTCCCATGCCCATGCCTGATGTATCCACTGGCTTCTTTGCAATCAACCTCCTCAATGTGTAGTAAACTAATTAATTACTTAGTAATTTTATCTTTCCTCTTTCTCGATTCAGATTCCATCTTCCTAGGAATGTTTTCATTGAAAGTTCAGAATAGTAAGTCATGTATGTATGTATGTATGTATGTATGTATGTATATATGTATGTATGTTCCATAGTCCTCTACAGTCTGTTTCTTCTTTGCAATGTTTACAACATTGGTGGTTAATTGCTAGTTGCATCATTGTCTCATTCCATTTCAGTCACAAGGAAGAAAGCATTATGAGGGCAAAAAGTAGAATTTTTATTGATGTTGTCATTTGTTTGCTTTCTCCATATTCCTAGCACTCAGAAATGTAATAATCATTTCCCTTCTTGCCTCCTATGTGAATTTTTTTAACCTACACTAAGTGAATACTCACATGGGATGTGTATGGCTGTAATGTGTCATAGATAGGTGCAGTTATCCTTTCGGTAGCCTTCATGCATTTTCTCCCTGACACAAACTTGCAAAAGTATATACAAGAAATGTTTTCTGCTTGTTTAGGTGAGTTGAATGAAAAAAATCATTGAGTACTTTATGTAATGGTGAAAACTGACATCTAAAACTGATCTTAGGTTGATAGAGGTTATTTCCCCTGACTTCATATAAACAGTATAAATTCCTAGCTAAGAGGAATAACAAATTATGCTCACTTTCTGCCCTTTCATTAGAATGGTCTCAAATATTGAACTTTTTATTGATTCTATATAAAGTTACTTTGTTTACTGTGTTCATACTATAGTTTATTTCTCATTTTATGGCTCAAATTGCTCTCAACATCTATTAAATTATTTTTATGCACATGTGTTACATTACTTCAATTGAAAATGTAGCAGTATGCACAAAGGTTGGTTTTTTTGGCAACATGAAATATTTGCTAGGTTGTGGGTCTCCTCCTATGTCAAATTTATCCAAACAGCTTTTCCTGTGAGTTGACAATGTGCCAGCTGCTTCTGAATTTCCACAGCTATTTCAGAGTTTCTACATGAAAATACAGCAGTGTGCTTGGATGTAATTCAAAGATTTGCCTACAACTTTATAACAAATGCACTATTTTTATTTAACCTCTATGTTCATATAAAGTGAACTGGCCAGAGGTTGAGTCAATTTGAAGGGAAGTAACACACTCTTGATTCAACTAATGGCATTGTTGACCATGTGTAGAAAGGATAGTGTGATTGTAGCATCAAAGGTCGGCTTTCCTGTTGTTCAAAAAGCAAAATGTAGGCAGCCATTTTTTTTATACTTCTTCAGTCAACAACCTTATGAAGAGGGTGGCATATTTACTAATAAGGTTGCTGGGTATTTTGTTACCTTGAGTCAAATACTAATTTATGAGCAGTTCTTGCTTAAGATAGTTTTATTAATACCACTTGTTTGAATGTTATCCAATTCTGTGGAATAGAAACTATAGCAAGAAAAATTGCATAACTATCTTCAATTAAAATGGAAAAAAATTCTATCAATTCATATGAAAAAAGACAATGTTCTGATCTAGATCAACACATAGTGTAGAGCAAACAATCTTACAAAGTGAGGGATTTTTCCTCCATCTTGTCCACCTAATAAAAGTCTTTATAATGGATAAAGGAAACTTGATCAATTTTGTTTGCATTGAGTAGTCAGTCCTAAAACAGATCTATGTAGGACAAAGGAGAGAAGCTGAGCAGAGCTATGGCTCCTGCCTTCTTATAGCAGCTATTTCTCTGCACCTTCCATCCTTCATCTCTCTACCATCAGATCACCCAAGTCAGTATTTTCCAACCAGGATATGTGAGCTCTAACCAAGATACTTTAAAATTTGACATGTCCATTTTTATAGCAATCTATAAAGATTTTACACATAAGCAGATTCTGTGTATCTGCCTCATGCCTGAGTGCTGCTCACTAAGCATCTGTTGCATTTGTCTTTTCTATCACATTGAGACTCAATAGTTCACATTAATTGTTGAGGCTAATGACAAAAGCACAGATGTGGACTTAATTACACAAATAATGTTTTCGAGGCAAATGAAGGTTAGACAAGTATCTCTGAGAACTCTCAAAGCAATGGTTATGATGCTGATTCCGTGAAGAACGTGGAGGGCAGTGTGCATTATTCCTGAGCATATGGTGTAGCACGTATGCCAAACTTCTAAGGGCCTGCCTTGGAACAGTTGGTTTCATCTTTTCATTTTGAGCAATGATCCAGATTCAGCAAACATCATCTGTCACAATAAGGCGATTTTTTTAAATAAAACTTTATATTCTCTTTTAGTTTGGGTTTCATTTTATTCACAAGATTATTTCAGAGCTCATACAAGTGGTGGGAATTAGAGAGAACTACACCCAATCTCCAGCTACCATTGAATAGGAACATGATATTACTGTACTATTGTATGTACTGTTGTTTTAAACCAAGAAAAAAAATGAGTCTTTTTTTATAACTCTTCTACAGTCAGAAACTTTATAAAAATTGGTAGTTTGCCAACAAGCACAAAGTTCTTAATCATTTTGTAGCATTGATTGAAGAGAAGTGTGACTTATTTTTCAATTAGGAGTTATATATTTCTGAATATTTTACTTGTTTGCATAGTATTTCTCCCTGTATTTTACTAGTAGCCTCTCACTCTTCCTTAGGAAAACCATTCCTGTATCCCATGTGGTCCAAGTAAAACTGTACATCAGGCTATTTCTCCATGCTTATCTAAAGTGGAACCATGTGACTCTTATTAAAGCAATCATACTCTTCCAGAAAAGTGAGCATTGAGTGAAGAGACCAAAGAGTACAGGAAAATGGAGGCAAGATATTGCCCAGAAAAAGACTCTTAAGTTCTCACTACCAGGGTTCCTGGAGCAACAGTGGGTTTTTATTCTGTATTGAATCCTTGTTTATTGCATCATTCTATATTTTAAGTAATGTGCCATCTTCCTTATATCCCCAGTTTAGTTATCAAATTCAGTTTCTGTTGATTACCACAAAGAATTCCCAATGCACTGTCCCAAACAAAATAACCCAGACTCACAAAAATCCAAATATCAAAAATTATTCAAAGAGATAGTTGAGAATATGGAGTATGTCTTATTTATAAAGCTACTCTGATCACTTTTCATGGTGCCTATGGATATCTAGACCTCTATAAGTGAATTAATGAGTGAATGAATGGATAAACCAATTCTGTTCTAATATTGGTGTTTTTCATTATTTACCGCTGAGTTTTTTATCATTGGAAAAAATGTGGGATGGGAAAATTGCTCACCAACTATTGTACCTTCTACACAAGCACAGGACCCATGCTCAAATCTCTATCACTCATGTAAAATTTCAGTGCACTGTGTGCTTGAAATTCTGATGCTGGGAGTCAGAAAGGCAACTCCCAGGAACTCATTGACAAACTAGTTTGGCCCAATGATGAGCTCCAGTTTCAGCAAGATAATCTGTCTTAAAAAAACAAAGTGGAGAAGCAACTGAGAAAAATAACATGTCAACCTCTGGTATACACATAAACTTGAATTTCAAGCACACATATGCATACAGTGTCCCCCCCTCACACACAAGAAAAATGTAAATGAAGGGGAAGATACAAGTGAATCTCTCCAAATAAAGTAGTACTTCTTATAGGAACTCTTGTTACTATGGCACTTAGATTAGTTTAATTACAATTCAGGTGTTTTTATAAGCATGGTGTTGCTATTTGTAGCTGACTCATTACTAGTGTTCTCTTTCAATGATTGCAGAAGTTGAAGGGAAAAAGGAACATTATTATAATCACAGCAGTTATTTAAATAATATATGATGTTTTTGAGTACATTTTAAGGGAAATCCATTAGACATTTTATTTCCCTTGATAGACATAAATTTTCATTATTTTGTGACTAAATATTGCTGTCAAATTGTGACTATATATGATGTCAAATATTACTTAACAGAAAAATTTCAGTGCTAGAAATGTCACTTAAGGTTTAGGACACATTGGAGAGATACCTCGGTTAATCTGTACATGCACAAGGACCCGAGCTTGATGCCTGACACCCAGGTAAAAATATTGAGATGGTGGTGTGCACTTATAATCCTAGAACTCAGGAGGAAGAGACAGAGGGAACCCTGAGGCATGCTGAACAGCCAGCCTAGTCTAACCATCAAGCTTCAGATCAGTGATAGATCCTATCTCAAAAAACACAAGGTGAACAGCTCAAAAGAAGTATACCTGAGGTTGACACCTGCCCTCAAATGACTGCTGGTTATGACATTTTTTAGGGAGATATGAACAAATGTCTATCAACCTAAGACGGGCAAATATGACAGACCAAAGAAAGGATTCTACCAAAGTCCAACTTGGTGGAACAATGACTATCCTGGGGTTACTATATGAGTATAGATTAGGCATTGCTTACAGAAGCATGTGCAGAGGTATCACTCAAAAACCCATCACAGCATGGGTGACTCATCATTCACAAAAACTGTAACCCTGAAGCTACCTTCATGAGTACAGGCTGATTGACAGATTGCAGTCTCCTCTCCTGGAAAGTTCTTACCTCTTCTACAACCTTGGAAATGGAGGGTTTCTTGTGAGTCGTGTTAGTTTTAGGGACTTCCTGACATTTGTGAATTCTTTATTTTTTGAATCTTAATGAGCCTTCCTCCAGGATGGAAAATGTTATTTGGAAGGATTTTGCTATACAACACATGGGGATGCACATGCACAAACATGTGCACACGTACATACATGCTCCAATAAAAAATGTATTTTAATGAAATTTTTTGCCAGTATTCACTATTTTGCACTACATTTCAGTAAAATTGAGAATATGCTTTTTCAATAAGACTCTGGTTGTGGAGACTAGAAATGGCTTGGCTGCTGAAAACACATATTGCTCTTTAAAAGGACCAGAGTTCACTTCTCAGTAATAATACTGGGTACCTCTCAACTGCCTGCAAAACCAGTCACAGGGGATACAATGACTTCTTCTGGAATCCAAAGACACTGAATTGATGTGCTCAATCCCACAAACAAACATATACACACATATATACATGATTGAAAACAAGGCAAAATATTTTTAAAGACTCCAGATGTTCAGGAAATATGGCCAACATTTGCAAATGAATCAACCAAGTGAAGAGATAGCTGGCAGAATAGGAGAAAAATTCTTTGCAAGCTACATCTGACAGAAGATAATGTCTAGAGGATACGAAACTAAAGAATAAGCAAATAAAGAGAAGGTGAGAGTGTTTGCTGTGCAAGTATGAGGATCGGAGTTCAAATCGCAGCAATAATATAAAAATGTCTCATGTGGCCTTGTGTGCCTGTAATCCCAGTCCTGTGCAGGACAGGACAAAAACATGATGAGAGTGGAGACAGTGTCACCATGGACTGCTCAATACCAGACACATTGAGAGACCCTGTACCTAGAGAATGAGGCAGATAGTGGTGTATCAGATCATCCAATGTCCTCTAGTCTTTGTGCATATGAAGGGTCACATACATAAACACACATACACACATACACACATACACACATACACACACACACACACACACACACACACACACACACACACACGCACACACACACACACACACCACAGGTACACATAAACCACATATGTATAACAGAGAGAGAGAGAGAGAGAGAGAGAGAGAGAGAGAGAGAGAGAGAGAGAGAGATCAAAGAACACATCCAATAAATGGGCTATTAAATGAACAGATAGCTTTCAAAAAATTAAAACAGATTGCCAGCAAACACAAAGAAAACAACCTTAACTTCAGCAGCCAACACAGAAATGCAAACCAAAATTAAGTTGAGATTTTTGTCCTACCCCAAAAAGCATGTAAATCATTTAAAAAAGAATGAGATTGCAGCCCCAGTTGCAGGCCAGCAGGCAAGACTCCTGTGGGCAGGCCTTCCCACCACCACCCCTCAGGGGACTCTGTATTGGACAAGACCCACTCCACCCCCCAAACTCACTCATTGCCTGAGACCCCAGTGGCTACCTGAGACACAAACAGATTGGAAATAGGTAGACACCAGTGCAAGAATACATTTAACAACATAAAGAGCAATATGGTACCACCAAAATCTAGTGGATATGGCACCACCAAAATCTAGTGGTTCTACAACAGCAAGACCTAAACCTCCCAAAGTAGAAGAAGCAGAAGAAAACGACCTTAAATATAACTTTATGAGCATGATAGAGGCCTTTAAAGAGGAAATGAAAAATTCCCTTAAAGAAATTAAGGAAAAGATAAACAAAAAATTGGAAGAAATCAATAAATCCCTTAAATAAAGTCAAGAAAACCAAGAAAAAGCAATCAAACAGATGAAAGAAACAGTTCAAGACTTGCTGTGGGATGTTATGTATGTCAAATATGTTGCTCTGATTGGTTAGAAAATAAAACACTGATTGGCCAGTAGCCAGGCAGGAAGTATAGGCAGGACAAGGAGGAGAATAAAGCTGGGAAGTGGAAGGCTGAGTCAGAGAGACACTGCCAGCCACCATGATGACAAACAGCTTGTGAAGATGCCGGTAAGCCACGAGCCATGTGGCAAGGTATAGATTTATAGAGATGGATTAATTTAAGCTGTAAAAACAGTTAGCAAGAAGCCTACCACTGCCATACAGTTTGTAAGCAATATAAGTCTCTGTGTTTACTTGGTTGGGTCTGAGTGGCTGTGGGACTGGCTGGTGAGAGAGATTTGCCCTGACTGTGGGCCAGGCAGGAAAACTCAAGCTACAAAGACTTGAAAATTGAAAGAGAGGCAATAAAGAAGACACAAAACAAGGGAATGCTGGAAATGGAAAATCTGAGTAAATGAACAGGAAGTACAGATGACACATAACCAACAGAATACAAGAGATGGAAGAGAGAATCTTTGGCGTTGAAGATACGATAGAGGAAATAGATTTGTCAGTCAAAGAAAACATTACAGCCAACAAAATCATAACACAAAACATCCAGAAAATCTGAGACACTGTGAAAAGACCAGACCTAAGAGTAATAGGGATAGAAGAAGGAGAAGAATATCAGCTCAAAGTCACAGAAAGTACATTCAACAAAATCATAGAAGAAAATGTCCCAACCTAGAGAAGGAAATGCCTATGAAGATACAAGAAGCTTACAGAACACCAAATAGACTGGGCACAATAAAAAAAGTCCTCTTGCCACTAATAATAATTGTATGTAATAAACATACAGAATAAAAAAAGAATATTAAGAGCTGCAAATTGAAAAGGCCAAGTAACTTATAAAGGCAAACCAATCAGGATATCACCCTACTTCTCAATGGAGACTCTGAAGGCCAGAAGGTCCTGGACAGATGTCATGCAGACACTCAGAGACCATGGATGCCAGCCCACACTATTATGCCCACCAAAACTCTCAATTGCCATAGACAGAGTAAACAAGATATTCCATGATAAAACCAGATTTAAACAATACCTATCTACAAATCCAGCCCTACAGAAAGCACTAGAAGAAAAATCTAACCTAAGGAAGTTAGATACACCCACGAAAACACAGAAAATAGATAATCCCATGCTGTGGGATGTTCTGTATGGCAAATGTGTTGCTGATTAGTCAATAAATAAAACACTGATTGGCCATTGGCTAGGCAGGAAGTGTAGGCGGGACAAGGAGGAGAATAAAGCTGGGAAGTGGAAGGCTGAGTCAGAGAGACACTGCCAGCCGCCATGATGACAAACAGCATGTGAAGATGCCGGTAAGCCACGAGCCATGTGGCAAGGTATAGATTAATGGAAATGGGTTAATTCAAGATAGAAGAAGTAGATCACAAGAAGCCTGCCACGGCCATACAGTTTATAAGCAATATAAGTCTCTGTGTTTACTTGGTTGGGTCTGAGTGGCTGTGGGACTGGCAGGTGAGAGAGATTTGTCCTGACTGTGGGCCAGGCAGGAAAACTCTAGCTACAATCCCACACCAACAAATCCCAAATAAGGGAAACACACAACACTACCACCAAAAAATAACAGGAATTAACAATCACTGGTCATTAATATCCTTTAATATCAATGGACTAAATTCACCTATATAAAGACACAGGCTAACAAAATGGATATGAAAATAGGATCTATCCTTCTGCTCCATACAAGAAACACACCTCAACTTCAAGGACAGACACTAACTCAGAATAAAGGATTGGGAAAAGTCTTTCCAGTCAAATGCACTTAAGAAGTAAGCTGGTGTAGCTATCCTAATCTCGAACAAATTAGACTTCAAACTAAAATTAATCAAAAGAGATGGTGAAGGACATTACATATTCGTCATAAGAAAAATCCATCAAGATTAAGTCTTAATTCTGAACATTTATACCCCAAATACAAGGGCACACACATATGTAAAAGAAACATTATTAAAGCTTAAATCACACATCAAATCCCACACACTAATAGTGGGAGACCTCAACACCCTCCTCTCACCAATGGACAGGTCTGCCAGACAGAAACTTAACAGAGAAACAAGGCAACTAACAGATGTTATGACTCAAAGGGAGTTAATAGACATCTACAGAATATTCCACCCAAACACAAAAAAATATACCTTCTTCTCAGCACACCATTGAACCTTATCTAAAATTGATCACATACTCAGTCACAAAGCAAATCTCAACAGGTACAAAAAATTGGAATAACCCCCACATTTTATCAGATCACCATGCCTTAAAGTTATAATTGAACAATAACACAACTACAGAAAGCCTACAAACTCATGGAAACTGAATAATGCTCAACTGAATCACCACTGGGTCAAGGAAGAAAGAAATTAATGACTTGCTAGAATTCAATGAAATTAATGTGGTGGTATTGTGTTCCCTGAAATATTGTGCACTCTAATAAACTTATCTGGGGTCAGAGACAAACAGCCACAGTATTAAACATAGAGGTTAGGCAGTGGTAGCATACACCTTTAATCCTAGAATTCCAGAAGCAGAAATCCATCTGTTCAAGGATACAGCCAAGCAAGGTGACTCACGCCTTTAATCCCAGAAAGCAAGCCTTTAATCCCAGGGAGTGATGGTAGAAAGCAGAGAGGTATATAAGGCGTGAGGACCAGAAACTAGAAGCATTTGGTTGGTTAAGCTTTTAGGCTTCTAGCAGCAGTTCAGCTGATATGAGGACTCAGAGGCTTCCAGTCTGAGGAAACAGGATTAGCTGAGGAAACAGGATTAGCTGAGGAACTGGCAAAGTGAGGAAGCTGTGGCTTGTTCTGCTTCTCTGATCTTCCAGCATTCACCCCAATACCTGGCTCCAGGTGATTTTGTCAATAAGAACTTTTTAAGATTTCTGCTACAAATTAATATACAATATTCCCAAACTTATGGGACACTATGAAAGCAGTACTAAGAGAAAGGTTCATAGCACTGAATGCCTACCTAAAGAAGTTGGAGAAATCTCATACTAGTGACTTAACAGCACACCTGAAAGCTCTAGAAGAAAAAGAAGCAAACTCACCCAGGAGGAATAGAAGCCAGGAAATAATCAAATTGAGGGCTGAAATCAATAAAATAGAAACAGAACAATACAAAAAAAACCAATGAAACAAAGAATTGGTTCTTTGAGAAAAATCAACAAGAAGATAGACAAACCTTTATCTAAACTAACCAAAAGGCAGAGAGAGAATATCCAAATTAACAAAATCAGAAATGAAAAAGGAGACATAACAACAGACGACAAGGAAATCCAGAGACTCATCAGGTCAGTACAAAAACATGTACTCCCCAAAACTGGAAAATCTAAAAGAAATGGACAATTTTCTGGATAGGTATCACATAACCAAAATTAACTAAAGACCAGATAAATGATTTAAATAGACCTATCACCCCTAATCATATGGAAACAGTCATTAAAAGTCTCCCAATCAAGAAAAGTCTAGGGCCAGATGTTCTCAGTGCATAACTCTACTAGAATTTCAAAGAAGAGCTAATACCAATACTGCTCAAATTGTTCCACACAATAGAAACAGAAGGAACATTGACAAACTCTTTGTATGAGGCTACAGTTACCTTGATATCCAAACCACACAAAGATATAACAAAGAAAGATAATTACAGACAAATCTTCCTCATGAACATTGATGCAAAAATACTCAATAAAATACTGGCAAACCAAATCCAAGAACATATCAAAAAAATTAAACACCATGATCAAATAGGCTTCATCCCAGAGATGCAGGGATGGTTCAACATATGAAAATCTGTCCATATAATCCACCATATAAACAATCTAAAAGGAAAAAAACACATGATCATTTCATTGGATGCTGAAAAAGCCTTAAAAAAATCCAACACCCCTTCATGATAAAGGTCTTGGAGAGATCAGGAATATAAGGAACATACCCAAACATAATATAGGCAATATACAGCAAGTCAACAGCCAACATCAAATTAAATGGAGAGAAACTCAAAGTGATTCCATTAAAATCAGGAACAAGACAAGGCTATCCATTCTACCCTTATCTATTCAATGCAATATAGTATTTGAAGTTCTAGGTAGAGCAATAAGACAACAAAAGGAGACCAAGGGGATATAAATTGCAAAGGAAGAAGTAAAACTTTCGCTATTTGCAGATGATATGATAGTATACATAAGTGACCCCCAAAATTCTACAGCTGATAAACACCTTCAGTAATGTGGCAGGATATAAAATTAACTCAAAAAATCAGTAGTCCCCTATATACAAATGATAAATGAGCCAAGAAAGAAATTGGAGAAACATCACCCTTTACAATAGCCACAAATAATATTAAGTACCTTAGGTTAACTCTAATCAAACAAGAGAAGACCTGTATGACAAGACCTTTAAGTCTTTGAAGAATATATAAGAAAGTGGAAAGATTTCCCATGCTCGTGGACAGGTAGAACCAACATAATAAAAATGACAACGTTACCAAAAGCAATCTACAGGTTCAACACAATCTCTATCAATATCCCAACAATTCTTCACAGACCTCAAAAGACCAATACTCAACTTTATATGGAAAAACAAAAACCCAGGGTAGTAAAACAACCCTGTACAATAAAGCAACTTCTGGTGGCATCACCATGCCTGACTTCAAGCTTACCTATAGAGCTATAGCAATAAAAACAGCTTGACATAGGCATAAGAACCATGGGGAGCAATGGAACCAAATTGAAGACCCTGACATTAATACACACACTTACAAACACCAGATTTTTTGACAAAGAAGCCAAAACTGTACCATGGAATAAAGAAAGCATCTTCAACAAAAGGTGCTGACATAATTGGATGTCAACATATAGAAGATTGCAAATAGATCCATATCTATCACCATGCACAAAACTCAAGTCCAAGCGGATCAAAGACCTCAATATAAACACAATTATACTGAACCTGATAGAAAAGAAAGTAGGAAGTAATTGGCACAGGAGACCACTTCATAAATATAACACCAGTAGCACAGACACTGAGAACAACAATTAATAAATGGGACCTCCTGAAACTGAGAAGCTTCTGTAAGGCAAAGGACACAGTAAATAAGACAAAATGACAGGCTACAGAATGGGAAAAGATTATCACCAACCTCATATCTGACAGAGGACTGATCTCCAAAATACATAAAGAACTCAGGAAACTAGACATCAAAATACCAAACAATCCAATTTAAAAAATGGGCTACAGCTCTAAACAGAGAATTCTCAACAGAAGAATCCCAAATGGCTGAAAGACATTTAAGGAATTGCTCAACATCGTTAGTCATCAGGGAAATGCAAACCAAAACAACTCTGAGATACCATCTTACACCTCTCAGAATGGCTAAGATCAAAAACACTGAAGACAGCTTATGTTGAAGTGGATATGGAGCAAGCAGAAGACTCCTCCACTGTTGGTGGGAGTGCAAACTTGTACAGCCATTTTGGAAATCAGTATGGTGACTTCACAGAAAATTGGGAATCAATCTATCTTAAGACCCAGTGATACCACTCTTGGGCATATACCCAAGGCATGCTCAATCATGCTACATGACACTTGCTCAACTATGTTTATAGCAACATTATTCATAATAGCCAGAACCTGGAAACAGCCTAGATGCCCCTCATCTGAAGAATGGATGAAGAAAATGTGGTGATATACTCAACTGAGTCTTACTCAGCTGTAAAAAACAATAACATTATGAAATTTGCTGGCAAATGGATGGACCTAGAAAATATCATCCTGAGTGAGGTAGCCCAGACTCAGAAAGATAAACATAGTATGTACTCACTCATAAGTAGATATTAGATGTAAAGCAAAGGATAAATAGACTACAACCCACAGCTCCAGAGTAGCTGGTTAGCAAGGAGACCTCTAAGAGGGACACATGGATCACCCTGGGAAAGAGAAATAGATGAGATCTCTGGAGTAAACTTGGGGCAAGTGAGAGCAATAGAGGGATGGGATGGGAGATCAGAACATGAGGGAAACAGGATGGTCAAGTTGGGGGGAGGGATAGAGTGGAAGAGCAATGGAAGAGATATCTTGATAGAGGGAGACATTATGGGGTTAGGGAGAAACCTGGTGCTAGGGAAATTCCCAGGAATCCAGAAGGATGACTCCACCTTAGACTACTAGCAATAGTGGAGAGTGTACCTGAGCTGGTTTACCCCAGTAATCAAATTGGTGATTACCCTAACCGTCATCATAGAGCCTTCATCCAGTAACTGATGGAAGCAGACGTAGAGACCCACAGCCAAGCACCAAGCCAAGCTCCAGGGGTCCAGTTGAAGAGAAAAGAGGGATTCTATGAGCAAGGGGGGTCAAGATTATGATGGGGAAATCTACAGAGACAATTGAATTAAGCTTGTGCAAACGCATGAGCTTTAGACGAACAGCTGTGGAGCCTGCATGGGACCGGACTAAGCCCTCTGCCTAAGGGAGACAGTTGTGTAGCTTGATCTGTTTGAGGGGCCGCTCCCACTGGGATAGGATCTATCCCTGGTGCATGAACTGGCTTTTTGGGGCTCATTTTCTCTGGTGGAACGTCTTGCTCAGCCTTTGATGCAGTGGGAAGGGGCTTGGTCCTGCCTCAGTTGAATGTACCAGGCTTTGCTGACTCCCCATGGAAGGACTTACACTTTTGGAGGATTTTGGAGGGTAGCATGGGTCAGATGGGGGAAACCTGGTGGGGAGCGGGAGGAAAGATGAGAGGGGGATCTGTGGTTGGTATGAAAATGAGTAAAAAAAAAAAAACTCAAATAAAAAATAACAAAAAAAAGGTGTTTCTACTGAAAGGTTACAAGAATTATGCAAAAATCTGGAGATCATCACTAAAAATAATATTTGAATTAAAAAAAAATGATAATAGGGACCCAACCTGAGAGACACCACGCTCAGGGCACAGCCAGAGTCTCTGGTGCCCTGTGCTCTCCCCAGTCCTCCATCACCCCAACCCCTCCATCCTCCCCTCTCCCCCTCCCTTTCTCCTCCTAAATCTATCCAAGGTCCCCACACTAGTGGCTGAGTTTCCTCCTATCCCCTATTTCTAGAAAATAAAAGGAAAAATGATAATAAATGCTGTGAGACTGAAGAGAAGGGAACCCTTACACAGTGTCAGCTAGAATATAAACTAATTTGGTCATTTTGGAAGTTTCTCATCTACACCACTCCTGAGTATTCACCCAAAAGACTCAAAGTCAACACAGTATAGAAATATTTGTACATCCATATTTATTGCCTCACTATTCATAACAGCTAAGTTATAGAACTAACCCAGGAGTCTAATGACAAAAAAATGATTGTGGAAAATGTGGTATGCACACAATGGAACCTTTAATGATGTACTGTTCGAAAAAAAAATGGATATAACTGGGGTTAATCATAGTAAATGAATTAAGTCAATATCAGAAAGAAAAATATCATGTTTGTCTCATCTATAGTTCCTAGATCTTATAGAGATTGTAGAACTAAAATTTTCTAGAGCAGCAGTTCTCAATCTGTGGGTTGTGACCCCTTTGGGAGGGATCGAACGACCCTTTCATGGGTCGCCTAAGACCGTCAGAAAACACAGATATTTACAATACAATCCATAACAGTAGCAAAATTACAGTTATGAAGTAGCAACAAAAATAATTTTATGGTTGGGGGGTCACTACAACATAAGGAACTGTGTTAAAGGGTCACAGCATTAGGAAGGTTGAGAACCATTAGTCTAAGGGGACAAAGAAGGTTACAAGAAGAGAGAAGGGAGAGAAAAAAAGGGTAGGAGGATATGAGCAAGAAATATGTTCAATATAGATATACACTTGTACCAAAGGATAAAAACAACCAAAACTAAGCTAAAAGCATCAAGAAAACAGCCTACCAGGAAACGTTTTAAGTATGTGCTGTGCTATGCTAGAACAAAGGAAGTACACCATCACCATAGAAACACCATTCACATCGGTGTTTGTCCCTGGTGTGCCTGTAGTTTATTTTGTAACAAGAAGGCAATGTTTCACGATATAAGACTAAAGGACCCTGGCTGCTGCCTCACAACAATGCATAGACCAAAAACCAAGAGTCAAAAATATGTGATTGGGTTTGGCAAGTGGTTTTAAAATAGAAGGAAAGGAAAGCTGGGAGATTGAGTAACTACATCTTTCTTTATCAAGGCAGTGAATTTCATAGCTCCTTCTCAAAAAGTAGAGTTTATAAACGCCTCCTCCCCAAAAGCAGAGATGAAAGAGAAATAAAGAGAAAAGAGTCACTCAAAAGGGGCAAATGTGTAAAAACAAAACACTCAACTGTAAGTCTTTTTTTTTTTTATGCTGTATATATTTTTATTTGATCTCACTGTTTTATGGCACATTAAGCTCATCAATTAAATAGGTGTATGCTAAAATTAAGTATCATTTTCTCTAATAAGTGGGCAAGCTTAGGGTAACTAAAATTTGAAGAAATCAGACTGAATGAGCTATGCAAAAAGATTAATTCAAGAAAGAACGAGAGAGACATAGTAAGTCACCACTGTGTGGCACAGACTTGTGGCACTGAAAATAACACAGGGCTCGCGTCTAAAGAAAGTCACAATGTCAACTTGAACATAAAAGGTTCATTTCACTTCTTCTGAATAGCAACCAAGTGATAAAATTGTAGAAATCATATCTTGCTTTTTCTTGTTGGATTACAGTGCTAAATAGTTCACTTGAAATAACTCCATGTTTAATGTACAGGACCATACACCCTCCTAGTGCAACATTTGCTGAATCTCATAGATGCTGGAACACTATGCTTTAATTTTTTATTTCAAGAAATTAAAATGTTATCCCTTTTGATTTTTATTCAACACATTAGCTGTCCATGAGAATGTTAATTTTCATGTACTTATATAATATGTAATGTATTTTTGTTAGTGAGTTCCAGCTTAATTTCAGAGAAGATGCCTGCTATGGCTCTGATGAGCTTTTAGTTTGTTGAGATTTGTTTTGTAGACAAACATGGGGATGTAATTCTTGTGCAAATGAGGAGATATTGTATTCTGTAACCATAAGATATTCTTCATGTGTTTGTTAGGTTTATGACTTAATTCCAAGTTCTTTCCTGATTATTTTCTGTGTGAACTGCCCACTGATAATAGCAGAGTGTTAATTTCCTGACTAGAATATTAGAGTCCATGCCTTATCTTGAATAAAGGAATGTTTGATTAATATAATTGAGTGTTCCTATAAAGTGTTTATAAATACTTGTTTATATATATATATATATAAAATATTTATTTAATCAAGTAGTGATTAAATAGACCTTGTTGGTTTCATATTATACTTTCTAACTTAAAGTCAATTTCAAATCAGTATCATTGTCCTTTACTTTTGAGTTCTGTTCATGTGTTGTATATTTTTCTATTACTTCTTTTTTTTCTGTTTCCTTCTTTTTTTTAATTTTATTTTATTTTATTTTACAATACAATTCAGTTCTACATATCAGCCACGGATTCCCTTGTTCTCCCCCCTCCCGCCCCCCCTCCCCTTCCTCCCAGCCCACCCCCCACTCCCACCTCCTCCAGGGTAAAGCCTCCCCCGAGGACTGAGATCAACCTGGTAGACTCAGTCCAGGCAGGTCCAGTCCCCTCCTCCCAGGCCGAGCCAAGCAACCCTGTATAAGCCCCAGGTTTCAAACAACCAACTCATGCAATGAGCACAGGACCAGGTCCCACTTCCTGGATGCCTCCCAAACTGATCAAGCCAATCAACTATCTCACCCATTCAGAGGGCCTAATCCAGTTGGGGGCCCCTCAGCCATTGGTTCATAGTTTATATGTTTCCATTCATTTGGCTATTTGTCCCCTGTGCTTTATCCAACCTTGGCCTCAACAATTCTTGCTCATATAAGCCCTCCTCTTTCTCGCTAATTGGACTCCGGGAGCTCCACCCAGGGCCTAGCTGTGGATCTCTGCATCCAGTTCCCTCAGTCATTGGATGGGGTTTCTAGCACGACAATAGTGTATCTGTGACTTTACCAATAGTGAGCCCTCTGAAGAGGTAAGTAGAACAGTTAGCTCATCGGGGCAGCAGAAGTCTTGGTGTCTGGAGTCTTCAGGCAGAAACTTCTCGTATCTTCACAGAATAGGAAACAGAGATGGAGTAGGAAGCAGGGCTAGTTTAAGAAGCTCAGGACCTTCTTCCAGAGTCTCAATACCTTCCACAGGCTATACTTCCTAGAGTTTCAACAACCTCCCAAAATAGTGCCACCAGCAAGGAGTCAAGTATTCAAACACACAGGACTGTGGGAGACATTGCACTCAAACCCTAACGAAAAAGTACTGTGGAGACAGGAAGCAGAGAGAGAGACAAAAGAGGTCATAGATGCATACAGGGAAAGCAGAAGTGAAATTACTGGGGAGGGGAGGACCAGCAAGATGGGGAAACAGGTACAGGGGAGACGGTGGAATGCTGAACAACAGAAAAGTCTGATAAATATGGATTAAAGTTCCATAATGAAACCAGCTACTTTATAAGCCAAAAATTGAAAATAATGAAATCTGTAAAAATGAGCTGTCATCGCTGCTATCTCCAGCTTCAAGATAAATTTAACCAAGATTCCCAGTCATTCATTGTGGATGCAAATATGTGCCAATCAATAATATTCTGAATATTTTTTTGTTTTCAGTTGTGTTTTTTTAATGTTAAACTTAGTTTTGTTGTTTTCTTAGGTTATTACATAGAAGAAATCTAAAGATACAGAATTATACTTTAGAAAGTTTTGTCATAAAAACTGGGACACATAATAGCTAGCGGGCAAATTAAAGAACTGAGTCATAAGCCTTCCAGCTGCCTGATGAGAAATCAACCGGGGTCCAGTGAAACTAAAATGCATCCGGTTTCAATACCGAAAACACAGGCCCTGTTACTGACCCAGGCCACACACATCACAATGAAAACTGCTGTTGAGCGCCTCACCACTGCCATCTTGAGGAGAGAGAGAGAAAAACTACGTAGGAAAGGCTTGTCAGCCATGAGGATGTAGGATTTGTACTAGCACTCACTCTTACTGTTTCAATATTTCATTTGTAAGGATTTATTCTTCCTCACATGGTCTCTCAGATTGCCTTTTCCTCCCTGCTTTTCTTATTTATTTCTAAGGAAACTCAGATGACTTTTTTTTTTCATGACTATCATGATAGTACTCCTCCAAGTTCTCTTCAGTTTATATTTGTTATATTTTATCTTTAGCAACTTTCTGAAGCCTCATCCACTCACTCCTGTCAACCAACTCTCGGGTGCTTAGTTGCATACAGAATTGCCCATGAAACACAAGAGTCGTGTGTGTCGTCACTTAGGAGATCAGTAAATCTCCTGTTTCTTATTCTTCTCTTTCACATCACCAGTGCCTGCTCTCTGTTCTCTGCTCACCTGCACTGGGTGTGATGGCAGATCTTGGTTGTCAAAGTCCCTCAACTCGGAGGAGGGAGCCACAGTTGAGGAACTGCCTCCATCAGACTGGGCATGTCTGTGGGGCATTTTCTTTTTCTTCTTTCTCTTACTTCACAGACTATATTTTTAGACCCACAAAATAAAATGAGATTGCAAAGGAAAACAATCATGTTGAAACACAGCTGTGCAATGGGGAAATGGAATTGAGAATACACACATTTCAAAACACCGATTTAAAAAAAAACAAGGTGAGAACTTGTCAACGAAAACTTCAAATAAACTGCAATAAACTTTCTATGTGTGTATTTTTTTTCAGTTTTTGTTAATTCTGCAAATTTGGATGATGTACTCTAATTACTGAACCAGGAATGTTGATGCTAGAAAAGAAGAAAATGATTTTTAAATGATTATAGATGAGCATAAGCAAATATATTAAATAATGAAACCATATCCAAAAGAAGCATGTCTTGATTGCTAATTGATACAGGAGGGCCAGCACGGGAAGCAGTGCCATCCATGGCAGGTGGTCCTGGCCTGTATAAGAAATGTAGTTGATTGTGAGTCTAATTGGAAGTGGCAATTCTCCGTGGTCTCGGAAATGAATGATAAACGGCACTGGTGGTGGCACTGGTTACCTACCAGCAGAAAGGTCACGGTCACGACAGAACCCAGTATTAGTTTCAGAGTTTTATTAGGAGGAAGGGGTGGGGGAGCACGTGCGGAGAGCAGAGGGAAAGATAGTGGGGTGGGGGAGAGAGAGCACAGCAGAGAGAGAGGGTGGGGGGCCTGTCGGGTCTTTTAAGGGCTCCTGGTGAAGCAGGCTTACATAGCTACACCATGCCTGTGCTGATTGTGTGATCATGCTGCACCCACGTAGTCGCCAGCGCACAGTGATGACGTAAGACGCAAGACCCTTTGTTCAACTCCTGAACTGTGCATGTGCGGTCATGCAGCTAGAGTGAGGGCAGAATGCTAACAGTCTCTGCTTCAGTTTCTCCTCCCAGAACCTGCCTCGGGTTCCCTCGATGACAGACTGTAACCTGTAAACTGTGTTAAACCCTTTCTTTCCCAAGATGCTTTAGGTCATGGTGTTTATCAAAGCAACAGAAACTAAACAAGAAGAGTAAGTTTGTAGTGGATTTCTTATCTACCTCTAGCAGAAATGCACATCTTCATATCACTCTTGTCACATGCTGTGACAAGTACCTCAGGAACTTGTATCCACCAGAGATGTACCAGCACTCTACCACATGCATGTTTATTTTCTCTGCCTAATGCTATGCTGCTTTAACAGATGACTTCACAAATTTAAACTCACACTGTTTAAAAGTGGTGTGCTGGATAGTCTTATGCCAACTTGACCCAAGCTAAAGTCATCTAAAAGGAGGGAAACTCACCTGAGAAAATGCCTCCATAAGATCTGACTGAAGGGTATTTTCTTAATTAGTGATTGATGAGGGAGGACCCAGCCCATTGTGGATCATGCCATCCCTGGGCTGGTGGCCCAAGGTTCTATAAGAGCGCAGGCTGGCCGGGCGGTGGTGGCGCACGCCTTTAATCCCAGCACTCGGGAGGCAGAGGCAGGTGGATCTCTGTGAGTTCGAGGCCAGCCTGGGCTACCAAGTGAGTCCCAGGAAAGGCGCAAAGCTACACAGAGAAACCCTGTCTCGAAAAACCAAAAAAAAAAAAAAAAAAGAGCGCAGGCTGAGCAAGCCAGGAGGAGCAAGCCAGTAAGCAGCACCCCTCCATGGTCTGCCTCCAGGTTCCTGCCCTGCTTGAGTTCCTGCCCTGACTTCCTTCAGTGATAGACTAAAATATGGAAGTGTAACCCAAATAAACTTGCTTTTCTCTCCAACTTGGTTTTTGGCCATGGTGTTTCAGCACAGCAATAGAAACCCTACAGTTACTATTGATCACTAATTGAGAAAATGCCTTACAGCTGGATATCATGGAGGTGCTGGGGTCATCAGCTGCAACTGAGCTGCATTTTCACCAATAGACTCTCATAGGTTCTCTTCATGGTGCCAAGCCTCAACTTCTTTGCATGACTCCTTCAATCCTGGCCCTTCAGCTGTCACTGATGCTGCACCTTCACCAATGGCTTTTCCTGGCCTCTCACAGTGCCAAGCCTCAGCTGCTCACTATGACCCCTTTATGCCTTCAAAACCAATACTTCCTGGGTGACTCTTACACATTTATCAAGTTCAGTACAACCTTAGCCACCTCTGGAACACAGCTTCTCTGTGCTCCCAGGAAACACTTCCCAGAAGATTTCACCTCAGTGATGCTGGTCTCTTCTTAATCACCACAAATTTCTTAGCTCCAGCTGAACAGCATCAAGTATCCCAACAAAGCAAAGTTTCACTTTAGCAGTTCTGGTATCTTGTTAATCACAGCTAATTCTACAGCCCCAGCTAGCAAGAACCATAGACTCTTAATTCAAAATAACAAATGGCCCCAATAGAGTTTTTTAAATTCCCTCTGAAATTTTGCAAACCAAGCTTCCATCCTCTACACTGTTCTCAACATCTTTATCTTCCAAGTTCCCATAGAACATCCCACAGAGCTCTTAACACTCAAAGGTTCTTCTAGCCAAAGTTCCAAAGTCCTTCCACAATCCTCTCCAAAACATGGTCATGTGTGTCACAGCAATACCCCAATATGCTGGTACCATTTGTCTTCTATTGTTGTGCTGAACACCATGACCAAAAAGCAAGCTGGGAAGGAAAGGGTTTATTTGGCCATAGTTCACCGTTGAAGGAAGTCAGGACAGGAACTCAAGCAGGGTTAGAACTGGAAGCAGGAGCTGATACAGAGGCCATGGAGGAGAGCTGCTTACTGGCTTGCTTTTTCTGGCTTGCTCAGCCTGCTTTCTTATAGAACCCAGGACCACCAACCAGCTCAGGGATAACACCATCCACCATGGGATGGGTCCTCCCCCTTTGATCTCTAATTGAGAAAATGCCTTCCAGATAGATCTCATGAAAGCATTTCCTCAGCTGAGGCTCCTTCCTCTGTGATGACTCTAGCCTATGTCAAGATGGCACACAAAACCAGCCAGTACATAAGACAGGAGGACTTCATATTTCCACATTCTAATAGTCTTTTGTGGGGACCTCTGCAAACACCATTGTCAGCAGAGTAATGATCCAAATGAGGTAAGAAAGAAGTCTGGTTTGACATGACTCAGTAGCCTGTGTTGGTTCATGCTTCTAGAGTGTAACACTGGGCAGTTTATTTTAGGCATATTTAAACATAGCACAATTTTGGAAAAAAGTTTCCTGATGCTAATTAACTCAATCCCATGTGTACAACAAAGCTTAAGACATGTTTACATTGAAACTCTTTACAAAATACATATGGCCTTTTCCATAAAGATGGGCTCTATTGACTCAGAAATAATGCTCAAGATAAGAGTCTAGGAAGAATGGCTAGGATAAATGTAATGCCTGTGGGAGTCAGGAGTGGCCTGGTCCTAAGGTAACATAGAAGTCACCTAGGCTGTTGTGGCATCTTCTATAAGGATGGATTTTATTGACTGAGAAGCAATACTCAAGATCTAGGGAGAGAGAGTCTAGAATAAACAAACGTAGTAGTCTTGAGAATTCCAATGAATTCTGGCCCCACAGAAAGCAAAGATCACCAGGTTATAAATTATATCCACTCCCAGATTTCTGGATGGAAAACAGGAATATACCTCCCACTTTGAGGAGACAAGCCTTCGTGTTTAATATTCCTGGTTTCCAGGTGCTTATTTGTGAGCACAAGGACCCTGTGCCCTCTACAGTACTTGATTTTGTTTGACTAATTACCATTGATCTGATAAGAGTTTAACAATGAAGTACTCCATTTTAATTTGAATTTTCTGGTTCCTGGTGGTGATGTGCTCACTAGTCATTTCATTTTTTTCTTCATACAATAGTATATTTCTATCCTTTACCTATTTTTAAGTTAACTTTCTTGACCATATCACTAATAAAGTAGTTCCATGTATACTCTAGATATTAATCCTTGGTAAACATGGCAAAGTATTTAGTTATTATGCTATTAATAATTATGGAAGATGAGATCAGGTACATTCAGTGGCATGGCTGTAGACATATCCAGCCCTACTAAAGAGCTATCAGCAGTTGATGGCTACTGAGGAGAAAGACTCACTCTCCATTGAGACCGTGGCTGTGGGTAGGTTGCTCATAGCCATATACCATTCATATAAGGGCAGTAGCCATTTAGTGGATTATTAATAACAAGTTTTTAAAATGAGGGAACAGGCGTCTTGGGCCTCTGGTTCTTCCAATCTGTCTGCCATTTTCCCTGAGCCTTAGGTATAGAGGTTGTATTCCAGACACATAAGGTGGGTGTGGGCACCCCACGGTCACTTACTCTGCATTTTCACTAGATGTGTATCTCTGTGAGAGTCTCCATCTGCTGCAAAAACAACTTTTTTCCATGATATGTGAGAGCTACACTGATTGCAGATATAGAGTGTATTTTCAAATAATATGAGTAATAAAATGTCAGGTCTGACAAGGCTAAACATGTGTGTGTGTGTGTGTGTGTGTGAATATATGTACATACATAAAGAAATTCTAAATGATATTATACAGAACTATAAATAGTGACAAGAATTATAGATTTGCAGACTTCTTTTTATCTCTATTTTTAACTATTTATATTATTTCAGTTTTACATATAGTATGTGTGGACAATATAGTACCTCTATAAAAAAATTTTAAGTTATAAAAATCAAATGTAAACCAACTATGTATATCTTTGAGACCTTGGATAAGCTTCTTCAATTTTTATCTTTGTGTCTTGAACATTAAGAGAAAGCACATACAAAATCATCATTTGATAGATGCTTAGAGTGTTTGGCTTTAAAAAAAGAGAGAATACAAATTTGAGGAGGAGGCAGGGTGACAAGCACTAGCCGGGATTGGAAGGAGGTGGTAGTGGTTGTGTATGACCAATATACATTGTAAAATATATGAAGCTTTCAAAGGATGAAAAAAACTATTATTTGCAAATAACAATCGCTATGGCTTTTGCATTGGTCTTATTTAAGAAAGATTTTCCCAATCCCCAAATATTCCCTGAAATTTCTTTCTAGTGATATCAGGATTTTACATTTATATTTAGAACTTTAATTCATTTTAAAGTTATTTTTATAATGGTGTAGTCAGTTTCTCTTTCTGTAGCCACTGTCTTTGGGCCTGAGTCAATGTGGAAAAACATGGCAGGGGAAGTTGCTAATGTTATAAAGGCCAGGAAGCAAAGGCTCCAAGACAGAAAGTGGCCAGAGACAGTTGTTCCTCTCAAAGTCACAGCACCAGTGACTTACTTTCTCTAACTGGGACCCACTTTCTAGTAGCCTATCAAGCTTCAAGCCCACTGATGCATTTATTCAGCATTGACAAGCTCAGCATCCTCACCCCCCAGTTACCAATCAATGGTGCCCACAGCTGGGAGCCAACCCTTCCACACAGGAGCCTTCAGGAGTGTGCTACATACAACTCATAACCAAGCTTTCTATTTACACAATAAACATTTATTGTGTCTTATTAGGGAAATGAGGGAGTTTTAGATGGATCTCACATAGAACACAAAATTGCCATCTCAATCCTGTTTGGTAATCTTGTCCTTTGTCCTTTGGTGAACATTATACATAATAATGTGGTTTAATTTATTATTATATTTCACTTTGTAGCATCTGCCCTGCTTTTTCACTTTTTCCTCTATTTCTGTCTACCTTTATAATTGAGAGATTGTGTTCTATTCATTCCATTTCTACAAGTTAATAAAAATGACTATAATTTTTCACTTCTCATGGCTGCCTTAGGTCTGCTAACCTATTTCTTTAACATCTAAACCTAATCGGTTTTGTTTTCTTTAAAGCAGTATGTGGATTTTTAATGGTTTAACTCAATTCTTTGTCATGTGTTACTTCTATACTTTTTTATCTTTACTTAAATATTTTTATCTTTACACAAATAAGAAATGATTTTATTAGTGCATAAGATCATTGCCAATTGGGTTTTTAATTGTCTTCTATTACTCAGACAAATTTTGGTAGAAAACTATATGGCTTGGGTTTATTTTGGTTTATTTTTGTTGTTATTGCTTTTATACTTATACATTTTTTTTATGAATTGTCAAAGCTTCCTGAGCTTCTGTTTCTAAAACTATTAGGAAACTCTTCTTCCCTATGAGGTATCTCCTTTATATGGTCATTTTAATAGTACATTTTATTAAAGTATAATTACATAATGTCCCCCTTTTCCTTCCTCACTTTAGCTCTTGTGATTATGATCTGTGGTGGTTTGAATGAGAATGGCCCTGTGGCTCTTATATTTTAATGCTTGGTTCCAAGTTAGTGGGCTATTTAGGAAGGATTAGGAGATATGGCCTTGTTGGAGAAGGTATGTTACTGGGGAGAGGACTTTCAGGTTTTAAAGCTCATGATTCTTGGTTAGCTCCCCCCTCCTCTCTCTCTACCTCATGGTTGTCTTAACATGTAAGCTCTCAGCTAATGCTCTAGCACCATGCCTGCCTGCCTGCTACCATGCTCCCACCTTGATGGTCACAGACTCACTCTCTGAAATTGAAAGCAAGCCCACAATTAAATGCTTTTTTTATAAGCTGTTTATAATGTAATGGCATAACATTAATTAAAACATGCTCAGATGGCTCTAAGACAGTAAATGTTACTGTTTCACTGTTATGTGATTAGTACAGTATATTAATATTGAATTATTTACTATTATTATTCTCTGTAGTATTTAATTCTTCCTTTTCATCCTTCTTAACAATATGGTTGTTATTGCTGGAGTTTAACCATATAACATGTGGACTCTGAAATCATTCATTCTTTATCATTCTCTACACTTGGAGTCTACATTAAAGTCACCCACTTTTAATGTAAGAAAGAGACACATGATGAATAAATAAAGCATATGATTAATCTTTCACAACTATCCTTTAACACAAAGAAGACTGTCAAATTATCTCTCGTGCAATTCATCACTGTCCTTTGTTTTCTGAGAAGAGTGGAGAGGTGTCCTTGATCCAGGTAGCATGGCAGGACACGTTTGATTAGTTCCTAGAGATACATATGAAAATGCCAAAAAAAATACTACTCTACATATTTTAGTGCCTTAATTAGATTCTTTATTCTTGTGTTTCCTCTTCTGTTGCTCTTCTGCTATGGACCATAGTTGCTTAGTGCTTTGGTAACAATGTATGACAGTACTAGTGGATACCAGGTCTCTAAACTAGAATTTAAATTCCTTAGCTAGCGATAAAAGATATTTGACCTTTCTCCATTCTTTTTGCTCTAAGGTCTGATGACTCTTTAATACGGCTTCATTTGCTACCTTGTAATCCCAACCAGGAACTTGAATTTAAAATCATGATAATAAACAAAGCAGATTTGGGGGGAACCATTTGAACTGAGTTAAGGTACTTTATGTAGCTTTTATGACAATTAAATAAAACATATGTGCAAGATACCACAGAGTACCCACTTAATACTAATTGGTTACTGTTTCCTCCTTCTTAAAAAAAAAATCTCACTTTTGTGTCTTTTTGTGACCTATATTACATCATCTCCAACAGTCAAAAATCTTTATGTATTCCTTGGAGCCAACGCACATGTCACCTGCTTAACTAATCATCCTGAGATTATCATTAAAGAATTTAGTTAGTTAGTTAATTAGTTCTTTGAGGATAGCGACATTATTTCCTATAAAAATTTCTTAAGAACAAGAATACAATGAGAACTCCAGTTTTATAATAAATAATATCAAACTAGATCATGAGTTTGAATGTGAGGTCAGACACACTGGCTATTAGAAGATTCAAATTGTACTCAGTCAAAATCTCAGTATGAAAAGTCAGCCAAAGGCCAGATTGTGGAGTGTCACTTATCAACCCAGCATTTAGGAAGAAGGACCAGAAGGTTCTTGAGTACAGCCCAGCTTGGGCTATGTAGAGAGACTCTCATGAAAGGCAAAAACTAACTGAAAAAGCAAATTAAGGATCTAATATCAAAGGGGATAAGCACATAATTAAAGCACATACTCATAACTTAGAGTTTTTAACTTAAACCTACAACTTTCAAAATTAAAACTAGAGTTGGGTATTGGCCTTAAAAATGAAGCAATAGGGCATGAATTAATTATAGTTCTCTAGAAGAACAAGTGATAGAAGAGACATCTAGAAGATAGAAATCATAGACACTGCCTGTCTCCCAATGGAAAGGCCAAGAATCCATGAAGTTGGTTGTCTCAGCTGCTCTTCAGGTTATGTTGGAATCCCAAAGAAGTAGGTCCTCATACCATGAAGGGACACTTCAACAGCAGGATAGATGGACTTGCCAGTAAGAATGAGGGCAAGCAGGCACAAAGCAAAAGTGTCCTTCTTCCTTGTCTGCCACACCAGAAAGTGTGGCCCAGATTTAGGGTGGGTCTCCTGATATCAACTGATTTGGATTTAGAGAGGGCCTTCTCACCACCAATGATACAATCAAGGAAAAAACCCTCACAGATGTGCTCAATTGCTTAGGTTTGGTCGATTCCAGAAGTGATCAAGTTGACAACCAAAATTAGCCATCACAGGGGTTTAGGAAGATGACTTGGGGTTGTGGGGAGGTACATAGCTCCTGTGTTGTAACAAAAGACACTGAGGGAAAAATAATGTCAATTCTCATGGAATTCCAGGAACAATGGATTCCAGTTACAATGGGAAGTGTAATCCACGTAGTAGTTAAAAATAATCTGGAATGCATAAACTCGATGTACTTTTGGCCTCTTAACATAAAGAGGACCGTTTCCTCACTGTGAGGAGAAACTGTGACTGTCTTAGGGTTTCTATTGCTGCAATGAAACATCATGACCAAAGAACAAGTTGGGGAGGAAAGGGTTTACTTAGCTTATACTTCCAGATCATAGTCCATTATTGGAGGAAGTCAGGACAGGAGCACAAACTGGAGCTGGAACCTGGAATCAGGAGCTGATACAGAGGCCACGGAGGAGAGCTGCTTACTGCCTTGCTTCCCATGGCTTGCTCAGTCTGCTTTCTTATAGAACCCAAGACCACCCACCCATGGGCTGAGCCCTCCCACAATGATCACTCAGCATTTCCTCAACTGAGTCTCCTTGCTCTCTGATGACTACAGCCTGTATCAAGTTGACACACAAGACCAGTAAGTACAGAGACCAACCAGAAAACAGCCATTTCCAATTCCAATATCAATACTACAATCTAGATCAGTGATATCAAACACTAAAAGTGTCTTCTCAATATAGACTAATTTGTATCCCCAGAGCCCACTGACTCTGCATTAACTCACCATTTTAAGCCATCGTTTTCTCTTAAACTAGTCATATTACACACACCGCAGTCGAAGTAAAAATTCTAATGCTGTTGCAGTTTCTTTAACAGACAGAAGTACTGGAGAAGGTATAAAATTATAAGCAACTTACAAAACTATACTGGAAAGCACCACTTACCTGGTCCTTCAAATGTTTGTTTAATTAATATGATTTTAGTGGTAACAGTTACATGCTTACTGAGAGTGCTTAATTAAGAAATACAATGATGAAATTAGTAAAGATACTAAAGGAAGCCATCTGGATATTCAGACTCTCCACCCATAATGCCTGTGTTCATGTTGTGTTTTTAAAGTGCATCTAGGAACAATTTAGAGAGCTGAAGAGAGCTGATAGAGCAATACCAGATGCACTTTCCAAGCTGATTATGAAGCAGATGGTTTTATGATCACAGTTGTGTTGTAAAAGGTGCTATTCTATTATGTAAGATTCACATTTATGACACATGCTCCTCATTTAGCATAGTTCTCCTGTCAGAGCATCTCACACACTTCTTTCTTCACATCTGTTCAGTAAATGTGCAGACCGATTCTCTTAGGAGGAGGGATAAATTTCCCAATTACATCGTTGAAAGAATGTTTTGTGCATCGCCCTAATTTTCACATTGGCATGATGACATCAGTACATCTCACAGTACAGACAAGGATGGAAAAGCAACACAGATGTTTAAAAACCACGCTGGAATGTATCCATCTCACAAAATCTATAATCTATGTAACCTAGTAAGATTTGATATGGCCATTTTGTTCTTTGTGCAAAAGACAGTACAAGGTTGTTTGAGGTACAAGACAATCTAGAAGTACATCTCTATTAAGAACTTAATCAAGATTATTATCCTGAGAATCCTAAATAATAAGTAACATTTGCCTTTACTTAACAATAATAGAAAACAAGTGTCTCCATCAAAATAGGCATACATACCTTTTTGAAGAAACTAATTGGGCAGCTGTGACTTTTGTTTATGCAGTAAATTTTAATTTTTTTACTATTTTCAGATGCAGTAAAACTGCTAGCATAAGCGTGCCTTTTCTACAAACTCAAACTTATGTGTTTTTATAACCTGGCACTTTTCCCTGCCTAATCTGTGGAAGTAAATTAATTTCAGATCTGAGTGGTCTAGTGGGAATAATCCTACAATCTGAATTTGCTAGATTAGTGCTACTGGAAGATAATATTCATTCAATTAGCTTTTCTTAACTACCTACAAATGTTCCTGGAATTGTCCTTGGGAAGAAAAATATAAGTGAATCCTTATACTTGCCTTCAACAATGAGGCAATATACATTTTTTAAAGCCAGAAGAAAGGGGTTTTTCTTTTTGTTTGTTTGTTGGGGGCCAAAGGAAAATATTTAATTCTGTGTAGAGAAGAGTGTCCTTTCCTTGTCAATCATGTCTCCTTTTGGCAACACAAAAATTCAGCATCATCATAAAGTCTAGTCAACAGCTTGAACTTAACACCCCCACCCCTCCACCCCCATCAAACTACAGAATGGCAATTACATAGTTTAATAAAAATAGCAAAGTTAGTTACAAGTTTTCCACAGATAACTTAGCATCTGTAGCTTGGAGCTTTTACAATGACAAAATAACTCATTTTTTTTTTACTAACCTATACCAGAAATGGGAAATTTTTCTCTATATACTTAGCTTTACTATCCAAATATTATCTTTCAGCAACTCTACAGATGACCACTTTCTTGTGTTTATTTTTCTTCCCACTAGAATACATGGGCACAATGTACTTTAGACACCGTTCCCCCTCCCTCCTTCAAGTCCCCTTGTGTCTCCACTACCAGGCCCTCTTGAATTCATATTAGTATTGCCCATATCTACATGTATTTAGAACTTGTCTGTGAAGAAGTATTCTCCCTTCCTCTCCGTCATTGACTGCCTATAGTTTTTCATTTAGGGTTGGGACCCTATGCGGCAGGAGCCATGTGACTTCTTTGGGAAACAAGGCTTGAAAACAGCTCAGTGGCTCTTCTTATGGCAAGACCCTGGAGATCCTGACCCACTTGGCAAAGACCTGTGAACAGTTTGCTGCTTAAATCCGGGCACGACCCCAAGAGCATGTGTGCTATGTGCTCTCCTCGCTTTCACTATGCTGGTCGTACTGCTAGCCCGAATGAGTCACAGTAGGTCATGAAGTTTAATATTACATATTTGCCTAACTGTTATGGAAAGAATGACTTTAACAATAAGAGTTTTAAAGAAATGTTATTGAATAGATGATATCAAGACTAAATGGGAACAGTCTAGGAACAGGGAATGAAGCAGAATCAGAGAAACCCACAGTCCCCTCATTTCTAATAGCTGTGCCAGTACCCTGAAATGTTAAGAGAAATAGACATAAGGACAAGGGATAAACAGTGCCAACTATTAAGAGTAAGTCTCCCAGTTATGTTCCCTATAGGATAAATGGAAAAACCTGGTAAGCCCCAAGAGAAGATAGAATAGTACAGAATGTAGAATGGATTGATCCAGCTTCGGCTGGTGAGTTGATTGTGAGAACCCAGACCTTATCAGATATAACTATTAACCATAAGAGACAAAACTGTCTCTCACTCTGCATGATGCTGTAACTGCAAATGCTGCCAACTGGGGACACTGCTCTACCTGTAGGGGTGGCTGTGGGAGTTTGTGGGAGACCAGCTCTGACCTGTTGCCACCTGTCGAAGAGTTCTTGGGTGGAGGAGAGAGAAATGAGAAAATATCAGATAGAAAGATAGACCTAGACGAAAGAAGAAAGACAGAGACACAAGATAGCTTTGAGAGGGCCTGGGTCAATATCCAACAGCCTCGAAATTTATTCAAAATGGCTTTTTTATAATATGCCAAGTGGAGAGGCAAAAGACCTCCCCCTTGCAAGATCAAAGCACTGCCAAGTGTAGACCCTTCCAAACACCTGGTAAACACGCCCATGGCAAAATCATCTCCTTATGCGCCCTGCTGGGTAAAGCAAGCTCAAATTCTCTGACCCTGAGTAATTTGGGTTCCCACATGTGCCTAGTCAGGAAAGTTCCTTTGTAGCTTGCAAAACTGCTTATGCTTCTAACAGAAGAGATATAGATCAAAAAGGTAATGGATACCGGTGGGAAAGCTAGGGGATGAAAGAAGAAAGAGGAGAGGAATAAACTGGTAATTATTGTAAACAGTTTTTAGAAACTTAGGAAGTAAAACCGATTGTAAAATTGTTCATACAAACCATCGAAACTGTTTAAATGAAGACAGCCCAGGCTATCCAAGGCCACTTGTTTGAACAACAGATGGTCACAATCTCTTCTTGGTGCTGACTTCACACATCCATCCCAGGTCATCGAACCTGCCTGGAGCAAGGCTTCCAGCACCTATGGGATTTTCCCACATTCATAAAGAGAATTAACTACTACCATGTTGCTAAGTTGCTAGTTTCCAACTGCCTTCTAACTACTGATCCTGATACCCACAAGTAAGGGTAGCTCTCACACTTCATCAGACAGAGACGCTCCTCTTTGCAGTGGACAGAAGCTATTATAGAGACACGTGTGGGTCAAAAAGGAGAGAGTAAGTAACAGCCCCATGTAGGACATCTATAACACAACCTCAACAATGAAAAGGGATATTGAAAGTTCTTAGCTCATAGCCGTGATGAGGGAGGAGGTAAATACATTGAAACTGATTTAAACACTATGCACATATATCTGTATCAGACTGTGCTGGCTAGTTTTATGTCAGCTTGAAACAAGGCAGTGGTTCTCAGCCTGTAGGTCACAACCCCTTCGGGGGTCAAAAGACCCTTCCACAGGGGTCGCCTAAGACCATTGAAAACACAGATATCTACATTACAATTCATAACAGTAACAAAATTACAGTTATGAAGTAGCAATGAAAATAATTTTATGGTTGGAGATCATCATAACATGAGGAACAGTATTAAAGGGTTGCAGCATTAGGAGGGTTGAGAACCCCTGAACTATAGTCATCAGAGAGGAGGGAGTCTCAACTGGGAAATGCTTTCACAAGATCCGGCTATAGTAAATCCTGTAGGGCATTTTTCTTAATTAGTGATTGGTATGGAAGGGTACAGCCCATTGTGGGTGGTGCCATCCCGGGCTGGTGGTGTTTCTGGGCTCTATAAGAAAGCAGACTGAACAAACAATGGAAAGCAAGCCAGTAAGCAGCCTCTGCATCAGCTCCTGCCTCCAGGTTCCCACTCTGAGTTCCTGCCCTCTCTGCTTTTGATGATGAAGTGTTATATGGAACTGTGAGTAAAACAAGCCCTTTCCTCTCCAAGTTGCTTTTGGTCATAGTGTTTCCTCACAACAATAGTAACCCTAACTAGGACATAAGCATTACATGGTGTTCCATTAATGTTCATTGTTATGTTTTATGTACATTTTGAAAGCACATTAAAAATGTCAAGTTGGGAATGGATGGTGCTGCAGAGAATGTGCTGCATTTTACGGGGTGCCTGGGTCACTCTCCTGTGAGTAACCCCAATAACCTCATTGTTTCACAAAGTGAGACTTGATGGAACTATCCCTCCATTCTGTTGCTACCTGGTTGCATAGCTGCTTGTTCTCATGTACAAGAAAAGGTACACATCGTAACAGTGGGGAATTATTTTATACAACAAAGAACTGTTTCAGAAATGGACATTTATATTTGGTATTATATTCAAACACTCTTATGTCATTAAACTCTTCTGGACAGAGGCTGAGGGTGTGCAGTGATACACTACTGCTATTAACCTATTAACCACATTAAAAGTATTAACCTTATGAAGCTTTCTCATGCCAAACACAATATGGAAACTAAAAAGTATAGTTACTGCTTGAAAATTAGAAAATAATGTCACATTCATTTCTGTGGATGGACCTTTAATTTCACACTGTTGCAGAAGATACTAAGAATCTTGAATGCAAAGTAATATTAAAATATAAAACTGTAGCTTTTGGCTTCCATTGTTTATTACTCTGCTAATTTCATGAGTCCACTTTTTTCTCATTTCTGTTTAGATACAGAAATCTATACTGAAAGCACATAAAATCACTTAATATTAAAATACTGCTAAATTCATAACTCAAACTGGCATTTGTCAAACTACTTCTGTTGGTATGTGGTTAGCACTCCGTGAAACATTCTCAGAGTGTCAGATAAGTTTCATTTCACCTGCTCAACTGTGCCCATCTATCTTTACTTCAGAGAGTATTCACTTACAATATTAATCCTTTGGCCTCTACAGAATATTGAGAAGTTTTATTATATTTTGGTTTTCAATTAGTTATTAGTGTTTTTCATATCATTGACTGGGTGTATGCTAAGCAAAATATAATTATGTTTGGCCACATACAAAATAATGAATTAAAAAGCAGCTGTAACCCAGAATCCATCAGCTTCTTTTGACACCAGATCTCATTACAGATGGTTGTGAGCCACCATGTAGTTGCTGGGAATTGAACTCAGGACCTCTTGAAGAACAGCCAGTGCTCTTAACCACTGAGCCATCTCTCCTTGTATCTCAACAGTGAAGACAATGGAGGCCCTCTAGCATGAGAGTCTATGTTGCTATAAAACAGTGCTTAACCTTCCAAGAAACTCATGACTACATAATTATAGAAAATTAAAATTATTAAAATATATTTCTGAGCCGGGCAGTGGTGGCACACGTCTTTAATCCCAGCATTTGGGAGGCAGAACCAAGCGGATCTCTGTGAGTTCAAGGCCAGCCTGGTCTACAGAGCAAGTTCCAGGACAGCAGGACTATTATATAAAGAAACCTTGTCTCAGAAAAAAAAAAGAAAAAAAACCTTCATCTCTGGTTTCATTCTAATAGCAAAAACTGTACCAATCCTATTTAAAACTGATTTTTATTCTGATAAAGACATATAAAACATTCAAATCAGTGTATGATCAAACATATATAATCAGACACCACATCCAAAATCTAAAATAAATTAGGTCACCAAGGAATAAATTAAAACATAGTTTTATAATTTCTTCCTTTCAAGTCTTTTTATTGCTTATTATTTTCTTTTTTAAAAAATGTGTATGCACACACACTACATGAGAAAAAGAGTTACACATAACTTCCTTCTTCTCTCCCTTACTTCCTTTTTTCCTCCTATAATTAATTCTATTTTTCCCCAGACAGCTTCATTTCTACTCTTATGTTATGACATGTTATAAACACATGATTTTATGTGTATCTATAAAATCTAGGAACCGTAAATGTGAGAAACCCAGTATGTATGTTATACTGCTTTTATTAACATGCTATAACTATCTCCAGTCAAATCCACTTCTCTGCAAACAATGTCACATTGTTCTTTTTATTGTGAAAAATTCTACTGTACAGGTATATGGCACTTTTTTGTACCCAATCCTTTGCTGCTGGATACTTGAAGTCATTCCATAACTTAACAATTGTGAATAATGCTGGAATAACCATGGTGCACAAGTATCTCTGAGATAGATGAACTTGGAATTCTCCAGGGTAAAAATACAATAGTATAACTGGACCATATTGTCAATTGATTTTCAGTTTTTTAGAAAGTTTCATAGTGACTGGACTAATTTATATTCTCACCAGCAGAGTATCGCGTTCAGTTTGGTCCACATCTTCAACAACATTCGTCATTTTCTTTTTTTTTAAAGATGTATTTATTTATTATGTATACAGTGCTCTGCCTGCATGTGTCCCTGCAGGCCAGAAGAGGGCGCCAGATCTCATTACAGATGGTTGTGAGCCACCATGTGGTTGCTGGGAATTGAACTCAGGACCTCAGGAAGAACAGCCAGTGCTCTTAACCTCTGAGTCATCTCTCCAACCCCATTCGTCATTTTCTTAATGACTGCCATTATTTCTCAAGCAACCCAAATCTTACTCAGAAAGCCTTTTACCTATGGTTGTAGTTTGACATGTTTTCTATAATTTCTTTTCTAATTAGTTTCAGACCTTCATTAAAATCTTTGATAAATTTAAAGTTGATTTTTGTGCAGTGTGAGAAATAGGGCTCATTTCATTGTGCTATATTTGACACTCAGTTTTACCAGAATCACTGTTGAAGAAGTTGCCTTTTCTCCAAGTGCAGTTTTGGCATATTTGTCAAAAATCAGTTGTCTATCATTGTGTGAGTTTATATCTAGGTATTTTTTCCTACTCTGTTGATGTATATGTGAAAGTTGTTGACTTTTGTATGCTAATTTCATATACTGTCACTTTGCTGAAAATGTTTTTTTCAGTTTTCTGGTACAGACTTTGCAGTCTTTCTTATTTATAGAATCATATAATGTAAAAAATAAGGATACTTCTTTCATCTATTGAGAAAAATTAAATTCACTGGTACATGGGTGGAGCTGAAAACAATCATTCAGAGTGAGACAACCCAGACCCAGAAAGACAAATGCCACATATTTTCTCTCATCTGTGGATGTTAGCATTAAATCTCCAGATATGTGTGTTTTGTGTCCATATCCATAAAGGTCAGGAAATTGTTAAAGGGCATGGGGAAGTACATTCGAGGGACGGGAGATAGAATGAAAGGTATAAAAGGTTAAAAGGCAACAGGAAGGATTGAACTGGGGTGAGGGAGCAGAGAGTAGAGTAGTGGGGGGAGTAGATGAAGGGATTAGTAACATGAAAGAGCTTTTGGAAACATTGGAAACCTACTGCTGGAGAAGCTTCTCCCTAAATAGTATGGGAGCCAAGCTTTCCGTATGGCAGGCTACCCTATAGGAAGAGGTCTTCGCTTTAGGAAGCTGCATATATTTTTAGCTGTCCCAGATGTATTTGTCAGGGTTCTCTAGAAGAACAGAACTGATAGAATGAATATATACAGGATTTTATTACAGTAGTTTACGGGCTGTGCTCAAGCTAGTCCAACAATGGCTATCTACCCACGGAAAGTCCAGGATCCAGTAGTTGTTTGGTCCACAAGGCTAGATATCACAGCTGGTCTTCAGTATACACTGGAATCCTGAACAAGTAGGTTCTGGCGCCAGTAAAGAAATAAACTTTCTAGTGAGAACAAGGGCAAGCAGGCAAAGAGCAAAAGCTTCCTTCTTCCATGTCCTTTATATATCCTGTCACCAGAAGGTGTGACCAGATTAAAGGTGGATTGTCCCACTTCAAATGATTTAATTAAGAAAAATCCATCACAAGTGTACCCAGTCCCTTAGGTTTTAGTTAATACCAGATGTAGTCAAGTTGACAACCAAGAGAGCCATCACACCAGCTTTAAAAAAAAAAATGATCTGTTTAAATGTCTCATAAAAATGAGTCAGGAAGGAAACTCTCAATTCTTCAGTTATTAAAGAATCATCTTTCTAGGATATTGTAGACTGAGAAAATTCTATTTGGAAGGTTCAAAAAATGAAACCAATAGAAATCTTATATGGAGGAAGATTTTGATACATAAGAAGACTTTGGTAGCTTGGTAGCTAATTTCATGATGTTGAACCATCTAGGACCTACATCATTGAACCAGATTTGGCTTTCAAACAAGATGAAAAGATGTGCAGAATTCAAAGATAGGGATCGCCTTAACTAAGCAGACCAGTGTTTCTTTTAGATAAGGTGGAAAATGATGATGTGGAAACCTACTACTTCATATAAAAAGAGAGGCTGAGCCGGGCGGTGGTGGCGCACGCCTTTAATCCCAGCACTCGGGAGGCAGAGCCAGGCGGATCTCTGTGAGTTCGAGGCCAGCCTGGTCTCCAAAGCGAGTTCCAGGAAAGGCGCAAAGCTACACAGAGAAACCCTGTCTCGAAAAACCAAAAAAAAAAAAAAAAGAGAGAGAGAGGCTGCATGACTACTGTCTCTGGTTTGTGAAAGAGAAATCTCAAGTGATTGGAGCAGGGAGGGACTGTTCCCTTTATCTTGCAGAATTAAGAGAGTATATAGCATTCATCTACCATCCTCTTTTGACTGTTGACAATACTGAGATCCTATATGATAAAATGACTTTCCCAGAGATTCAGGGTTAATAACTTTTAGTATTTTTGATAGATATGGAAGCATTATGACCCATAATATATGGCTCTTAAATTTTGATGGCAATTCTTTTGGCAAGATCTAACTGTTCATCAAATTTTAGCTTTTTCAATTTGGGAAAGTTATCAGTACATAAATTCGAAATTCTTATTTTCAGGTTTAGGTAACATGGAAGTCAAAAGGCCAAGTTTCATAATTAACTAATTTCTGAATTTTAATACAGGTTCATCTAACCTATTGCTTAGCCTATCTTTATGATCACAGTGGTATAAATTTTATTCATCTTTCAACTCTTACGGTCCTGAATATTGAATTCTGACTTTGCTATTTCCTATTCATAATATTCTCAACTGAACAGATACTCAGTCCCACTTTCTATTATATTACTTTAAGAAGCAAAATTCACATAGCAGTCTATGTTAATACCCAGGATATTCTGCTAGATGCCAACAATAAAATGGTAAAATCAGACATAATTTATGCTGACAATGAACCTAAGAGTTTAATTGGGAGTAAAAGCATTTAATATGGATATTAATGCTATAAAATTTTAAAACTTAAGAAAAATAACACGGTCTAATAAAAACCACAGTAAAGACTGTTAACAAATATTTTAATTTACTGAGCATTACTGTGGGATGTTCTGTATGTCAAATGTGTTGCTGATTGGTCAATAAATAAATCACTGATTGGCCAGTGGCCAGGCAGGAAGTATAGGCGGGACTAACAGGAGAATTGAGAGAACAGGAAGGAGCAGAGAGACACTGCCAGCCACCGCCATGACAAGCAGCATGTGAAGCCACCGGTAAGCCATGAGCCTCGTGGCAAGGTATAGATTTATAGAAATGGATTAATTTAAGCTATAAGAACAGTTAGCAAGAAGCCTGCCATGGCCATACAGTTTGTAAGCAATATAAGTCTCTGTGTTTACTTGGTTGGGTCTGAGCAGCTGTGGGACTGGCGGGTGACAAAGATTTGTCCTGACTGTGGGCAAGGCAGGAAAACTCTAGCTACAGGGCATAGGTCATACATGGGGACCCATGGGATTGAAAAGCCATAATATAGTAATACTAAAATGTAATGAATGGTCAGGGGGCTTGAATGGCAGGCTACCATGTCAGACCTTATACAATACGAAATATAAATGGAGATATTAAAGGCTACAAATTGGATAAGCAACATAATCTCCTTTAGAGAGAATGGTCTAGCAACATATAAAACTAGAATTAGGAAGATCCTCGGTTTTCTAGCAATGTCTATCATGCAGACAAGATATGATGAGTATAGATAATAACACAGAGAGAAGGAATGGATTTGAAAGACATTTCACTGTTTTTTTGAAGGCAGCCAACATAAGGGAGGTTGCCCCATCACAGGTACTGGAAATGAAGGAGCTTATTCCCAAGCCATGACAAACTTACCATTAAACAGGTGCAGCCAAGTGCATAAGAGGCAGCAGTCAATTGATTGTGAGCATCTCTCTGAGTTTACTTCCATACAAAGATTGTTTATCAAAGACAAGAGCTGATATTTTTAAAGTGTACAAGTGTATTACTAAAATTGAGCAGGAAAATTGAAGTAACCATAGCCTGCCAAATATCTGTTGGCTTTGCAAACTATTACAATCTACATAGTGTTTAAGGAAGGAGAATTTCATCAATGACCTTCACCAGAAGCTTATAATGCATATTAATAATAAAACCAGATTGATATTTAGTATTATTATTGATTTGATATTCTCCACAGAAGCCTTTCCCCTTCCTTGTTCCCACATCTGGAGCTAGTCTCCGCATAACTCAGTCTTTGGTTCTTTGTTACACTATGCAGTTTGTTGTTTAAGACATGATCAATGAATAAGTTTTAACCTTAGCGCTATTGACAGTTGGGCTATGAAATTCTTTGTGGAATCAATAACAATCATGTGGTTAAGGAAGGATGTGAAAAATCTGTAGAAAATTCTACTATTCAGCAATGATTCTAAATTAGACAATGATACACATGGGAGACAGGAAAAGAAGTCACTGAGGTCATTGTTTTTTATAGCTGAGAAATACTCCATTGTGTAAATGTTCCACATTTTCCTTATCCATTTGTCAGTTGAGGGGCATGTAAGATGTTTCCAGGTTCTGGCTATTATGAACAATGCTGCTATGAACATAGTTGAGCAAGTATCTTTGTGGTGTGATTGAGCATCCTTTGGGTATATGCCCAAGAGTGGTATAGCTGGATCTTGAGATAGATTGATTCCCAATTTTCTGAGAAACCACCATATTGATTTCCAAAGTGGCTGTATAAGTTTGCACTCCCACCAGCAATGAAGGAGTATTCTCATTTCTCCACATCTTCTCCAACATTAGTGTTTTTGATCTTAGCCATTCTGACAGATGTAAGATGGTATCTCAAAGTCATTTTGAGTTGCATTTCCCTGATGACTGAGGATGTTGAGCAATTCCTTAAATGTCTTTCAACCATTTGAGATTCTTCTGTTGAGAATTCTGTTTAGATCAGTACCTCATTTTTTAATTGGATTATTGGGTATTTTGATGTCCAGTTTCTTGAATTCTTTATTTGCAGGCAAATGGATAGAACTAGAAAAAAATTCTGAGTGAGATAGCCCAGCCCCAGAAAGACAAACATAGTATGTACTTATAAGTGGATATTAGGAGTAAGTATAGGATAACCAACCTACAATCCACAGTCTCAGAAAAGCTAGATAACAAGGAGGGCCCAAAGAGGGATACATGGATTTCCCTGGGAAGGGGAAATAGAAGAGATATCCGGAGTAAACTGGAGACAGGGGAGGGGGAATGGAGGAATGGGAACTTGAGAGAGTGGGTGGGGTGGGAGTTGGGTTTGGGAGGCAGGCTGGGGGAGGGACAGAGGGGAAGAGTAAGAAAGAGACATCTTAATGGAGGTGCATTTCAGGGATAGAGAGAAAACTGGAGCCAGGAAAACACCCAGGAATCCACAAGGATGACTCCAGCTAGGATTCCTTGCAATAGTGGAGACAGTGACTGAACTAGCCATCTACTGTAATCAGATTGGTGGCTACCTTAACTGTCATCAGATACTCTATCCAGTAACTGATGGAAGCAGGTGCAGAGATCCACAACCAAGCACTGGGTGAGCTCCAGAAGACTTGCTGAACAAAGGGAGGAGGGACTATACAAGTCAGGGGCGTCATGATGAGGAACCCACAGAGATAGCTGACTTGAGCTTGCAGGAGCTCATGGTCTCTGGACCAACAGTTAGGGAGCCTCCATGGGACCGACCTAGGCCCTCTGAATGTGTGTGACAGTTGTGTAGCTTGGTCTCTTTGTAAGGCTCCTAGCAGTGAGAGCAGGACCTGTCCTGGTACTTGGCTGGCTTTGGGGAACCTGTTCCCCATGCTGGATTACCTGGCACAGCCTTGATGCAAGAGAAGGAGCTCAGTCATGCCTCAACTTGACGTGCCATGCTTTATTCGAGCCCATGGGAGGCCTGCACCTTTCTGAATGAAGATGGAGGAGGAGTGAGTGGGGAGAGGGGGTAGATGGGAAGCAGGGGGAGGGGGCAGGAGGAGAGGTGGGAAGAGAAACTGTGGTTTAAATAATAAATTAATAAATAAATAAATAAATAGGAGTCATTGGCTCATCCCATACTTTCAAAATGACTTAATCTTGCAAATAACTGGACTGGCAATCTTTACCTAGACCACTGTATCATAGTTTAGTATCTAGGTCACTGGTGATCATGACTAGAGGGTGTTAGCATGGCATTAACACAGGAAGTATTTGATGCAGTGATGATTTCTGAAGAGATGATACAGAAATAGTACTTGACTTCACAAAATGAATCAATAACGATCAATTCTCTTCGTGTCTCCTCTTAGTAGGTAGAAAGAGTTTAACCCCTCAGAGGAAGGTAAGTAACAATTGCTAGCTAGCAATTGTCTCCTTCCGCTAGCCATCATGACTCCATCCATTTTATTCACAATTTGTTTTTAAGTTACTTTATCTTTCTTAATAATAAAATTATTTTAATGAGTGCATATTAATTTTATAACATAATAAGCTTAACTATTACATTTTCATACATATATAAAATGTCATATTCACCACACTACTCTTTTTTGTACCCACTATGGTTAGGTACAAATATAGTACTGTATTGTTTTTAAAATACAGTATTTTAAAAATACTCCTGTACTGCAGTATTTTCTTAAAGAATAGTACACTATTTCTGCTTCCCAAAAGTCTCTCTCTGTATCTCCCTTTCTTTCCTGTACATGAGAAAAATGTAATAGTTTGTCTTTCTAAGTCTATCTTATTTCATAAAATTATCTCTGGATCCATCTATTTTCCTAAAAGTAATACAGCTTCACTCTTGTTTATGACAAAATAAAACTCAGTTGTGAATATATAACTTCATGTTCTTGAGACATTCATTCACTGGCAGGTACCTAGGCTAAGTTAATACTTTGTTATGATTAGTTCCATAATAAACATGGATGTGCAAGCATCTTTACTCTATGCCAACTTTAATTATTTTGGGGATATACAAGAAGTAGTATCATGGGTTCATATGTTAACCGTACATTTAAGGTTCGTTCTGGGGGTTTTTTAAGCCTCCATACTTATTTCCATAGTGTCCAGACTAATGTATAATACCACCAAAATTGCTCAAGTGCTCCTTTTCCTAAACTCAACATCCTCACCACATTTATTATTACTTACGTGATGACAGACATTCTGACTGGCGGGGGGGGATCTATCCTGGTTTTGATGGACAAGTGACCCAACATACCTACAACAAAATTATTTTCTTTTTAATGATAACAAATTTAAAATGTTTTCTCTGAATAGGCTTTAATATCATTCAATTTAGTCTCTTCCAAATTTCTATCTTTATAATTGAATAGAATGCACCAAAATTTCTAAAAACTGGTGATGGGAATGTCTTTCTGTACGCTGTGAATATATGTTGCTCTGATTGGTTGATAAATAAAGCCATTTGGCCTATGGCAAGGCAACTTAGAGGAAGGTGGGAAATCCAAACAGATAGACAGGAAGAAAAAGGAGAGGCAGAGGAGATGCTGCCAGCCGCCGCCATGAGAAGCAAGATGTAAAAGTACCGGTAAGCCACAAGCCATGTGGCAAAGTATAGATCTACAGAAATGGGTTATAATTTAAGATATAAGAACCAGATAACAAGAAGCCTGCCATGGCCATAGTTTAAAAACAATATTAGCCTGTGGGTCCAAGCAGCTGCAGGACTGATGGGTGAGAGAGAATTGTCCTAACCGTGAGCTAGGTGGGACACGTGAAAACTTCAGCTACAAACTGGCTATTAATTTATACATCCATATTCACAGATATTTTGAAACTTGCTTCTACTAGTTTAGTAAGAGTCACAAGTTGTTTTTTTCTCAAAAATACTTGCTTTGTTTTGAATTCAAAATTTAAAAAAAAAACAGTACTTTTTTTTCAGTAGGAATGTGAGAAATATATTTAAGAAATTTTCACTTTTTAAATTCCTACATCTAACAATGTTTGGGGAACCTTTAAAAACTCATTAAAAATTCTTTATAAAATCTATTCTAATGATGTGACAGTGTTTTTTATTACTTGCTTTATTTAATTTCCTCTGAATTTCTTACTTAGGCTTTTTATAGAAATACTAGCCCTTTTTTTTCAAATCTGAACTTAAACACAACCTACTCTAGAAACCTTCTATTCCAATTACTTTGCTTCCCCTATCACGTTTGTTGCGTGACTTTTCCTGGGGCAATGTAATTGCGTACTCTATTCACTCCAAACAGAACCAGCACAGACAGACCAAAGAAAGCCTTCCAAGTCCAGCTCAGTTCATTGGGTTTACTTACTGAAGCATGAGAAACTTGAAGGCAGTTACATCACTACAAGAGGTCCCACCCCCAGCATGTAGGAACCCTCAGGCAGTGGCATGACTGAAGAGTGTCACTCCAGTCAACTGTTTACTTCACATAATATCCGGAAGGAGAAGGGCCTCATGAGGCTATCAGAGGCCTTCTGAATCATGGGAACCTCTTCCCTCCAGATGAGAGGATGTTAATAGAACTGGTTTCTACAAGGTCCCCTTTGGATGACCACAACTGCTTTGTTTCAACACAGAATAAGCAGTTTCACTATACGACTCTACTAGACATTTATACTACTCTTACACATGATAAAATCTGCCTTCCTACCACAAAATTATTAAACAATATATTTGTCAATTTCTATTCTACTGAATATAACAAATTGTTTTGCAAATAAATGCTTAAAATGTTTATTAAACTGAATCAAAGCCTACTACTGTATTGAAAATGAGTTGAAACTGGGTTTAAATGTTTTCTAAGCATAGTTTTCAATTGCTATAGACTTTGGTTCAGTAATCTTGAGCTTTATAGTGAGCAAATGTGTAAATAATAAACACTGCATGTCAAATATATGAAGAGAGTTACAGTTATTAAATGCATTGTATCATTAATTGTTGAATAATTGGTAATTAGGTGAATGAAAAAGAACAGCATGGTGTTCACAAATTATTAAAATGCTTTATATTCACCTCACATGGCTGTTACAAAACTGTTACCAATGACTACAGGTGAGGAGGCTTGAACTGCCCCTGTTACCACTACGACCTTTGGCATATTTGTCATTCATGAGACATGAATCCTTCATATGGAATGTTAAGATCAAATGTAATGATGAAAATAACCATTTAAGCTATAGAGAAGCAAGTAGTCTTCAAGTGTATGTTGGGTTTCCACTTAATCATCACAACCTGGCAGATTATTATTTCCATGTTTTGCAAGTAGAAATCTTGGCACACATTTCTGTAAATACGTTTTTTTTTTACCATTGGTTAATAAAGAAGCTGCTTTGGCCTATAGCAAGGCAGAATAGAGCCAGGCGGGAAATCCAAGCAGAGATACTAGGAAAAGAAGGGTGGAGTCAGAAACAGATGCCAGAAAGCCACTGGAGCAACAAGATGTACTAGAGAACAGGTAACACCACAAAGCCACATGACAAAATATAGATTAATAGAAATGGGTTAATTTAAATTGTAAGAGCTAGCTATTAACAAGCCTGAGCAATAGGCCAAACAGTTTGTAATTAATATTAAGCCTCTGAACAATTATTTTTAAAGTGGCTGCAGGACTGGGCAGGACAGTAAAGCCTTGGTTTACAATACATGAATTCTGAAGTGCAGATACCATAGCTGTTAATTGGCAAAACTGGAGATTGCCATTTTATAATCTGATTCCAGAGCTAAAGCCCTTTGCTACAACTACAAGTTGCTAAGTAAGTATTGGCACCCTCACTTTATATATTGTAAAACTAAGTTTTATAAAATATTAATTAGCTGTTTTAGAATATTGCGATCTACAACTGCAACAATAGAACTTTTTTAGATTAGCAACAAATATAAAGTCATAAATTCAATCAAATTACTCCATTAAAATTCAAATGAAACCTAAGCAAAAAATGCCAACTTTTGGAAGATGTTAAATTTGTAACTTGAATATTTCCTGTCTCCTACCACTGGTGTATTCTTTAATACATTTAATAATTGAATCTTCAATAAATCTAAACAGTTTACTGTAGTTTGTGACTCATTTAAAATAAAAACCAAAGTCTTCATCTTTTACCAAATATAGACTCAGAAGACCCACAAGTTCCTTTTTTTTAAATCATTCACATAGCTTTCCTCAGCTTTCCAACTTCAGCTTTGGTGTGCAATTTAGAAAACAATACTGCCACCCAGAGGATAAAGGGTTGAAATGCACAGTCAAAAGGAGGAAAAAGTCACTTGCTTGGTTCTGGATGGCAAAAACAGTTGTGTTATGATCTGTGACTTATGGAATTATTGAAATAGTCCAAATACTAAAGGCTATAATTTGCATGTGTAAGAAAAATGACACGACTCTTGATAGCTTATGTTTTCACTCTTGATGCAAGTAAAACAAAGTTGTACAAATATAACCATCTTCCTGGAAAAAGTCTATTAACTTTCTAACAGCTACAGTGGGATTCCAAAGTGCACGAAAAATATCCTAGATAGAAATGTTTGCCCAAAGCAGTCTGAAGAGAACAGTGAGAACGTCTAACAACCAGTTCTAGCCTCACCTAAAACAAAGCAGGGACTATAAATATGGCTCTGTAGTTAAGAGCACAGGCTGCTCCTGCAGAGGACATGAGTTCAGGTCCAGGCACCCACACGGTGGTTCACAACTGTCTGTATCTCCAGTTCCAGGAGCCCAGTGCCCTCTTCCGGCCTCTGTAGTGCACATACATACAGACAGACAAAACAAACACTCATACATTAAAAAATAAACAACAGCAAAAAAAAAATACTTCTAGAAAATGAACTGTCAATTTGGCTAATTTATAAATTTTGAGAAATATCAAGTGCTGGTATTTTATCTAGTTATTGCTAATGTAGATACAAACAATAAATTCGGTATATTTATTTTCCAGGCATTATTATAAGTATTTTCCAGAGAGAAGAATTTTCTCATAGCATATTACCAGGAAGATAATTACTTACTTTTTTCAGTCTTTATGATATTTTAAACTACTATATTGCTATTTTCCTGAGAACTCCCAATCACTGTTAAGTAATAACAGTGATAGTGGGAATGCCTGTTCTGTTCTTGATCTTAATGTGAATTAATTCAGTAATAGGAATGTGAGAACAGAGTCTATTCACATTGGAACAAAACCAAAGGAATGCTATAAATTCTATTTTAAGGGTTAGCACTCTTCGAAGAAAATTTTCAAGTGTACAAGGAAACATTGTACAAAGACTTTACGCAGTGCTCTAACCTTGATTTCCTCTCTAAGGAGCAAATAATGAATGTAGCATGTGCCCATATATATTTCCTAGAATCTACAATTTCTGATAAAGTATGATCAGAATGACAAACCACAGCCAGGTTCAGGATAGTTTACATTCACACAGGTGTGATACAGGTGTCCCTACACCTAAAATTATAGGGGATACAATTTAAAAGGCATTGAGACCTGATTTTAGTATGGCAACAGAGTACCCAAAGAATAGTAAAATATAGCTCTATAAAAAATTGTGGGAGAGAACACATTTGTATGCAGGTGTGTGTGCACATGTGTGCATGTGGACTCCCAAAGTCAATGTCAGGTTTCTTCTTCCATTGCTCTCTACCTTGTATTTTGAGACAGGGTCTCTCCCTGAATCCAAAGCTTGCAATCTCCACAACCTGTGTTCTAGGACTATAGGTGGTATTACAAGCTGTCTTATTTATTTTTCTATTGCCCTAATATGACATCATTACTAAGACAACTTATAAAGAAATAGTTTGTTTGGGGCTTACAGTTCCAGAGTTAGAGTCTATAACCATCATGGTAGAGAGCACGGCCCACAGGCAGGAAGCTCAGCAGAGGAGAGCTTACATCTTGATCCACAAGCACTGGGCAGAGAAAGTTAACTGGGAGTAGACTGGAAATAAAAAATGAAGGAATATTTCCAAGTAATTTTCACAAAGCCAATATTACCTTGATATTAAAAGCCAAAGACCTAACAGCAAAAAAAAAATGATAAGCATGGATGAAAAATTCTCAGTAAAATACTTACAACTAGGGGAGGCTCCTTGCTGTAAATGTGGTCTGGTAGGCGCAGTGATGTGTAATGAAAGGGAGAAATGTAGAACTGGGAGCCAGAGGTTTAAAGAGAAGAATGTCCCAAGGAGAATCAAGCACTTCATTAATGGTGAAACAATGGAACATTATAGTACCAATGAATATGAAATCAGTGGCTTACAGAAGAAAGGCGTTCTGCCCACTGTTGACCCAACAAAACTTACCTGGGGTCCCTACTCATGTTTCACCACTCCATAATAATTTATTTATCTTGCATTTTACAGAAGTGTAAAGAACAACTTTAAAAAGCAACCCCGGTCCCCCATCGTATTTCTCTGGCAATTGTTAAAGTAAGTAATGAGTATGTCAACAACTTGATTATTGTCATCTTGCAAGGATTTCAGGTCAGTGCCAGAGAACTTGGCAGCTCTTCTGTCTTATTTTTAACGCAATGGTATGTCCACTCTGATGGTAAACCCATCCAGCCCACACACTGGGGAAAATTAGTGGGGATTAGCAAACTAGTTAACTTTGGCAGGGAACTGAGCTCGCTTGCCTGTGATAGCCTGGAAGCCAGTTTTTATACCAGCAATAAAGCATCGAGAATCTGCAGGATTGGGTCTGGTGATTAGCATGTTTAACAAGAATTCCTTGATACATCTTCTTAAGACATATTATTTCTGTTTCTGTGGGAATCGCCCTTTAATTGCAAGTTGGTTATTGCCATCTATAGAACTACTTGTACCAAATTCTGCCAATAAAAAACGTGCAAGGAGATGTTTGGGCTGATGATGTAGTGGTTTACAGATACTGTAAAACTGACAAAAGAAATTTTCTTGGTTCTTACTAGAATGACTTGTGGAGGTTTCATAACAAATTTCCTCATCTCCACAGCAACTGTATCCAATTCTTTTCTGTCTGTTGAACAATCTGTGCAGTTATTATATGTGGAATCTCTTTCTGAGTTTGCCCAAACAGACACACTCTAGTCACTGAATGAGATAGGCCTTTCTAACTGGCAGGATTTCTTTGCTCTTATGATGTATGCAATTAAAATATGGATAAGTGAGCATATTGTGGAAACCTGTCAATGGACCTCAATAAGTTCAAGTGAAAGTTCAATTTTTTTAGGTGTCAGTTGAAAGTTCAAGTGAAAGTTTTTAGTTCAACTGAAGTTTGAAGAATTTAACAAGGAAGGAGTCTTTTTGGGAGTCTTGGATACAGGGATTCATGAGCTGGTGGTTCATACATGTGATGGTCATCTTTCCTTTCATGGGTGTAAACTATGTATCAGTACTTGAAGGATTTATCTTCAGGCTGTGTAATTAGTGGCACTATAAATTAGAGTTTACTAAAATACCATTATAGTTCCAATTTATAGTTGCTGAAACATGTTGGTGTGACCTCTTCCTCTCAATTTGGTTTTGTGTTTGTTTGGTTTTTAACTTTTATTGATTCTTTGTGGATTTCACATCATGCGTTCTGATCCTACTTATCTCTCTGTCTCCTCACATCGGCCCTCCCCACCCCCAAATCAAAACCAAATGTAAAGGGAAAACCAAAGACCAAACAAAACAAGACAGAAAGAGAAGAATCTTGCCTTGGGAGCTGTAGTGTGGCCCTGCTGAGTCACTCAGTTTACCCTTTAGTCCATTCATCTTTACTTGCAAGTGTTATTGCCACGAGTCATTGGTCTGACTCAAGGTCTCCACCACCAATTACGGGCTCTCATTAGGGGTCCTCTTGGATATCCTGTTGTCCTGTGTCATGGATAGAGACCCTGCTGTTTTGGATCTGTAGGTTCATGCTCCAACATGTTCATAGATTTGGTGGATGTTGGGGTGGGCCAACTCCTAGCCCAGGTTCTGAGCCTGGGTGGTAGCTGGGCTGAGCAGCCTGCCAGCTTTCCCTCATCCTCACTACCTGGGTGAGCTCTCCAGCACTGCCTCGGCTAGCTCACCCAATGCAGCCTACAGCAAGGAGCTGGGTCAGTGCTCCTGCTCTCAGGTCCTCAGATCCGGGTCCCCGACATTCACATCACCAGGGCCAGCTCTACAGTTTTGCCCAGGGAAGGTACCATGCCTGCTCTCCTGTGTGCTACAACTAGTATGGGGCAGGGCTAGCTCTCCCATTCTTGTGATTCCAGGGCCAGCTCTCCCACATGTGTCCCCAACCACAGGATCAACTCTAGTGTGGTGCCCAGGTGAGGTGCACGCCTAAGGTGAGGGGTAGGGCCAGCTCTCCTGCTGCAGGGCCAGCCATCCCAGGGCCAGTGAAGGGAGGGGTTGGCTCAGCACAGCATTGTTTCAATGACTCCCGTGCTAACACAGGCCATGAACATCACCACAGACCCCAACAGCAGCAGGACCACGGACCTAAACAGGCAGTGGCCAGTGCCCAGATATCTGTATGGCTCCAGGTGGTAGACCTGGCCACCCATATCAGCATGGTCCCAGGTGCAGCACAGCCCTTGGAACACCCTCATGGCCACAGGTTGCAGTCCAGAGCCCAGGCATCTATGTGGTCTTTGGTGGCAACATGGACCAGAGAAATCAATACAGCCCCTGGCTGTGGTAGGACCACAGACCCAGACATGGTCCTAGGAAGCAGCCTGGGGCCTGGATGTCACCATGGTCCCAGGTGGCAGCTCGGGCCACAAATACCATCATGGACCCTGAAGCAGCATGGCCTTCAGACACCAACATGGCCCCAGGCGGTGACTTAGACCAGAGGCTCCTGCACATCTCCCAGTGGCAAAAGGAGCCACAGACATCAACAACACAGGCCCCCCTCGGCTGCTCCAGGGCCCTGGACCAAGACCTGGCCCAGACATTTCCTTGGACTTGGGTGGCCAGCTGGCCATTTACATCAGCCCATTCCTCACCACCCTCGCCTCTCTAGATCTGTTTCTCTCCCCAGCCCACTAACCATTCTGCCTCTCCCTGTCTCTTCTCTCTTCCACCTCCCCTTCTTGTGCGCTCCCACCACAGTGGTGCCCAACCGCTCAGCACCAGGGCTCTTCGTTGGGTCACAAGTGGCTCTTTTTTGAGTACTATCCACCACCCCAGCTAAGGAATGGCTCAGTGCTGTTGTCTTTCCTCTCTCCTGAGCCCAGGCCTAGAAACCTAGGGCAGTGCCTGGTAAGATGGTACCCTTTGGTGCCAGGCAGGCTCCTTGCTGATTTGCCCACCCCACCTGAGTTGGGGCCAGGTGGCTGCTGGTAATGCCCCCCCACACACACACCCAAACAAAAGTCTGGGAGGGCGCCATCTGTGTCCTCCGCCAATTCAGGCCCTGATGGCCTCGGTTTATTTTGTTGTTTTTGTTGTTTTGGGGTTTTTTTGCGGGGGAGGGGGTTGAGACAGGGTTTCTCTGTGTAGCTTTGGTGCCTGTCCTGGATCTCGCTCTGTAGACCAGGCTGGCATCGAATTCACAGAGATCCGCCTTGTTTGGAAGGAGTCTGGTGGAAGATCCACCTCTGCTTTCTTCCCCATGTCTTTCCCCAAACCCACCCCTTCAAAGCCTGCCAAACACAGCTCCTCCCCTAGAGAGGCTCAAGACAACAGGGGATATATGCATCCCAGAAAACAGACTCATGTTCTGCACTCTGAATTGCCCTGGAGCGTTTTTACCCAATAAACCTAGACTTTCCCTGATTCAATCTGATTCGGTTTTTTGCCACAGCCAAGAGGCCTTCAGAAGGCCTAAAACTTATCCCACCTGGCTCTGCCTCCCGAGTGCTGGAATTAAAGGTGTGCGCCACCGCCCCGCCCTCAATTTGTTTTTAACTTTGAGATGTTACCTTCAACTCAGATGTTTGGTTATGAAGTGAAAGTTATGAAGTGCAGGTGGGTCTAAAAGTGACCTACAAAGTCATCTCTCCCTAGAGTCCTAGTGGCTAAGAGTTTATACCACAAAACCTGTGCTTATAGTCAAAGGAAGAGAATGACGAATGAAGTCATCATGTGCTTTCCTTCTTCTAATGGCGTGCTTGGGGAAACACTCGCAGTGTCATTGATTCGGTGCCATTCGTCAATATATTCCATGTGGATCTTTTTATATGTAAGAAAGCATTACCTAATACAAGGTCATAAGATTTGTAATCTAAGTTATTTTCTGTAAGTTTGAGTTTTTACGTTTTGGTATCTGCAGTTTCTTTAGTTCTGGAGTGGTGTGATACAAGTGTTTCATACAGATATTTAATTATTTACTCACACGTTGCTTAAAAGACTGTTATTCTGCCCACTTAATTACCTTCACAATCTTGTAAAAAGAAAATTGTCTACATATGTCTGAGTGTAGTTTTTGATTCTTTCCTGACGCTAAATATCTAGGTTTAAATGTATTTGCAAACATGAGTTCTATTTACAAATCGAGGAAAATGATAGCATTGACAACAATAAGGCCGAAAGTCAAGATTACTTTGAGGCAATCTAGAAGTATGCTTTCTGAACTAAATCTTGATTTTATCTACTCTCCGTCCATATATTCAATTCCTAATCCCTAATGTGATAACAGGGATAAAACATTTGTGGGAATAATTTTAAGGCTTTATCAGATCATTACTGTAAGATCTTAATCCAAGAGGGTTGTGGCCATTAAAAGAGAGAGACACTAGAGAGCTCTCCAAATGTGCAGAGAATAAACACTGTAAGAGAATACGGCCAAAATTACATGCCAGACATGTGCAACTGGAGAGCCTGGAAACTAACCCTGATGGCAAAGTCTGAGAACATAGACCTCTGTCACGTAATCTTCCCAGTCTGTGGGGTTTTGTTAGATCAGCCCAAGCACAGCAACACAGTGGGAGTTCAGGGACTTTAAAGAACTTACGACAGGGAAAACTGAGTCCCTGTTGAGTGTGCTCACGGACTCTCAGTTCCACTAGTCTTTGATCAGATCTGACCAGATGAGTTCTCTAGCTTCTTCCTCCAATATTCCCACCCAGCAACTGTTGTCATCTTGCTCAAATACATACTCTTGAGTCTCAAGCAGAAATTGCAGCCATCATTGGGGTCCATACTGGTAACTCTGCAACCTTGCAATGGAGAAAACCGAGGGGGCACCACAGCAGTTTTGTGGGGTATTATTATTATTACTATTATTATTAATATTATTATTACAAGTGGAGACACAATGCAATAAACATTTTCCTGGTTTTTAAATGAGGAGGTCTTGCATTTCTATTTTGCAATAGGCCCCATAATCTATGCAGTGGTATCTGAAATCTTGTGTGTGGCCAGCCCTAGCTAGGGACTTTAAACAAGCCAGTTTATTTTGATGTCAGTTTTTTATGAAGGTAAGATTTTGGAGTTAATGTAAATCGTTTGGCCCAGGACTTCATCCACTGTAATGGTCACTACTAGAATGTGTAATTAATAACTGATCTAAATCAGAGATCTCCTTTTGCATTTCTTATGCCTACAGATCCAGTTCTTCAAAAAACAGTTCTTACCAGCAGTAACAAATGCTCCTCTTTTATTTCAAATATCCCATTTACCAAAACTCAGCCTTTCCACATAGTCACGCTTCGGCCAGTAAGAAACAAAAGGCTTTGAGGAGCTTTATAAAGCTGGGCGGTGGTGGCGCACGTCTTTAATCCCAGCACTCGAGAGGCAGAGCCAGGAGGATCTCTGTGAGTTCGAGGCCAGCCTGGTCTAAAGAGCGAGCTCTAGGACAGGCACCAGAACTACACAGAGAAACCGTCTCGAAAAACAAATTTAAAAAAAAAAGGCAATTCAAGTACTTGATCCGTTCAGGAAAACGTTCGCCTCTCCCCCTCAGGTCCTTCCAACTAAAACGGAGCACAGCGGAACCATCATGGTGGAAATAATTCTGCAAACATCAGCTAATACCACGCCCACTGGAGCGCTCACTCGCCTGGTTTCCAAGGAAACGCTCCATTCTGCCCGGGAGCCCACGCGCCGGAAGTCGGCCCTCCAACTTCCGGTACTGCCGGAAGGGCCCGACTCATTTTTTTCAGGCGTCCGCGCGGTGGGCGGTGAGTTTTGGGCGGAAGAGGCCTCCGTCAGGGGGCGTGCCTACGCAGCCGCGGTGTAATCGGTGGCGTTCACGTGCCGGAGATGGCGGCCGACCCTCTTCCTCCGTCCGCGATGGCTCGGCCGGGAACTCTGAACCTCAATAACGAGGTGAGCGCCGCGGGCCGAGGCTGCGGGGTGTCGGGGGCGCCCTCTCAGCCTCCGGCGGGAGCCGCCGCGCGGCGGCGGGTGGGGTGCGGGGCTCCGGGAAGGCCGGGGCCGGAGACGGGAGCCACGCACGGCGGGTCGGATCCCTGGTCTCGGGCTCCGCACACGTCCGTCCGTGCGACGGTCGGGAGGTCCCTCGGTGTACAGCCACTTTTAATTGTCCTCTGTCAAATGGAACTCAACCATAGTCCCTGCCTCATCAGGTTGTAAGATTTCGATTGACTGAGCTTTTCGTGCCTGGCCCTGAGGAGGCTCTCGGAAAACCTGCTTTTTCTTGATTGTCAGAAATGAAGGGAGGAGGTTTGAAACTGCAGCACGGTTTGTCCTACCAGTTAACAGATCTTGGGTGACCGTGTATGCACGCCCGACACCTCGTTTCTTTCTCCTCGTACTGCCGGTCCCATGTGTCTGTTTCCATTACCGCTGAACGCCAAGAGCTATTTGTACTCGCTGTCCCCAATTTCTCTCCCTGGTTTCGTGCTTAATTCCAGTCTCACACAACCACCTCCGCTGTAGTGTGTTAGCCCATGCCAGGCCACCATGAGTTTCCAGTATATGCTTTTTCCTACGATTGTATGGCATCCTAAAAATAAGCTTTGAAGAGCAACGGACACCTCACAGCTACTATCGTGAAAGAGCTCCTTACCCTGAGTGTCGTGTATATATGCAGGTCACTTTTTCAAATACACGGCTGTGTAGGATGTTTCTCGTGTGTTTTTCTTCTCCAGTAACCTATGATAGAGAATAATCGAAGATCCCCGCCCCTCCAAATAATAGTGAAGAAGTTTTTGAAGGAGGCAAAGTCAGATGTGTGATACAGTCCTTGTTCTTTGAGGATCCTATACAGGAAGTAATTCCGTAATGTATTTGAAGGCCCTGCAGGCATAGGGACTCTTCTAAGCAGAAAAGGGTTGGTGGTAGGAAACTGAATAATAAAGGGCTAGAAAACGTTCTCTGGTGAGAATTAACAAATATGTCACTGTCTTATGCCAGGTTAAATCTTCAGTAGGCAGTGGGGTGTAAGGTATCAAAGAGGGAGAAACAAGGTATTTCTAATTTACTGATTTTTTTAACTCATTTAAACTTGTATTTTGTGCAAGAAAACTGTTGGTGGGGTGTTTTTTTATTGTATATATGAACTGTGAAAGATCTTAAGTTGATTGTCCTTGGAAGTTCACAGAAAGGGTAGTTTTTCATCCAGTTTTGATTTCAAGGGTCATAATGTCAGGGAATCAGTCACGTAATGTTGCTTTTCTACTTCAGTCTGTTTCAAAATTCCTAAGTATGATCTTTAGAAAGAATTCACTAATTGACTTTAACCAGAATGCTTTCCACAATGTAACCACCTGTTTCTGTCATGTGTGCATGTGGGGGTGTCCCCTGGAACATACATGCTCTATAAATGTTTTCTGGGTGGCTGGATGAATTTATCAAATTAGAAATCACCCATATCCCAAATTTAAATTTAATGTGTTCTTATAGATAGAGGAAAAAGAGGACAGCAAGTCGTGGAGATGTTGATGTTATCATTAAGGTCAAAATAAGAATGCAAATGCAGTCATGAATGACTTAATGGAAACAGGTTCTAAAATATATGGCATTAGGTAATTTTTTCCTTGAACCACAAAAACCTAAATGACTATGACATCACTATTACTTGGTGATGAATTACTATGGGAGCACTGTCCTGTGTATGTCCCTTCAAAATTTATGTGGCGCGTGACGATATAGATTGATCTACATAAAAGTCCAGAAGCATAAGAAAAGGAGGGATAAAGATGACTGCCTAGAAAAAACTCGTCAGGCATGACATTTTTTCCTAGAAATTTGGCAACAGCTTCCCCAAAGAGGAGACATACCTGAAAGGTTCAAACTCCCTGTCACACCTGTTCCACAGAGAGCGGGTCTGCTCTATCCACAGAGAGCGGGTCTGCTCTCTCCTGGCTACTGAAGTGGACACTGTTGTTCTTGTTTGATCATCTTACTGTTGCTGTTGAGTTCTTTGTTCAGCACAGATTTAATCAGGTCATTTTCCTTGTTTTAAATCCTGGGACTTACTTTTGAATAAAATTGAGCAACATGAGGGCAGCCTGTCCCCCTTCTGTTTTATCCTGTCCTGGCAGTCCATGTACTCAGCTGCATTGGCTTCCTTCCAGCCTTGCTATATATAGGTCCTTCGTACATACTACTCCTAATCTAGAATTTCCTCTCTGTAGTCCTACTTACAACTTTCTTAAGAAACCCAGTGCTAGCTTTTATTTTTGTGTAAGTTCTGGAAGCACCACTTAATTCTTGTCAGTGTTTATAATAGCATTTACATGGGAGTGTATGTGTAGAGATTTCATGTCCCTTCTACCTGTCTTTATATTTTTGCTTATCATACTCTCAGTGTATATTTTGTAAATGTCTCTCATCTTTTTTTTTAAAGATTTGTTTATTTTATGTAGGAGGGAGGATAGGCCACATTCCTGCCACAGTTCACATGTGGAAATCAGACCACTGTGGTCCTAGGGATGGAACTCAATTGTCAGGCTTGGAGTCTCAGTATCTTAAATAGCTCTTCTTAAGTTGGTTCAGGGAATAGTTTTGATTTCCTGTATTTGATGTGTGTGTGGTTGTGGTGAAGACTCGGGGGTAAATTGATTGCTTTTTTGGTACACTTACATCAAGTTTGCAAAGATTATAAACCTCTGGTTTTGTTTTTGAGGTAATGATAAACATAGCTGTGATTTGATTAGTAACCCTTGTTTTATAATTTTGATTTTTTTTTAAAGGTATATGGTGGTCTGAGTATATAGCTCAGTGGTAGAATGCTTGCCCTGTGTTCAGTCCCCAGTACTGCCAAAATAAGTGAATAAAGTCTAGTGTTTAATTAATATATTTAATTTCATGAGTTTTATAATATATTCTATTTATAATATATAATTTTACAATATATTCAATAATGTCTTGTGAAAAGTGAAGTCTTCCAAAAATTGTGTTGAAATGAGAGGAAAAAAGAAATCTCCAAAATTTTTAACATTTTTTTCCCTCCCATCTCATTAGAACTAGAGAAGCAGGGATGCACAGTTGAAAGTGTCTATGCTATGACATAGTGAATAAAGAATTTGTAGAACTATTCTATTCATCTCTTTCCTTAGTCGAAGGGGTGTCTGTGTGTGTCTGTGTGTGTGTGTGTGTGTGTGTGTGTGTGTCTGTGTGTGTGTGTCTGTGTGTGTGTCTGTGTGTGTCTGTGTGTGTGTATGAGAGAGAGAGATTGGGGTTGGGTGTAGCTAGAGTTTTCCAGTCCTGCCTGGCCCACAAGTCAGGACAAATCTCTCTCACCTGCCAGTCCCGCAGCTGCTCAGACCCAACTGAGTAAACACACAGAGACTTAATATTGCTTACAAACTGTATGGCCACAGCAGACTTCTTGTTATCTAGTTCTTAAATCTTAAATTAACCCATTTCTATTAGTCTATATAAGTTGCCATTTGGCTTGTGGCTTACCGGTACCTTACATCTTGCTTGTCCTGGCGGCGGCTGACAGTGTCTCTCTCTCAGCCCTCCACTTCCCAGAATTCTTCTCTCTCCTTGTACCGCCTATACTTCCTGCCTGGCTACTGGCCAATCAGTGTTTTATTTATTAACCAATCAGAGCAACACATTTAACATACAGAACATCCCACAGCAGTTGGGGTATGGCTGTCTGATGGAATACTTATGCTTCCCATTGAAGCATCATGAAACTCCCTAGAAAAAAGTGATGTAATTTTACAATATGATATAAAATAGTATGTTCATTAAATTTCTTTTAAGCTACTACTGTAAAGTGAGCTTCATCTGTGGTTTTGATTTTTATTGTTTTGATTATCTGAGATAACTGCAGTTAGAAGATGTAGTTGAAAACGTTCAGAAGTAATTTGTAAGTTTTGAGTTCACATGTGCTGTTAAGAGCAACATATGAAACCACGTGCTATCCTGTCCACGTTTAACTTACCCCTTACTCTAGGGTACCTGCATTATCCGTGCTACCACTCATTAGTCCCTGAGTTCTCAGTCCTCAGATTGACCATCAGGGTACCACAGTGCAAGTGACCCATATTTAATAGTGACCATGAAATAGAAATTTTCACTATGGCATGTTACTATTGATGTGTTTTATTTTATTTTTTAATTTTTGCATCTATTTTACAAGTAAAAAATACGTGTGTGTGTCATATATCATACCTAGAGGATTTTGAGTTACCTGTGGTTTCAGACCTCTACTTTGGGTATCAGAAAATATTCCCCTTGAAGGAGGAGGGAACTGTTGTAAGGATAGAAACTAAATGCCTAACAATGAATTTTTTTCTTCCATGTATTATGAATGATAAGAATATCAAAAAATATGTTTGTATGTATATATGAAATTACAAAATTTTATACCATAGTTGCATTGAAATGTGAAAATTTTTGAAGTGGTAAATCTGCTCCTCTTAAAGAGACCACCAGCTTGTTTGCTTGTTAACTGTTCCCATGAGTTTTGCTAGGTGGCAGCATAAGCTCGGTAGTGGCTAAATTACAGACAGCCACTCATCATTTTAGTTTTTTAGAAATTCTGGTTGATCAAAAATAATTCAACAGTAAGTTATAATCTAAATGACCCACCTAGAGTTTTCTTAGAAAGGCATAATAAGATCCATAACTGTGAAATACTTGAAATACCCAGAAAGTGATAGAATATATGTCCTTGTAACCTACTTTTATTTAAGACTTCTCAGGATTCTGCTGCATCATACTTAAAACACCAGCTTTTTTTTTTAGCTTGGAAGTGATTATTATTGGTGTAGTTTTTCTCACCTATATGTCTCATTCTTTTGTACCACCTTTATACCTAGTGTATAGTATTGATAAATATTTTTCAACTTTGCATATGTGATACTACATTGTAGAAATGTGTGTCCTTTTTGTGTACTCTTTATACATATTGTGTTTTATGAAACATTTTCTAATGCATGGAGCACGGAAAGCGTTGGTGTGTATGTGATCCTTTATTGTTGAAACAGGCCTTTTAGACTCTCAGATGGAGGATTTTTATTAAAGATTACCAAAATTTCCTCCATAAGGACTATAGAAGTTGCCTTTTCTACCAGCAGTTTATGAGCATGCCTGTTTTACCATAACCTTGTGATTCATGTTTTATGATTTTGTATATCCAGGAGTGAATAAGCAGAGTTGTAATATATTCTGAAAAAAAAACACAGATAAACTCAGCTTTTCCTAATAACCATCAGTTTTGTTAAAGGTTAGTCTGGTTCAAGTACGTAAGAAGGCAATGCATTACTTGAGCTAATTTACTAGATAGCGGATAGTCAGCAAGAGTCACTTCAAACCACTGGATTTTGTCTACAGACCATAATATCAAAAACTTGTCATTGTGAATCCCAGGATATAGCTCTTTTTCTTACAAGTAAATTGTCACTAAATGTTAGCTTACAAGAGATAGTGTAGATGAGTAAAGTGATTCATTAAGGAATGTTTGGAATCCAGAGAGGATGTTCACATTGTAAAACATTGCTCAAGGGTCTGCTGATCATCACCAGCAATGGAATGTTGGACTGCAGAAAGGACTTGGTATAGCTAGAAAACCCTTTGGACAGAATGTCCTTCCTTTCATGGTCAGCTTTTGCTTCTTTGTGGTTCCTTTTCTTCATGTCTCATCTTTGAGTTGGCTTTTTCAGTGAGAATGGTAGGTTTTGACTTTATTGTATTGTTTTGTTAATTATCCAAGAAGTGGTGCAGGTTACCTAAATTCCAGGTGGACCTCACTGCCAACACAGGTACACTCTGCAGTGTGAACTTGGAATCTTTTAATGGATTATTTTGAATGCTCTCTTTTGCTGCTTGAAATCATCAGTCTGAGAAATGATGAGCTAGAGTTTTACTTCAGTTTCTCTCTTCAAGCTCTTTATACTTGTTTTTCATTTCCACTATTACCTCCTTACCTATTTTACCTAATATCTTCTCTCTCACACCCAAACAACATTGTAGTATAACTGTCTTAGTGTGGATTGGGGGTTGGGTAGAGTAGTTTGTTCACTCATGTTCTGTGTGTGTGTGTGTGTGTGTGTGTGTGTGTGTGTGTGTGTGTTGGGTGCAGTGAACTTTATTGATGGTATTCAAGAAAGTGGGGCTCTCTGAGCCCCTCCCCTTCTTTGGTGAGTCTGGGATGGAAACTGAGGGAAATGCTCAGTGTCAGGGCCTGAGTTGGGACAGGGACTTATCAACAACTGGAGGCTTCTCTCTTGCTCTTGTGTCCTTTCTGAGGTGGGTGGTCCATGTAGGCCATGAGGTTCACCACTCTGTTGCTATAACCATATTCATTGTCATACCAGGAAAGGAGCTTTGCAAAGTTGTCATTGAGAGCAATGCCAGCCCCAGCATCAAAGGTGGAAGAGTGGGTGTCACTATTGAAGTCACAGGAGACAACTCAGCCCTCACTATAGCCCAGGATGCCCTCGAGTGGGCCCTAGGATGCCTGCTTCACTGCTTAGGTCATCATACTTGGGCAGCTTTCTCCAGGTTGCATGTCAGATCCACGATGGACACATTGAGAGTAGGAACACGGAAGGCCATGCCAGTGAGCTTCCCATTCAGCTCTAGGATAACTTTGCCCACATCCTTGGCAGCACCAATGGATTTAGGGATGATGTTCTGGGCAGCCCTACGGTCATCACACAACAGCTTACCAGAGGGTTCATCCATAGCCTTCTAAGTGGCAGTGATGGCATGGACTGTGGTCATGAGTTCTTCCGCAATGCCAAAGTTATTGTGGATGACCTTGGCCCAGGGGTGCTAAGCAGTTGGTGATACAAGGAGCATTGCTGACAATTTTAAGTGAGCTGTTGTACTTCTCATGGTTCATACCCATCACAAACACAGGAGCGTTAGCAGAAGGGTCTGCTGTGGGATGTTCTGTATGTCAAATGTGTTGCTGATTAGTCAATAAATAAAACACTGATTGGCCATTGGCTAGGCAGGAAGTGTAGGCGGGACAAGGAGGAGAATAAAGCTGGGAAGTGGAAGGCTGAGTCAGAGAGACACTGCCAGCCGCCATGATGAGAAACAGCATGTGAAGATGCCGGTAAGCCACGAGCCATGTGGCAAGGTATAGATTAATGGAAATGGATTAATTTAAGCTGTAAGAACAGTTAGCAAGAAGCCTGCCATGGCCATACAGTTTGTAACCAATATAAGTCTCTGTGTTTACTTGGTCGGGTCTGAGAGGCTGTGGGACTGGCAGGTGAGAGAGATTTGTCCTGACTGTGGGCCAGGCAGGAAAACTCAAGCTACAAGGGTCAGAGATGATGACCCTTTTGTCCCTACCCTTCAAGTGGGCTCTGGCCTTCTTTATGGTAGTGAAGATACCAGTAGACTCTACAACATAGTTGGCACCAGCATCACCCCATTTGATGTTGGCAGAATCTTGCTCCTGGAAGATGGCCATGGCCATTCTGTTGATGACAAGCTTCCTGTCCTGAGTCTTGACTATGCCGTTGAACTTTCATGGGTAGAATTATACTGGAACATGTAGACCATGTAGTTGAGATCAATGAAAGGGTCTTTTATGGCAGTAGTAAGTGGTATATTATCATTTCATAAGCCTGCAATGTTAAGCACCTAGGAATGTTTAGTAATGTTTTAATTTATAAATTGCCACATGGTAGTACTTTTTTGATAAATGACTTAATTTTATAATATATAATAACCTATTATGATTCTGTTTCTCAATTTTTAGTTTGTTTGTTTTGTTTTTTGAAATTGTCTCATTCTGTAGCCCAGGCTTGCTTTGTACTAAGCATGCAGTACAGACTGTCCTCAGATTTGTGGTGGTTTTCCATTCACTGCATCCCAAGCATTGGGATTACAGATGTAAGCCACAATGCCTACCTTCTGCTCCTGAGACAAAGCAATAAAAGACTTGATGTTCATGGATAGCGGTGTGTGTGTGTGTGTGTGTGTGTGTGTGTGTGTGTGTGTTCTCAAAGAAAAACAATAGAAAAACAAGAAAATTTCAAAGATGTTGCTGCATTCTGATGGCAAAGAATGTGATTGTGTTCTTTTGATATAGTATGCATCTAAAGTAGTGAGTGAGCAAAAGGTGTGCTGTGTTTTTGGTTGTTTAGAAAGTATCTGTTGAACATGTTCTGTATGCCATGTACTATTTTGAATGTTTAGAACTAATGTTGAATAAAGTAAGATTCTTGACTTTCATGGAATTTATCTGGAGGAAGACACATTAAACATAATTGGATTAAAAATAAAATATTAAGATTCTTGTGGTAAATTGTAGAGATACCCTTTAATTGCAATAATAGGAAATTTGTGACCTTCAGCAATGATGTTGAGCAAATTAGGAAGAATGGATATTAACAAGCTCGTGGGAAGACACTTTCCTATCTCAAGTAAAAGCTATGATGGTAAATGTGAGCATGCTAAGGCCAAAGACTAAGAGAAAGCCTGGAGCATCCAAACAGTGCCCTGAAACTCTTGAAGAAATGTAAAGGTGTGATATCAAAAATGATAAAGATGACCTTTGATCTCAGAGATCAAAGGGATTTCTCATAGAAAACCATAACTTAGTATGCTCCAATCCAAACAGGTATAACAGTGAAATGCTAATTGCTGGAAATGCTGTAGCTTTAAAAGTAGAATCCCCCCCGGGCGGTGGTGGCGCACGGCTTTAATCCCAGCACTTGGGAGGCAGAGGCAGGCGGATCTTTGTGAGTTCGAGGCCAGCCTGGTCTACAGAGCGAGATCCAGGAAAGGCGCAAAGCTACACAAAGAAACCCTGTCTCGAAAAGCCAAAAAAATAAAATAAAATAAAATAAAAGTAGAATCCCAGTGGTTCCTTCAATCCCTGGCACATACATCTTCAGCCTTGTATTTATTCCTGCACTGTTCCTGGAGGAAGTTGAATTGCATCGATCTGAATAAGCACAGCTCTGGTTAAACTGTAGACTTCAGTAAGTACTAACATTCGGAGTGTCTGTGTTTCCATTAAGGATCTTTCTTTTCCCTTTTGTCTTCTTCCTCAAAGGTTGTGAAGATGAGGAAAGAGGTGAAGCGAGTCCGAGTGCTGGTTATCCGAAAACTTGTAAGGAGTGTTGGCAGACTCAAGTCCAAAAAGTTAGTCGTGGGAAGTGACAACCCATCCTGTAGCTGGTGAAGTGTCAGAAACGTTCTCAAGTTTATAAGCTAGAGCGATGAGGATGCGTTCAGAACTGGAGTTTTCTGTATAGATAGGATCTAGGTGGGAGAGAAGGTACTGTGTCAGCATGCCCTTGTAGGTTTTGAACCTTTTTTGCTTAAGATGCAGAATCATTTCTTCCATTTTTCCGATTTTTAAGAAAGTTCTCCCTTTCCGCTTTCCAAAATTAAGTTGCCTTCAGGTTCCTTATGTGTTTTATGTAACTAGAAGTCATTTCAAGATATTAGTAAGTCTGAGATGCCTACCTTGAGTCAGTAATTTCATCAGCCTTTCTCGGTCTTAGTATTTTGAAATTTTCATGATCTTGTGGGAGTATTTGTCAGTTTATCATATGTTGTGTGATATTTTTTAGTAAAAAAAAAATTTGTATTTCCAGCATCAGTCATGTTAATGAAAATCAATTTAACAGTTCTTAGGGTTTAAACACAAGAATTTAGAAAACCTTCAAATTTGTGGTTTTCTATTTGTTCATAAATGTCCTAGAAGATAACCTCCCTTCTAATTAGATATTGAATATCTTTTTCTTTAATTCCAGAGAACAGTTTTTCAATTAATAAAAGTGCCTCCAGTCTTTAACTGGGTCCTAGGAGGCTTTTATTATGGTAGTACCGTTTTTGATCACAGACTGTAACTGACCTTGCCATTGAAAGACTAGAGAAAAGCTGCCTACCAGTCAGGCTAGTGTGCGTCCTATCCAGTTTCCAGCGCAGTGACTGCAGGTGTGTTGCAGGCAGGATGGGCTGGAGTGCTCGTCACATACTTCTTCTCAGAAACTTAAAATGCTGCTCACCATGACATGGCTCTAAAACTAATGTTCTTCTTGGTAATAACTGTCTTTTTACAGGGGCACTGAAGACGCACTCTTGAAAAACCAAAGACGAGCCCAAAGGTTGCTTGAAGAAATCCACGCCATGAAGGTAAGGCGTGTGAGTGTGCACTGTGCGCTGTTTCTCCTGACAGCTCGTATCTTGTGTGCATGGTGCCTCTTGATGGATTCCTAGGTTGCTCAAGGCTTTTTTGTGTGGCTGAACTTGGTGATGAGCGGCACGTTTGCAGAGCTGCGATATGTGTGAGTGTGCATATTTCCCTGTTTTTTAAATACTAGATTAATTTGAATCGAAACTGCCAAACTAAACTCATTTGTGTTTTATAGTGCCTTATGTCTACGGCTTTTATTTTTACAGTTACTTAGGCATGTATTCTAGACTAAGGTCACTAGTTAAAGGATTTGTGCTATTTGGAAATGGGGATGGTCATGCTGGTGGTTGACATCATGCTTCTCCTGCTGCCAACTCAATAAATTTTTATGTAGTGGTGTCAGCAGTTTATTAGGTTCTGTAGAACTTAAAATAAATGTCGTGTTGGACCAACATGGTCCATAGTGTTGTCTTTTAAGCCAGACTCTTCACTAACATAATTTTTAGGTCTTTTCACTGCCCTTTCTTTGTGGAAACTTTCATTTACAAAATGACATACCATTAAATGTCTGGAAGACTTTTATTGCTGAACTTAAAAACAACATTTGGTACCAGCAATTATCTTAACTGCAGGGTAATTTTGTGTGTATGTTTGACTTTTATAATTGGGTATGACTTCTAAGTTTGAGTTAGATAAAAGAGCAAAAGAATTATTTAACAATATTTTAATTGAGTTAAATTATCAATGCTTTTCACTCTTTCTTTTTAAGGAATAGAAAGGTGTTGAGTAGGGTACAGCTATTCCAGTTAATACGGAGACAGGTGTAGGAGATGCTCTTTGGTATGAAGCATATTTATTTGTATTTGTGACTCCTCCTACAGGACTGTCAGATACCTAACACCCATTTGATAGATCTTTCCTGTGATTTCTTCTAAGGACCAGTCTTTGTAATGTGAACCACTAGATAACTGCTGATTTCACTGTAAGAAGGATTTGGAGTTTGATAACCGTCGACTCCTTCCTTGTAACTCTCGATAATACGCTTTTGTTAGTTAGCAGGTTGTCTCTGTACTATAGGTGAAGCTCATTTTCTGTTCTTTAGTTTCATCAGCAGAAAAGTCAGACCTGTTGCTAGAGACCTTTACAAGGTTACTACATCTCTCTTCCCCACTGTATGAGAACACTTACTGTTAGCCCAGAGAGCCACAGTTTACTGGCTGTGTGTTGAATTCATACACTTTATAGTATGCGTATGTGAATTCATGGTGGGCATTAGGGTATTCTGGGTTGGCTAGTCTGACTTTTACCTTGTTTCTTTTGTTTTTTAATCTCTTTCTGTATTGACTTTAACATGGCATTATATTTAAATGTAAAAATTCAGACTAGGAATACTAGATCAACTACATGTTTACTTAGCTAAAGTATTTAGTTTCATTTCTGATCCATGGTACTTTTACAGAATCAGCCTTCTCTGAAAGAAGTAAATATACTTAGCATTTTTTTAATTGAAAGGTCTTTCATAATTTTGTAAGGAAATATTTTTCATACATAGGGGAGTATCAAAGAAATAGCCACAAAACAGTAGATTCACAGTCACAATTAAATTTGGAGGAAAACCTCTACTTACTATTTTTCCAGACGGGTTTTTTTTTTTTCCTTTGGTTCATATACCACTAGACTTTTATAATTGTGCTCATGATGTACTCTCTTACTTGCTTGGTATGATAATAGGGTATTTTGTTGCAAGATGTCATCCTCATGAAGAAAACCCCATATATTTTTAGAAATGGGAGTAGTTTCCTTTTGGCCATGGGGGAGGGTACAGGGACTAGAGCTTTATGATTCTATAAAATGATAGGTTCTAATTTTATATACTGTAAGTATGAGCCCCATCTCTGATTCTGTTTCTAATGGTATTCAGGCTCTTAAAGTGTTACTGTACATACTGGCTTCTGAAACAAGTTCTTTCTCATTGAGAGGCAGCTTATCAACTTAAAGATCCCCAGGTTACTTATCTGGAGACTAAAAAGACAAAACCGAAGCAAGCGAGTACAACAGACTTGACTTTTATGTGGATTCTGTGAACTCAGATCTTCATATTTACCCAGCAACATCACCTACTAAACCATCTCGCCAGTCCCTGACACCTTACTCTTCACAGTACTGGTTCTAAGAAACCTTTTGTGATACATTTTCATCCAGAACTGATCATCCTCTCAATACAGCTCATTCTATTTCCACTGTGGTCTGTTTCATGGCATTCCTGCTAATACTTAGGGAGGGTGTCTTAGGCTATTGAGTCAGCTTACTCAGCTAATTTTCCAAACATGTAGTGATATGTTTGGCATATGAATGTTGAGTGACTTAATACAACATTTTTTACTATATTTATAGTACTGGGATTATCCTGAATCCCTAGACATAAGTAAAATGATGCTAAACTATTAATAAAAAGATCATGAAATTGAGTTTTGTTTTATTATTTATTAGTGTTAAGTGTCAGAAACAAAAAGATAAAAAAAAGCTAGCTTTTCATTGTATAAAGTCACCTTAGTCAGCGCCCTAAGGCCATATAACTCTGTGTTTTTGCAATATTATTTGTGTGTTTCTGCATGTGTGAATACATGGCAGATGCGTGGAGGTCAGAGACAACTGGATCTCATGTTTCTCCGTGATGTAGTCAGGGGGTGGAACTAAAGTCTTCAGACTTGGTGGTGTCTTCACCCGCTGACCCATCTCACTAGCCCCTATTTCATTTGTTCAAATGCAGAACTTTTCTTCCTAAAGTGGAACAAGATCCCCAAGGTCTTGTGACCTTTGAAATGATGAACAAGAAATCTTGGTAGTGTGTGCAGAGATCAGTATATACTGCCCCTCTCGTACTCAGGAAACACCATTTAAAAACTAGGTTTTTTTTTTTTTTTTTTTTTTTTGGTTTTTCGAGACGGGGTTTCTCTGTGTAGCTTTGCGCCTTTTCCTGGAACTCACTTGGTAGCCCAGGCTGGCCTCGAACTCACAGAGATCCGCCTGGCTCTGCCTCCCGAGTGCTGAAAAACTAGTTTTTAAGTACCCCTTTTGCTTTCTGGAATGTAATTTCTTTAGCTAAAAGTCTGAGCTTTGAATAGGCCATATTCCTGACCCCTTAATATTGTTTCATTGTAGGTCCTGTATTGTAAACATTATGTCAAGCATATGGTGGCCTTACCTTACTCTTCTAAATACAAGCAGATGTTTCAAATGTAAGTGGTGTCTGTCTTCTGAAACTTCCGACCTACGGGGGCAAACAGACCAGGCTGCAGGATGAGTTAGTAAACATTAAATGCTCTTACTGATTAGGTTACAGTGCACACCAAGGTTTTGGAGTAAAGAACTGATTCTGAAATTGATCCATCCAAATAAACCTTCCTCTCAACTTAGTAGATACAAAAGATTTAGGAGTAGAAAGTGCTGGGTGTGGGATGAGGGAAGGGGTGTTGTTTTTATTTGATTTTTCAAGTTTTGTAATTCTGGAAACATGAACTTTTCACCCTGTCAGGATATTTCCTAATAACCATGAAAGTATCCAAAGCACTTTCAACCATTAATGTAAAAAAATCTGAACAAGCAATACTATCATAACTCCAGTAAGATATAATGGGTACTTGAAAAAGAAGAAAATATTACCAGCATATTTTGTAGGAAATAGCAGTAGAATACAAAGGGCCCTCAAGAAAGCAGCAATAAGTTCAACTCCTATAAATGGGTATGAACTCAGTTTGTGGATGAAATGGAAACAGATTTTTTCATTGTTTCTGTATACTTGAAGCCTATTTTTTTTAAAGTTTTGTTTACTTTGATTTTTCCTGTGTGGGGGTGTTTTGCCTGCATGTAAGTGTGCCTAAAACTCACTGCTCGGACATGGCAGCAAAGCCCCAGGGACTTGATTTGTGAGCTAAAGGATGTGTGATGGGACCCAACCCCATGTCCTCTACAAGAGCAGGAAGTGCTGCTGACCACTGAGCCCTCTCTCCGTTCCCCTAAACTGATCTTTTAAATTATATATAATAGCGTAAGACTTTTGTTCAGGAAAGTACACCATGTATTTAGTGCATATTATTACCTGTGAGTCTCTTAAAAATCCCTCTTTTCATCTCTTCCCCCTTCCATTTATTGCCTTTGTTCCCCAGACAATTCTGCTTCTGCTCTCAAGTGTCATCAATACATATGTGACTTTATGTATCTCTGAATTTTAGGATTCACAAGTAAGAAAAAGCATGCAATATTGAGACAAATTAGTTTCAAATATTTACATGCATCAACTTGAACATATAACTGTTGAATTTTTATGATGAAATCCATGTGCTTCTGGTTTTTCTGTAGTTAGAACACATCAGTACTTTGCACATGAAATTAATATTTTATGATAGCAAGAGAAGCTCATTAATGTATGTTTTCCTTGAATATGAAAACTTTGAGGTTCAATTCCCAGCACCCATATGGCCGCTGTGACTAATATACAGCCATCTGTAACTCCAGTTCTAGGGGCTCTGGCACCCTCTGCTGGCCTCAGTGGACACTGCATGCCCAGGATTTCAAATTTTGTAATTCTGGAAATGGGAAGTTTTCCCTCTGTCGGGGTGTTTCCTAATAACCATGAAAGTATCCAAAGCACTTTCAACTGTTCATGTAAAAATTGTGCCTGCAGGCAAAACACCCATACACATAAAAATAAAAAATCTTTAAAAGAATAAAATAAAAATTTGGGGGAAATTGCTCCAATTTTTAATTCTTCTTGGCAGTTTCTAGTAAAGTAGTAGGTATCTCCTTTATAAGCTCCCCTTTTCCTTTCTAAAGCAGCCAAACTCTATTTAATCTGTCATTTTTATGTGGGTTGAATTAGGGAGCAAAACTTGCTTTCTTAAATCCTCAAAACTGTTGTGATAGAATTTGCAGGTTTGGGGAACATCACAGTCTAAGAAAGCATCCTCGTTTTTAATGATCATATGTCTAATTAGTAATAAAATTGCTAACTTTAAAATAAAATGAAAAAATAGGAAAGTTCTTTAAATTCCATATTATATGTGCAGCTTTTGTACATTTTAGTTTAAAACTCTGCGTGTGTGTGTGTGTGTGTGTGTGTGTGTGTGTGTGTGTGTGTGTGTGTATAGAGTAGATTTCTAACTTTGCTGTCATACTGTTCTGTTGGAAACAAACATAATTAAAGAGGTGCTCACATCGAGGAAAACCATTGGTTAGTTTAGTGTCTGACGTGATTTAGGAAGATGCCACAGAGTGAAGACACCATGCTAACTTAGAACTAGAAAAATAAATGTGAACTACTAGAAATTCGTGCTGTGGTCAGTACAGTGCACTGCAGACCAAGCACACGGACAATAAACGCGTGGTGGGCATGGGCTTTTCAGCACTGTGGTTCTGGTGCACTGAACTGTACACCGCACTGTGCGATCACCGTTTTTATTATTGGCTTGTCTCGGTTTCCTTCAGAATTGATGTTGTCATTGTGTCTCAGTGTTTAGTTTCCATCTCAGTTCCTTGATTGTAGCATAGCTCAGACGGTTAATGTGTCTCTAGTAAAGTGTCTCATTGCTGGATCTGGAATGAATGGAAATGTAAAGGTCTAAGTGGTGACTAAAATTGCAAGTGGCGTTCCATTTTAAAGCCTTTTTTAAAAATATAAACACATCGAAGTTTTTTTGAGCAATTATGTTTTTTAAAATGATGGAACTGAAAGCAGAGTAGAGGAGTGACTGGCTAGAAGAAAGTAGATTGGATTAATACTGTGTAAAGAGACAGTGGTTAATGGATCTATCGTGCCTATGTAAAGCAGATATTTATTAAGCCTTGTTTTTCCATGTATGGTCCATGACTGCTTCAGGTATCTACCAGCTTAGTAAGGTTTCTGTTGCTGTGGTAAAACACCATGACCAAAAGCATCTTTGGAAGAAAGGTTATTTCCCTGCCCCATCACAGTCTATCATCAGAGGAAGTCAGGGCAGGAGCCTGGAGATAGGAAAGAACTGATGAAGAGGCCATAGAGGACCATTGCTTACCGACGTGTTCCTGTGGTTTGTTCAGACTGCCTTCTCGTTGCACCTAGGACCACCAGCCCAAGTATGGTACTGCCCACAGGCCACTCTGGGAGCATTTTATCTATTGGGATTATTCCTTTGAAATGATGCTAGCTGTGTGAAGTTGACATAAAACTAGCCAGTACAATTGGCCCTGTCATCTTCACACACAAACACATCACTGTGTAAGTAGAACCTTTCCTTTTCTCATTTAGCCCGAAGATAAATATAAAGTTGATATAAAACTCAAATAACTTATAAAGTCCCATGGTCTTCAGAAGTCTCTTTAAAACACCCAAAGTCTCTCTAAAATTCCAGTCTCTGTGGGCTCCTATAAAATCAAAAATAAGTATAAATACTTTCTTATTTCAAAGGCAGGAATGTAGGGCACCAGGTTCGTGCTGCTATTCTTGGCAATTGTCCCGTGACACTGGTGTCCCTACACTGCTGGGGTCTTCTGCTGCAACTGGGCTGCACTTTGACCAGTAGCCTCTGCTGGTCTCCTTGGGGACTCTGATCCTGCCTCATGGTTTATTCATGTAAGTCATGGGGTGGTATGTGCGTGTGAGTTTGGTTTCCTGAAGAGGCCAGAGATATCAGTCAGATCCCCCTGGAGCTGGAGGTACAGGCAGATCTGATAGGGGTGCTGGGAATCAAACTCCGGTCTTCAGGGAAAAGAATATGTGCTCTTAACCACTAAGCCATCTCTGATGAATATGAGTGTTTGGGATACAAATGTGTGTGTGCACTTCTGTCCTGGTACCTTTGAAGGACAGAAGAGGGCACTGTGTCCCTGAAACTAGAATAACAGATGATTGTGAGCTGCCATGGGATGCTGGAAATTGAACCTAGGTCTTCTGAATAATCTCGCTTTTTATAGACTATGCATTTTAATAGCATTCTTTGGGCTATAAAATAATGATCTCTACAACTTCCCTCTCTTTTCCCAGTTGCAATTTTTCTTTGTAGTCAAAATAATAAGGTTTATCTGCTTTGCTTTACTTCTATATCCCTGCAGTTATTCTTAACTGCAAATTCATACTTACTCACAAGTAATGGTAGTAAAGTTAAATCTCCCAGGCTGAAGTTCATCTGTTAGAATACCCTTCTACAGCGGGTCACGTATACAGTATTCCTTGGATTTCTGCAAGTTCAAAACTGTTTATTTTTTATTGTATTTACTTTTGTAGACTTGCTATTTAAAGACTTTCTGACTACATGTGAATCTTTGGGTTACAGATTATAGTCCTTGAAAATGTACTAAACTGGTATTGTGTGTTGCTGTAAGGGGAATGGACACGACACTTAAAGGTATTGGTTGTAGCTTTTCTAGTATATGGTGATTTCTTAACTGGTAGATAATTCTTCTTGTCTAGAAGTTAACATTTTAAATATCAAGTTTCTTAAATCAAGACACACAAGGAATTTAAATCACAATGCTCATAGATTAACTAGAATTGATGTTTTCTTTTACAGGAATTGAAACCTGATGTCATAACTAAATCCGCTCTTGATGATGATATCAACTTTGAAAAAACTTGCAAAAAGGTATATCTGTGGTAGAGATGAGGTACCAATGTGGAACACCTTATCTTGCCTCTTAATACTCTGTAGTTATTTTATCTCCTGGCATTCACCTCCAAAGTCTTTTGGCCTGCTCCCTCATTCCCATCTCCACTACCAAATTTTAATAGCTAAATACATGAAGTAGTGGAAAGTATTTTAAGAAACTAACTTACATCACTACTAAAAGTTTAGTTGTTTTTTTCTCTTTTACTTCTTGGTACTCGGGGTAACCCAGAATTCGTCTCTTCCTGTCTTTAATGCCCAGTAGCTTTGCAGTGTTAAAGGGAGTATTTTGTTGTTGGTCTTCTTTTGTTGAAAGACTTGTCTTCTCCTCTGCCTACTTCAAATGCATGTCAAGTACCTAATGTTAAACATCCATTTCTACTTCTTGTCTTTCCATTTATTTATTTTTAAGAGACTTTTTTTATTTATTTACTTTTATTTTATGTGCTTTATTGCTTTTGCCTGCATGTCCCCGGGATTAGAATCACAAACAGTTGAGAGCTGCCATGTGGGTGCTGGGAATTGAACCCAGGTCCTCTGGAAGAACAGCCAGTGTTCTTAACTGATGAGCCATCTCTCCAGCCCCTCCATTTATTTTTTTATGATTGTTTTTCATATGCTATATTGTATGTTCCCTAAGGACATAAAAACATTCTGTGTTTGGAATGTGTCTATTTCTTTTCTCATCTCTATTATAAAGAACATACTTACAGAATCAGAGAGAGATTTTATTTTGGCTCAGAAATTAAGGCGCTATTGTACACTGAGATGGATTGTTGGAGTTTATTACGAGAGTATAATAGCATAGATAGCCAGATATACAACAGCATGATGCAGTCTCTAGGGAGAGTGCAGACCCTGGCATCAGATGGAGATAGCATGGCAGGGTCTCTTATGAGAATTCAGAACACACATGTCAGGAAGGAGGAGTCTCTTGTATTTCTGAGGATGGAGTGATTTCACAGCACAAGCCAGAATCGGGGGTAGCTGGAGGAGCTGGCTCTCTGGCTCTCTGGTCACTGACACCTCCTTTGATGCATATTCTGCTGTTAGAGATCTGTCCATAGGAGTCTGTTAGCCAGGGTCTCACACAGTGCCTCAGTAGCCTTTAAGTATCTAAAAGGGAAGAGGGTGCTGCTGCTGCTGCCACTCCAGCATTACATTATAATAGCTATCCATCATGATGTAGAAGACTTGGTAGCTAGGGTTGCTCCATCTATGGCAATGGCTTCTTGTGAGGCTTAGTTACGTTTTGATGGATGCAGAAGCAGAGACAATGTGGATACAGGCAGAACTATAACTCCAAGCCCTCACTTGATGGTGCCAATAGGCCTTACTTTGCAAAGGATCCTTAGCCTCCGGAAACAGCTACTAACAGGGACCAAGCAAGCACCTGATATTGGAAGAAATTTCATATTCGAGATATAACATAGGACTAGTAAATTTAGAGATTGGTCCACTTCTGAAATTAGGACCTAAGGAAGATATAACTGGGATTTTTTTTTTTTTTTTTTGGTTTTTTTTTTTTTGGTTTTTCGAGACAGGGTTTCTCTGTGTAGCTTTGCGCCTTTCCTGGAACTCACTTGGTAGTCCAGGCTGGCCTCGAACTCACAGAGATCCACCTGGCTCTGCCTCCCGAGTGCTGGGATTAAAGGCATGTGCCACCACTGCCTGGCATAACTGGGATTTAATGTTAGCTAACTGAAGATAAACACTAGCCCCTCAGTGCAGATCTAACAGGTTGAGTATTGATGAGCTCTTCCCTTTCAAGCAGAAAAAAATGTCCCTAACTAAAAACTAAACTACTACTTTTAACAATTTTTGAAGAGTAGCATGAATGGTTAAAATTACCGTGTAATGCCCAGCCATCTATCACATTTACCTGTGCTGTCAAGTAGTTCGTGGTAAGCCTCATTTCACTTTTTGTTTGTTTGTTTGGTTGGTTTTTTTTTGTTTTGTTTTTTTTTTTTCCTGAGACAGGGTTGCTCTAGTTTTGGTGCCTGTCCTAGATCTCACTCTGTAGACCAGGCTGGCCTTGAACTCACAGAGTTCCATCTGGCTCTGCCTCCTGAGTGCTGGGATCAAAGGCGTGCGCCACCACCGCCCGGCCCTTATTTCATTTCTACACAACTCTTTATATACACCCAAAGTGTATAAAATTAATTCTGTTATTTTCCTCTCCGGTGGAAACACTTCATTTGTCTATTTTCAGGATTTAAATTAACAATCTTAGTTGTGTTCAGATGTAATATAATTGATATTTAAAATGTTTTGTTAATATCCAAAGTATTGTGCAGGGTTTTACCACAATTCATTTCATCAGCCAAAAAACTATTTCGGATACTTTAAAATGTTTTGTTATCTCCCAGTTATCATGTAGGGTTTCACCACAGGTCATTTGATCAGCCAAAAGAACTCTTTTGCATAATCTTCCTTAAAGTTTTACATTAATTTAAAGGAGAATTCCTGGAAATAAGCTGTGTCTTCATAAAGTGATGGAATAAAACTAGAGTGTTTTGGAGAGCTTGGAATGTCACAGACCCAGAGACTAATTACCTTATCTCAGTGAGCTCCATAGCCCCCTGAATAATTGCTTCCCCTTCTCTGTGTCAGAACTAACATCCTGGGACTAACAGGTACAAACCGTTGGAACCCATTAACTTAGCTCACCGCTAATTTCCACAAACCAAAAGCTGAGAATGTGAATGGAGGCTTCTTAGGCCTATAGGAAGGCTTCCCCTTTCTTGCTGTGACCACATTTCTGATGTGCCCACCATTGTATTTTAAACTTGCCTTGATTTATGAATTTCTTTGTTCTGTAAAACTATAAAATGTCATGAAGCTGCTTCCATGTTGGAATATGGAATTTGGGATAACCTAAATCAGTGTTCTTGGGCCTTGGTCAGTTAAATCCAGAATAAACTCTCTTACTCTCTTTAAGGTGGGAGCTGTGCATTGACATTAGTAACTTGTTGATTTATTTCTTTAGATAACATTTAGAGTTCAACTTAAGCCCAATTTATTGTTACAAATGTTAATACTCATATTCTTGCTCTCCCAGTGGGTTTATGACTTGTTTAAATAACATTTCAAAGAAGTTGTTCTGTACATAAGGAAGCTTTCTCTTTTATACACTTATTTTCATCCAGAGTATATTTGAAGAATTCTTTTCAAAATTGAATAACAAATGCCTTTGTGTTGATAATAAATACTCAAACGCCAAAATAAAATTGTTCCATTAAAAAATCGGGGTGTTTTCCACTTTTTGTTTAATTTATTTGAAATGGAAGAAACTGGAGGTGTGTGAAAAACCACAGTTTCCTGAGAATTTTCCATGACAAACATTGTGTCAGTTTTAAATAAGGAAAGCTGTGGTTTCCGTCATCCAGCCTAACCCCGGGAAGGCTTTGTTAGCATGCAGCTATCAGCACTTCAGAGACTGCAAAACCCTGAATTGCTGCACAGTGGATGCATCACAGGGTCTGCTCCTTTTGTATCCCTGTGACATTGTCTCTCAGATGAAGTTTATCACTTCTGCTTTGGATTAGTCATTTGTAAAGTAGAGTCACAACAGTTAGTCAGTAAATGTATAGAGGCAGTAGAGAGGCGGGCGGGCCTTCGGGGTATTTGTTCCTTTGAGTTCCTGCACTGAACACATGCCGGTACGAAAGACCAAGCTGTGGTGGTATTGTAGCCTGCTACACAGAGCAGCTAAGAGAATAAGCCTGTGCCCGCTGCTGCTGCTGCTGCTGCTGCTGCTGCAGCTGCTGCTGCTGCTGCTGCTGCTGCTCACAAGCCTCTGGCTTGGATTTGGTTGTTTCACTAATGTTTTTATTTCTTTTCTTTCTAAAAAGATTTAAAGTAGACTTCAAACAATTTAGTGCAAAAATTATTTGCAGTTAAGTCACAAATGATATGTGAATTAGAGGAAAACTTGTGGGGACATAGTAGACCAAATTCAGTTTGAGTTCCAGTTTGTTCCTACATAGCTAAATTAAATGATCTTGAAATCGAGTGTAGATTGTAGAAAAAAGCTCTTGGCCTATAGTCTTTTGTTAATATTGGAATTTGAATTTTAAAATTTAAGTGAAGCATTGTCTAAGGAAAATCTTAATAAATGTTTTAGAAGTTTGAGATGTTAAGTTTGCTTTCTTGGGAATAAAAGTAAAGAAATGTTTGAATTGTTAAATTTTACCTTCTTAGGAATAATCTGTCCTGGCACTATTTTTATTCAAATTAAACTGTAAGGTGTTCTATAGTGTGTGATGGAAGAAAAGCTGCAGAATCTTTGTCTGAGCACCTATAAGGAAACTAGACTGTGGACATGGAAATGGCTGTAGGAGAAAAACGGGCTTGAGAGGCACTCTCAAGTCTCTGTTAGACATGCTGGTGCAGATCAGTCAGATTCCAGGTGGAGCTTAGAGGGGTGTGGAGGAGGTTGGCCCCATGGGTGTGCAAAAAAGTAGCATGTGTTGTGAATGTACAGTAAGTGCTGCAGAATTCTATGTTTCTATCTAGTCCTCAAATATTTGTGAAGTGTTGGGAATGAGCTAGGTACTTGTTGCATTCTGAGCATACACCAAGGATAGAAGACATTCAATATAAGAGAGAACATTATTCCAGATCTTCATTAAATGAGACTTCAAACATTGTTGTCATCATAACTTAGCTTAACACTAATACAGTAATTGAGTCTTTCTTATTAACTTCATTTTCTTAGACATTTAAGCTCTTTGATAGTAGAAGCTATGATTCTTTTTTCAAATTTATAACCCATGATATCTAGCACAATTCTAAGTTTTTATAGACTTAAATTATAACATTATTTTAATTACTCAAGATCAGTTATGTTTTTATCAGTGTGATCTTTGTCTTTAGATTACATAAGTAACCTATCTAGAGAGAATATTTGCAAATTCTGTGACCTAACTAATACATACAAAAGATTGATAGATTTCAGTTTAATCGTTTCCAGTAGTGCCAGGTTAATATTGATGCTCTATATTTATTGCTTCCAATTTTCAGCCAGATTCAACCGCAACTGAAAGAGCAATTGCCAGGTTAGCAGTTCACCCTCTTCTGAAGAAAAAAATAGATGTGCTAAAAGGTATGAGTTAAATAACAAGTCAGTATGCTAAATGCATTTAGGTGTATGATTTTGGATAGATGATTCATTTATTTTAAATATCTTTAATGTATATAACTGGACATGTGTCTGCAAGTATGAAAGACGTTTGATATAAAAAGATTAAATCTGTATTTTATATAATTTTAATATATATTATATATAAAAATTATATAAAATAGATACAAAATTATGTTGAATATTTGATGTTTTAAATATTGATACAGCTCATACTGTGTCACATAATTTTTATATATCTTTTATAAAATATATTTATGAAATTAAGTACTTTGTCAAAGACTAAATACCACTTATTTTTATGCCTGAAAACTAATTCAGTGGCACTAACACAAAAATTAATGTTGTCATTTTACTGTTTTTAATGATATTTTTATTATTCTTCATAATTCAGAGATATGAAGAAAGTAATTTTCTTTTCATTTTGCAGTTTAAGATGGCTGTCTCCTAATGTGAATTTGGTGTTTAAGTAATGAAAAGATTTCTTTGTGACCTCAGACTCCTGTTCCATACATACTGTAGATTCCAGTTGTCCTCTTATCTGTTTGCACATAGCTGAAGCAGCACTGTGTGGGGACAATGACACTTTGTATGTGCCGGTGCTGAAACAAGTCTTGCACTATCTTCCTTGCAGCTGCTGTACAAGCCTTCAAAGATGCAAGGCAGAATGCTCCTGAGGCTGGGTCATCAAAGAATACTTCAGAAGAAAACCAGTGCAAGGATACTCTGGGTTCAAAGGATGATGCAAGGCAGTTACAGCATCATGAGAGAACTGTTGTCAGTGAGCAGAGAGGAAAAGATGCCAAAACAGTCGCAAAGAAAGCAGTCAGTGATTCAAAGGAAAGAATGGCCAAGATAGAAGATGGAGCCAAAGCAGTGGCCACTCCATGTTCTCCAGGGATACCTTCAGGAAAGGATGCTGTGGTTACCTCTGCACACCAGAAGGCACCTGCTGACGCAAACCAGAAAGCCTCAACCAAAAGCACGAAGAGAGAGAGTGAGAGCACCCCTGGCGGGAGCAGTGGCAGTGAGGAAGAGTTAAGTGAGGAGGAAAAGGAGTACTTCGACGACAGCACGGAAGAGAGGTTCTACAAACAGTCTTCCGTGTCCGAGGACAGCGACAGTGGTGATGACTTCTTCATTGGAAAAGTGAAGCGGACACGAAAGAGGGACTGTAGTTTGCGGTCCTCGGCTAAGGACCAGAAGCCCCTCCCAAAGATGTCACCTAAAACAAATACACTCGAAACCAATTGGGGTGTAAGAAATGATCAACACAAGCGAATTCCAGAAGCCAGGAAGTTAGAATCTGTGTTTTTTCACTCTTTATCTGGACCTAAAAGCTCCAGAAGGTAAGGGCATGTTTTTATTCTGAACTGATTTAGTTCATTTGTTTACTGTCTGAAGTGGTTGCATATCTTCACAGTATGAGAGAAACTCCTCATATACCTGCTTTGTGTCAGCCCTGCTGGGTTTTGCCTGGTGCGCTCTCTCCGTCTTCATGATGGGGAGCATGTGAACATACACAATAGGAACACACTGCCCAGCTTCACGAGAAGAAGTCATTCCAACTAGGTGACACAGCTGGGTAATTTAGGTTTGGTTCTTTCATTATCAGGGTTCCAAAATTTAGATCATTGTTGCTAGAGTTTTCCTGCCTGGCCCACAGTCAGGACAAATCTCTCTCACCCGCCAGTCCCAAGCCGCTCAAACCCGATCAAGTAAACACAGAGACTTATATTGATTACAAACTGTATGGCCGTGGCAGGCTTCTTGTTAACTGTTCTTACAGCTTAAATTAATCCATTTCTATTAATCTATCTATTAATCTATACTTTGCCACGTGGCTTGTGGCTTACCGGTACTTTACATCTTCCTTGTCCTGATGGCGGCTGGCAGTGTCTCCCTCAACCAGGTTCCTGTTCTCTCCTTTCTCCTCTCTGTTAGTCCCGCCTATACTTCCTGCCTGGCCACTGCCAATCAGTGATTTATTCATTGACCAATCAGCAACACATTTGACATACAGACCATCCCACAGCAGATCATTTTTATGAAAAGCTTTAAAAAGTTTCACGTCTGTCTTGATAAACAAAAGTTTTCTGATACATGTGTGATAACCTACTACCATTCCAAACATGGCTCCTTCCATGTTTCAGTGCATGAGGCTGCCTTTCTCCAGACTGATTTATTTTGGGATACTGCTCTTCGTCTCTGCTGATAGCCACTTTTCACGGCTGGTCTGCTATAAAGTTTCATTTCATTTATCATTTTTATCTGATGGAGAATACTGATGCATTTTTATGTAGAGGCTGTGACTGTCAATAATGACCCTTTTTTTCTGTGTATTTATTGGTCAGAGGTACTCTTTAATAAAATAATACAATGTAAATATTTTTTCTAAACCTGACATAGAAAAGAACTTCAAACAACTTTAAAACCTTGAGAGTAATTTAAATATTTACCTATCTAACTCAGTCATACCCAAAAGGTTTCTAGATTTTTCGTGTTTCTGCACCTAAAATGTAGGCATTAATTTTCATTATGTATAAATCATTCTCCCCTTGAGAAAGTGTTTGAAGTTTTTTATGTAGACAGTATCCAAGAGCAAGACAGTGAAAATGGATTGATTTCCATTTTAGCAGAAGTCCCTGTGTGAGTGGAAAGGTAGGTGTGCTGTGGGATGGTCTGTATGTCAAATGTGTTGCTCTGATTGGTCAATAAATAAAACACTGATTGGCCAGTAGCCAGACAGGTAGTATAGGCGGGACTAACAGAGAGGAGAATTGAGAGAACAGGAAGGCGGAGGGAGACACTTCCAGCCTCCGCCATGACAAGCAGCATGTGAAGATGCCGGTAAGCCACGAGCCACATGGCAAGGTATAGATTTATAGAAATGGATTAATTTAAGATATAAGAACAGTTAGCAAGAAGCCTGCCACGGCCATACAGTTTGTAAGCAATATAAGTCTCTGTGTTTACTTGGTTGGGTCTGAGTGTCTGTGGGCCAGGCAGGAAAACTCTAGCTACATAGGTGTGTGTGTGTGTGTGTGTGTGTGTGTGTGTGTGTGTGTGTGTGTGTGTGTGTGTGTGTGTGTGTGTGTGTGTGTGTGTTTGGCTGTTGGTGGAGTGAGCAAATGGATGCTTTATCATCTACTCCATCAACAGAAGATTTTGTTTGCCTTGTAGCTCCTAATGCTGTTGTCTTTTTCTTTCTGGTTTTTTTTTTTTTAGGGATTCCAGAGAACAGGTCCCAAAGAATAAAGCTCCAGGTGTGTACTAATGACTGCTCAGACTGACAAGCAATACTTTGCCACAGTGAGAGGATGGAAATTGTCATCTTCTAATAGTACTACTGAATTGTGTCCACACCATGGAAATGCAGTGCCGTATCATTTTCAAGATCATTCCTTTTTTTTTTTTTTTTTAAAGTGGTTAAATTATAGTAATCCATTTCCTTAATGGGTTCCTTTTGGCTTGTTTTGTCTCCCATTGTTAGCAGAACTGCTTACTCTCTTGATGTTACTGTTAGAAAGATAGACTCACTCAGTAACAATCTGCTTTCAAGATTAGCTCCATAATAGCTCCTCGTGGAAGTTTTTACCATGAAGCTGTTTTCTGTTGGGTGTCAGCTTTAAATTATGACATATTTTGTCTAAGTAAAATGAGATTCTTCAGCCGGGCGGTGGTGGCGCACGCCTTTAATCCCAGCACTCGGGAGGCAGAGCCAGGCGGATCTCTGTGAGTTCGAGGCCAGCCTGGTCTCCAAAGCGAGTTCCAGGAAAAGCGCAAAGCTACACAGAGAAACCCTGTCTCGAAAAACCAAAAAAAAAAAAAAAAAAAAATGAGATTCTTCTTTAGTAATTGGTGTAAAGAGATGAGATCTGTCCTGTTCGGGCATATGTAGTTGTAATTTTTGCTTTCTCTTCCCAGATTTTCCAGAAGATGAACCTCCAATCAAGAGTCAGTTTACAAAGAGTGCAGGAAGACGGTTTGAGAGTAGGAAGCAGCAGGATCCTGCTCCTCTGCATCCTTCATGGGAAGCGAGCAGGAGGCGGAAAGAGCAGCAGTCCAAAATCACTGTCTTTCAGGGGAAGAAAATCACATTTGATGATTGATTGCTTACTGCTTTTCTGAGCTTTCTGTCAAAAGTTTTGTTATTTTTATTTTTTAACGAATCTATTATTTAAATAAGTCTCTTTGGAAGAGTTATAAAATATATTGCTTGTTTTTCCTTTTTTTTGTGAGTTTGGGATATGTTTACATAATCTTTTACAGATCTCTGAATTTGTTTCATAAGAGTGCTTACCCCGAATTATTTCTTATATAAGATAATTTAGAGATTGTCATCCATGATTATAAAATATATTTCACTAGTTCAACTTTGCCTGTTGCCTTGAAAATAAGGCAAAAACAGGGCTGATGAGATGGTTCACTTCCTGCAAAGCCTCATGACCTGATTTTGACCCCTGAGTTTCCCATATTGGAATGACAAAACCAACTCACAAAAATTGTTCTCTGCACGTGCACAGTGTGGCACATGCATGTGTATACACACACTCACACAATAATGTCAAAAAATGTAAAGATATTTAAAATAATAGTGGAAAAATGAATCATGACTACTCAAAAATAAATATATTTGTTAGAAGTTATTTTTATAAGCAAAACAAATGGTAATTTTCATTGTGGTTATAGCAGTAATATAAATTAAATACTAATTTTTCAAACTTGTAGTTACGTATGATCTTATCTTTGTAGTGTTTAAGCAACTTGTTTATGTATAGTAACCAAAAAATGAATGAGTTCTGTATACCCCTGCAATAAGTATTTCCGTTAAATGAAGAAGAATGGTTATCTAGAATCCTAGTTTCTTCTGTCCACTTTGTGTTAACAAGGAGCAAGTACTGGATACAAAATGTTGGTGATAAAGGAAAGAAATGCGTGATGTCTAGTTATTTTAGCCATATATTGCTTTTGGGGGGCACAGTACTGGGATTTGAACCTATGCATCCTAGGTCTTCTGCTTGGGCTCTCACTGAGGAGCTTGCTGTGTGGCTCAGGCTAGCCTTGGATTTTACTTTCCCAGTGCTGGGAAGGCAGGTGTTCCACCACACCTTGCATTGAAATGTTTGTAAAGAGTCCTCAATGGTTAACTTGAAGGACAAATTCTAGAAGAAAGTGGGATTGAACTGGCTGAGTAGAGGAGCTGTGACTCCTAAAAAACCATCTGTCTACTTCATACAGTACTCTAAAGGAAGAGGACTTTTTGTAAGGTCTTTAATCATTTGCCCTATTACTACTGTGTAAGACATGAAAGGTCATTGGTTAGTTAAAGAACGCTTACTGAATTCCATGTTGCCTTCATGTTAGTGCTATTAGAAGAAGGTAAGGCCTTCCACTTAGCCTATAAGCACGAGCGACCAAGTCCAGGTTCTATTTTACAAGCTTAGGAATATGAGTAGCTAGAACAATGGAATTCAGATTGTGGTGTAGATATGGGGTTTTTTTTTCTTCAGTCTGTACATCATTCCATGCGTGTGTGTGCACGTGCGCATGTGCACACACACTTAAAGCAAAATATTTGTGTGTACCTCAGACTTACCCAAACTAAAGTTGGGAGTGCTCTTAACAGATTTGCAAGTCTGCCTAAGAGTGTTTCTCCAGCTAGGAGTCAGAGATGGTCCACCTAAGAGTTAGAAGCCAACTTCTACATCTACTGCTAGTTTGTTACATGGAGACTTTACAATGGCAGTGAACTTATCTTAGACCCTGGTTTCCTCCTGCTTTGCTCCAGTGACTCCAGATAGACCAGCTGCTGGCGTAGGGTAGGACTTCTCAGTTACTGATGACTGCTCTTACTCTCTGGAGATGTTGAGGTTATTACATGAAAGGTACTACAGCTGTCAGGTATAGTCTAGACATAGTGCTGAACTCTAGCAGTAAAAATTCTGTTCTTTGAGCCTAAAATGTTATGATTCACAAGTTAAAAAACCCTGGTTAGTGGCTCTCATCACCTCACTATAATGCTGTTCTAGTACCACAACCTGATTTCAAGTCTTCCCGTTGTTAGGACCACAAACTGCCTGGGCCTGTGTGAGCTCCTCCACATTGCATAGACTGACCTACCAGATCCTTGAGGGAACCCATCTGCAGATCTTTCTAGAGCCTTCCTCGTCAGTGTTTAGCCTCACAAGTTCTCTTGACATTATCACACCTCGGACTGTTCAGTGGGGAGACATACTTATATTCTGTAATATCTTGGCCCAAGAGTGGTCTCGGTGTTAGCTGGCCCCTCTGCAGATAGCAAAGTCAGCCACTTAGTGCTGGTGTGGCTCTTGTTCTCTAACGTGCAGGCATGTGGTCTTAAACTTAAAGCTCCTGTCCAAACTCCTGCAACCAACTTTCTCTGAACTCGGGAGTTAATCGGGCTTGTGGTAATCTGGGGACGTTTGTGTCAGAAACCACCAATTCTTGATAAAACAGTGATGGTTGTCACAACTTAATTTGCCCATCCCGTACTGCAGACCCATGGTAGCCTTGACAGAACCCATTATCTCAGTGAATACCAGCCTGGCAGCCACTGGAAATGAGCTTGCACATCGACAGGGACATTCCTAAGAATTACCTAACTGGATGGTTATTCAGGAAGTCACCTACTTGCCTTTGTTTGGTGGAAGTGAGAGCTTGCTTAGCTTGATAACATTATCCCCTAAGCTAGCTCTTCAGGAACACAGGCAGCTTGACATTAAGGCTGCCTTAGAGAGTAGAAATCTATTAAGGTAAATAGTACACTAACCAAAGCCTAGATAGAGGGAAATCTGAAGAAGGTAATGTCTGCTCCTTGAGGCTTTAAAAGTTTCTGACATTTTCTAAGAGTCAGATAATGCACAAGTGTAGGCTGTGAGTGCCTACTCAGGACCAAGCTGGACTACTCTCAACTCTCACCAGGGGAGATCACACCCCAGTGGGTAAGTGATGAAAGCATGTCTGGGTAGATGCTCAGCAAGTATTGCTTCAGGCGCTTAAGGGAATATATCAAGTTAGCACAACACTAAGCTACATGAAGCAGACTGCAGTGGCCTTACACAGCGGAAGAACTCAACTCCACAAGAAGAATTCAGAAACTATCACCAGCCTTAAACAGGCATAGGGGACTGATTTTACAAAATGAGATATACATAAGGTGTGGCCCAGTGCACAAGGAGGCAGGAAGTGGCAATAAGTAGAAATTGAGGAAGGGCAGATAGTGAACTTAACAAAGACCCTGAGTAAGCTAAATTAAATATATTCCTACCTATAGGACACTTTAAAAAGACAAGAGAAAGCATAGTCTAACCTAAAGCTACAGATAATGAATTGGGAATTATAGAGAAAGGTATTATGTACATGCCTGTGTTGTAGCACTCAGGACTGAAGTAGGAAGACTGAAAATGAGGTTAAGCTAACTCAAAGAAAATTCTGAAGTTAGAAAGTGCAATTACCAAGTCAAGTTGAGAAGGATTCCTATGTCAATTGAGATTACGCAGTTTGAAGAATAGGAGATAAAAGACTGAGGGGCTTGAGAGATGGCTCAAAGGTTAAGAGCACTTGCTGTGTGATTATGGGGACCAGAAGCCCAGTACCCAAGAGAAGCTTGGCGTCCTGCCAAAGTCCTGTAACTCCAGCTCTCAGTGATCTGACACCCACTTCTGATCTCACTGGGCACACACAGTCTCATTCACACATTCATGCTTTATATACACATTAAAAAACAAACAAAATGGGATTTTTATGTAACCAGAGTTCACAGTCAGCTGTATTTCCCAAAGACTAGGAAAACATCCACATCAAAACTTCAACATGAACATTCATAGTGCAAATAATATATCAAATAATATATCAACCAAAATATCTAAACAAAAGGTGATCCTCACATACAGTGAGATATTAATCAGCCATAAAGAAAAATGAGGTATTGTTACCATAGCTTGGTTGAACCGTGAGAACATGCTAACTGAATGAAACCTCTTGGATCAGTTATCTGTCCCCGTATGTCACATTCTGTGCTTTGGTGTAGTAGATAATAACCACCAAACAGTCTTGGCTATTTGGAAGTGATGGGCAGCTAGTCTACCCACCATTTGGTACCAGTTTTGCGATGCATAGTTCATCCAGCCTCCTTGGTTTTCAACATGCTTGGGTTAGCCACAAAATACTCCAGTTTCCATTTTGTGTCACCTCTTGGTCTACTTAGTCAAAACACCAGGTCATAAGATAAAATGCCAGACCATGAAAGGAGTTGGTCATGTAGGGCTCTTCATCTAGACGAAGTTTCACATAATTTGGAAAGAAGTATTACCAAGTCAATTTCATTGCCCATGTTGAAACTTTTTCCTGTCAACCAATACAGTGCTTTAATTGTAGAGTAAGTATCCATGAACAAATTTGTTCAATTGAAATTCAATCTGGAGATTGTTTCTTATCTCTTCTGTTACTTCATAACTAATTTTGCTAATGGTATGAATCATAACGTAAATATTTTTGGAGATAGAGGTTTGCCAGGGGGTTGTGACCCACAGGTTATCGCTGCTCTAGAGCAACCCCATCTACATCTGTTAGAAGCAAGCCAGACCATAGCCTGTGGCTCCTAGGAGATGGCTGTACTTCACTAGATCTGTTTCTCCCACCTCACTTCTCTGATGGAGTCAAGGAAAGTTCATTTTTTAATGTATCCATTCATATTTTTCTAATCTCAGCTTCCTATGTTCTATGTCCCAATTTCATTGCTACCACCTCATTTATGTTATAGACATAACTTATTATATATAATCAAGTTCCTAAGTCACTACAACCTTCCTGTCTGCTTTAAGCCTTGCTTAAGAGAACCCACCCAGTGTGGAAAAAAAAAAAAATCTGTCATAAGCCTTGAGCATCCCTGCCAGCTTGTTCAGTGTACTAAGAATGCCAGGACCAGTTAACTTTTAACCATGTTCATTTCTCAAGCTGTAGTTATGCTAACCAATCATGAGGGATGGACAATATCTCCCTAGCACAAAATGTTTCCATCCTCTAGTACAATCCACTGCATGTACAAGAGTCTACAATGGTTCATTGTGTTTCCTTTGCAGGACTTTGGACAATATAGGCATATAAGAAAGGTCACCATTAGGCTTGGGTTACCCAAACTTTGCACATTCCCAAGATTTGCCTATCTTCCAGACTGGTTCTTTTGGGAAGCAAGCTCTGAACTAACATTCCTGCCTGAACAGAATTGTTTGTATATGTAAGAACTTGGGCCATCGAATACTTACTTGATCAGATAGTGTGTTTAGCAAAGTGATTTACGAGTATCTGTGTACCCTGGAGAAACAGGCTAAGTAGCAAAGGTCAGTCATGAAAATGTCTGGGTTGGGGGGGCAGGGAGTGTGTAAAACTGACCCAATAAAAACCTAAGACACCAAGGGTCAGGTGAGCATGCTTGCATTGTCTATCATTGTAAGGAGAAGGAAGCACAACCTGAGAAAAACCTCTATTTAGGACCTCTTTCTTGTCTGCTTCCTAAGAGATTAATTTGTATTACAAATTGACAATGTGATCAATGAGTTACTGCTAGAAAAAGGATTTATGTTTTTCTCTAGAAGGCTGAAGCATGAATTGCTGAGGTTAGTCAGATTGGCAGTGTGCACCTATGTGACAGAGTCCCTATTTAGAATCGGAAGGAGGGAGGGAGGGAGCAAGAATGGAGAGATGAGGGGGGGGGAGGGGAGGGGGATGGGGGGGAGGGGGAGGAGAGGGGAGGGGAGGGGAGAGAATGCAAAAAAAGAAAGGAAGAAAGAAGAAGAAAAGAAAGCCCTAGTCACTGGGGATCAGATGAACTCAGACTAACATTTCATACTTGTGATGTCATTACACAGAATGTGTGGTCATGGCTCCACTGAGAAAAGATGCCTAGAAGCCTGCACCTGTCTTCTTTGAATGTCAAGCCATGCCCCTTTTCTCTGTGCTAATTTTAATCCGATATCCTATCATTGTAATGATGATGATGATGATGATGATGATGGTAAATCACAAAACGTTCAACAGGTACAATAGCTTTTCCTGAGTCCTTCGAGTCTTTCTAGTGAGACATTGAGACTTGGGGTACTGGAGGACTGAAATCCCCCTGGGGAGCTGGCATAGGCATCATATTCATGCTGAGTGTTCTTGTTTTTACTGTGAGTAATAAAAATTACTTGGTTCTGATCCAGCATCTCATTCCTCCACTCAGTCATGAAAATTCTCATGCCATGGTAAAGTTTATGATATCCCCAAATAACCCTGCTATTCCTCTAGTACTTTAATAGCTTCATGTTGAAATGTGTATTCCTAATCCATCTGGAATTTATCCCTCTGCATTCTGGAAGGTTAGCAAGCTACTTAATCAAACTAATTTATAATAGTACTCAACTAATCTACATTTCTTTGTTCATTCTCTGGTGTGTGTGTGCATGCATGTGTTGCGCATGTGTGTGTATGTGTGTGTGGCGGGGGGAGGAGATAGATAGAGAGTATTTCTTTTGTTTATATTGGGTTGTGTTTGTTTTGTTTGAGACTGGGTCTCTGAAGTCCAAACTATCCTCAAAAGCATAGCAATTCACCTGCCTCAGCCTCCTTGCTGCTAACTAATCTCTCTTAAATTAAGTTTGAGTCATGTGACTTAAGAATTGTATGTCATACGCAGACTGAGGAAGAAAATCATGTCAATACCTTCAGTTCTTGCCCACAAAACTTCTTTATTTTCTTTGATCCCATGGTTGGATCCCCCACCCCACCACCACCACCACCATCTTTAAGGAGAAACTGTCCTCTGAAAGAACTGTGAGGGGCTTTTCTCTAAGTAAGTCACCCAGACTTGAATGTTCAAATTACTATTGTGTTAAGCTAAAGAGAAATTCAATTAAAAGATAGTGCATGTAGCCTATTTCTGGTGCAGAATTTAGTGCTGGAAGTAGGGTATTCATGTGAGGAGGATGGGGAGACTTCCAAATATATAGCACAGTCAAGATGAGATTTACTATTCAGGTGTGAAGAATGGGAGATTCGTGCTATATGACAATTATTAAAGAGGTCATTTGTGATTACTTGGACATTGGACCTCATGGCTACTAACCACTTAGTTTCAAGGTGAAGGTAGGAACATAGGATGTTTAGTGAATGTTGTTTTTGTTTGTTTTTTTATCAAAGCAATGTATTTTTTTTTTTTTTTTTTTTTTTTTTTTTGGTTTTTCGAGACAGGGTTTCTCTGTGTAGCTTTGCGCCTTTCCTGGGACTCACTTGGTAGCCCAGGCTGGCCTCGAACTCAAAGAGATCCGCCTGGCTCTGCCTCCCGAGTGCTGGGATTAAAGGCGTGCGCCACCACCCGCCCGGCTCAAAGCAATGTATTTTAAAAGAGACCAGAACTGGGCTATATTGATAGTTTGCTAGTTTGCAGATAAAACAGGCACAAAAAAGAAGGAAAACTCAATGGTTTTAGTTCCAAGCAGTAAGTTAAGTTGAGACTTCATTCTCCAGTATAGACATAAGGAAAGGTATAGTATTACCTCCTAAATAAGTCAGTCTTGAAATATGGAAACAAAGCGGGGAAATAGCAGACTTCAGAGCTGGAATTAGGAAAGAGCCTTGGGAAGACACTGCTTGGAGAGATAATCAAACACCTATCTTTGTACTGAATTGTTTGTAATTCCAGAAACATTTTAAGAGTCAACTTTAGCAGCTTTCGAATTGTTGGGATGAGTATGTCTGTACCACTGTAGTTGTTTAAGGAAGAAGTATGTGACCAAAGATTGTGTAGTCCGCAAGGAAGGGTACAGTCCTCATCATAGATTTCAAGTGTGACCTATGATGGTAATGAACAAAGAAGAACCCCCAAAAGCGTGAATGGCATAGCCAAAAGTAGCCCCAGAGGACTATGAAGAGCAACAGAGAGGTAGTTCTTTTCTAAAAAGCAAACCGAAGTCAAGGAAATGCCCTCATTTCAGAGCAGAGAACTTCAAAATGCCCATTCAAGGGGTACAATTACCTCAGATGTGAGCCTTCTCCATCTCCCTTATTATCTTTACTAGATGGCAGTTCCTGCTTTTTAAAACCCCTCTCTGTGGTCATTGTGGTATGTTAGGGCTAGTGGCAGTAGAGAGGTTTCTGTAAGTTGTGTTCTTTGGGCAAGGGTCACTGTACCTCAAGGAACCATCTCCAGGGCTGGTAGAATCACTCATGACTCACAGAGCTCCCACTTAGAGCAAGTGCAGTAACAGGGTGGGAATTTGGAATTGGCTCCCATGAGGAAGGAAGGATTCATTATATTTCAAGGTATGGTAGGGTATTTAATAACAAGAAATAATATAATAGAATAAGAATGTCCATTGATAAAATGTTCGTTGACTTTTCACCCCCATTTTGGCACCTGGTTAAATTGCACTTCCCTACCAGCTTCCTTGAAGGAATATGGAATTCCAATGGAATATGGGTAAAAAGGATTATGTCTCATTTACCTGTCTCACAGAACGTTAGAGGAAGTCTTCCCTGTATCCATTAGATACTGCTATCATGGGCAATCTTGCAAAACAGAGTTTAAAGGTGGTGAAGTTCTATTTGCCAAGGTCTCTCAATGGTGGACATGGAAAAGGTCCCCCTGACCATATCTAGCCATATCCAGCTGCCTATTGAACTTCATTCACATAAGCAAGAAAGAAGTGGGCAGTAAGTCACTGGGAATATCTGTCACTGTAGTTACAGTCTAACACATGTTCATTGTGAGTTAGAACTTGTTTGAAATGTGAATGTTGTTTTAATGCTATTGTTCAGCAACTGGGTCATTCTTTCATTACTAATTTGAAATATCATCACATATGTGGTAATATTCCAAGTTGGTCTCTCTCTCTCTCTCTCTCTCTCTCTCTCTCATCTCTCTCTCTCTCTCTCTCTCTCTCTCTGTGTGTGTGTCCTCTCTCTCTCTGTGTCTCTCTCTCTCTCTGTCTCTCTGTCTCTCTCTCTGTCTCTCTCTCTCTCTCTCTCTCTCTCTCTCTCTCTCTCCTCTCTCTCTCTGTGTGTGTGTGTGTGTGTGTGTGCATGTGCGTGTCCACACACATGATATCATCTCTTTATCCCATGAAATATGACACTGAAGTAATCACAGTTTTATGTTTTACTTAGAAAGCCTGTATCCAGACTTACCCATTATTTTAGTTCCTCATCGCTGTGATGCAATGTCTGAGGAAGACACCTTCAAGAAGAAGGGTTTATTGTGGTGCATGAGCTGAAGGAACAATCCGTCATGGAGGGGGAGCCATGGAAGCAGGAGCTGAGGTGCTGATGGCATTGCAGTCTGCAGACAGGAGAGGGTGGTCCACAGCCCTCCGTTGACTTCACTCTTTTGATTTCACCCACAGCTACATCCACGGGCAGAGCTGCCCACATTCAGGGTGGGTCTTCCCTCCCCATTTACACCTCCCTGGAAATATGCTCTTAGACACAGTCATATGTGCTGTCATAGGGATTTTCCATTCAAGTTTGCAAAGAAAATTAAACTGCCATACCTAAGTCTTTGTACATGCACATTTTCTTATGTAGTTATGCCTTTTATGAGTAAATTTTAAAATCTACTTGTCAAGTTTTATTTTAAAAATTACACTGGCATATAACTCTTAGTTATTCTTCCACATTATTAATGACCTGGGGAGTAACTGCATTTCAAATATGTTCTCTAATTAATTGCATAAAAACTAAGCCTTCTTTGAAAAATTATAGAATTGAAGAAGAAAAAATATGTGTGAAGACACATTCAGTAGCTGAAATACGATGTCATCCTGCAGAAATCAAGTAGCCTTAAGCTGGACACTGGAATGTTGTTTGTCCTTAGAACATGTGTTTCTCTTCATGAGTAAACTTGTTTTGAAAGAAAGTCGTTCTCCATGTTGTTTTCAGAATAAAATTAAAAGGATGTTTTTCAGTGAAGACAGCCAAAACTTAGAGGGTCAATGAAGGGATGCGGGTTATTTGTGTTTATTTTTAAACCAAACATGGTATGAATATTTCACAGCGAATTTAGCTCCCTCTATCATGGACGGAAGTTCACAGTCCTCACACATGCTAGCAAGCAACCAACTTAGGTCACCTCCAAAGTGTGAGTGAGGTAAAGGAGGTACAGCTGATATTTTTTGTTTGTTTTTATTTTTTCATAGATGCCACCTATAATAAAGGAAAGGTAGTCAAGTCCTGTCTTGGGGTTTCTATTGTTGTGATAAAATACCATGGCCAAACAAGTTGGGGTTGGGATGTGGTATATTTCATCTTACAGCTTGCAGACCATCATCCAGAGAAGTCAAGGCAAAAACCTGGAGCCAAGAACTGAAGCAAAAGTGATGGAGGAATGCTGCTCACTGACTTGTACCCCATGGCTTGCTCATTGCTTCCTAGACCCCCTGTTTGGGGGCAGCACTGCCCACAGTGAGCTGTGCCCTCCCACATCAATCATCAATCAAGAAAACACACCACAGGCTTGCCCACAGGCCAATCTGGTAAGGTTATATTCTCAATTGAGGGTCCCTCTCCCAAAAGACTCTAGCCTGTGTCAATCTGACAGAAAACTAGCGAGCACAAGCCCGTTAACTTTTAAAACCTTAAGCACTGTCATCTCGTGATCAGTATGCCTAGAATTTACTTTCTTCAGTGATGGAGTTATGTTCTGCACTTGGTAGCTATGGCTCCCTCAGGCTTCCAGGCCTCTCTGTTCAACTGCTCATTGGTTATTCCTGTGCCACTCATCACCTGCTTGTGTAAGTTTATAGGATTTCCAACACTTCCCTCCAGAGCAGAAACTTTGTGAGTACCAGGAATATGTTTCCTTTTTTGCTATATCCTGCCTTTCAACAGAGTTTGGTATGTGTGATAGGTGCTCAGTTAAACACTTGTTTTTTTTTTTCTTTTTGACAAGTGTTTTCATTCTTCAGTCAGTTGGGATTGAATAGCTGTAGCTATGAATTATATGTAGCTATGTTAAAATAACCAGCTCGGAGAGAAGGCAGATTGGATCTAGATCTACATAACAGCAGTGGGAAATAAAAATGAGAAAGTGATGACGTGAGAGATTACAAGGGGAAAGTTTAGTCCTGTAGGGAGCACACGGTACAATAACAGAAAGAAGGTAGCATGATGGCTGACCCACATCCCGAAACCATTTGAAGTGTGCTGTCAATCAAATGAAAGCAGTCAGGGTGACCATTTGTCCTCATTTCTCTACACTGTGTGGTTTTAGTTATTTATTTTGTGTTCTTGATCTTTTCTGTTGTTAGTCAGTCTGTAGGAATTTTTATGGTGAAAGAAGTAATCCTTTGCTTACCATGAATCACTGTTGACTCCTGAGGTCTTTTTTTTCCTCAAAAAAATTGATTTTGTTATGTTATAAATGAATTTTAATTTTTTAATTTTGAACTGGTTAATGTACATAAAAGCTATGAACTTCTGTAGATGGATAGTTGTCCCACCTACCTTAACAACTCTGATTTTAATATTTACTAAGCTATTACTATTATTTTTTAAGATCTAAAATACTAATAATCTTACAAGATCCTTTCTAATTTTAAATTGGAAATGCTTTACATTGCCTGATCCAAGTATTATTAAATATATAATTATAAATACATATAATTTTTAAGATTTTGTAGGAAGACTGAAGAAATCTAATTTTCTTTACATTTGGACCACTCTGTATATTTTTTTCTATTATGTTTAGACTTTTATATACAATCAATTTTTGTTTTTCTTAAAACATAACCACTTCTTCAATTGTGTGTATTTATTTCTTATCTAAATGTAAGCAATGAAAAATTTAATCTATACAATTTCTTAACTTATTTCTTATTTGTTTTCAAACACAGTTTTTGTACTTGTTGACTATAAAAAATGTTTGTACAATGTATTTTCATCATAATCTTTCCCCTTCCTCGAAGCCCTCCCCATCTCCCTACTTATCAACTTCATGTTCTTTCTCTCTCTCAAAAAAAAATCAAAACAAACTAACAAATAAACAAAACAATACCCAAACTAAATAAAAGACACCCAAAATACATGGAGTTCATTTTATGGAGGCCAGTTTCTCCTGGGCCTGAGGCCTGCTCTGGAGTGTGGTTGATATACCAAGTGACACTCCATTGAAGAAAACTGATTTTTCCTTTCCCAGTAAATATCAGTTTCAAATATCTTCTTGGTTAAGGTGGAGCTTTGTGTCCACCTCCCCTTCCCAATGCTGGGATTTCGTCTGGTGTGAACCTGAGTAGGTCTTGTGCATGCTGTCAGCAGTCTCTGTGCATTCCAGCGTGCGTCAGCCCTGTTGTGTCTGGAAAATGCTGTTTCCTGGGAGTCGTTCATTATCTATGGCTCTTAAATTTCTTCAGCCTTCTCTTCTGAACAGATTCTTGAGATCTGAAGGGAGGGATATGATAAAGACATTCAGTTTAGGGCTGAGTGATCCAAAGTCTCTCACTCTTTGGACATTGTTCAGTAGTGAATCTCTGTTTTACTGCAAGAAACAGCTTCTCGGGTGAGGGTTGAGTGATGCTTTGATCTATGGTTACAGCAATATGTCATTAGGTATCATCTTGTTGCTATGTTCCTTTAGGAGACTAGTAATAGTAGCTTTTCCTCTATGCCTATGGCCCATCTTGTCTCAAGTTCTTGATTCTTATTTTTCATCTATACCCTTTACATTTTTTCTAGATTAATTATTCAACAGTTTTCTGAAGTGAGATATTCATTCTTTTCTTTGTAGACCCTTTTAGCTATATATCATAAGTTGTGGTTCATTGTGATTTCTAAGCTAGTACTCTATACTTATATACTTATATACTAAGCTAGTACTTCATACTCTTTTTATAATTATTTTTACATGTCTTTCTGTGTTCCTTTGCTTCTACATCATAATTGCTTTTGGAGCTCAGTCTTTAAGTTTTAAGATATGCATTATCTTAAAATCCAAATTCAGCTCAATAAGTCTGCACACCTACCCATCGATACATTTGCCTCAGAAATCTCTCACCACATTTTCTCCTATGTGCAATATTTTTAAAATTTTTATCTGCAGATTAGACTATCTTTATTGCTTTATGCAGTTGATATTACTATAGACTCACATAGCTGCTAAATTTCCATCAATTTTTCTTTGTCTCCAACTGTTATTCTATAGTTTCCCTATTGCTCAAGCTTTAAACATAATGAAAAACTATTAGTGTTAAGTCCTTTTATTTTGATCTCTCAGAACATAGCCAATATTTTAATATTGCATACAATATTCTTATTCATCACTATGAAAACGCCTTTTTCCCTGATTTCCTTTCTTTCCGTTGAGAAATATTCCATCAATTGCATTGTAATTCTTTCTACTAGGAACCTTTGCATCTCCAAGTGATTTTTCTCATAATATTAAGTAATTTTGCCACTTAACAGAGACTATATTTATAATTGTGATTTTACATGCTATGCTAATACTCAGTCGCTTGAGAATAAAGATCATCAGACTTTGAGAGATGAGACTGTAAGTGTTCTAGCCATTTCAAAAGAGAGGGTGCTGTGGGATAATGCTTTTGTATACTGGTTTAATAAAAACACTTATTGGCCAGTAGCTAGGCAGAAAATATGGTGGGGTGAGCAGACAAGGAGAAATCTGGGAAGAGGAAGGGCAGAGTCAGGAGTCACCAGCCAGACATAGAGGAAGCAAGATGTAAAGGCAGAACTGAGAAAAGGTACCAAGCCACGTGGCTAAACATAGATAAGGATTATAGATTAATTTAAGTGTAAGAGATAATCAGTAATAAGCCTGAGCTAATGGCCAAGCAGTTATAATTAATAAAAGCTTCTGAGTGATTATTTTATAAGTGGCTGCAGGTCTGTGGGGGCCAGGCGGGACCCGAGAAACTTTCCTGCTACAAGAAGGTCTCTGTGGGAGTTGCTCAGTGCTGTATTACAGCACAAAAGTAGCTAGAGACAATACATAGATGTGTCAGTGTGATGAGTTTCCATCACTGTCACAGAAGCAGGGGAAGGCCTGACTTTGTCTTTAGCTCATGTCTATCAAGGTCTTCTCTAGACAGTATCTCCTTAGTGCCTTTGCTAAATAATGATGAAATTAATATAGTTTTTCTTTCTCTTCAATCCCATTCTTCCATAACAATTTGTCAATCAATACTATTCTCCTAGAGTTTTTGTCTTGATATTGATTAATCTAAGTATCAGTACACTGGTGTTGTAGTTAGGTTTACTATTACTATGACTAAAAACAAGTTGGGGAGGAAAGAGTTTATTCAGCTTACACTTCCACATTGATGTCCATCATTGAAGAAGTCAAGCCAGGAACTCAAACAGGGCAGTAACCTGGAGGTTGATGCTGATGCAGAGGCCATGGAGGAGTGCTGCTTATTGGCTTGATCATCATGGCTTACTCAGCCTGCTTTCTTGTAGAACTCAGGACCACCAGCTGATGATTGGCACCATCCACAGTGGGCTGGGTCAAAAATCTCTTGCAACAGATCTTATTTTCTCAACTGAAATACCCTCCTTTCAGATAACTCTAGCTTGTGTTAACGTAAGAGTAGCCAACATAATCAGTATACTTACGTGCCTTGAATTATGCATTTGACTCCAGCAATGAACTATAAAGAAAGAGCAAAATCAACTTTTCCTACCTTTCATGTGACATTTCAGTCCTATGCAGGCTCAAAGACTTTATATTCTGTTCTGTCATCTGAGTCTTTGGTATGCTTACTGAAGAAAGCATACCCTGTAAGTGATGAAGCTAAGATGTGACTTTGGCTAGCCTGTGTTACTAATAACCATATTTTGCTATTGTTGTCTAATTTTGTCTAAGTTACCATGACAAAATGTATCATATGGCATATAAATAATAAGACATTTTTTTACAGCATTGGAAAGCTGGGAACTCCAAAGTCAAGATGCACAGAAGATTCAAAGTCTGGAGGCTGAGGGTATGTGCAATGCCTCCTTGTGAAGTTTTTGCATGGTGAGGGAGACAATCTACCTTTGTTCTCTAAAAGTGCTCTAATCCCATTGTAAGGGTTCTGCCCCCATAATCTAGTCACATCCCCATACCCTCACCTCTTGGACAACATTGGAAGCTAGGATTCCAGTGTATGAATCGATGAGAGGTGCTGGGGCTATACATTTAGACCACAATAGTTCTGTTTTTCCAATCCACAATAACTTTGACAAAATTGATTAACAAGGATTGTGAGAAGAGTCAAATCATTTAGAAATATCCATAATATTGATGAATGTCCACCACAGAAGACTACTCAGAAACAGATTTAAGCCAATAGAAAGTCTTTATTAGCCAGCCTGTAACCACATTGGGTGTTTGGGACCCCAGTGTAGCCCGGAAACTTTCTCAAGATGAGCTTTAGGCACAAAAAAACATATCCTGGTTGACATACTTCAGTTAATAAGAACAGGTAACCAGAAGCGGAACTACAGAAGCTAAAAAGCAAGGTTAGTACATTTAGAGACTTTCCCATAACTCTGGACATTGGTGGATTCGGTCTTTGGTTTTGTTTTGGCAGATAGTGCTGTCTATATGCTCAGTTTTATGGTCCAAATGGTACTTTGATCATGGAGTCAGTTGTGCTAAGGTCTGGAGGTCTACTAAGGTCTGGGGCCCTGTTACAATAAGAAAATGACAAATGCAGTAGATGACATTTTTTACAGACACACTTGCTCAGCATTAACCAGAGGGTACTTTAGAAAAATTAGTTGAAAATCAATTTTTGACCAAATCAAATCTGTAGATGTAACCAACCGTCTTATCAAATAAGAAACACAGAGCCGATTCAGAGAAGAAAGCCAAGAGGTCAGAGCTAAGAGCCTCACCCTTCCTGCTTCAGCGATCCTCTTCAGTCAAGAGAGCTCTCCGAAAGGGGGGGCCTACTTCCTGTCTGTATGTCTTTATATAGTCTAGCTGTTCTGCATTCTCATTGGTTGTAAATCCAAACACGTGACTGCCTCGTTACTGCCTATATGTACCACCCTCCAGGTCCTTAAAGGCGTGCGCCACCGCCGCCATGCACTTGCTATGGCTCTAATAGCTCTGACCCCCAGGCAACTTTATTTATTAACATACAATTAAAATCACATTTCAGTATAAATAAAATACCACCACACAAATCTTTTCTGGTCAAAATAAAAATGTGAGACATTAAAGTCAGCTTCCGAACAAAGCATCTAAAACTATAGGAAAAGGCCGGGCGGTGGTGGCGCACGCCTTTAATCCCAGCACTCGGGAGGCAGAGCCAGGCGGATCTCTGTGAGTTCGAGGCCAGCCTGGACTACCAAGTGAGTTCCAGGAAAGGCGCAAAGCTACACAGAGAAACCCTGTCTCGAAAAACCAAAAAAAAAAAAAAAAAAAAAAAAAAACTATAGGAAAGGAATGATTTCCTAAAATAAAAATAAGTATCTTAAAGTACCATCTATTACTTTACTTAATATTAGAAGTTCAAAATATACCTAGGATAGCTATCATTACCATTTTCCCTTAACTTCAATGCTCAGAAAGTTCAAGCCATCACAGTTAGAAGAAATATGGTAATGATAGAAAGCTAGAAAGGAGGAACTAAAATTACCATGAAGTCTACCACACTCCACTTCTTACTGGTAGGAGGATTTGCACTGGTTTAATTCCACTTTGATTTATGTCTTTGTCATCATACAAGCTGCCCTTGTTCCTTTAACCCGCCTCAGGACTGTTGACTGACAGGCTACCCTCCCCTTCCTCCCTGCCTCCCTCTCTTCATTTCTCTTTCTACCTCTACCTCTACCTCTTTGTGTTTCTTTCCTCTTTCCTTCTCCCTTATGCTCTCCTCTTTTTCTCTCTTCCCTTCTCTCAGTCTCTACTTCTCTCTTCCTTTCCTCCAAGATCTAATTCTATTTGCCCTTTTGTAGGTAGTAAAGGGAAAAGAGAAAAGCCCAAAGTGTGATTACAGTAACTTCTTTGACCACTTAAGGAATAAGGATTTTCAAAGATCTTCTTTTATTCACAGTCCTTTTTAAAATTTTATTTTGATTTTTGATTTTGTGTACTATACATCACATGTACTGTATGTACTACATGACTATATGTCACGTATGTGTGGGTGCCCATGGAGCCAGAAGAGGGATCAGATCCCCTAGAGCTGAAGTCACTGGCAGTTGGAGCCTCCTGATTTTGGGTGCTGGGAATAGAACTCTGATTCTCTGGAAGTGCACGAATGTGCTGAAATATCTCTCCAGCCTCTGAATCTGTGTTCTTGAATAATTATCATTTGAAGGTGGAAAAATGCTGAGTTAAGTATGAACAATGGAGAAAAATGATGTAAGACACCCAGAAAACAAAAGCAAGTCCTAGGACCTGGCCCTGACACCACTGCAAACAATTCTACATACAGCACTGTGAATTCTGAAGAAATTCATTTGTCTGCTCTTTAATCATTTTAACCTCTATTCACCTCTGTGGTTCTCCAGGGCAGACTCAATGCCTAGCACAAAATGGGCTCCCATCTTTATGGGTGTGCTTTTGGTTTTGTTTTGATGGGTTTTTTTTTTTTTGTCTTATTGATCTTTTTTGTAGTTTGTCTGTTTTGATTTTCCATTTGTTTTTTTGTGGGGTTTAGTTGTTGTTCTGTTATTGTTGTTTTTCCTGTTTCTTTCTTTCTTTTTTTTTAAGAGAGAGAGAGAGAGGCCATAAAGTTGGGTGGGAGGATCTGGGAAGATTTGGGTCAATATATATTGCATGAAAATAATTAGTAAAATATGTTTTAGTTCTATGTGGGGATGCATTTATATGTATATTATATATACATATATATACATTTATATGTATATTATATATACATATATATTGGGATATATAATATATATATCCCAAAAGAAGATTGAAATGTTCATTTATTTTAAAAACTAGAGAGACAAAGTATTAAGCAGGAAATCAGCTGTAAATCTAAGAAAAGTCATGTACATGGGATGTGTACAAAAGAAACAAGCTCTTAGAGATGGGGGGGTGCTCCTCTAAGAGGCAGGTGCTTTATTCCTGGGGAGGTAACAGGTCCAAGAGAAGGAGGCACTTGTCTACTTTGGCTGATCGAAAGCATGAGTGAAAGCCCAGTGAAGTGGCCGGGTGTGGCTAGATGAAAGAAGACATTGGACAGTATTCAAGATGCTTGAAAATTAGTTCACAGGAAACTGAGAAACCAAATTTAAAATAAAAGATTTGAGGAAGAAGAATGCTATGTAAAGCATGTAAGACAACCATCTTGCCAAACGTCTTCATCCTTCCTGCCTTTCCAGTAACCAACCTTAAAATGTTCTAGGTCAAAATCTTCCCATGATATTTCAAATCAACAGATCATTTGTGGAAGGTTAAAATTACAGTTGAGTGTCGTGGGGGAAAAATACACATACCCAGGAGAAAAACAGCTCCAAAAACAATGTTTTTGCTTTTCTTAGGAAGGAACACAGCACCTTGAAGGTCTTTCATGAGCTTCCAAAATGCTCTCAAATTACTCAAAGGAAAAAGTAGTTTATTATCAGGTTTACATTTTAAATGTTATTTCATTTAATGAATTACGCTAATCAAAGAAATAAATAGTTCCGTTCACATTAAAAAAGCAAATATGCCATTATGAAACACTTTTAGTCCTTTCAAACAGCACTAATTATGATAATGAATATAGCAGTGGTTGTTAATAACTAGCCAAATGAGTAGGTGAAAACCTGATATGGAATTTTATAGCGGAAGGATCAGACTTATTTCAGTGGACCCACTAGTCCTCACATCACAGAAAGAGCCAGCTATATCAGGCATCTTTAGATGATGGAGCTCTGAAGAGGAGGGGGTCCCGAACCAAGTCTTCCTACTCCTAGCTCAAATCTTTCCCCTGTTGAAGCCTCTAGATCTCTCTCTCTTTCAAAGCAACTATAAAGAAGTAAAGGTAGCATTCAAGAGCACCGCGGGATGAGATTATCAAAATATATAACAGAGAATTCTATAAGACAACATTATCCATCTCCCTGGGTACTATTAGCAAGAAAAAATGAGAAATGGAGAATATACATAATTGTGTAATATACAATTTTGATGTGTGGACAAAGTTTAATTCCAATGCAAACAGAATGTCTTTACATGTTAAAGTAATAGTTTTAAAGGACAAGGAAAGAAATTATATATATATAAAATATATTTTATATATATATATATGTGTGTGTGTATATATACTAGGTATTTGATAGTATTAGGTAAGTGTTAATTTTTTTTTTAGGTGAGATGATAATGTGTTTTTAAAACCTCCTAACCATGGAAAACCATGCACTGAAGAATTGGATACAATTATAGAATTATTTTAAAATAATAGAATGAGTAAGAGATTTGAGAACTAAGGAATAGTATGAACTCTGTGATCTGATGAACATCTGCTAATGATGACTTGAGTGCTGACGGAGACTTATTACATTATTCCTTCTTGTTTCTTTTATATTTGAAATACTCAGATAGAAAGTAATGCAAGCTATTGCTGGGGTTAATCTAGAACATGGAAGAAAGTTTTAAAGGGCAATATGCAACTTTTATTTTTCCAAGATGTCACAGTAAAGCACTACTGGACCTTTATTTCATTATAGTGGAATCTCATTCAAGGCAAATGCATTAAGCATTTTCAAGGTATTTTCAACCCAAAATTTAGGGTTTTGCTATCTTTGTATCATCAAATGTCATTTTCTGAGTAGATCACATTTAAAGTAGAATCTATAAAGGAAGCTCCATAATTTGGGTTATAGTAACATTAGAAAGTAACAATTGTTTACATGGATTCTGTCTAATGTTTAAATTTCTCTGCTAACACTTCATAAGTCTTTGCTTTTAAATTTGATTATTATATGCACTTCTCAAGTACAGGAGACACATATGTCTTTGTGCTCACAGATAAGCACTAGGGAAACCAGGAATGTTAGCACACAGGGTTGTCTCTTCAAAGGGAGAGGTGTATAACATGTTTTCCACCCAGGCTGGGAATGGATATGACTAATAGCCTGGTGATCTTTGCGCTGTCTGTGCATCCGAGCCACACTGGCTCTCCCAGACCCTTATCTTGAACTTGTTTGTCTCAGTCAATCTATAGAGTGATTCTCCTCTAGACCCTTATCATGAGCTTGTTTACTTTGAGCCTGTTTCCAAAGTTAATCTATAGAACCTATCTTTATAGATGTCACTTGTACTTAACAAGAGTTTTGATGGAATCACGTCTTAAGCTTTGTTGTTGGATTGTTTGTTTGTTGGGTTGAGTTAATTTTCACCAGAAAGAATTTTCCAAATTGTGCTGTGCTTAAATATGACTGAAATAAACAACTTGATATCAGACTCTTAAGGTTTGAACCAGCCCTGGCTACTGAATTGTGTTGAACAGAACTGCCTTCTTGTCTCTCACAGATCAACACTCTGCTGGCTTTGGTGGTCACAGAGACCGCCCCCCCCCCCCAACTCAAGTATAATTCATGCACAAGAACATTTAAGTTTCTTTAAATGTATTATGTTACTCTCACTTCCTTGATTACATTAAAAGGTAATGTTATTTAAATAACTATGTGTACTGCTCAGTCTTCATATAAATTAACTAGTATTAATTAATTCATATAAAGTATGTTTCTTTATTCAGCAAATAATTTGAGCTTTCTTCAAATGTACCCTGTTCCAAGATTATTCATATATATGGAATATATATATATCCTTCTGCAAAGACTAGTTATGGTTCCTAACTGGGATTTATGAGCATAGTGAAGTATTTTGGATCTTGTGTCTAGTTAACCCATTGGATGTATATTAACTTATATATTTATCTTGTGCTATTTTTGGAACCTGAGCAGTGACTTAGCCTCTTGGAACCTCTCAGTAATCAGAAATTTCCTCTGCATAGTTGTAAGAAGACAATAATACAGTGAATAAACCTCTGTATAGGGACTAGAGAGATGGTTCAGTGGTTAAGAGCACTGACTGTTCTCTCAGAGGACCTGGGTTCAAGTCCCAGCACCCACATGGCAGCTCACAACTGTCTGTAACTCCAAGGTCTGACACCCTCACACAGTCTGTGTACATGTAGCAAAACACCAATGCAAATAAAATAAAAATAAATTATTTAAAAAAAACCTCTGTATAGACTGTGGTAAAGACACTTAGATACTTAATATTTACTGTACATCTGATCTGTCATGAATGTAATACACTTCCCTTTAGCTAGCTACTCAAAATGTTAGGCTTTGCTCTCTTATGTGAGACAAAAGCAGGTTTCTTATGCTAGAAGGGCACATGACTTCGTTTTTTTAGAATTTCCTCAGAATAGTGGTATGTAATTCAGTGAAGAGACTATGAGGCACTTAGGCAGAATGCCTTTTCCAGTGAAGGAGGAGTTATTTGTTGACCATAACCATCTAAAATGATTTCAGTAGAGCCAAGATGAAAGTATTGATTTTGAATGAAGATCCAGAATATTCTCATGGGACAAATCTAAGTCTTGGATTTTTTTTAAGCAAGTTCAAACGACAGGAGTGCTTGAGGTCAAAGCACTCCCACTGGACAGTAGCTGCCAGGACATTGAGAAAGAAAGGCCCATGGGATTTCCTGTGGCTACATTGTGCAACTCCGTATGTGAGGAGAGAAAAGGAGAATGTGTACTTTTTCCATGCCTCCCTTAGAAGTATTCCTCTGAGGAAACTGTGAGGGAGTTGGACAGAGTAAGGATATGAGAGTCTAGCTGCCGGCAAACCTTCTCAAAATCCAAAGAATAACAGTAACTCCCTGTGGACTAAAAGGCATCTCTGGCCAGTTTGGGCCCTTGATATACCTTAGCTAGTTTGCCATCCTTGGGAGAGCAAGATGCCTAAATTGGTTAAGAAGTCACACCATATGTGCTTTGTATTTTATCCTTATGGCTACCCCCCACCCAACTGTGGACTGCAAGGCATGTTTAATGTAGATACTAATACTGGTGGACTCAGTTTCAGAAACATTCAGGGTACTTGGGTAAACCTTGTGTAACGTCTGCCTCAGCTCAGAAACAAGCAAGATTCCCTGCACCTAAAATTTAAAGGGATGTTAAGAATACTACAGAGAGCAATGTGTGTGTATGGGGGGGGGGGGCAGATATGACTGACTACCTGCTTCTCTCACTCAAGTTTATTGTTTCCCTGCAAGTTTCATCAAAACACTGCCATCTTTCTTTGATGGTCTCTAATTATCCCTTTCCTTCTTTATGGTACAATTGGACTACAGCCAGCTCCACAAGGTCTATGACTAGGTTGAACGCATTATGATTAGTAGAAGTAAGACATAGATGAATGCATCCCTTCAGATAAACCATAGGAAAGAGATGATGGGGAAGGGGGTCAGTGGGGACAGTGAGTTATCAGAAGGGCGAAAAGCTTAAAAGAATCTCTTCCTCCTCCACCTTCTTCCTCTTCTCTCTGATGGACTGTCATTTTTGGAACTCCAGTGTGAGCGGGTGGCATGAGAAGGAACTGAAGAACTTCTCAAATGTGTAAGGTGGACTTCCTTCCTGAGATGCTCTAGTAAGCTTCCGGGACACATGAAAGATGAGATGGGAATAATGACACTCTTTAGACCTGCCAGTAGCAGAACTTAGTGGAGAAGAGGAAAGGATGGCGGATGGAAGATTTATTATCTGAGATCTGAGAACATGGATTTTCTCTTAACAAAATCCCATCTGATGGAGCAGATTAGAGGGAAAAACTTTTGAGCTGGTTTATAAACTGTGCGTTTTATTGATCTTTTTGCTAAACATAGCCAAAGTGGCTTGCTGACATCCAAGAATCTTCTTGTTTACCCCCTTCTGGGTGACCATTGTGCTCTCCCCCACTTTCTCTTACAGCAGTGTGATTCAGGGGGGAAACCATCACTCTGCTGCTTCACCCCACAACTTTTGCTTCGGTGGTTACAGAAGCTCGATCACTTGACTCAGTGTGGGCCAGTCACAGAATCCACACACATTAATGTCAGCAGTTTCCATGAGATAGACCAAATCTACTAAATGCATTCCCTGGACTGTTTGAGCTGAAGCCACAGATGAGTGGCATTTTCTTTCTGGCTACCAAGCTGGGTGGTGACGACCAAGACCTTCAGGCACCAAGGTTACATGGCTCTATTTCTTTTCTTTTCTTTTTTAAATTGTTATATATATATATATATATATATATATATATATATATATATATATATATATATATGTATATGTGCATAATATACAAATACAATTCATTTATTCCGTTTAGTGTTACTTGTGTATATATGATTTCACATCTGACTAATTGGTATTGATAACCAGTTAGGGGATTCGCCCCTGAGGAAGACTATTCCTCCCATTCCCAGCATTCATTGGTTGCCAATAGTTTTGACTAGTGTTGGAACCTCATGAGACTTCCCCCCACTTTCCATGCTGTCATGTCTATTGGTGTTATAGCTGTCCATGTTTAGGCAGCCATATTGTTGAGGTATCATGGATGAAGCTTCCGGCTAGAGCTGGATACCACATGATCATTTATTCTCTCCATTTTGTTCAGTTGTGGTTTTCTGTAACGGTCTCCATCTGTTGCAAAGAGAAATTTCTTTGATCAGAGATGAGAACTACCGTCATCGCTGAGTATAAGGATAAGTATTTAGAATGCAGTTAGGAATTATGCTCGTTTAGTAAAGTGACCGTTGTAGATTCACCTCCGATCCATGACCTCACTTGTCTTGGGTAATTGGCTGTTTCTAGTATCAGGCATGATTTCCCTCCTATTGAGTTTTCCTTAATTCCCATTAGATAGCTGTTGGGTACCACCAAGATAGGAGTGCCACTATTGTTCCTTTAGAGATATCTTGCCATGTTGTCACTGTGGATCATAGGCTCACAGCTGGGTAGGACTGTGGTTTGCTTCTCTCCATGGGAAACTTAATGCCTTCCGGTATTAAAATCAGGGTTCTTTGAACATAAACCCTGTGACCAACACTCTTTTCAAGTGACTAAGGAGCAAATAGCATATACAGTGTGTGTGCTGGAGGAATGCATGATTTGTGTCTTGGGCAGGAAGAAGCAGGAATGCATGACATTTCACCATGCTACTTAGAATGGTGTGTGATTTAAAACATATGAATTGTTTCTCTATAGAATTTCCCATCTAATATTTTTGGGCCATGAATGACCACAAGTAACTGAAGCCACAGAAAGTAGAACTGTGGATATAAATACACACACCCTTCCTTCCCAGTCATTCACTCCAACCTTCCTTTTCCCTGTCTCCTGTAATGATTACTAAATTTTACTTGAAATTCACTTAAAATTGCACATTTGGGTACAATGTAAAATAGTGAATGTACAAAATGAAAGAACCATGAAGAAAATGATTGGTTCCTTATGTGTGCTATACACAACTAAGATTTAAAGAGGAAAAAAATTTAATAGGGGATACCAAAGTAGTCAAGTCATCTGATAAATAGGTATAATTCATATTTCTTAAGAAGAAAGGTAGTTTAAACAATGTAGTCCTTCCCATTGAAGGGGTCCTACTTATCTATACAATTTAAGGATACAAAACAATTTGCAAACTGGTAACCTTCAGAAACCCATACCCATAGCTCAGATATGTTGACACCACCATACATTTGTTTACAGATGATTTTGTATGTGCAATTACAATTATTTAACATGAATACTTATAACCATCTTCTAAACAAAAATAGTTCGGTGGGGTAGGTGCTATAAAATACAAAACATAAAAAAAATCAAATTTGAGAGATGGTGGTAGGATTGAAATGGTGTCTTTTCTGCAGAACTTTGCAGAATTTCCCACACAGTAATACATACTAAAACCTCCACTGGAAAGATAGCATTTGCCAGACTTGGTTTGTTAAGAGATTCTTTTTGTTTGGTATCTTGTGAAACTGGAATTTCCACACTTGCATGCTCTGCATTCCCTCACTCAACCAAATTCAAATGGAAAATATTTGGAAAGTAAATGAGTCTGTACTGAATTTGGACAACTTAATTTTCTTGTCATGGTTCCCTACCTAGTGCATGGTAACTACTATTTCCACAGCGTCCACTCTATATTATGTGTTAGTGGCATGCCTGAGAGGACCATGTGCTTTGTTCCAGACCACTACAATAGAGCAGGTACCACAATACGATGAGTCACCTGTCTTGGTTTCTCAGTGCAGGTAAAAACTATCTTGCATAAGCTACAGCCTATGAAATATGCATTATGTCTAAAGTACACATAACTTTAAAATACTTTATTGCAAAAGAAGATTCTAACAATTGTTTTAACCTTTAATGAGTTGGAAATACTTTTTCTAATGGAAGGTCCCTGTTAATAGTTGCTAACTGATCATGGTGGAGAGTGCTGAAGATAAAACCAATTGTAGAGATTTCTTAAACTAAGATAGCAGTGACATATTTGCATATTGCTTGACTCGGGTTAATGAGTGATGTTTCTGTAAAGGGTAATGCTATTTCACCACATCTTACCCACTATAGAACCATTCACAAAATTGGAACTGTATCTGCTGCACTTTATCAGCTGAATTTATCCCTTTGTGACCATTTCAACAATGGTCACAACAATTTCACAGCATCTTTACTAGCAGTAAATATCACCCTAAGAATGAGCCTACCATCCTTGATCATCCATCCACCTCATCCGTTACTGTCTCATAATCAAATTGCTGCAATGTAGTTGCATCTACAGGCTCCTCTTCTGATTCTGGTTCTCGCTGTTTCTATATCGGCAATTGTCCTTTCACGGAAGCCTGGAGCTCCTGGGAATCACCCATGAAGATTGCAGTAAACTTCTTCCAAAATCCTGCTGGGGTTATTTTGACCTCCCATATCCTTAGGTTAGGGTTACTTTGACATCCTCCTTGCAAATGTCCTTAATGGCATCCAGGACAGTGAAACTTTCGGAAGATTTTTATTTTGTACAGGGCCATCAGATGACTCGATATCTATAGCAGTGACAACTTTAGAAATGTTGCTTAAATAATGAGACTGAAAAGCTAAAATTCCTCAATCTGTGAACTGCAGAATGGGTGATGTGCTCACAGGCACAAAATCTCACTATACCTCACTGTGCATTATTATCACAGCTCGTGAGGGACAAGGTGTGTTGCCAGTGGGGAGTGACATTTCTGTTTTATTTTTTTAATAAATTTTAATTTTCCAGGAATAGCTCTACAAGGTATTTAAGATATTCAGTAAGTCATATTTCAAACAGATGTGCTGTCACCTAGTAGGAGTTTCAGAATGGTCCATGAACATAGATAAATGTTGCAATCACAAGTCAGCAGTTGCATTACAACCGTAACAAGAGTATCATCTGTTCTTTGAAGTTTCTAAGCCAAGCATTTAGTGTCCCCCCCCCCCCCCCCGCCTCTTAAAGTCTTAGATGGTGTGTGTGTGTGTGTGTGTGTGTGTGTGTGTGTGTGTGTGTGTGTGTGTGTGTAAAATCTGTTGCTACTCTAGTCACTTCCATCAGTTAGCTTGTGTGGTCTACTCAGGTTATTGCAGCTTATACATGATTACGTTCTGCTCCGTCTTGTGCTTAGTGATTAGAGACATTGTCTACTCTTAAACCTCATAAGCTAACCTTTAGTAGCTACAAACTTTCCTTCTGCATTTTTTTTCAACTCTCTGGAGACTTGGAATTGGCCTGAAGTTCCCTGTCTGTGAAATAGCTTTTATGGAACCAGAAGGCACAATGCAAGCTTCCAAGGAAGAGAAGTGCTACCCAGCTATGATGACTATAAACCTCAAGAACCAGCATGGCACAGTAACCCTAGGGTGCAACAGTGCCATGCATATCTTGGCAGTGGCCATCAGCTCCCTAACTGAACGCAAGTCCCACTCAACAAGAAGGAGACCATTCTTGACACTGGACCCAGCTGGACTTGGGGCTAATAAAGTCATGGATGTTAGAGAACAACACTATCATTTTACCAAACCATCACAGTTCTTAACTACATTCTGAATGTTTATGCTTACACCTACAGCTACGTGTAGTTCATGTCCCTCACCAAAGAAACTTCTCTTTGCATTCGATAAAGACAGTTACCGAAAACCACAACTGACCAAAATGCGGAGAACAAGAGATCTCGTGGTGTTCAGTCACAACTGATACAACAAAACTCCTGTGTCTAAGTCTCAGGGGTCATTGTGGAAGAGGGGTGGTAAGGATGTAAGAGCCAGAGGATCAGGGAGTTTTCTGTGAGATTGTGTTTCCTAGAAACGTCAGAGATGCTACACCCATGAAGTTTCATCAATATGGCTACCTAAACAAGACCTGACAATGATGACGCCAATGGACATGCTAACATGGAAAGGTGAAAGCGTGTGGGGTCCAAATCCTAGAGAAAGAACTATGTGCTGCTGGGGACTGCTGAGAGTGGGAGAAATCGTCTTCCATTGGGAAAAGCCACCCAACTGGTTATCCAATGCCAGGTGGTCAGCTCTATGTACATACAGGTCACATTATATGGAGGGAGAGGGTTGTATTTATGTATTTAGGAATCTGTGTGTGTGTGTGTGTGTCTGTCTGTCTGTCTGTCTGTCTTTCTGTCTGTCTGTCTGTCTGTGTAACACTAACAATTTAAAGAAATTAAAGAAAAAGAGGCCATGAATTTGAGAGAGGGCAAGGTAAGGGGTTTGATGGTGGAAAGGGAAAGGGGAAATGATGTAATGATATTATAATTTCAAAAATAGAAAAGGCACTTAGACAAGAATATCAACCATACATACGGCTTTAATGTTTTAACTAAAAATGAAATTCAGATCATTTATTTGTAGGTAACAAAATGACCACTTTAGACACTTGAAATCATTTACTCAAGGCATTTTTATATGTAATCATGCAGTTACAGCACATAATAAAAAAGGGTGTGAGAATTCAATATAAAGCCTGTGGCTAGGCATTTGAAATAAAAGCTCCTCAAACAAGTTACAAATGTTTTGACAAATAAAACTTCCAGAAAAAAAAATGGGAGAAACTAAAACTTCATTACAGACATTCTAATACCAAATGACATATGACCGAGTGTGCAGCAAGCACATATTAATTATATATAATATTAAATGTCTGTATCCCGTGAGCTAAGACTTAATGCATTTTACATTCAAGTTCAGATAACTCAGCACCATTTCAGCTTGAAAGCTAACCAAAATCAGTACTCAAAATGGCCTAGAACTTTGGGACTCTGGGAATGAAATTTAAATGGTTGATTTTTTTATGTTATGTATGTAAATTCAAATATGAGGCATATGCAAAAGGGATAGTTTGGTTACTTAATATACTATGAGTAAAATGATTTCTAAAATATTTCCTGACTAAGAATTTAGTATTTTCATACAATCTACTGAAGATTAATGGTCAGTAGGGGAAAACTTTTAGTGAACCCCATTTCCTCTAAATTCTGAGCATAAAGAATGATGTGCACACATGTGCCTAACATTACTTTAAAGAGCAGCACACAACTGTTATAAAGAATGCCCAGGGAACAATTAGATGGAAATTGTAAATTCAGTTCTTATATAAAGTGTGAAGGTTTTCTGCAGCTAGACAGGATATGCCATGGTCCCACTGGAGATGGAATCCACAGTCTCAGGATCACGACACTATGTAGCTGGCAAAGGGTAGACTAAACTGTGTTGCTGTCTATTTTTCACGGCCTTTATTAGTGTAAAAACAAGTTCCTTTTCAGTCTTTGGTGTTCTTTTTGCCATTCTCACCTCTTATTTTAAAAAATCTAGAGTTTAGTATACTAATTTGTCTAAACCAACTAATTATTAATGATCTTGATGGTCCTTTGGAGAACAGATGCCCAAAGGTTAAATACATGAAGTCTTGAGTCATTACTTACAAATCATTTTGAAGTGCTTTAAAATTGTGGAAAGGAAAGAAATGTTTATGAATAAACAGACGTTTAATTGAAAAAAACAATCAACCAAAAAGTCCAAATTACTTTTAAAAGGCAGACATTTCTTGGATTTGAAACATATTTTAATTATTAGAAATACATACATGTATATAATTAATAACTTTTAATTTATGTTTTGAAAAATAAAGTATGGCCATGACAAGTAGCAGTGTTTAAATTTTAAATTCTATAGACATATTTTTAACAGTTAAAAAATGAAATAAGGTGAGCCTAATTTTCATACCTAGCAAGGAAGGGATGGTCTTTCTGTTTTCCAATGTCTATTAGGTAAGTGCTTGGCTTACCTCACATAATGATGACTAAAGAGATAAAGGTCTCATTGAAATTACTATCCTAAATACCTAAACATCGTATTATTAGCCTACTTTCTTTTATAGAGTTAAGAATCTTAATAAGACAAGATGCTAAATCTATGCATGCCAGTCTGGTTCAGTATTAATACTGACAGTAGTTTTAGTTTTGTTTTTAAAAGCACGTATATTAAAATAACTCCATCAGAATGATTATAATTTGAAAGGATCATTCTACAGTCTTAAAACTGAAAAGCAATCTAAGGCAAGGAGGTCCATCAAAGAAGCGACCCCTTGGGTCAGATACCAGCTCAATCTGAGTTACGTCTTCATGTGCTTATGGGCAAATGTGTGCTCAGGCGGATAAGAATCATGTGTACCGCGCTATCCACCCCTAGCAACTTCCCATCTCTGGCCTCTCTCTCCTGCTCCTGCATCAGTAAGTACAGTAGGATGATGAGTGACTGTGACCCTTACAACTCTGTGACACGTAAGGCATGGCTCCAGCTTGCTGAGAAAGGTCTACCTGATACGTTCTGGCACAGGAGGTACCTGACTTGAGATTTTAACGCTGGTGAATGAAGGAAAACTTCAGCTTAAGCACCAGGAACTTAAAAAGTCTAACTTGATTCTTTCTGCACCTTCTGAATTTAAGAGTTTCCAAATCCTTCTGCTGCACAGTTTCACAGTTTGAAGTAAGGTCACAGCGGTCTCGTGGTGGTGTGCAGTCCTGTTTTTTTTGTTTTTTTTTTTTTTTTGCAGAAAGCACCTGCTTCCCTCTTTTTCTCCAACCTCTCAAGTATGCAATGCTATGTGCTTTGCTAATTTGGAACTGTCTTTTGTAGATACACAAAAACATGTACAGCCAATTCCTGAAGAATCTAGGATGATGGTCCTGTGTTGCACACATTAGGTTATCTATTATGGATGATTTCATTTTTTTTTTAGCATTCCCCTTAATAGTTGGACATTTTAGAAGTGTAGTAGAGTTGAAAAAAATCCACAGAAGGTTTTCCAGTATTCTTTTTTACAGTATTTTAAAGATGGTTATAGTGTTAGAGATTCATCATGTAATCTCTATGTCAGCAGTGACTTAATTTTGGCTAACAGTAAAGTATGCTGCAGGGCATAGCAGCTCTACATTGATCACACATGTCATCAAAATGGTTTCCCTATGCTGTTAATCCCCACAATGGTAATGTGAAGATTGCCACATTAGACATATCTGTCAACAGAAGAATGAAGTGGAGAGGGGAATATCAGCCAGTATCAGCCAGAAACTTGGAATTATCTAATTCATTCCAAAACAGAAGTTGACTTGAATCAGAGTGAAATTAAGCACTTAACAGAAAGAAAATTATCTAGTAATTTAAAAATGTAAACATAATTTTATATAGGGATGTAACTATCTGAATACATATATTGCCATCTCTCTGCTATAGAGTAATATTTCGTGACAACAATAGTCATGTATTTGACCCTTCCTCAGCACCAAATGTATCCACTCCTGTTTACACAGTAGGAATATCATTTTAAATTAATCTATATTGAGGCAGATATAAACCCATTATTGCTGTTTTACTGGTTTCTGCATTTTAGAAAACAATCAGTTCAAATTAGGGCTCATTCATTAAAATACCATTTTTCCTTTTGCTCTATCACTTCAAAAGAAGACAAGAAATTTGGGGTTCTTTGAAAGAGCCAAGTAGGCACCTACAAACTTAAGACACCATTAATTCACAAAACAGCATGAATAAGTATTTAAAATTTCCCAAATAATGCTGATTTAAACATTCAAAATCCAGTTATGGTATTTGTTGTGAAAGAGTCCAAACAAAACTTCCTTTGTTATTTGCCTTTTAAAATATGTAAGTCCTTCCTACTGCAGCTAATCTATGTTTTTTCATATTTCCAAACACCAGGCACTGCTTTATCCAATGGGAGCTGGGCTTGCATTCTAATACCTATATTAAGAGAACACATGGGACAAGTTATTAGCAGGATAATATCATGAATGAGTACAACCAATAACATTTTAGTCAGCCTTTTCAAAACTCAATGGAGCAAGTTCCCCCCCCCCCGCCTCCAGCAATAATCATCATGTAAAATTATGATTAGAACATGATTTAACAGTGATTGGAAGAAAAGAGTACGTAATATGTCAATAGCATGGAGTCCATGCCTGATGTACAGTCTGGATGTTTAAAAGGCAAAACAAACAAACAACAACATTAAAAGAAGGAAAAGTCAAGCAGAGCTTATGGAACCAGCACTCAAGCAGGTGAGTTCATTCCAGGGAACAAGAGTACTGCGTCCACCAAGAGGCATAGTCATGGTTTCTGCGCCATCTTGCATTTGTCATTCTCTGCATGCTTCTGGGTGCAGAATGATGCATTAATGGGTAGAGGTAGGAACAAAGACCATGAACTAGGTATGGTCATGTTGAAAGGCTGATCACAGAACCTCATATAAGGAAAAAATGCACTTGCATTCAAATCATAAACCACCAATTTCTAAACAGCAGTTTCTGTGAGGAGAAAGCCCAGTTATGTAGCATGGCAGAAGTAAAAAGGGCCCAAGTCATCTGAGAAGAGTTGGAGAAAAAGGCTCCATGAATGGAACATACCAAATTATTGGGTGGATTTTACATCCCACCAGAATGGTTTCAAATATCTGACCAGCATGAGAAACAACCAGTGAGCTAACAGTGGCATGTCATTAGAGTTAGGAGAGAACTGCCAATAATGACAGCATGAGGTCACACACACTTAGCCATCAGACTGTCCACATGGCTTTATGTGCATTTCACTCCCTTCCTAAAAATGTCAGATTTTTTTTTCATGGCTTCCAGAGAGAAGATCCAAATTCTTAGCCTGCTCTTCTTTTGTCCTTTTGATCTGATCACAGCTGACAAACCCAACCGGAGTTTGCCTTTGCAAACATTGCCTGCAATCCACTCCTGCCAGGAAGTTGCCCATGACTCTGACTCCTTCACACATGCCCTTCCTCAGCACTGCTTTTGTAGTTCTGATCCTTCAAGGCCAAATTCAAATGCTGTTCTAGAGTCACTTCTTTATTTCTTGAGAGACAAAGTAATTCATGAATGAAGTGTTGAGTGGAAGACTGTAGGTGGCAGTTCTCTCCCTGGCCACGGAGATATAGTGGGAACAAGCAATTAGAGTCTGGCCATTTGGGGGTAGGGAAGGATACAATCATTAAAGAAATTTATATGGAATACTTGGAAATTGCTACAGTAAGTCTACAAGGTCTCCATTATACCTACCTATCTTAATATTGCTTTCTGGTACCAGGTTAGGACTTTAAATATACAGTGAAAAGTGACAGTGAGTAAATAAATAGAGAATGAGTTAATAAAAATTAAAAAATGTAAAAGAATCAACCACATTTTAATTTTTATGATAAGTTATTTTAGATTATGAGCCTTTATCCATGCTGAGGCTAACTCCATGCTTGGTGGTCCAGTGACCCAGGCAAGTTTTCTGTACTATTGACATATTCAGAAGAATGTAATTTTCCAATATTTTCTCTTTACTGTCATGAGCCTCATTTATTTATAATAATATGATAATGTTTGTAAAGTACAGATTGACTCCGTTCCTTTATGTAAATAAGAAAAGGATCTTGTGTGAGATAATATGGTGCCTTTAAGCTACCAGTATCTCAGCAATGTCAGTGCAAAGATGATGTATGCTCAGTTATTCCCATGGTCTTCTCACTGTTTGGAAGGAACAACTAGCATAACATGAAGCAGGCAAAGCTTTAAAGGAGTCAGGCAAGACAGGTAGCAACCGGGCAAACCTTCTGTACTTTCCCCTTCATTAAAGAACTTCTGCTTAATATTCATGGGCTGAGATTCCTTTTAAGATTCACAAACTGGTTTCAGGACTCAGGGAATTATGGAGAGAAGACACACACACACACACACATTTTGCAACCAATAAATGAAAGTGTACCTTGAAAAATGCTTTGAATTTCTTTGCATTCCCATCAGGGAGCATGGGGGAAGGGGAGGAAAGCCAAAGACTGTGGCTCCTACAAGCTCACTTACACTGCTTAATGAGCAATTTGTTGGACTGGACTGCTACAGAACTTGTCAGGTAAACAATATATCTTCCCAGGTGAACACTGTACAAGCTGTAGCATGAGTAAAACATTACTGCATCCTCATTCTCTAGTATTGTCAAAAATAATAACATGGATCCTATATTTAATTTTTTTTTTTTTTTTTTTTTTTTTTTTTTGGTTTTTTGAGACGGGTTTCTCTGTGTAGCTTTGCGCCTTTCCTGGAACTCACTCTGTAGCCCAGGTTGGCCTCAAACTCACAGAGATCCACCTGCCTCTGCCTCCCAAGTGCTGGGATTAAAGGCGTGCGCCACCACCATCTGGCTATGACCACCCGGCTATATATTTAATTTTTGCTTTGCTTTATTTGCATGGAAGGTATGGTAGTAGAAGCAAAGGAAATACCAGTGCTGTATAAATCTAGGTGACAAAACTTGTAAGCACCTGCCAGTCTTTCAGCTAATATCAAGTCAAAGTTCCTTATAAAAGAAATTACTTGGCTTGCCAAACAATACTTACGGTGAAATTGTGCAGCCTGAGGCATAGGCATGGTGTCCTGTGTAGCGAATGTCACAGCGTACAACATTGTTACTGTAGTCTGATTCAGGCACCAGGTAGCTGGGGTTTACACTGACCTGGACAACAGAAATAGCATGGTGAACGACTTCCTGTTCATCTTTATATGCATACTCTTATTTCTTCCTATTTCTGTAGAGATGCTGCAGTGAAATTGCTAACAAGGGACTCAGCTAAATAAATAAAAGCAAGAAAAGGAGTCTAAGTAAAGCATGTAGTTAAACACTGTCTATATTACAAAGGAAGTTGTGTAAATTTCTCTGAGCTCTTTTTAAAAACATCATACTCTGGATTGCTTAAAAATTGTTATGAAGGGTGTTCAATTACAATTTTTGTTGTTTTGTTTTTCAAGACAGTGTTTCTCTGTTTAGTCCTTGCTGTCCTAGAACTCTCTTTATAGACCAGACTGGCCTCAAACTCAGACATCCACTTGCCTCTGCCTCCCAGGTACTGGAATTAAAGGTGTGCGCCACCACTGCCCTGCATTTTTGGTTACTTTTAAGACCATGATTATTAAATATTTGAAACCAGAAAAAGGGAGTGTATTGAATTGTCATGGTAAATTACATGTATTCAAAGCTCCTACCTTTAGAATATAGTTTCCAGGTTGTACATCTGTAATATCAATCCACTGGCAGTCTATGTCTGCTGCATAGGTATCATAACATCCGGGACTCAATCCCTGAAATCAGCAAAGTTGTAAAAATTAAATTATAGCATATGGCTAGACAGAGCTAAAACAAACAAACAAACAAACATGATATTATTGGTAAATTAAATCCTAAGTTGGTACCTAGAAGAATTTGGCATAAAAATACTTCTGTTTCATCTCCAATGAGAACCACATGTTTCCCAGTCTTATAATAGCTAGGGCTTTATAGGGACTGCAGTATGAAGTAGTGTGTCTTATTTCACAAGTCACCAGTAGAAAACAGTGTTAAGCAGCAAAATAAGCCTTCACCACAATTCAAGATATTACACCAGGAATAAAGGTCTCATAGCAAATTAGTTCCAATATCCTATCTGTGAACCTCCCTGCAATGACCTTCCTACATTCTGAATGTTCATGGTCTTTTGTCCTGTTTAGCTTTATAGCATTCATCCATTTCTGCTCTACATACTCATCATATTACAGAAATTCCTCAAGGGTAGAGTCTAGTTGCACCCTTGAGAAGCTAACATTTGTTATTATTATGTACCAGAACCGTTTTAAACATATTATATAAAGCCAATTCTCACAACTACATAAGGCAGGTGTATTACTATCTCCATTTTATAGATGAGGAAGCTGAGGCATACTAAGGTCAAATGACTTATTCCAGGGCAAACAGCTAGGGAATGACTGAGTTGGTTTCAAGATTATGTAAACAGGTACCTTTTCTCAACTACCACATTCCCTCCATCAAATAATCGGGGAAATCTTAGTTGAGTCACAAGGATGGATATATGCCCAAACTGGTCAATACTGCATCAGACCACATGCTAAAACGTTCACATCAGCAAGTCAACAGGCGTCTCATAAGGCTGCCAGGAGAAAAATGCCAAGAATATATGCTCCTTGCTTTCATGAGGCTGAAGACATTTTCTCCCACTGGGGGAGATGGATATCTTTTTTTTTTTTATTTTCTTATTTCTTCATGAGAACTTTTAACTGTTGTATTTTCACTCTGATAATCCAAAGTTGATTAAAAGTATATGTTACAATCATTTGAACTCAGAAGTATCATTTAAGATCATCACTCAAGTTTGCTTTGATGCTTAAGGTCATTTTGGTCATCAAAGATAACAAAAGCCTCTCACCATGCTTTAGGGATGGGGGTTTGGCTACATCTGGATTTGGGAAGAGTGAACAATTTTGCTGTCCACAGCACAGGACAGTAGAGACAAGCCAACTCGAAATCACTTGAGTCACAGGAATGAGGACCATAATTGCCTGAGTTCCCACCTTGATCCATTCTCATTTTATGTGTTGGATAGGAAATACAAGAGGAAGAACTTTTGGTCTGATTCTACCACATCATTCTCTGATTCTGGCACCTTACACACTAAGCAGTACTAACAGCTGCCACTACCATTACTACTGTTTCACATATGACTCTAAATTGTGCACTGGATTAGATACCCAAGGAAGATAGGAATAAGTAATGCTACTGTTAAGTGAATAAGTGTTTCAGAAATGCTGAAGTTATCCCTGTTGGCATCCACCCATGATCTCAAAGGTGCAGAATGCTGAGGCAGGAGAACAATTTAAGCCCATGAATTTGACACCGGCCTAGGTCACACAATCTTAAAAGCGCTATATGTATGTGTAAGCACTAATGGCTGACACTGTTACTCTATGATTCACGCACTCACAGAATATGTTAATTTTGAGCTTTGCTTATTTGGACTTGCAAATAAATACCTGAAGTTTACCCAGGCCATTAAGTGAGTAGACATTTCAATATTCAAATTCAAATGTAAAACTAAATTGGAAATATAACTTCATTCTACACTATCTAAATTCATTATTTGGTTTCAGCAAAACATAACGGGTTTGCTACGTTTGGTCAATGAGTATGATGTGACTATTTTTAGTTGTGCATGAATTTAGTATGTAAATTTGTAGTCTTAGAACATGTGGCTTTTATATATAATATATATGCATAAGTTATACTTAGTTATATGCATAAACATTTAGGAACACGACACTAGTATAACAAAACTAACAAAAGTCAACATTAGAGGTCTGTGTGAATTTTTTTCTTTAAGTGATATTTGTTCAAGAGACAACTGAAAAAAAAAAACAGAAACATATAAATCACTTACAATGCAAAACCTGGTGAAGAATTGTTAAGACGTGTACAGAGAAGGATGAACAGAAGAAGAGTTCTCTCCCCAGCAAACAGGGGAGCCTCTGGGGCTGAAACATGAACAACTCCCCACCCAAGTGTTCCATCTTAGAATGAGATGATCAGTGTGTGTCATTTTCTGAATAGGGAAAAGAAGAGCCCCCAGCTTCTCTGGGGGTGATCACAGGATGAGAATGCAATCTCTGAATGGGTACATGCTTAATATATGGTTGGGTTACATCCTTCACTTAAAGCATATGTCCTGCCCCTCCCAACCTATGCTAAGTATAACTGTTTCCCTTTCTAACCACTTTGATGAGCTAAGCCCAAAGGAAAGAAGTATGGTCCACACATGTAGGTCACTAAAAAGCTTCCGGCCACAACCCTGGAATCTGCTCCCCAAGATGACGGCTGTTGATGTCTTTGTGCCCTGGGTAAATGTACATTCATGGACTACTTGCCAAGAGCTGGGCTGGAGTAAAATTATAATGTCTTTTTACAAATGAGGGTTTTGGATGGAAATACCGACATGGCTTTTAACTGACACACATTTTCCAATCCTAAGACATACAATAGTGCTTAGCTCAGCACTATTAAAAACAAATTCATCCAAAGGACATCTGATACCAATTACGCTGTAGGTTTAAATGTACATGTGTGGAGAAAGAAATGTGTCTTTCTATTCTTATTTGCATTATTAGACGTGATGCTGTTTAAAGTACTCTGAAGGAACTGACTTCAACTCCTTGTTCTAACTCTAGGCACTATTCCATAGTAAGCAGGAAGGTAGGAAACAAAATGGTTTTGCAGGTGGGAAAACAGTTCTATGTCGCCAGCAGTTATTTATAGCCAATTAAAGAACCCAGAATGAAGGCAGATGCTTCAAGTCATTCCTTTGTGTGCAGAAAGGAAACTACTTTTCATTGTGTTATGTAGCAAGGATCCACAGTGACCTTCTGTGATCACCAGCAGGGGTTGCGTGGGCAGCTGGAAACACTTTAAAAGCAATTTGCACCACCCAGTCATCTGCCTTTTCCCAATTAATTTCCGCGTTGGTAAGATAACCTCAAAATGAAACAACGGATTTTTAAAAAAAAAAAAAAAAAAGAAGAGGGGGAGAGGAAGGAAATAGCAGATGACTTTGTTTTCCTAGTCTCTGGATATCTGAGGGTTCCTGATGTCCGAGGGCCAGCCTACCTGTGTGTGGGCGGTGCACGCAAAGCGCCTGTGGTACCCGTAGTCACAGGATGTGTCCTCGAGACAGAAGCTTGCTTTGTGGCCTTCAGCCACTCTCCTCTGTGTGTTGGCATCAAGCAGGTCATAGTGGCTGAATTCATCCATGCTGTGGTAATGTCTAATGTCCCACACAACAAAAACACAGCAGTCAGTGGCATGTAGAGGAAACAATAAGGACATTAAGTGACCTCCTTGTCTCATGAATCAAATGGTGTCATGCTCACAAATTAAATCAGGGCAAGTTTATTTTCTTGTTTTTTTTTTTTTAAAGATTTATTTATTTTATGTGTGTGAACGTATTGCCTACAAGTTATATGTGCACCATGTACATGCCTGGTGTCAGAGGAAGTCAGAAGAGGGCTTGAATCCCTTGGAACAGGAGATGTGATATGGATGGTTACAAACCACCCTGTGGGTACTGGAAATCAAACCTGGCTCCTCTGCAAGAGCAGCAAGTACTCTTAACACTGAGCCATCTCCCCAGCTCAACCCCCGCCCCCTTGGTTTTAGACAGGGTCTCCCAGTGTAGCTCTAGCTATCCTGGAAGTTACTCTGTAGACCACGCTGGCCTTGAATTCAGAGATCTACCCACCTCTGCCTCCCATGTGCTGGGACTAAAGGCATGTGCCACCATGCCTGGTCCCCAAGTTTATCTTTTTAAAGAGATATTCATGCTAGATTATTTTTTTTTCAGAAAGGACATAAATGTATCAAAATTGCAAGCTTTTAACTTTACTTCGTGGTAAGGACAGAGTATCTGTTCCTTTCCACAGAGTATCTATAAAGACAATTCATTATCTGCACTTGTATCCTGCGGAGTCTCTCCTGTATTTCTTTGGGCGCCACTGCCGATGTTGCTGATCGGATGCTGATTTCAAACAAGAGCTTTACTCGAGAGGGCTTGCTATGAGAGTCTAGAAACTAGAGTTTCAACATTTTAAAATCTCTTTGGAAATGCAAGGGGGAACAACAGCATGTTTTTCTACCACTATTATTGAAATAGCACAAACTTTCATTTCAAAATAAAGTATTTCTACTTTAATATGCAAATTATGCAGCTAAAGTCTGCTTTTTCTCTATTCATTAAGTAGAAGACTTCTGAGCTCGTCCTCATCTTACATGGGAGAGGGGCAACAATGGGAAAGGGTTTGAATTTCTGTAAGTAGGAGACCACACATCAGGATTTCCTGGCACTGAATAACTGGGCACATTACCTAGGCAAATGATGGCGTAACCACATGTAATTTAAAAATTAAAACCTTTAAATTTAGAAAGGGCAGAGCAACCACTCTGGGGCTGATATGGGCCTTTCAAAAGATGGAAGTGGATCTGCTCCTCAAGTCTGTCTCATGTGTGTTCCATTGAGGATGGTTTCTGACTCCTTTAGGTAAAAGAAGCTGTGCTTTTCTTAAATGCTTGTTAAGGCTGACCAGCTGCGGGTGATCATGTAGATGATCTTATCCATAGCAGATACTTGTACATAATAGTAAATTATGTAAATAGATGATCTTATTTATAGAAGATACTTTTACATAATAATAAGTTCTGTAAATTTACTATTTACATAGATGATCTTATTTATAGAAGATACTTTTACATAATAATAAGTTCTGTAAATTTACTATTTACATAGATGATCTTATTTATAGCAGATAGTTTTACTTAATAGCAAATTCTACGGCAGCCACTGCTATGTCTTTCCACACTTTTTAATGAACCTAACTTAAGTTTCCAATTCAAAAGATAATGGGATTTGGTGGTGAAGGGGCCATCTTTAACGTTTAACATTCTTTGATGACCATCAACCTGTATAGTAAAAGTTCTAAGTACAAATAATAGCAAATCTCTAGCTTTAGGTAAGACACGTGAAGAATCATCTGAAAGATGTCAGAGCGTCCCAGAAGCACTGAGAGGACCGTCCACTCACTGATGACAACTGTGCCACTCCCAGGAATAGCGAGGGCGGCTTGGTAAGAAGTCAGACGTCCCTTGGTTTTTCACTCTTTGGGGAAATCGTAGCAGTACCCTGTGATCATAATCTCGGACATCCGCCCTATATGCTGAGCTGTGAGTTTAGAAACAAACAAACAAACAAACATTAGATCCAGTGAATACCGATGAAAAACAAAACTAGAAAGAACAGCTCACCTTTACACTGCAGTGGCATCCCTCCCCTTCCCCAACTAGCCTCTCAGCTCAAAGAGACCATCCTGAGCTCCCATCCAGTTCTGGAAGAATAGAAACATAGCGACTACCTGGTGAATGAGTGAATGAAGGACAGCAGTAAAAACCTACAACGCTTGAAATTAGGATTTACACTAAAAAAATTATTGACGATACACTCTGCATCTAAAAACTATGAAATTGCTATAGTAATGATCACACGCCAAAAAGATCCATATACATCTATTAATAAATTGATAGATTTAAAATAGTAAGTGGAGAAACACTCTAAAATAGGACCGCTAGCTTTAGATAGATAGCTTTACACTTGACTACCATCAGACAGGGAGCGCCTCTCTACTGTCTTCCAGCACTCAGTGGTGTGGATCATGCAAGACTTGGGAATGAAAATGAGCTTGAAGTTCTTCTTCCCTTAGCCTGACGGTTGTAAAAAAAAGCCAACGTGGAATAAAGGTTCGTATAAACACTTCTGAGATGCTTCTATATTTTTGTAGGTCTGGGTTGGAATACCATTGGTGACCCATTTTACTTAAGGTACCACCAGAACTACACAAGCATCTTATGCTCCCTCTGCTGGTTGCCAGCAGCAAAATCGGAGAATTCCAAGTCCAGAATAGCTATTTTTATTTTGGGAATGACGGAAAACAAAACTCTTGCTCATGGTCTCATACCAAAACAACCCAGTTAATCACGGCCTGAAAGAAATGTGGAATGCAGTCTTTACCAATGGGGGGCGCCACCGTGGCGAACACACCCCAGACCATCGGAGAATAATAGCGAGCGCTTCCTTTCTACTTTTCCCCCTGTGTGGTTGGTTGTTGAGCTCCTGTTTTACAGAAAAATGTTGGCGCCAATGCCGAATAGAAACCTTGGGAAAAGAACCTAAGACCCAGTCTCCAGAACAAGGGTTTTCGCCCCCCTCTCCGGATTTGCGCCTCCCAGTGAGGCGGCACCCATAAAAACATTCCAAATTAACTCTCTATCCAAGTCAGCATGCCCAGGAGGTCACGTCCCACTTCCCAGCCCTTGTCCCACTTCCTGGCCCTTGTCTGCACTGAATAGCGGTCAGAACTAGGCACCCGTGTGATCCCAGGATCAAAATGGGAGCCAGGCTGTGGAAATCCATACCTAGCCAGGCAGTTTTCTTCCGCAGCGCATCTCAGATTGTACATAGACATCTTCTGCACATATGTAGATGCCTGGATGTAGTAGGGGTCCGGCACCAGGTCCGGGAGACCTAAAAATAAGACAAGCAGGTGACCTCTGACCCCAGGTCCCCTCTTTTGTCTCCCTTTGCCCACCAAGTCCGCTGGGTGGGGCTGAGTGTGTGGAAGAACAGGGAACTCCAAAGCTGGGAAGGAAAGGAAAGAAGAGGCTGCTGGAGCCAGGAGCGCGGTTTCCATCAGATTCCAGAGCTGGCGGGGCGGGCGAGGGGTAATTAAGGGGGTCCGGTCGGCCGGGATCGGGGGGGACCGGTCGCGCTCAGTCTGCCACGTCTAGACAGCACCGACCTGCAGCCAGGGTGGCCAGGTGCCTCTCGTGAACCTGGGGGTGCTTACCATACTGGAAGTAACCAGTGCCGTATCCGGGTCGGTACCTGCTCCCAGGCCGGGGCCTCTCATACGTGTCATAGTAGTTATAATAGGGATTGTCGTCGGAGTACTTGTAGGGATTGTAGGGGTCGTCGCCCACCATGCGGTCTACGTGGCTGGGAGGCCTCAGGTTACTGAGCTGCGGGGGCTGTGGCGACGCAGTCCGGTTCCCTGCGCGCCGGGAGGTCCCACCATCGCGGGCCCCCGACGGCGAGAAGCCAGCTTCGAACCAGTGGCGGGCGGCGGGCCGGGGACGGCCGGGGGCGACCCCCGACGGGCTCGGTGTCCGCGCGCGGGCAGAGGCCGTGCGGTTGTCCCGCAGCAGCAGAATGGGCGTGCGCGGCTGCGGGGCGGCGTTGCCGTCGGGGCCCGGGGCCGCCGCGGCGCCGCTGGGGTCGCGTCGCCGCTGCTGCGGCTGGTACTGCGCCCCGAGGCTCAGCAGACTGAACACCTGCCCATTGTTCTCCCATTGGATTGTCTGGCGCCAGGCGCCCGGGGCGGCGGGTGGCTCCCGCGGGGCCTGCGGGGCGCAGCGGAGAAGGGGACAGAGCTGCAGCGGCCCCAGCAGGAGCACGGTCCAGGCGAAACGCATGGCTCTCCCGGCGAGTCCTTTCTGCGGGGAGGAGGACGTGGCTGGGAGAGAGTGAAGACGGGGCTCAGATCCCGCGAAGGAACGAGACCTCTTCGGGGCCGGGAGGAGGGCGAGGCGCGGGGATGGGTCGCAGTGAGCCGTGCCAAGGGCGGACGGCAGACCCTGCCCCCCAGCCCAGGCCGCCGTCGGACGTGGCACCCCCTTTCCCAGTCCTGGAAGACGACGACGGGGAGCAGCGGCGCACGACGGTCGGTCCCGGCGAGCGCACAGTGTCTGGAGTGGAAGAAGGGGAGAGATTTTAAACTTTCTGACAAGTTTGCAGTTACACAAGCCGTTCTGGCCCCGCTCGCTGCCCCTCCGCTATTTGTTCACGTAATGCGATTGGAAACGTGCGAGGCGGACAGCTCCTCCACTCTGCCCCTCCTCCCCTCTCCGCCCCACTCCCCTCCTCCCCAGACACGTTGCACAGGGAGAGTTAAGGGGAAAGAACAAAACGGAACACACATCCTGAGACACACTCGACTTAATCTGGGCCGAACATGCAGGAATTTCAAAAGACTCAGACAGGCGAAGGCAGCCAGGCCATGGGCCCAAGCCAAAATATGCATGAAGAAAAATGCTATTAGGTCACCAGCCCGGGAGAGGCGGGAAGTCAAGAGGTGGGGAGGGCGGTGGGGCCAAAGTGTGCGTGCTGGGATGGGGGAGGTTGTGACTAACGCTTATCCATAAAGAAGTTAACCAGACGAATTTCCTAACGTACACTCACCCCGCTTTTATGGGAAGCGCCCTCAGCAAATAAACCCCAGGATATCAAATTTTGTTTTTCTGGCTGTAGGTAATATGAGAAATGGGTTACAAATCTGTTTCCTACAGTGAGAATTTTAATAACCAAAGTGAAAATTTACAGGGAACAAAGTGTAGTGAATAAGCCTCTCTCTCTCTCTCTCTCTCTCTCTCTCTCTCTCTCTCTCTCTCTCTCTCTCTCTCTCTTCAAATAACCGGCCCAATTTGCACTTTAAGTGACGATGAAGAATTCTTTCATCCCTACTGTGTACGGGAAAGCTAGAAGAAGGGCAGGAGAGTGTTCAAGGACATCTTCAAGTAGACGGTTCATTTGACTTCTTTCTCTTTCTCCCCTGTGTCTAGTAAGGAGGTTTGACTTCACACGTTAAAATCAAATTACCAATATTAAAGGTTGAAATTCAATAAAGTATTCAGCAGCTTTTAATTCCTCTTCCAGTCTAAACAAAGGTGTTCTAAGAGAAACAGTCTTTGAGTTCCGAGTTCACTACGAAGAAGACGGTAGGTGTGGCTGGCCAGGAGAATGAGTCGGAGGATAGTCTGTAACTGGACAGAGATGCTTAATAGACCAACTATTCACATCCCACTCAGGGTCTGGGAAACTCTGAACTGAATTCAAAGAAAAATTGCTACTAAGTGGCCCTTTTAAACTACTAGGCAAGCCAGAATTTAGTATCCACTTTATTGGTCCCATCACTGAGCTGTTGTCTAGACACTTCAATCTCACCTCTTAGACTCCGTGTTTTCATAACTGATCACCCCACGAGGTGGTTTGGTGGACATCTACTAGTCTGACGGCTTGATACCCGTTTTCCTTCCTTTTCTTTCTGTTCTTCAGGAAACTGCCCAGAACCTCTAACCACCCCGTAGTGAGGTTGGACTGACAAGGCATTCATGAGACTTCTTCACTTCACGAACTGGTCACAAGATCTGAGTTCGTTCTAATTAAACTATCTAAATGTCAAGTTGGTCACATGGTGAACATTATTTCTCCTCCCACTGCTAGAAAAGGTTCTGGCTCTTCAGCATTTCCTTCAGATTTTCTATTGCAATCTTTTGTGGACTAACATAGTCAGTTTCTGTCATCTGCCACAGGAGAATCCTGACTGACAGAGGGGGTTGGCCTGCGGCTTTCAGCTAGTTAAATCACATGACCCAGAGTCCAGGGTAAGGAGTCTGACTTTTTGAGTCAAGTTAGATGGACCACGTACCTTCCTTGGTCACCAAGGGATATGACACAGAGTTTTGCCCACATGTGGTAAATCTACAGCCTAGATGATGAGGATAAACTTTAAGTACAAATTCACTCACCACAAGTCAGCAGTGAATTCTTTTCTGAACAAAACCATCTCTAAGATAACACTAGTTGTCATTTTACTGGCTGGCTAGAAGGATTAAAATTAACTACTGGATTTCTCTAGACTTTGTAAGAGAGATAGAGGGAACAAAAGGGGAAAAAAGGTGTCTATAATTTGGATGGACAGATGACATTATAAGGGGAAACAGAAAGAGATTGAGTATCGTTACCTTTCATCTGAAAAAGGCTCTACATCTGCCCATGAACAGTTTACCTCCAGAACAGAATGGCTGGGCACAGTTATCACTTGACCACAGGTTTCTGAGGGAAGACCTTTGCTGTGGCTGTCAAATTAAAGTGGCTCCTATTGGGAGGGTAGAAAGTTTGTCCTGGATCTCAGTTAGCTTGCCTTTGTTTCCAGGTCTGCTGCTTGGTTGGAGGGGGAGGAAAAGAGAGGAAGAAGGGAGAGGGGGAGGGGAAAGGGGAGAGGGGGGAGGGGAAAGGGAAGAGGGGGAGGGGAAAAGGAGAGGGGAAGGGGAAAGAGGAGAGGGGGAGGTACATGGGGGAAGGAAATGCTTCTCTGCATATTTTTTCTGGTTCTTAGCACTTTGTCAGATTTAACAAATAATCCAAATCCTCTTCAAAGTATTCTTCCAAGTTTCAAAATCTCTGATTTTCTTGAATATCCACTTATTCTATTTTCAATTCAATCACTGCAATATTGCATTATGGCCATTAATATTGAAAAAAATTTCTCGAATTGGACTTTAAAATATTGGGTAATTTTTGTGTATGTATAACATGGAGCCTACAGAAGATGATGTTCACTTTTTAAGTATTTTCTATCAGTGAAATTCCATTACACATTTATTTGTTTTACAGAATCTCATACACACATTTATGCTTTGCAGGATAGTGTGCTATATAGGTGACTTGTAAACATGATCACTAAACGCTCACAGCGGACGAGGCTCATCATTTTCTCCCAGTTTGCTTCAAAAGATTTAAAACCGGTTCATGAAAACAGAAATAACAGCCCAGAACAATCACAATGCACTTTGCTTATTTTCTTTATTAATCACACACATATGAACATATACACACAACTTCATGGGTGGGGGATATGTAACCCACTGGCACACACTCTAAATGCCATAAAAGGGGAAAAAAAAGTGCATTTTCTCCCTCTTTCATTTCCTCCAAACTCTCTTGCTTAAGACTGAGCTATCTGGGAGAAAAAGAAAAGAAAACATGTGGCCACCACATTGAGGACAATAGGAAGTGTTTGCCACCATGGGGTGATGCCATGTAGCCATGCATTGTGCTCTTTTCTTAGAGGCAAAACCACGCTTTTCAAAATTAGACAAACCAGTTTTCTTCCACTCAAAGCTGAAACTAATAAAAAATAATACTAGCAGCAATTATAATGATGACAGTAACTGTAGCTGCATCAAGGTGTCCCCAGCTCTTGTAAGATGAACAGTTGATCCCAAGAGAGCAGCTTTCTGTGGACAGATCTATGATTTATAACAAAAAAGAGGGAATCATCTCAACCCATCCCCCACTTTTTTTTTTTTTTAGCAAGGTTCTATTTCTACCAAGAAATAAAAGTCCCATCCGACTCAAGTAAGTTCTTACCCAAGCTGCGCGTACTTCTTCCCTTTGGCTCTCTGAGCAGCAGCAAGGCGGCAGTCAGTGAGAACAAGCCCCTGAGGAAAGGCTTCAAGACGGGAGCCAAGAAGAAACTGGTTGGTCCATTTTCTAAGGAAGACTGGTATGATGTGAAAGCTCCACCTATGTTCCAGTTTAGAAACACTGGAAAAACACTAGTCACAAGGACCCAAGGAACCAGAATTTCATCTGATAGCCTCAAGGGTCGTGTGTTTGAAGAGAGCTTTGCTGATCTACAGAGTGACAAAGTTGTATTTAGGAAATTCGAGCTAATTACTGAAGTTGTTCAGGGCAAAATAAAAAAAAAAAAAATGTCTGATTAACTTCCATGGCATGGATCTTACCCAGGACAAAATGTGTTCCATGGTCAAAAAGTGGCAGACTAGACCATGATTGAAGCTTGTGTTGATGTCAAGACAACCAATGGTTCTTTGCTCCTTCTGTTCTGTGTTGGTTTCACTAAAAAACGCAACAACAGCCAGACATGCAAAACATCCCATGTGCAGCCCCAGCAGGTCCTCCAGATCTGGAAGAAGATGATAAAAAGGCAGAAGAAACCCAAGTTCGAATTGAGAAAACTCAGGGCGCTCTGTGGTGAAGGTGGAAGTTCTGGAAAAACTACTGATGATGAGACAGGTGTGAACTGATGCATACGAAGAAACTGTTGAAAACCCAGACTTCCAATAGTGACAAATAAAAGGTCCTATTTGTGAAAAAGGAAGAGAGAAAGAAAAGTCAAAAGGCTGTGCCTCCAGAATTTGCTAGGTAAGTTTATATTCACAGGATATGGAATTATTCAGAAAGTTAAAACTGTAAAGCAGAACCAGAACGATAACTCTATAACCAAAGAACCAATGTGTGAGCCTCGATTCTTTTGTTTGGGGACTGGAGAGGTGGCTCAGAGGTTTAGTGCACTTCCTAATCTTCCAGAGAACCCAGATTGGTTTTTCTGCACCAATCAGCCTGCTCATAATCACCTGTAACTCCAACTCCAGGGAATCTGGCTCTCTTCTAGTCCCTGTGGACAACTGCACGCGTGCGCGCATGCGCGCGCACACCAATAAATAAAATTGAAAAAGTACGTGGCACAGGAAGTACATTCGAATCTTGTTCTTCAGTGAAGTTCATGGCTTGTGTGAAGTTCATTGTAACCCTGTAGTCCTAACACATCGAAGGGAAGCAAGCAGAGGGAGCGGAAAGTCCACATGAAAATGTTAGAGAAAAGAAGCAATTATGCCATCTTACGTAAGAGGAGTGGGCGGGAGAGTGGGAGGAAGGAATTGATGATCAGAAAAGATAACCAGAAAAAGTAACAGAGTGAAATACAGAACCCCGACATTTTCTAATTAGAGTAGAAGGGGACCGGTGAGTGGACTTGAAAGCTAACAGGGACTTTCCACTCCTTTCTCTCCATCCTTGCTGTCTGCCACATGCCACTTCCAGGTATTCACCCAAATATAAAAAGTAGACAGTTGGTACACATTTGTCTGTGTGTCAAGACCGAACTAAAAAAAGAAAATAAGTAAACAAACTGGCTAGAAATAGCCCAGAAAGAATGAATTTTAAATATATCTGGCTGGGTTACCTAGCCCCTTGGGCCACCTAAGGAAGGGAAAAGTGGAATTGAAGTCTGGGGAATAGAAAAGCATTCTATTCTGCTGTCTTTAATGGATCTCCGTATGAGATTACATAAAGAATGCTAGTCTAGCAAAACAGAAAAGTGGGGAGAGAGGAAGGACCTCAGGGTGAGGAGAAAGGACCTTTGAAACACAGTGAGTCAGTCAAAGTAATTTGTTTATATTGACCAAAAAAATAAAGTGTCAGCCAGTTGGCAAAATCATTCCTAAGTGAAGTCCAGGTAATTTGATTGGGCTAGTTGACAGCCTAGTGACAAAAAAAAAAAAAAAAAAAAAAAAAAAAGTCAATTGTAGGTGTTACAGGGTGTGTCAGGGTTGTTTCTATTAGTGATAGGAAAGGTTGTGCAGCAAGGTCTGAATCTCGGCTTCTTTGCCCCTCAACTCTCCCTACAGTCCTCCACACTCACTGCCCATCACCCTGAAAGTTATTTATTCTCACATTATCCAGTCATGATCTTCTGCTATGCAGGAAGGTGCATCATGAAGACACTTGTTCTTATCTCAGGCACCTCTATCATCTGCGATTTCCCCAACAGGCATCTCCTTGCTTTAAATGAATTTGTTGTGCACAGCTCTCCTTTGAAGTCCAAGGGGAGCATGAGATCACAAATTACTAACACTGGAATGGGAATTCCATGGAACTTGTCCTATACGATGATGCTCTAAGAACATATGAAGGTGATCTGTGTGTTTGGGGTGAAGACAGAATGGAAAGAAGATGTGGTGTGGCTATGAAAGAGAAAACCCATTTCCTAATTGTGCTTGAGAGAAGCCATGAGGCCTTCTTAATTTCAGGTTGAACTTAGAACTTTGCATATTCTGAGCCAAATCCTCAGCCAGTGAAGATCTTTCAAAGAAGGCCAATTAATACTGAAACTATTAATAATGAGGATCTCTGCTTCTTACCATTGTGGCAGCATTCAATATGCTTTAAATGCACTGACCCATTTTTATCCTCATTACAATCTTGTGACATGCTTTTTTATATTTTTGTTTTATGGATAAAAAACAATCCCAAAGCTTTAGAAAGATTAAGCAACATGCTTACTAAATACTGGCACTAAATACTAACTTTTGAACCTAGGTCTATGTTGTCAAAAACCACAATACTGAGTTCTACCATGGGGCGTAGAAAGAAGGGAAACAATTGCTTCTTTCATCTTATTTCCTTTTGTTTAATTGCTGGAAGAAATAAGCCAAATGATTCACTCAAGACTACATGGCAGTGAGATTGTGGCCAGGCCAATTAAATTACAAGGCTGGCAATGACTATCACCCTCCTGCCTACGACTTTGGGATCAGTCTGATATGCAAATGGCTGAAAAGTGACTATGAGTAGAAATAACATGGGTGAAGGGGGCAGACAGTCCCTGCAGTGTGCAACAGTGAGTCCTTGAGCAAATTACTTAACTATTATGAGTCTTGAATTTCTCCACCAAAAATAAAAGTAATAAAACTCATCTTGTAGGGCCGTTGTTAGCATGAAATGTTTATAAGTGCACGACAGAGAATCTAGCTCCTATTAGGCACCATGCAGAGGGTAATTGGCATTACTGCTTGGTATTTGAATGGTAGAATTTAAATGGAGACAAAGAGTCTCTGTACACAAACTATCATGTTGAAAAGTGTTTTCTATAAACGTGGAGAAAGAAGCTATTATTTGTTTTTTCAAATATTTTTGTTCTTTGACAATTTCATATATGTGTATTTTGAATTTTGGTGATTTTCAATCTCTCCCATTACTCTCATTTGTCTCCTCTTTCTCCTACTGAAAGCCTTCTTTTCCCAACAAGCTAGCTCAGTGTTCCTCCTGTTTTGATGGTGTGTGTGTGTGTGTGTGTGTGTGTGTGTGTGTGTGTGTGTGTGTCCCACTGAGTTTAATTAAGGTTGCTTGTATGAGCATGAGTGAGATTATCTACAGGAACATGGGCAAGTTACCATTGGCTACACCACTAAAGAAAAGAACACCCATTATCTGACCACAGTCCCTCAGTAAGGGGACCTTGTGAGCTCCTTCCTCATGGTTGACGAAACAGTAACAGGCGCCATCTTGTGAAGGTCGTCTGTGGATATTGACAGTTGCAGTGAGTTCATGAATGTAATGGTCATGTCCAGAAGGCACTGTTACACAGTCCTTCTCCCCAACCTCCGGCTCATACATCCTTCTGCCTCCTTCTCTCTGCCTTCTCAGAGACTTGGAGGTGATAAACAGATGTCTAGTTTATGGACAAGTACACCTATGTCACTTATTCTCATCACTTTGACCGGTCGTAACTCTCTGCAGTAACCTCTATCCACTACACAAAGAAGTGGACTGCCTTCTGAAGGCAGTTGAGTTTTGTTACCTTGAAAGAAAATTAAGGTATAAATCAATGTTAATTATGAATTAACATTATATTGATCTATTAGTCACATAAAATAAGATGCATAATTTTCAAGTATATGACTTGGTGAATTTTAGCAATACGTATGTCAATATATCCAGGGCTATAATCAAGACATTGAATATTCCCATAAACTCCCCTGCCCCCAGCTCACTCCATTCCAACCCACTAAACCACAGCTCTGATTTTTTTTCAGCTTATATTGGTTTTATCTACTCTGGAAGTTTTCCTAAGTGGAAATCACACAAAGATTTCTTTTGTGTCTGCTCTTTTGCTCAGGAGTATGTCTGTAAGGTTCATCCATACTATTGTTCTATATGCAGCTCATTCATTTTCTTTACATCAATTCATGCTACAAACGCTTCATCATTTCTTTTTTTTTTCATACCAGGTTTATGGATAAAGCTGCTGTGAGTATTCACCTACAAATTATTCTGTGCATGGACTTTCATGGCTTTTTGGGTAAACAGTTAGAAATAGAATTACTACATCTTTAGAGCACTTACATATTTAACTATGTGAGGACCTGTCAAATGTTTTAAGTATTCCTTTTTTATTCTTCACTCATACCACTCAGAATTCAGTTGCATTCTTCTATTTCCTTGCTGTCATTTTTACGTTTATTTATTTATTTTGTGGGTGTGTATGTGTGGGCACACACATGTTGCATTGTGTACGTGGGGGTCAGAGGACAGCTGACCTCCAGAGGTTGGTTTTCTCCTACCTTGTGTGTTCATCAGGCTCTGTGGCAAGTGCTTTTACTCGCTCAGCCATTTTTCCAGCCCCTGTTATTGTCATTTAATATGAATTTCCTTAATGGTTTTGAGTATTTTCAATGTGCTGCTTCACCTAGGTTACATGTTTGTGATGTATCTATACAAATTTCCTTTATGCCAATTACATCCTATGGATTTTCTTGGATTGTAGAAAGGCTTTTAAAGTAGATTCTGGCTACAAGACTCATGAGACATACATTGTGAGCATTAACTGCATCTGTGAGATTAACCATTTCCTTTTTTAAATGACCTCTTTTAAAACTAGATGTCTATAATTTTGATAAACATCTAGTTGTCAATTTTATTTTCTTTTGTGACTAATGTTTTTTTTTAATTCGGAAAATTTTATTCCAGTCCAACATCTGAACAACAAACATAAAGCTGTCAATTTTATTTTCTTTTGTGACTAGTTTTTTTTTTTTTTAATTCTGAGAAATTTTATTCCAGTTCAACGTCACAAACATTATTGTTCATGTTTTTGTCTGAGAATTTTCTAATTTAATTTCATGTTTAGGTTTATAACCCTTTCAAAACATTTTTATATATAACAATAGGTAAGAGTTAAGGCTTATGGTTCTCTACATGAACATAGTTGATCCAACACTTTTGTTGTAGAGATTACTCTTTTGCTAGACAGATTTTGTCAAAAATCAGTATGTCTGTTCTAGTTTCATTCTGCTCCTGTGATAAAACACTGACCAAAAACTACTTAAGGGAAAAAAGGATTTATTTGGCTTACAAAGGCAGGTTCCCAATATTTGAGGGAAATCAGGGAATGAACCCACAGCAGGAGCTTGAAGCAGAAACCACGGAAGGAAGAAAGCTGCTTGCTTCCCCCACCTTCTGGCGCCTTCACTCATAGGCTCATGCTTAGATAACTTTCTTATATAGTTCTGGATTAGCCAGCCCACAAATCAGCCCTCCTATTAACAATCAAGGCAATCTCCCACTGTAGTGGTTTGAATGAAACTGTTCCCTATAAGCTCTGCTGTTTAAATACCTAGTCACCAGTCGGTGGCTCTGTTTAGGTAGTGTCATGATTTGAATGAGAATGGCCCCCATAAGCTCATATATTTGAATGTTTGGTTCCTAATTAGTGAGTTGTTTGGGAAGGATTAGGAGGTGTGGTCTTGTTGGAGGAAATGTGTAACTGGGGTTGGGCTTTGAGGTTTCAAAAGCCCATATTAGGACCAGTCCCTATCTGTCTGTCTATCTATCTATCTATCTATCTATCTATCTATCTATCTATCTATCCATCTATCTATCCATCTGCATCCTTTCTGTAGATCAGAGCTCTCAGCTACCGCTCCAGCATCATGCATGCCTGTCTACCACCATGCTTTCCACTGATTATGGACTAACCCTCTGAAACTGTAAGTAAGACCCCAATTAAATGCTTCCTTTTGTAAGTTACATTGGTCATCATGTCTCTTCAGAGCAATAGAGCAGTAACTAAGACAGGTAGTTTTAGAAGATATAGACTCACTAAGAAGTATATTACAGATCTTGAAGTTTCAAAGCCACATAATCATTCCCAGCTCCTTCTCTAGTTCATGTTTATAGTTTGAAGATATGAGAACCCTCAGCTTCCTGATCCAGTCTCCACACCTACATGCTGCCATCATGGACTCTTATCCTCTAGAACTATAAGTCCAAATAAACTCTCTCTTCCATAAGTTACCTTGGTCTTGTGTTTTCTTACAACAATAGAAAAATAACTAGTATTCCCACAGACATTCCATAGGCCAATCTGATCTATACAAATCCTTAATCTGAGGTCCTCTGTGCTCCAGGTGATTCCAGGTTGTGTTGTGCTGTCAATAAAACCAACAGGATAATGCTTTATAGTGTGGATATGTTTCTAGTTCCTGTACTCTGTTTACAAATATGTTTACTTATTCTTATACCAAAACCACACTGTCCTGCTTATTGTAGCTTATTGTAATCTTGAAATCATGTTGTGAAAATATTCCAACTTTATTTTTTTTCCAGTAGTGTTCTGTTTTAGGTCCTCTGTATTTATACACACACCCCCCCACACACACCCACACACACACACAAAAGAGTCTGATGATTTTCATTTTTAAAAGCAACTAGAATTTTGACTGAGACTGACTTGAATCTATGGAACAATTTGGAAAATTTGCATCTAAGCAATATAAATATATATCAATCAATGAGCATGGCATATCATTCCATTTATTCAGGTCTTAAACTTCTCTCAGTCATGTTTGAGTACTTAATATATAATACGTATACATATTTCTTACTAGTATTATTCCTGAGTACTTTCTTTGCACAAAAGCTATGGACTTAGTTACTTTTCTGTTGATGTGATATACATTATGACCAAAACCAACTTGAAGAGGAAAGAATTTATTTGCTTTACATATTCCAATCACAGTCTGTCATTGAGAGAAACCAGTACAGGAACTCAAAACAGGATCCTGGAGGCAGAAACTGAAGCAGAACCACGGAAGAATGCTGCTTACTAGCTTTCTCTACATGACTCCTCACTGCCCAGAGTAGGCTGGGCCCTCTTACACTAGTCACTAATTAATAAAAAATACACATATTCACCTACAGGTCAGTCTGATAGAGGCATTTTCTCAACTGAGGTTCCCTCTTCTAAGATGACTCTACCTTGCACCATGTTGACACAAAACTAACCATTACCATTGGTCCCTTGTCAATTTGATACATGAATATATCACTATTAAAACCATAACCTTTTTTCTATTTATTCCCAAGATTCCTTGTTATTATTTATTTATTTATTTATTTATTTTTCATGACAGGGTTTCTCCCCTGTAGTTTTGGTGCCTGTCCTGGATCTCACTCTGTAGACCAGGCTGGCTCGAACTCACAGAGATCCGCCTGGCTCTGCCTCCCAAGTGCTGGGATTAAAGGCGTGCGCCACCCCCGCCCGGCTCCTTGTTAATATTATAACATAAAGTGCAGTGTAGCTTTAAATATCACAATCCTTTTTTAAAAATTCAAACACTAAAAGTTTAGTCTCTTTAAAATATCCAATACCCCACTAGAAGTCCAAAGTCTTTTAATTGTGGGGTCCTGTAAAATCAAAACCAACTGAAATACTTTCTTACTCCAAAAAAGGACTAAGTCTCAGTCACAATCAAATCAAAGCAAAACCAAATTCTTAACAGTGTAAACAACTCAGTATCCACTGTCTTGGATTCATTCAAGATCTTCTGGGTTCCAAAGGACTTGAACAATGGCACTTTTCTGGCTCTGCCATCTGCAGGCACAGATGGCTTGTCTTACAGGCTCAGGCCAGCTCTATTCCTTACCAACTCTGTCCTTGATGAGTGTCTCATGGTCCCAGTGCCTCCAACATGCTGGGGTCTCCACTGCAAGTGAGGATGCTCCTTCACCAATATTCTGGTTAAATTATGTCTATTCACTCCAAAGTGATTAAATACTTACGTTTCCATACTGAGACAGCTGAAGGGACTTTGCATTTGGCACACTAATAAATGTGTAATATATGTTCATTGAAACCGTGCTGGGCTAAACTGGCTTCTTTTTATAGAATCTAATCCTGCTACATGGTGCAAAGCTTCAGCTTCTTCTTTCCGACCCCTTGAATCCCAAGTCTTCGCTGCAATGGAGGCTGAATCGTCACCATTGGCCTCTCCTGGCCTCTTACAGTGCTAAGCTTCAGCTGGTCACCATGACCCCTTCAATTATGCGGCTTCTAGTCTGCTAACCTGGGCTACATGGCGATTCTAGTCCAGCTACGGAGTTCTGTCTTTTTCTTTCTAAAGACAATTTAGGGTCCCCTACTGCTGTCTGATGGATTCTATTCCTGCCTACGTCACCAGGCTCAATCACTGTCACTCATCTTCCCATCAGCAATCATGTGTTCAGTGTCTTATTTTCCCAGCAAAAGTGTGATTTCTACGAGAGTTAAAGCTTTATCAATATATATTCACCCAGGGTGATTTACTTCCATCTGTGAGAACTATGGTTGCTTTTACACATTGTCTAGGCAACAAGTAATACCTGTTCTTAATACAGGTTTAAAAGCAGTAATCATAAAGCATTTGTTCTGGGCCAGCATGGTTTCAATGAACATGTATGACACTCTCAGCATTAGTGTGCCGAATGCAAAGTCCCTTTAGCTGCTTCAGCATTTAATCACTTTGGAGTAAATAGACATAATTTAACCAGAATAGAATAGTGAATGGCTACTCCAGAGAGGTCTGGGGCTCAAGCAACACATTAAAGTGACAAGGTCTTGGCAGAGGGAAATGGGCAATATCATCCAGTGTTTGACCACACTGATCTATCTGGTTTTAGTTGTGCCCTCACATTTACATATTCCCAAAATCTACATGTTTCTTAGTTCAACAGAAGAAGGCAATGCAACTTATTATAGAAAGGTTTTTATGGTAAATAGATGATGGGCTACATCACTTTAATTTCATTTGTGAATTAAACAACCTTTAACTGAGTAGGTTTTTCCATATTTGTAGGACCCTGGTTACTGCATGGGCTGTATTAGAACAGTGTTTGGGGATACCAGCATTGACTGTGTGGTGAACTGTGAATGAGAGGAGATAATTGGTGGTGATCTAACACTAAAATATAAAGCCTCCCAACAGAAGGCGTTCGTGAGCACTGAGAATGCTCATTTTATTTTAATTATAAAATAAAAATATTTTTAAAAAATTCTGGGGCCCATTCTGCAAGGTAGCAGAGCCATGCTAAGAACAACACCAGCTGCAGTCCACATGGTGACATTTTTATTTGTAAAATAAATATTTTATTTGTAAAAAAAGTATTTTATTTGTAAAAAAAGTATTTTATTTGTAAAATGCTGAGTGGTTATTTATTGACCTTTCAAGCAAATCACAGAGGAAATCGAGTTACTGCCTTCGACTTTGTTTACTTTGACAATTGTCTCCTCAATCGAATACGCATTTTTTCCAATGTGTGCTCATCAAAGCATTTCAAAGAAAAAGTGACAGAAACTCCAGTCACTAGCTGTAGAAACAAAGAACAAACGGAAAGTCAATTACTGGTACTGGATAGATGGTTCCGCCCTTGCAGAGGACCTGGGTCAATTCCCAGCACCCATATGGTGGCTCACAACCATCCATAACTCTAGTCCTAGGGGATCTGAGGCCGTCTTCTGACTTTTACCAACACCAGGCATACATATGGTGCACAAACATATGTGCAGGCAAAACACTCATACACACAAAATAAATAAATCTAAAATACATTTTAAAAGTCCATTCATGTATTTTTACTATTACTCTGTATCAGTAATCAAAGAAGTGAATAATGAGAGAGATATTGGCACAATCTACTCATTTCTTGATTAGCAGTGAATATTATCAAAGTTGTCACTACCTAGTTGATGATTACAAGAAATAAATAATATATTCTAGAGATACTAAGGGATTATCAAATAAAATACTACTTTAAGGGGCTGGAGAGATCTCTCAGTGCTTAAGAGCATCAGTTGCTCTTCCAGAAAACCAGGGTTCAATTCCCAGACCTACATGGTAGCTAAGAACTGTCTTTAACTCCAGTTGCAGGGGATCTGACACCCTCTTCTCTCCTCTACGGGTACTGCATGCACATGGTGCACAGACACAAACTCAGGCAACATACCCATACACATAAAATAAAAAGAATAAATCTCTAAAAAAATATTGTTAATATGTATGTATATATTATATTATCATCTTTCCTCAAGAAAGATATGTTTTTCCACGTGATACTTCAGCTTAGTTTCTGAGAAGCTAGGCCATAACACTGTAAGAAAACGGAGGTCTCTTCTAAACATTCAATGTCTGTTTCACATTAACTAGAAGCTGATACCAACGATAAGACCTAGACACAGTTTGTTTTTAAAGAGGAGTAGCTGTGTGCTAAGTATGTCCTCTCTATTTTGACATTATCCTTGGCGAGTGAATCATTTCTGTTAATAAATCACTTCTGGGATGACTGGCAATTGTTTACTGAATGAACATCCCACTTGTCTCATCTGAGCCTTAAAGTTATATTTGAGTTCCCTGCTAGGGACTGCTTTTTGAGATTTGGGAGCCAAAAGTATAATAATGTCTAGAACTAAATATCACCATACTGTCAAGATTATTACTACAATAGTTTTCAAGGGAAAATGGCCCAACACAAAGGCAATGCTTTGGGGGACAATACTCAGAGTCAATGAAGTATTATAGAGACACACTAAAATAAAAAATCATTTTTGAGAACAGAGTGTCTTCCATGAAGGCTTTGATTTACACGATATGGTGTGAGGCCACCCTTCAGAAAACTCTGAAAATGATACTGATGATGTTGAGTGATGTGCTTGATTTTTAACCCACCTACAAGGCTGCTATGTCTTTGATTTTCTCCATGATTTACAGTTACAACTCCTGAGAGAAAGGACAGTGTACTTTATGTTCTAGCATGGTAGTATTTTGTTCCCCATTGAAAAGCTTAATGTCTTTGGAACATAGCTCTGAGTGGAAAACTTGAAATCAAACCAGTTTTGGATTTTTTTCTGATTCAGGCTTCTTGCCACTAGGAGATCGATCTGTGGTAGGTGCCTCATGAGGAAGGCGCCCAAGAAATGCTCTTCTAGGTGTGGTTAGTGAATGACTTGCAGACAGAAAAATGTTCTCTGTAGGTCTAGTGGAACAAAAGACATACGACTCTTTCCTTTCCACGATGTAGTTCCTCAGTCCTTCAGAGTGAATATGTGGCAAGACAGACATGGGCTCACTGGGGCTCATTTGTCTAGTTTCTAACACAGCTTAATATTTCTACAAAAACTACCCAAATGAGTCATCCTCCAGGGGGCAACAGAGTGTGACTCAGCCTCAGAATTGCCGGAATCAGGGAGGGATTGACCCTGAAGAATTCTGCAACAGTCTGAAACTCAAGAAAACAGTAGGCTGGCTTCCATTGTATTACTGTCATTAAGCCTATCTAGTGTCCTGTAGTAATAGTAAGGGAGGCTGCAATGGACAAAAAGACCAATCACTGTTCTTCAGGAGCAATTGGATGGAATCCATGCCTCAGATTTGCACAACCCTACTCCCTGCTGAACTCCAGTACCATCCTTTTAGTGTTCTGCCCCTGCATTTGTCATACCTGGGATTGGTGGATAATTTTTGTGAGCTGCTAGCAAGTCCCTCAAACTTTAGTGCATTGAATTATGCCATACTTCCCGGGCCGAGTGGCTATAGAAAAGTTAACTAGTGGTTATCCCCTCCCTCATGTAATAGGAAGAGCTCTGAGAATTATCTCTGCTTCCTTGCTATAGAAATAAGGATCCTCTTCCTCCCCCTCCCCCTTTTCCCCCTCCTCCCCCTCCCCCTTTCCCCCTCCTCCCCCTCCTCCTTTCCCTCCTCCTCCCCCTCCTAGGAGATCCTAGATAAATTCTCATGCTGGTTTCTTTCTTTCCTGCTTGTCTAGGAGAAAATGAGACAGCTGTAAGTATAGTGTACTTTCCAGGTAGCTGGTAAGAAACCTTCCTGACAGAGGTGAAGAAGAAAAGGCAAAGAAGAAGAAGAAAAAGAAGGAAAAAAAGGAGGAGTGGGAGGAGGGGGAGGAGGAAGAGAAGGAGGCGGGGGGGGGGGGGGGGGGGGGGGGGGGGGAAGGGGGGGGAGGAGGGGGAGGAGGAGGGAGAGGAGGGGGAAAGGGGGAGGGGGAGGAAGAGGAGAAGGGGGAGAGGGAGGAAGAGGAGAAGGGGGAGAGGGAGGAAGAGGAGAAGGGGGAGGAGGAGGGGAGGAGGAGTGGTGAGTGCATGTAGGTTGTACAAAGACATATGTCATATTCCTAGTAAAAGTATAAAAATGTCTAGTGGGGACAAAGGGTAACAGAAGGAGTAGTATTAATTTTCAAACATCCATAATATTTCTTACCTCTGTTTCCTTCCACAAAGAGTTCTTTCTGGCTGGATTTTCCATGTAGACTTTGAAAGATGGGATAATACTTCTGTAAAAATCAAAGCATAGGGTAGAATACACTTGACAAAGGGCTGCATGCAAGAAGAAAAGTCACTGTGAGCTGCTAGAGTGGCTGGTAAGAGCTCCCTTAAAAAAGATTTATTTCTACAATTATGTGTATGCAAGTGTCTGTGTAAATGTATGTCCATGTGTGGAAGTGTCTGCAGAGTCTAGAAGAGTGTGACAGATCCCTGGGAACTGTAATTACTGGCTGCTGTGAGGCACAAAATGTGGGTGATGGGAACCGAGCTCAGGTCTTCTACAAGAGCGTTTGTGCTCTTAGTTGCTACTCTATCTTGATAGCCCACAAAGGGTGGGTCTTAGCAAGAAGAGAGGTCTAGATGCAAGAGGATGAGACATAAAGGCATTGTGGAAGGATCATTCCTAAGGACTGTGTTAGCTACTATAAAAAGATGAAGAATAAGAAAAGTATGCAAAAAATACTAAGTCTTGTGGCTTGTATTCAAGGTACACTATGTGTCTTCAGGCACTTTCCCCTACCGGGAGACCTGTCAAGGCTCCAAATGGTTTTACTATTTGAGAATAGTTCAGGTGGGGACAGCCACCCACTCACATTTAAATTACAATTCCATAGTATATTGATCTGTAATATGGTTATCACTTTCCTTACTTACTTATTTTAGCTCTTTCTTCACTTTATATTTAATCACACACTGTCTCAAGGAGCAATAAACCTAAAACGTATATTAGAAATGTATTTTTAAGTCAACAATAAAAAGAACCCTAAGCTTCAACTTAGTATGGCCAGGTTTTTTATTTCCAAGAACCGTAATTGTTACTTGTGGAATTTCCTTAGAATGGCCAAGGCTTTGACTCAATAGCTATAGTTCTGGAATGATTATCTGGGTGGAGGCACTAGTCTGTTGGAAAACTTGTGATAGTTCAGCTCCATATGCTGCAAGAGATTTATTGATAGATCTGCTTGGCAGATCCAAAACACACAGGGTGTGTTTGGTTTAAATTTTACACTGAATTCCCTTCATGTTTGGTGTTTGTGCTCTTTTTCTTTTAACTATTTTTTCTAGCTTCATTTTTCCTGTTTTAATCATAGTGACAACACTTACTAAAATATGATCTTAGGATTAACATGCAAGGATCACACTCAGAGCATGTTAAGGAGTTTGTAAGAGAGTTAGTTACTTAAAAATACACTTCTGGAAACAACCACAAAGCTGTGAGGAATGAGGGTAAGTTTAGAGACTAGAGGGTTACAGGACCAGGGCTCAACCAAGCAACGTGGACAGGCACAGTTCTGAGCCACAGTATTAAGATGTGTGCTTCAAAACTCCTCTTTCATGGTATTTGAGTTGAAACTGATTTCCTTGCTGTGTTTTCTAAGATGTCACTGTACATAGACATGTGAATATGGATATAAACCAATCAGTTCCAGGGGGTATGGTATTCTAAATACAAGAGTTAATTTTAGGTGTATTCATATTATTATTATGTGTGTGTGTGTGTGTGTGTGTGTGTGTGTGTGTGTGTGTGTGTGTGTGTGTGATGCATGTACAAGTGCTGAAGGATGCCAGAAGAGGCCGTTGACCCCTTGGGGCTGAAGTTACAGGTGTTCGTGAGTGGACATGTGAGGGTGCTAGGAACCAAAACCATTCATTTCTGGCACTCTATAAAGCAGTAGGCTCTCTTAATCACTAAACCGTTTTTCTACACCTGAAAAGGTTAATTAAAAATTTTTGAATGATTTGTTTTATCTCTAAAATGTCAGTGTGCATATGCCCAAATAGGAAAAGGAGAAATTTTTAAGAAGAATCTCTAACTAAATTTTTATACTGTATGTTCATTAAATTTTAAGCCTAATCACAAAAGATTTAGTTTCTTCTCTCCTGTTTACAATCCATTCAATATTCTTTTTTTCTTTTCCAATTCAAAACATCAGCAAAAGTGATTTAAAAGTGTGTCTTTCCTCATCTGAATATACATCAGCTGTCACAGGAAGCTGGACAGATCTGATCTGACATTTGCACTGATATTGGTCTATTTGTGAATAGGTCATATATGTCTGGAATCTCATTCCTCTGTTTTCTTCTTGCACATATTATGACACTTTAGTATTTCTTATTTTGGAGAATCATTGTACCAAACCAGAATGCCTTCTTTTTCAGCTAATATAAATTAAAATATCATGCAAACAAATCTAATTTTTAAAAAAAGAATTAGTCAAGCAGATATTTGTTACATCTACAGGATTTAAAATCAGGCCCAAATTTTGTAAACAGGCAGTTTCCAAAAACCACATATATTACAAATCCAAGGATAAATGAGATCACTTGTTTCAAGCTTGTTTGAATTTTGTCCTAAAACTTTAAGGACATGCATACATTCCTGAACCACAGGCAAGAAGGGAGTGCTACAATCTATTCCTCTTGGGCTTGCCTGACACTAAAAATTCAAGAACTGGGCACTGTAGTTATATCAAGCACACACGATTCACAAATGAATTAAGACAGAGACTGCCCGCCGGTTTCTGCTGACTTTGCTGATACACTGGAGGAGCTGGAGTTTCCAATGTAGGAGTGATCTCGGGCGATATTTGGTAGTTTGGTACATCTAAAGAGTAGAGAAAAGCCAGTTGCAGATTGCCTCTGGAGCTCAAGGATGCATCTTCCATGACTTGGGCTGCAGTTAAACACACAGAACAAGGTCAACAGCCCTAAAGACAGCTTTCAGATTCTACACCTGCCTAACTGTGGTCAAAATAGCAACTTCCTCTGTGGGCCAACTTTACAGAATCTCTCTATAATGATTGTGGGGTATAAGCTAGACTCTAGTCCTGCATGTCTTCAGTGTCTCTTAGAAGAATCTTATTCTTTGATTTAAATCATTTTCTGTTTAAAAGACTTCATTTTTTCTGCTATCTTAATTGAATCCACATTGACAGCAAAGTTTGGAGAGAAGCTAAAGATCTACTTCCCACTAAACAATGGGGTAACGGCAATCATTGCCAGCTGGTGGGGAAGCATTTAAGCCATTACTAGCATTTACCTGGAATGGGATGCCCATGGAAAATACAGATGGGGTGAGAGTGCCATGCCGCAGTCTGAGGACGCAGTGAGCCCATTTCACAAAAATGCAGAGTCTGATCATGTGACTTTCTGAGTCACAGCGTAGGTGGGATGTCGGCAGATGCAACCTTTCCCACTCCGTGGGATAAGATTCACCTTTCCTTAGTGATCTTTTGCTGATCTAGCGCTGATTTCCCTCCATTTTATCCCGCACAGCGCTCTTCCAAACTTGTAAGCAAAAATCTCCTCCCAGATGCCAGAGCGTCATGTTTCCAGAGCCACAGTTGGAAAGAAGATGATTTACCCTTCAGGACACTGCAAGGTTTTCTAAAAAGAAGTGAAGAAATACGCTGTAAAGCAAAAGACATTCCTGTGAGAATCCAATCTGTAGGTTATAGATGCTACCACATGCCTCATGCTGTGGAAGCAGCTTATGTCCTACCAGAACGGAATGGCTTATGTGTGTGTGTGTGTGTGTGTGTGTGTGTGTGTGTGTGTGTGTGTGTGTGTGTGTGTGTGCTGGGATCTTATATCAGCTAGACAAATACTCTAGCACAGAATCACATCACATGCCACTTAGATTTAAAGATGGCATTTATGATATTAGTACAAATCTACACTCAGTATGTATTACTTGCTTTCCCATTGCTCTGATAAAAACACCATGACCAAAAGCAACTTATAGACTAAGGAGTGACTGTGGCTTATGTTTTCAGAGAGATGAGTCTGTTATGGTAGGAAAGCATAGTGGCCATCAGCAGGCATCATGACCACAGTAGGAAGCTGAGAGTTCACATCCTCAACTACAAGCATAAAGCACAGACTGAACTGGAAGTGGGGTGGGGTTCTAAACCGGAGGTCAAATGACCCTTTCACAGGGGTCGCCTAAGACCATTGGAAAACACAGACATTTACATTACAACTCACAGCAATAGCAAAATTACAGCTATAAAATATCAATGAAAATAATTTTATGGTGTGTGTGTGGGGGGGGGGTCACCTCAACATGAGGAACTATATTAAAGGCTCAGGGCACTAGGAAGATTGAGAACCACTGCTCTACAATCTCAAAGCCTGCCTCCAGGGATATACTTTCTCCAGCTAGGCCAAACTCCCTAGACCTTCCTAAATAATGCCACAGGCTAGGGGCCATGCTTCTTTCAAATCACCACAATGTGAGTTGATACCTCAATAAGAAGTGAAATCTTGTTTTAACCGGTGACCAGTGCATACATATACACGGGTCTGGGCTAAGGGGTGTGCAGCTGAGCTCAGCATGGTCACTATGTAGAAGACAGTCATATAGAATTCTTGCTTTATATGCCACTGTGACATGGGATGCAAAACTGTGTGCTCAAATCATGGTTCCATGTTGAATGGCCAGTATGGCTCAAGAATTGGGTAGTTCCCCCCAGATCTCTGGCCATGATTGCCAGAAGAAGGAAAAAGGAGCACTGAGTAGCAAAAATATAAATGGCATATCATACAGGCAACCATCATCTAAATTAGTGCTTCTCGACCTTTCTAAGGCTTCCACTCTGTAATACAGTTCCTCATGTTGTGGTGACTCCCACACATAAAATTATTTTTGCTGCTGCTTCATAACTATAATTTTGCTACTTTCATGAATTGTAATGTACATACCTGATATGTAGGATATCTGATATGTGATCCCTGGGAAAGGGTCATTTGATCCCCCAAAGGGTTTTTGACCTACAGGTTGAGAACATTTGCTGTAAAGCATCCTAGCAATCATGAGTGTGAAGACTCACCACAAACTATTGCCACCATTTAAGATTTAACTAACAGCAAATGCCTTCTTTTCAGGTTATTATCCTGTCTTAGTTAGGGTTTCTATTGCTGTTGACCAAAAGCAGCTTGGGGAGGAGAGGGTTTATTTGATCTTACAACTCTCAGGTTTCCCTTCATCACTGGGAGAAGTCAGGACAGGAACTCAAGGAAGAGACTTAGTGGTAGGAACTGAAGCAGGAGCCATGGAGGAACACTGCTCACTGGCTTGTTCCCCATGGCTTGCTCAGCCTGCTTTCTTATACAACCCAGGACCACCTGCCCAGGGGTTGTACCACCCACAATGCCTTCCACATAAATCCTTAATCAGGAAAATGCCCCACAGGTTTGCCCACAGGCCAATCTGGTAGAGACATTTTCTCAACTGAGGTTCCTTCTTTTCAAATAACTCTAATTTGTGTCAAGTTGACAAAAAACAAAACAAAACAAAACACCAACAACTAACCAACCAACCAAACAACAACAAAAAACCCCAAACTAACCAGTACACATCCTCATTACAAAGAGGAAGGGTGAATTAATCTATCTAGAATTGTAGAAGTGGGACAGAACTGTGGAGCGGCAAAGCTTATTCATGAAAAAAATGCATTATGCAAATAGCATAAAATTGAAAGGAACATAAAGGGGATATATAGTGAAAAGAGCTTTCCTTTTCCCATGATCCATCAGACTCAGACACTAGGGAACCCTAAAAAGCTGTTACCAACATCTTGTGTATCACTCTATATATGCATATACAAAACACAAAAGTATATATAGTTATGCTAAAAATGCAGTTAGGAATTGGTATTATAATGTCTCTTTTCTCCTAATATACCCATCGACTAATCTTGTTGTTATTATGTATTAGTGAAAGCAGTTTTGCTGTGCTTGTCAGCTCCTACAGTTCCCTAGCTCTGGTAAGTTCCAGCGGTATAACAAGCCTTACTGGAATAGCCCCAAGTCTTAACAATGTTCTGCAGGCAACGCCTCACTGGGTAGCCTTGTTCCTATAGCTTTGGCCTCATGCTTACACATGCAAGATAAATTCCTAGAAACAGCATTTTAGTAAAAAGATACGCACATTTTAAACTTGCTAGCTACTTTCAAACTACCCTCCAGAAGGATGGCTCCTATTATCCCAGGTATTTTGATTTCTAGCAATCTGATAAAGGGGGATTTATTGTGGGCATGTGTGTGTGTGTGTGTGTGTGTGTGTGTGTGTGTGTGTGTGTGTGCGTGCGTGCGTGCGTGCGTGCGTGCGTGTGTGTGTGTGTGTGTGTGTGTATGTGTGTGTGTGATCTGTTTTCCCATTCCTAAGTGTTCATATCCTCTGTCTCCTGAACTATTTAGTCCTTTCAATTTGATTTAAAGGAGTAAAGGTGTTATTGTGTGGATAGAGCTTTTTCTTTTTGTTTGTTTATAGTGCTTTTGTTATGGGCAGAAATTAAATTTCATTTATCAGTTTTTAGTGAGTAACTTTTATCTTTTAAACTATCCTTTACTTTGCTTACAGGCTTTAGAAAGCCATTGCTATTTTGAAAGTGAAAAAATTCTTCTATAATTTCTTTTCAGTATATTTATGGTTTCCTTCCTGCACTAAAAAAAGCTGGCATTCTTTTTAATATGAAAAGAAAATTGAGATTTTTTTCCCCTTCAATATTATAAAACTCCTTTAATGACTATATTTTCTTGTTATCTTTTCCATGCTGTGATAAACTCCCACAAACAAAAGTGACTTTACTTTGACTTGAGGTTCTAGAGGAATGGAGTCCCTGAGTGCAGGAAAGGTGGAATAAACAAGGTGAACAGGCAAGGAACTGATGGTGGCGGTGGCAGGAGCAGGGAGCTGATCACATTTTTATCCTCACAGGAGATGGAGAGAGGGGGGGAGAGAGAGGACAGAGGGAGAGAGGAGAGAGGGAGAGAGAGAGAGAAAGAGAGAGGAGAGGAGAGGGGAGGAGAGGAGAGGAGAGGAGAGGAGAGGAGAGGAGAGGGGAAGAGAGGAGAGGGGAGAGAGAGGAGAGGGGGAGAGAGAGGAGAGGGGGAGAGAGGAGAGGGGAGAGAGAATGGGAATTGAGGACCTCAAAGCCTGACCCTAGCACTACCCTAAGCAAGTCTTCACCTCCCTAAACAGTGCTAATGGCTAGGGACCAAGCACTCGCGTGCATGAGCCTATGCAGGACATTTTTATCTAAACCATCACAGTACAGGATGTTGTCTTCTTGTGATTATCAGAGATGACCCGCTGACATTCCGTCTGCCATGGACCCCTTGGGACTCAGTAATTCATCAGAACCGGTCAAACTGTTTCTTCCCAGCAAGGTCTGTGTCTTTTTTCATTATGGCTCATAATTGAAATACAGTGATGTGTGCACAGCATGCAGATGCAGATAAGCCACCAACAGACAGTTTCCTCAGGTCTCCTGTAGTTCAGCTGGTAGAGAGCAGGGCTACTCACGTGTGTAAGATGCTGATTCCCTTAAGTGTGTGGAACAGAGGTCTGCCACACTGCCTTATTTCTCAGATCTCCAATAGCATTTGCTAGGCTACATCACGCAAGGGGTCATGTGCTCAAAGGTAACAAGTCATGGGACCTTTACAAGGTACAATAAGTGGAAGGCATTGATCACAGGAATGCTACCCTCATGAATAAATTAGTCCTGGATTGGGAAGGCAGGTGATCAAAAGGCCACACCACACGTCAGACGACTTTTATCCCCAGAAACCATTTTCTTTTCTTAAGTCCAGTCATGCGCCATGAGCTCATAATCACAGTGCCATGGAGGCAAACATGGTGGACCCCCCAAAATGAGGATCACTGGGCAGCTAGCCTGGCCTACTTGGGAGCTCCAGATTCAGAAGAGATTCTGCCTCAAACATCAAGGTGGACAGCACCTGAAGAATGACACTTGAGGTTTACCCCTGTTTACAAGCACAGCACACATGTGCACAGACACACACACACACACACACACACACACACACACACACACACACATGCACGCACACACAAACACAAACACAAAGATATGAAAGTGTTACCAAGTCAATAAAAAATAGGCTATTTTATGAAAGCATTTTCTAGATTTTTCTAAACTACCCAAATGATTAGGTTTATCTGTATTTATCAACTCTTTAACACTGCCTCCTGAGGGTTAAAATCTTAGTGGTTCTCATGTGATGACTTCAGTCAATATGGATGATGCCAATATCCATGATCACGTGAAGAGCATGTACAGGTGATCACTGGGAAGAACAAATGTGGGCATCTTAAAAATTAAAAAAGGAAAGAATTGCCGGGCGGTGGTGGCGCACGCCTTTAATCCCAGCACTCGGGAGGCAGAGCCAGGCGGATTTCTGTGAGTTCGAGGCCAGCCTGGGCTACCAAGTGAGCTCCAGGAAAAGGCGCAAAGCTACACAGAGAAACCCTGTCTCGAAAAACCAAAAAAAAAAAAAAAAAAAAGGAAAGAATAGGAGGTGGTTCAGCCCAAAACTCAGCACCATACTAAGTGCTACACACGGAATATTCCATGGAGTAAAGAAAGAAAGATTGTTATCTTATGTAAATAAGGCAACTGGCCTTAGAGCAGTGAAGTGATTTGAAATCACATAGCCAGTGAATGCTGAGGCCAGGCTGGGACAGTTCTCCAAAGCAGAGCAAAAGAAAGTCAGAGGTCTGAGACCTGAGAGCTAAGCATGCTTGGCAAAAAGGGAAGATAATATGACAGGGGACACTGCCCGTCAAGTGACCTGAGCTCTATCTTCCTAGGACACATTTCTCCATAGCCACGTCCCTCGACGCCACTTCTGGGTTGGGTAGGACAGAACGAAATGCAGTAGTTCCCTCCCTGAAGGCACAGAAGTTGGCCACTGGAGAACCAGTGGAAAGAAGACTGGTCAAAGGAAATGCAAGAGCTCATCATTCCCACCAGCTGGGCCGCTCTTGAACCGGGACAAGGCAAGAAGATCAACCAGGTCAACAAGGAGATGAGGAGGCAGCCAGGGAATGCCTATGCTCTGCATCTGCCTGGCACACCCGCCCACTGACCACACAGCTGTCCCTGCTGAGACTTGTGAAGACTCTAGATTAGGCTGGAACTATCTGCTACAACCTGGAGAGAGGAAAGGATACAGGAGGACTGGTCTGAGCTGGTGTGGAGCTCCAGAACCCTGTCTTGTATCTGTTCATTTTCTAGGTTTTCCCCAAAGTTATTCTGGTCTTGAAGCCTGCCTGGCATGGCTCAGGTGGCCAGTGACCACGTGGAGAAAACCTTATCTATTATGATGCCACTGAGGGTTCTCAGGAAACTGGCAAATGTTCAAAAAGAATTGTATGCGTTTCTGGGATTTGGGCTACCTAATCTTTTTTAAAATAAGCTCTCAAATAGTTTGTGTGACTTTGAACTTAGAGTTTAGGAAACTGTGTGGGAAGAAATCTGACTGTAGCACATAGATTTTTTTTTTAAAGAAAATATACTTAAACTTTCTGTAATATGTATTTTATTGTAGATACATGTATATTATTGTTTTAGGAACTTGATTATTTGATCGAGTATTATAGGCAGAAGTGACTCAAAGTTACTTAAAACAAAATGCATAAATAAGGAAAAAAGTCCTAATATTTTATCAATAAAAGGCCTTATAATAAACATATGCTATAGTGTATATTCTGCCTAGTAATCAAGGCTTGCCGTTTACAGCTATGAATTCTTAGTTTTACATCCTTCTTAGGAGCACTAAAAGGTTAATTTTCTTTGTAGTCCCTTTTTGTTACAAATTGAAAAACAGAAGAAGAGGGAAGTAGTTGTGTTGGCTAGCTAACATAGTCAACCCCTGTGTGTTTCATAATGGTAAAATAATTTATACATTTAAAGTAATGGTGGACGCAGCATGGGCTTAGGACCAGTCACAGCTGGTCTGAATTCTGCCTTTGTCCAGTATTGCTCTGTGCTTGTGGACAGTTTCTTTGACCTCTCTGAGACCTCTTCAGTCTTTTCTTCTGTAGGATGGCAACAGTGAAATCCATCTTGGAAGGTATTGAAGAGAATAATGGCATCTAGTCGTTACTTAATAGTGGTGTTGGTTATTATTACAAGGAATGTAAGCTGTCAGCCCAGAGCAAAATGTATTTTCTTTGAATGTAAAATAGATTCCTGGACTGAAGCTGGCTGGAGCTACTGTGATACAAATGAAACCACAATTCACTTGGATTGTGGGGATTTCTTCCTGTTTAGCAGGACAGAAAGACAGAAGTCTAAAGCTGATTCTGCCATGTAAAACTAGTGTAGCAGGAATGGAGCAAGGACCCTAGGGGTGCCTCAACCAATCTCTGCCGTGGTTTGATTATTTCTAAAATACTGAGGGTGGGAGCCTCTTTGGGCTGACATGAAAGACGTGATGTTTTGTTCTGGAACATCATTCATCAGTATGTTCCCCCAACCCATGGCTATAAAAGTGTTTGAAAATGAAACAAAATTGAGTAGTGAAAACTCTCGGTATGTATTTTTCCTTTAGAAGATGAGGTGCTCAGGCAGCCTGCTTGGAAAAGATTATTTTCTGCTCTGGTCAAAGTGGCCTACTTTCTTTTTGTGTTGAAGGGCTTTGAAATGAGAAGTTATTTGTATTTTCCCAGGGAGTGTCCACTTTAGGAAGAAAGAAAATTATATGCCTGAAGAACATAGTTGGCCAGTTTATTGTTTATGTCTACCCTGGGCTAGCAAGGAAATACGTAGAATTTGAGTTTATTTTTTTTCTGGGAAATATAAAATGCAATGTCTCATCTGATTTTATTCTCCTTATTTAGTGGCACTTAAAGGTGACTTCTCTGATCATGGGATCACAAATTAAACCAACCCAGACTCGCAGAGAAATGGAATAAACAAAAGAAATAAAAAATTCACTTTAAAAAGTTAAAAGAATGTTTTAACTATTTAAGTACATTTGGACCCCTCTAATGTGTTGATTTTTTGGCAAACTTTACAAAAGCAATTCTTCTGCAGTTATTTCATATGAGAAAATCAGCACTGAACGCAGCTGAAACATCAAGGGATCCTCATCATGAGTAATGTGTCATGAGGTTATTCTTATACCAAAAAGACTTTTGCAAATCACACAGAAAATGAATTAATTAGTAAAGTGTAGCAAGTGCTGGAGGAGTCTTTGAAGCTGGTGTTGGGGGGATAACCTCGTTCATTTGTGCCAAGTGCCCTCTTCTGGTCATTGTGAGTAATGTTTGCTAGCTTACTCCGTTTTACCACCAAGCACACGACGTGCAATTGCACATGTACTCTGTGCTGGGCTCCACCTTCTGAAAATAGAGGACATTTAATTTATTGGATTTGAACTCATTTGCCCGCTTCAGTCCAGCACTTTTGTTCACCAAGCAGTGCTTGGCTAGCCCTCTGTGGCGGGGCTGGCCTTTGGTGAACTGGAGAACTTATCCATCTTTGGGGCTTCACTTTCGGCCCAGGGAAGCATACTTACGGTCTGTTTATACAACAGAGAGTGACAGACTTGTGGGACAGAAAGGCCACCTCCAACATGAACAGGTCCAGAAATGAAGATCTTCCCAATATCACCCTCATGAGAGCCTGCTGTATGCACCCCAACATTCTCACACCCAGGGAAGAGGGTGCCCACTGAGATCAAGTGTTCCATGTGAAATGCTACTGGCTTACGCACTTTGCCATATGTTTTGGGAATCAGGAAGAATGGGGTAGAACTCAGAGCCAGAAGCCTATTACAGAGAAGCTATGATCATATTATGGGTTCTCAGGAAAGCAGCTTTGAAAGAACAAAATGGTTTTAGCTTATAAGCTATAGACCCTCAGAGTGGGCATGGCTATAAATGTCTTCTAGTTCAATCTCTAGTAGAGGATATACATGAAGTGTCAACTTGTTCTGAGAGATATGATATGTGTGTTCTCCTACACAACCAACCACCAAACAAACAAACAAACAGCCATCACCACCACTAGGCTTGCTGACTGTTACAAATTGGTTGGATTTGCTGCATTCAGTGTTCTACAGCTCTGAGGCAAATCTGCATCAAATCCATCAACACATGTTGAGTCGTGACATGGAGAGCGAACGTGTAACTGTGCAGATCCTTGGACCACTTCCTGTGCCACAGGCAAAAGTGTCCTGGGTCTATGTCATCAGGAGTCCCTGTCTTTGGTCAACGAAACAGTAATGGACTGTCTTGCACGTTTATATGTAATACAAAATCAAGACCTCGACCTGACAATAGCACCCCCAGTGGGCTAGAGTTTTCCCTGGATTCTCTAGGTATCTATTTACTTTCACTGTGTGTGAGATACTACACCAACTTCAGCAGCTGATGAATGTCCTATCCCACGTTGGTAATAGGCTGTCTGTAGACATGAGTACATTTAGCATACTCAGAATATGTAAACACACAGACGATATGTTTCTTATCAGAAATCAAAGTTCAGAAACAGTTTCACAAATGTTTACGTCTTGATGTTTTAAACAATCCAACAGCTCAAGCCCACCAGGGACTTGATGTCTAGCTATTGCCCTCAAGAAGGGAGTGAATTCATTCAACACAGACAGCCTAGACCATACTGTGGTTTCAATACTAAGAGTTAATATTGTGTGTATATATATATGTTTTTTCAAGACAGGATTTCGAATTAAGTGAATCAACAGGAAATTGTGCTAACTCTGTGATGATGGGACCAGCATTGCTTGTCAGGTCCTCACAAGGAGGATAGCTATGGGTACATAAAAGTGATGATGCCTGGAGGGGTAAGAAAAAAGAGATTATTTTAAGACTGGTTTTATTTTCATTGGGTGTATGTATACTGACCCAGTGATTTTTTTTTTTAATTTTCTCTTTCAAAAGTTGAATGAAAAGATAAGCACCCATTTGGAATCTGTTTCACTGAATTTAGAAGGCACTGGTAATTTCACTAGATCCAGACAAGTGACAGAAACGAAGGCATTTCAACTGTAAAAATGTTTCCACCCTATGTAAAAGAATAATCCAAGAAAAGTAGCATGGAGAACAATTTTTATTTTATTTTATTACTAAGAACGAATTGACAGAGCACTGGCAAACCAGAATTCCTGTAACTACAGAACCACAAACTCACAGGATGATGAGTGACTGCCATGTACATAGTGCCTGAAACTAACAGTCATAGGTCTCAAAACTAATTGTATTTTTCTGCTTTCTTGCTTATCGATTCGTGGTTTGAATCCTCCCTGGACTCTGTGGCCACTGGCACCATATCTTCACTGTTAAATAAGGAACTTGAGGGTCTGCAAGATGGCTGAGGGGATGAAGGCCTTGCCATCAAACTTGATGACCTAAGTTCAATCCCTGTGGTGGAAGGAGGGAACCAGACTTGGTTATTTAGACTCTGGCTTTCATACATGTGCTGTGGCTTGTGTGCACACACAAACACAAAAATAAAGTAAAGAACATGTCGCCTAATTAAAATAAGGCAAGAATGTGTTCTCCAAGTTTATATTTGGGTATGTGACTCAAACATGAAGGAGACTGAATATTTTGTGTGTGTGTGTGTGTGTGTGTGTGTGTGTGTGTGTGTGTGTGTGTGTGTGTGTGTGTAGGAAATAGGGTAAGAAGTAAATAAAACTTAAAACTTACAGGGAAACACAAATATATAGAATTTCCTCAAAGCTTTTCTCTTACCTGGTACCAGCAGGGGTTGTGATTATGTATATATGTGGTTCTTGTGGAGTAAAGACCAGCCTTTCCTCTGTGTTGATATCAGTCCTGTCCATGGGAACAAATATTCTCATTTTAGCTGGCTCTTTTAACAGGAAGAGCAAGTGAATATGAAGACTTCCTCAAAAGAATTTAGTGATCAGTCTTAGAGTGCTTAATTTAATTTTGTTTATCTCACTTTGGGGGCACTATCTAAGCAGCATACATTAAGTCATGGTCTCACATCTATCCTTAGGGAAGTTCACAGGTTGCATTCCTTGCTCATCAAGGGCATTTTTGCCTCTAGACTCATGATTATAATCTGAATAGTTTAGCTTATTTCTGAAAGACACAAAAACTGCTTATTTATAGTATAGGTCAACGATCTTAATATATTCAATAAAAAGGGTAGTCACAGGTATTGACCTGAGTTTAAATGAGAATTGAACATTGCTGATATAAGACAATAAAGGACTTGGGAATTTCTTGGGCTAATAGATTAGGCAACAATACATTTAATTTTTAGCCTAAAGGTGAAGGGAGTCATTTTAATCATTAGCTCAATATGCCAAATATTAACAAGCATAGAAGTTAGGTACTGTCAAATAGTGTGCACCAGCAAAGAAAAGCTATTTTATTTTACAAATGGGGTTTCTGAGGACTGCTAGACACTATGTGCTCCCTCTTGAAGTAGCTTCTTCCGGAGAGGAAATAAGAGTGCATATTAGAGACACAGAAGAACCGAGAAGGGCATAGTGGAATATGCCTTTTATCTCAGCACTTGGGTAGATAAAACTCTGAGTTTGAGGCCAGCCTGATCTACAGAGCAAGTTCTAGGACAGCCAGGGCTACATACAGAAATCCTGTCTCAAGTCCACAGAGAAGAAAATATATATATATAAAGTGAGAATGAAAGAACTTTGGTAAAATGTCAAATGGCTTCATATATGTAAGTGTAGTCTTTCAAAGAAAAGATGGCAGAAAGAAATTAAAAAAAAATAATGGCCCACACTCTCCAAACATGTTGAGAGTTAAAAGTTTACAGGCTCAATAAGTATAATCCTAGGTATAAGAAACACCATGGAAAAATTAATCACAACCTAATTTTGCAAAACTTCTAATAGGAATAAAAAATTTCAAAAGGAGCCTGAAAGGAAAACAGATATAATTCTCATCATATTTTTCAAATAAATAATTCAAATAATAAACTAATGGAAAATATTTTTGAAGAACTAAAAGGAAGAAAGCTGACAACTAGGACCCTGTGCCTAATCAGTTTTCAAAAATATGAAAGGTAAAATAAAGATTTTTTTCTGAGATATTCGAAAGCTAAGAGAATTCATCAGCAGATCGGAACTGCACTAAATAGTAAATGAAGCCTCCCGGAAAGGAAAGTAGTAGCAACAGAAACAGACATTAAAAAAAGCAGGACATCGGGAAAGGTCCAAGCCCAATACTGCCTTATGTAAAGATGAAAATGTATTTTCTAAAGCTACTTGAAATCCAATCACTGGGTTGGAGAGATTGCTCAGGGGTGGAGTGCCTGCTTCTTTTCCAGAGGACTTGAGTTTGGTTTCCTAACCACAGGGCTGCTCACAACCACCTGCAACTCCAGCCAAGAAATCTGACACTCTTTTCTGGTCTCTGAGGACACCTGCACACATCCATACACACACAAACACATAAACAATTAAAATAAAATACTTCAAAAGACGACTGTTTAAAATAACAACAATGTATTATATAACTTATAACAATAAAATGCATGAAAATGATACTAAAAATCCAGAAGGGAGAAATAAGTAATCTCTGCAGGAAATGGTATTATCCCAAACAAACCAGGTTCTTGCTAAGCCAATGGGTTGCCCTCTGAAGACTGACAGCAGGCCCTATTGCAGAGGACAACACCCACATAACTCATTGAATGTGGAGAAGTCGAGCTGGTGCCTACATGGAACATTCATCCTTATGTTCTTGTATCTTTACTGCAGGAAGGTACTCTGTAGGCCACCAAAGAGAAACATAAACACCAACCCAGCCACAAAACCTTTTACCTGCAATCTGTCCTGCCTGCAAGTTCTGCTAGGGCAATGGTGGCACAGAACTTGTGGGAGCAACCAACCAATATCTGATTTGACTTAAGGCCCATTCTATTAGATGGGACCCATATCTGACACTGTTTGTGTGACCAAGAACCAGAGACCAGGTAGCCCAGACACCCAGGGTAAAACCAAATACTACTGGTCTAAAACAAACAAACAAAACAGCAAAAAACAAGTATCAATAAAATGACTCTTAATTATATTTTGCTATATTCATAGATCAGTGCCTTATTCAGTCATCATCAGAGAAGCTTCCTCCTGCGGCAGACGGGAACAGATGCAGTGATCCACAGCTAGACATTATGCAGAGAGAGAGAGAGAGAGAGAGAGAGAGAGAGAGAGAGAGAGAGAGAGAGAGAGTTCTTGGAACACACCACTCTAAATGGATGTTCTCTCCAGTCAGTGTTCAAGGAATCCCACGAAAGAGGAAGCAGAAAGAGTGTAAGAGCCAGAAGGGATGAAGAAAGGATACCAGGAGAACAAGGCCCTCTGAATCAACTTAACAAAGTTCATATGAACTCACAGAGACTGAAGCAGCAATCTCAGGGCAGACATGGGTCTGCATCAGGTCCTCTGCATATATATGTATATATATAATAGCTCTCAGCTTAGTATTCTAATGGGACTCCTGAGTCTGTGAATGAGTGCATTTCTGATTCTTTTGACTTCCTTTGGGACTCTTTTCTTTCTGTTTGGTTGCCTGATCCAGTCTTTATATGATGTTTTTTGTTTTATCTTAGTATATTTTATTTTGTCGTGGTTGGTTGTTATCTCTTAGAAGCCTGTTCTTTTCTGATGAGAGACAGAAAGGGAGTGGAACCAAAAAGAGTAAAAGGAGGGAAACTGTAAACAAGATATATCATGTGAGAAAAGAATCTATTTAAAAAAAAATGATGTAACATCACTTATTCCATATACCTTCCCCAAACCATTAAAACAGCTCAAATAAATAAGAGGATACTTTAAATTGAATCATAAAAATATTCAATTCTTTAAAAGGGGAATGAATATTTATGAAACAGCTGGCATATGTCAACCTCAATAGTGTCAGGAAAGATACTCACAAAATTCAAAATCCATTCATATTAAAAGCTACAACAAACATGTAGGTCATGGTCAAATACTATTTCCCTGAAGATGAAGAGTAAGAGGTAAATGTCTGCTTTCTTCACATTTATTCACTGCTAGACTTGAGAGTCTAGTCATTTAATAAGATAAGAAAAACAAAGACATCTAGAATTTGAATGAATTTTGAATTTTTTTTATACGATGTTCTAAGACAGGATTAAAATTTACTTGTTTGTATTTGGATATCCATCTGCTGCTGCACCATTGGATAAATAGACTACCCATTCTCCAATGAGTTGCCCTGAATTTCCATCTTGTGGAAAATCAACTAAATATATAGATGCAGATCTGTTTCTATCCTCTATTTAATGTGTCTATCTTTAAATCAATATCATTTCTTTTCTTTCTCTTTCTCAAAATTGTCACTGTGTTGTCTTTAACTTCCCACTCTTGTTTTAGAATTACTTGTCAACATCTACAAAAGCGCCTTTTGGCAGTTTGGCTGGATGGGATAGAATCTGTAGATAAAACAAGGACTGGTAGCTTTTGTTAGGGAGTGGAAAGAAAGGAGAGACGGAGAGACAGAGAGAGACAGAGACTGACTCATTGTGTAGCACAAGGCTGGGCTAAATCATGTTAAGTAACTGAGGTTGGCCTCCAATTAGAGATCATTCTGCCCCAGCCTTGCAAGTGCCGGGGTTAAAGGTGAACATCGTCTTTTTCCTAATATATTAATGTCTTCTGATTTCGAGCAGACTCTTTCTCCTCTCTTGCCTTTTCTCTCTTTACTTTCCCTCACCAATGTTTTGTGGCTTTCCCATATTTATAAATATGAAAACAAAACCAGCAAAACTCACATGAAAATCAGATACAGTGTAATCCATCAGAATTTAAAACATCCATTGTTTTGTTTTGTTGTTGTTGTTTTGGTTTTTTAAGACAGGGTTTCTTTGTGTAGCCTTGATTACCTTAGAACTAGCTCTGTAGACCAGACTGGCCTTGAACTCACGGAGATCCACCTGCCTTTTCTTCCCAAGTGCTGCGATTAAAGGCATGTGCCACCACTGCCCGGCTAAAATGTCCAATTTTAAAGGCTCTTTTGGAGAGAATGAAGACAAACCAAAAATGGCTTTAAAAAGCCCCTGAAAGTTATCTACACTATAGTAGCTGTACTGAAACTTTGAAAAGACACTCAGGATTCAACAGCATGTAAACTACTGAAGTGGGAAAAAGATGTCAGCCATCTGCTCACCGAGGATCTATTAAGAGTAACAGATGTGCAACTGAACTGACGTTTAAAATTAGTCATCATTAGTCAAATCACAGTGGAAAACTGCAATGTACTAGAATTACCAGAGTTCCAGACTCACTCATATCAGTCCCTGGCAAAGGCAGAGACGATTCCTAACTCTCATGTACTGCTGTCGACAATATAAAATAATACAACTGCTTTGAAAAGCAATTTGGTGATTTCTTACAAAGACAAGCAGACACTTGCCAGATGGTCCAACCATCCTTCCTAGACATTCACAGAAGATGAAAGTTACATCCACTTGAAGAGTAAGATGCAAATACTCAGAGCAACTTTATTAGTAGTAGCCAGAAGCTGCAAACAACCCAAGTGCCCATCAATGTGGGAGTATAGTAACACATCTCAAAGCATCCACCACTCAACAGGAAAGTAGCAATCTGTGAACACAACAATGTGGGTGAAACAAAACTATTTTTTTCCAAGTGAAAGAAGCCACAAAAGAATAAATACTGTGTGGTTCTAATTGTGTGAAATTCTAGAAAATTAAACTATAGTGTGAGGGGTCATGGAGGTTGACCCGGCTTGGTGGGTCAGGTTGAAAGCGAAGGATAGCAAAGTTTAAGGAAGCTTGTGGAGATGATGGGCATGTTTACAGTCTTCATTATGGTGGTGGTTTTCATTGCATACACAAACATGTTCAATAGCATCTTACTTACTAAAATACCCACACTGCCCACTTTCAAAGATGGAAGGAAAGAAAAATCCCTCTTGTTACATATATACTGAAGACATCTGAATTGCCTTTTAGCAACATTGAGAACAGTTAGTTTTCATATTATTTGCTTATTTTTGAGGCACTCTTACTCTATAGACCAGGCTAGCTTGCACTACTGTAGACCAGACTGGCCTCAAACTTGTAGCAATCCTCCTGCCTCTGCCTCCCGAGTGCTGGGATTGTAGGCAGGCATCTCTACACTGGGCTGGTTTTGGGGAGAGGAGGTAGTGTTTTGGGGGATAGGGTCTCATGTATCTTAGTATGACTTCAAAGTCACTTTGTGGTCAAAGGTGACCTTGACTCCTGATCTTTCTGCTGTCATTTCCAAGGGCTGAGATTATGGTGTAAGGAGTCACTATTAACAACTGCGAACAATTAATTCCTACAACTTCCTGCCTACTGGACAGGCCAAATAACCCCAAAGTTCTAGGCTTAGCTTTTGGGTAGCTACGTGTAGGTTATATTCACCTCTTCCAGACTTCCAGGGCATCTGTGCAAGGTATTATTTGAAAACGAGTTTGTTTGCAAACGTAGACTTCAACAGCCACTGATTTATGAAACATTGGACACGTTTTAGCTGATGTATCTAATATAGAAATGTATGAAATATGATGTATTTGGGGAACCCAGATACAATGTGTCTAATGACCAGAATGTCATCACTATTATAAAATAACTGGCCTCCAAACAGATGGGGAGAAGATTTGATTTTTAGTTGGATGATACAAAAGGTGGAATGTAGTGAAGAACTCCATTGGTTCTTAACTAATAAGGCTTCCTTCAGCTGCTGTGCCAATTCTCTGACATTTCTGATGCCTAGATATGTTCTGCCTGTACATCTCACACATCTACTAATCCCTCAAATTAAAAAAATAAAATTCTGACTCATTCTCTTCCTTCATACTACTAGAATTATACTCAAGTGGTACTTTACTACCAAATGTATTTTATAAGAGGCTAGAAGTTGTGCTTATTTTTTATTATAACTATTCTTTGATAACTTCCCACATACATTTGTGTGTGTGTGTGTGTGTGTGTGTGTGTGTGTGTGTGTGTGTGTGTGTGTGTTGCATTTGTGTTTCTTTCATCCCCTACCTGGTCTTATCTCCCTCAAACCCACATTATTACCTTCTTCCCTACAGGTTCCTTTCCTATGTTGATATCTTGTTTTGTTTTGTAACCGAGTTAAGTCAGGTCTCTCTGAGGACAGTAGTTATGGGTTTTCTAGTGGAGCCTGGTGGGTTTGTCCAATGGGTACACATCTCAAGACAATGACTCCTCCCTCCTCCTTATTCAAAATCCTTTGGTAGCTAATTCAGCACTGTGGGCTAAGACCCCATGAGCTCCTACCCCAGTCCATGACTGGCTGTTTTTATGTTCAGTCCTACACAGGCCCAGAACATGCAGTCAGAGCTACTGTAAATCCATGATTGCAAGGTTTTTAGCGAGCAGAGAAGATAACGTTTCACAGCCCTTATCCCCACCTTTCAGATCTTCAGATCCTTCCCACCCCTTCTGCAATATTCCTCAGTCCTCAAGGAAGTAGTGTAACTACGTTCTTTAGGACTGAGCACTCAAGTGTCCCCCTTTCTCAGCACCTTCAACAGCCAACAGCCTCTGCATCCACCCCCCACCCCACCCCCCCCACTCACAGAAAAGAGACCCTTTCTAATTAAGGCCAACAGTAGCATTTGTCTATGGGTGTAAATGTAGGTGTTTAGAAGGCAATTTAATGCAATGCCAATTTAGCTAAACAACAGCACTAAGTTCCCTGCTAAGACTTATGGCCTCCCTAGCCTTGAATTTTTGACCATGTTTATAGTGCCAGGCTTGAAATCCCTCCCTTGGAGCACACCTCCAGTCCATTTGGAAGCAGTTGGTTGCTCCATAACAGTATTGCAGCAGTAGGCATGCTTGCCTGCTGGGCTGGTATTGCCCTTCATAGGGTACACATCTGGGTAACGCTATTGATGTCTTTTCTTTCTTAGCAGTCTTCATAGTACTTTATATACAATTTTTAAAAGTTTAACATTAATAAAAAATATAGTAAAGCCTGTTTCATACAAACTATTCTTAAGGAAGCAAGAAACGAATTGGCCCTTCAGCCATTCTATAAAACTGGATAGATCATGATTGACATTTGACAATATTTCACACAGAGGAATCTGAGCCAGCATTAAAATGAAATACAGAGTACATACACTTGAGGATTTGGGGAATGTCTCTTCAATTGTCTAAGTTCTGCATACCCAAATTAAGTCGATACTAAATTCTATCTTAAGATTTAATGATTTACTAGCACCATGTTGAAAGAATTGTCACTCTCTTCTGAGGTTCTTATCTAAGGATTATGTATAACAGTCCACTGGATATTCTTTTTTCTTTTTAATGTTATAATACATGGCATAGTGATATCTATCAAATACTGATTCCTCCATCTCCAAACCTAGACTTTCTCCTCTGTACCTGAGATCAAGCAAGTTTTGACTTTCATCCCTCCTAGTCAGCCGGTTTTCAGAAAAAGGAACTTCAGTCATCTTCAATCCTTAAGGGACTGAGGTCTCAGAGAGACAAAATAAGCCCCTCCCCCCACCAAAAAAAATGGAAAGGAAAGAAACCAAGCCGAAACATGAAAACTTAAGGAGACATGGAAGAGGAAAGAACGTCCACTCCTCACCCCACCGCCAACCCGGCCTGCCCCACAGTCTGGCTGCCTGAGACCAAAACTCTTGCGAAGGACTGTAGTTGCTTTTCTGGGAGAATCTCACAATCTGATGAAGGAAGTGAAGGTCAAAATAGGTGCCCTGACTTCGTAATGCCCTTTTTGACCTGTGGTTTTGCCCTCTCAGTCTGCAGGTCTACACAATGCGCCTCATAAGCCATCCTCTAGTCTTGTTCACTGAAGAAACTTCCCTAGGTAAAGATAATCACACATGGGCAATTTTTACTTAATCTTTTAAATCCTTTGAACAATGGAACTTTGAAGCCATCTAAATCATGCGCATACAGTTATTGTTAAAACACTTAAATGGCACTTTCTTGAGAAACCTAACACACCCTTAAGTGTGTACAGCTGTCCTTTTCCTACCCTTCCCCCATGGCCCTGCTTCAAATGATAAACCTTTCCTAGTAAGCTCCAAATCTGCTTTGAAAATTAACTTATTTAGTAAACAGCAGTCCTTGCCCTCAAAAAGTATAAAAACAGTTATAGGTAAATGATAGAAGAAGCTTAAATAAATACTCATTTTGAATGCCAAACGTACTTTTTTTTTTTTTCACAAGGTGGTGTGTGATTAAGTGTCCATTGAACATTCCAGAAAAGGATCACTGTGGGATATCAGAGGTTTGTTATGAACTGGACTAGTAGGGAACGGCTTTAAAAGGAGCAGGCCTGAAGCTCAGTCCTGGAGAGTTGTGTAACCAACCAAATGTTTGGCTAGACTGAGGAGGCACACAATTGCTTTTAATAAACTGTGGGCCAACGTTCTGTGTTTAGAGAGTCAATATGTTCAGGGAATGCATTCTGCCAGTAAAGTCAGTCCCTGTGGAGGGTGATGCTGCCTCTTCTGCCAACGAGTCTCTTCTCCCAGGCCAAATACACAGTGTGACTGGAAGTCTCAAGGGGTCAGTTAGAAATATCCGACTCATTGGAACTGGGATGTGTTTGTGGAGTTGATGAAGCACCTGTGCCTACCCATGACTGGACATAGTTATTAGCTCTTCATTTTTCCAAGTGGCAAACTTGTTCACAGATGTTACTGCAAGGGAGGAAAGCGTTCAGAGTTTATGCGGCAAATCTGTTCTGAAGAAATCATTATGCCCCACTGAGGAAATGCCACCTTTATTTTGGTATTCCATTAACATCGGAAATTTTTATTATTTGCAAGGTTGACCAGCCTTTTTTTTTTAAATCCACAAATAAACATCACATTCCTGTTTAATATAGCAAATGTTATTGGTCTTTGAAAAATAAAGAACAGGCAGGTCATTTCCGTCCCCACCCAGCAGCTTAGTGACCTTTCCGGTATCAACAAGTTTGACACATACACTTCTATCCTGTTCTCAGTGGAATGTCTAACTCAAAATGCTGAGACTGTCAGATGATCCCTTCTACTGCTTACATGGCTGCAGTGGTAGCAGAGAATTGGCAGTGACCAAATGTTACTAAGGGACATTTCACAATCTATCTCTGTGGCAATCGCGAAATTCCCACCTCATAAAAACCATCACTGGGTCTCTCTTAAATTGACGCCATTTCTGAGATGGATGATTAGGGGAGAGTATCACTGGGTCCTCTCTTTATTCTCCTTCCTGCCTGAAGAAATATTGGTCTCTTAGGTAATCGGAACAGTGGAATAGAATTCGGTTGACTTTTTGGTAGTTTTGCTTTTTCATGTACATGAAATCGGTGTCACTTAGAAGACTAAAAGAATGTTAGGATTAACCGAAGCCTCCTTTGATTGTTTTATATAAAAATTGTCCAACAAAAAAAAAAAAAAAAAAAAAAAAAAAAAAAAGCGCCGGGCGGTGGTGGCGCACGCCTTTAATCCCAGCACTCGGGAGGCAGAGCCAGGCGGATCTCTGTGAGTTCGAGGCCAGCCTGGTCTCCAAAGCGAGTTCCAGGAAAGGCGCAAAGCTACACAGAGAAACCCTGTCTCGAAAAACCAAAAAAAAAAAAAAAAAAAAAAAAAAAAAAATTGTCTCAAACACCTCGATGGTGCTTTGTCTTTGTGGGTATGATGGGTTGATGGGGCTGGTAGAGTGGTTCTCAGATGCTATTCCTAGCTAACTTCTGTTGAAATTCTAATCCCCACTCTTCCTTCTACCGACTGAGTGTGACACTGACATATTCACCCTAGATGTCCCAGACCGAGGCTGTGTGTGACGGACAGGGTGGCAGACGAGATGGGTAGAGTGAAACAGTTCCCCTGCATATGAGATGTTTGTGTTTGAGAACATTCTCAACATTCTGGTACCAACCTAGCCTCGCACCAGTTTCTCCTCATGCTGTGGCTTGTGGCTTTATGTTCAGGTCTTGTTACCACTTTAAAGTCCTGCTGCTCCTGAAATCAAAGATACCTGTAGTGTCTCTGTCTCCCAAACTTGCCTCACAGTGGTTGGTTCTGTCCTATAGACTTTACCATGAAAATAGCAACAGCCTAGAAAGCACTGAACAATACTGTAGCCGCTAATCATGTGTGAGTACGGAGCCCTTGAAATGAAGCATCACATTTAATTTGAATTATTTTACATTTATATTGCAATAGCTTATTATACTGGATAGCATAGCTTCTAAAAAAAATGGTGTTGGCTGAAAGGCAACATATTCTCAACTGGATAGACCTATTATTATGTGCTTGTCACAGATACAGATTTCCTTCCCTGGCATCTAAAAGAATTCCTACTTGTTTATGTCTAATACACTCTGTGTCCATGTGTATGAGTCTTACCATTATAAACTAAGTCTGTCCATGTGTATGAATCTTACCATTATAAACTAAGTCTGCCAGTCTTGTATTCCTCAAATGTATTTCTTTAAACATATGCTTATACATTCATTAGATGCCAGTATTGGCTATAAATTAGCAAATCTCAGCTCTATGTAGAAGTATCTGACAAATTGTAAAGCAGTCAAACAATTTAGTTTATCTAAATCATGCTTTTAAAGTAGCTGTGATTACTGGTGTCAGGGTACTCCATTGTAGGTATATACACTTTCTTCAGTCAGTTTTATTCAGCAGAAACTGGCATTTTATCTGTGGGATGGTAGGCTTTTCTCTCAAGCAGAATACGCCTATGTTATTAGGGTCCCATACTACTCACCGTCTCCTGGGGTACAGAGAGAAAGTTCCCCCATGCTCCCATTCTCTCAGAACTTTTCTAGTTCTAAGAGCATAGGCTTTGTTTCACAATGTATATTTACCTTCTACATTCCTTCCTTTCAAATGTTTATTAGAAACGTTAATCTTCAACAGCTGGGCTTTATTTTTTTGTGGTGAATGCATTTAATAGATGCTATGAACACTTCCCTTGACCAAGAAGACTGTTTTCTTTGAGCCAAGGCCTGACACAATATTTCCTCTCTCAAACACTCCTTTGTGTAACTGTTTGCTTGTTTTCCATTTACATTTCTTCTGGGTTTGGCTCCAGTCCTTTCGATAGTCTACATGAAAATGGAACTCTTGTATTCACATGTTGATATGTACAGGCATTCCTTGCTGGGCTCAACATTTCAGGTTGCGTATGTGTCGTCCTCCACTTGTGGGGCAAAGCTGCTATCTGAATTCTCTTGGGCAAAAAGAGTTCCGCAAAAGAAACGCTCTTTATTGGATTGGCAGTTCACTTCATTTTAGTCCTTCAGATGGAGTGGAGTCTCCGTCTATATTGGTTTCTGTCCTTAACAGCTCTATCTTGCTGGCTCTCTAGTGTGCAATGCTTCGGCAAGCTTTGATTCGGTCATGCAGAATGCTTAGCAGTGAGCTCAAAAAGTCAGTTATCTCTATTACATTCTTAAATTGGGGGGTAGCACAACCATATGAACAAAAATACAATGAAAATCAGCCCTCCATGACTTTAATGAAATCATACTTTTCATGGGTACTTTTTCACACTGCTATAGTAATGACATCCACACATGTTAGGGTCTTTCTTTAGAACTGACTTTTTATGAGTTTTTTTTCACACATTGTGACACAGTTTTCCCAACTTTCCTTTCTTGTAACTACCATTTTCCCCAGCTAGAGGACAAATTTGAGATTGGGAAGAACAGATACGGTGGTGGTTTGAACGAGAATGTCACCCATAGGCTCACGTGTTTGAACACTTGGTCCCCAGTTCGTGGTACTGTTTGGAGTCGTCTAAGGGTGTGGGCCTTGTTGGAGGAGGGACTTCACTGAGGAAAGGCTTTGAGGTTCCAAAGTGTTGTGCAATTTTCATTCCCTTTTCTGCTTTGTGCTAATGGCAAAGGACATAAGCTTTGTCTGGGTGTCCTCTTCCAGCTGACATGCCTGCTGCCTGCGGCCCATATATCCCTGCCATGACAGATTCATCTCATGGAAACCGTAAGCCCATTCTTATCCCTCTGGAACCGTAAGCCCAGGTAAACTTTCTCCTCTAAGTTGCGTTGGTCATGACATTTTCTCACAGCAACAGAAAAGTAACTACTACAGTAGGCCTCTTGAGAAAGACAGGGGCTATTTCGTCTCGGGTGGACTTAGTTAAAGAGTTAGGCTCCAGCATCTCACACTTACACAAAACTTCCACCGAGTCAGTGGCTCCAGGTTCTCATTTCACGCATCTGAGGATATATTTTCATGAATTCTGGGGGAAGGGGAGGGTTAGAAAGGAGTTTATAGGTTTTTAGATAAGTTTAAGACCCAGTGAGCAAATGGAACTCTGGTATGCCAGAGGCTGCTCTGTTCTTGTAGATAAACTAAGAGGACCCATAGATGGACCCCCATCTGAGGCATTCATGGGTGGAGACCTGAGTGTCGGACTGGTCATGCTACAGGCTGTGCAGTCAGCCCACCCAGAAGTGTCCAGAAGCTTCTTTGTTTTGGTTATATTTTCCTATAACACTTTGCAGGCATCTGTGCTCATCCAGGTGGCATAAAAGGAGAAAGATAAGAATCCAGAGCAGGAGCCAGAACTCACTTCTGGTATTTCTTGCCTCTGGCCAGGATAGAGTTCAGGATATTTCTGGCCTCCAGCCAAGGGCAAAACTCAAGGCCCCTGTCTCTAAACTGCCTGAGCCGTTTCTGTCTCCTGTCCTCAGCATTCGTGGTTCAGTTCTGGGAAGACCCTTCTAGAGTGCTGTCTTCCCACTACATCTTCACATGGTGGAAAGCAGAAAGTATGTTTATTGTGTGCATGTGTAGTAGGTGCTCTTGTGTGCAGGTGCCCACAGAGGCCAGAAAAGGATGTCAGATCTCCTGGGAGTTGGAGTTACAAGCAGTTATGAGTTCCTGGACATGGGTACTAGGATCCAAACTCATGTCCTCAAGAAGAGCAGGAAGTGCTCTGAACTGCTGAGCTTTTTCTCCAGCCCTAGGCCTATTCGGAATGGCACTGACTACATTGTGTGAGGACTCTGCTTTCCCAAAGTGTCCCACTCCTCTATTCCTTGGCTTAGGGTTTCAACACCTGAATCGGGTGAGGATACAGACATTCAGACTACAGCACCAAAAGAGACACTATTTCTGCCTTTACAGCCACTTCTTGTAGAACAATCAATATTTGGGAGAAATTAAAGAACACGAAGGGATGAAACCTCCTACTTGTAAAGTCCTGAATTTAACATCTAATGAATGCCCAACAAAGGAGGAATTAGCAAAACCATAAGCCATGGCAGAGAAAGGTGATTCGGGAAGAAAAACAGCACCTGTCTAAGAAGCATATCCATTGTACAAGGAATTAAAGGAAGACTGTGCTGGGGAGGAGATCATGTACAAGGAATCTGGGTCTTTTCTGTACGTTAATATTTATCAGTAACCGTAAGTCATTATTAGATGATTGAGTTTATTATATTAAGCTTCCTTTCCAACAAAAGTTGATACAATTTAAATTATTTTAATAGTCACAGATTTGAAAAGAAAATATTTATGTTTATAATTACTTTTCAGGGCATATGCAACAATTTAAGGAAAACACTCAAGAGATCTGTGTAAAGAGATCTCCCAGAATTCTTAAAGTCTAAAGTTCCAATTGTTGCTCCTTTGGCTTAGAGTATAGAAAGCCCTTGGCAGTCTGTGACTTTACCAGTGAGCAGGATAATATACTAAACACTTCTCATTCTTGACCATTTTACACACTATTTTTCTACAGTTGTTCATAAGCTGTGTCCTTAAAGAATGGAGCTCATTGGAGATGCTTGGATGATAAATTGTGAAATGGAAATGGTTCCTATTAAGGTTTCTATTTAGAAAGCAAAGACTTAAGACATGGATGTCAGGCCTTTGACGAGCTGGGGAGCAGAAGTATGAGGCAGAAAGGAGGTATTGCCTACAAAAGTTGGAGAATGGAGTGTGTTTGTGATGTTTTTGTCTTATTTGTTTGCTTTGATTTTCACTTTCGGTTTCTTTTTAACAAAGAAAGAACATGAAGTCAGGTGGGTAGGGATGTGGGAAAGATCTGGAAGGAGCTGGGGGAAAAGAAAGAATATGGTTAAAAATATTATCTGAAAATTTTTAACATAAAAAGCATATAAAAAACTCAAAGCAGATAAAAATTAAATATATATTCTTATAGAATACATAGCCTTAACAAAAAGCTGGTGAATGGCTTAAAATATCATGTTCAGGTATTTTTCCTGACAATAAATAGTCATTCTAGAGGAAAATGCAAAATACCTTGGAGGGAATATTTTTGCCAAACATCAAATGTTTTATATTTTTGTTGTGTAAGCCAACATGGCCATGATTTCCCTTACGCTCTTGGCTATTAGCCATGTATTAGCAGGCACATTCAGTCCCTGAGGAGGCCAGGAGGGACTGCTCCAGTTAGAAAAGACGGCACTCAAATGTGGTTGCCAGCACTAAATGAGGTGGGAAATTTAATTTCCATTCGATTTAGAAATCATGTTAGCCCGTATTTGCAGGCTGATCATGTGACAGTTAAAGCTGGCTAATTAAGTTTCGGAGTTGCTGTTGTCCCTCGGGAAATAGCCTGCTTCTCCTTCCACTGAGAAGTCATACTTCTGCTCACTCTACACCTTCTTCAACTTGTGGCTTGTTTTTGACAAGGAGAGAAGGAAAGTGTGACGCACTCGGTCGGCATCAGAGAATGCAATGAGATGGACTCTCTTTGACCCACACTCATTCAACAACCACAGGGAAATACAGAACCATCTGGACTACTGACTACATAAAAATAAAGTCTTCTAACAATCACAGCCAGAGGAAAATGGACAATAGCAAATAAGCGTTCATCTGGATGCATTCCATCTGCTTTGTAGACAAGCCAGAAACTGTCAACTTCTGCCAAAGTAGTCCCGAGAGTTCTCGGGAAACTCTCACTGTCTTTTGCAGACAAATCTTTTTTCCTCCAAATCACTATTGCTATGATAATGACCAAAGCAGATGCTCTTTTAGTAATATAGCCTAGAGTTGTCCACTCCATCCTACTTGCTATTCCTGAGACAAGATAGCAATATCATATACCAAGGACAATGGTATCTAGACCAAAATCATACTGTCACCTTTAATAAGAATATCTGTTTAGATCACCATGAAAGAATTTAGCACACATATAGCAGTGCTGTGTAATTTCACAGACACCCCCCTCCCCTTCATTCTGTTTGAATTCATTTTCTGTTCATTGTCCTCCCGACTCCACAGAGCTCAAGTGTGAGATCATGGTGGCTAGGTCAGAGTGGCTGATGGAAATGGGCCTCTGCTCAATAATCGTTACTTTGTCTGAGCTTCAGTGTGGGCAATAAACCCACACATCCAGAAGACTCTTTGTCCCTTCAGATGACTTACCTATAAAATGTCTCTTCAAGCTTCTTGCACACAGAAAAATGAATGGTCTCCGAGTAACATTTCACTAGATGTGTCTCTCGGAGTGATCATTAGTCAGGCACTTGCCGGGTACTCCGCTACAAAATACTATGGAAAAGTTCGGAAGGGTTTATTATTACTATTGGGGTTATTATTAGTAACATTTGACTAACCAGAATTTTGTGGATCAGAATGTAAGAAAGTACTGGACCAAATAGATCAGAGCCGGAATGAGCTAGAAGAAAGGAAAAGAGTTACAGTGTGGTGTAGAATTTCTTTATAAAGCTACATTCTACTGGGGAATTAGCATCAATAGAAGGAGGAGGAATTATATCCCAGGGATAATTAAACACCTGCAGTTGTTGCTAAAAAAAAATTAGTTTTATTTAAAATCATGATTCTGGAACCTTCCAGAGGCAGCTGACCAGTGAGTATGCTGGAGCTCATGTGTCCCCAATGCGTTCTTCATTTTCCTTTCCCTTCATTTATTGTTTTTTCTTTTTAGATGCTCATAACAGAATGGTAGGAACTTGGGTAGCTATGGCGACCCTGAGGAGGTAGCCAATATGAAGGTGGAGCAATAAGGTGCAAGATATAAAGCTTAAGTATCTAATGTTGTAAAACTACATCTCCTTCCTGAACCATTTCCACTCAGACTATTAACTGAGTCTAGTTATATTTCTAACTTAAGCTACTGTTCGTTGATTTTGCAGATGATAAAGTAGTAAGCTAACTCACGAAACTGAGAAAATCGAGATGTGAACTAAAACTACCAGCAATTTGGACAGAACTATATATTCATTCTTTGCAGGTAAAATATATTCAGGATAATGTAAAAAAGATTTTAAATGTATTGTTGACAAAGATGCATAACCTAGTATTTGCTCAGTATTAGAATAAACAAATGTTATACCTAAAATGCATATTAGCTAACTTGTATCACAGAATTTGCAATTCTGTAACCCATGTCTTCAATATTAAATATCAAAAGATACCTTTGAGTGTCAATAAATTTTGTTTGCCAATTTTATAAGGTCATCCATGGGAAATTACTTACTCTTTCATATCCCAGAATAGCTTAATGAGAATAAGAACATAGAAAAAAACTCTTCAAAATCTTTTATGTCCTTCCATTCTTCTCTCTACATTTTTATGCTAATGTTAAAAACCAAATTGCTATGTTCTTAAGAAATTTTTTTTCCAGAAACATATGAATGAATGTTTTCTGATCCTGGGAGGCCCACAGACACGGAATTGCCATTCCTCAGGCCCAGCGGAAGATGTCCATAACACTTGCTATCTGGTTGATCAATGACAAGCTTAGTTTTGTTCTGATTTGCTTAGTTCTTGTAATAGATAAGGATTGTTGATAACATGACAATTGATGATTTAAACAATAATAATATTTAATATTCTGTTCAAACAAGAATTAGAATAAAGTGATCCCATTAAAAAAAACACGAGACAAGAAGTCTAGAAATGAGAGGTCCGAGGATTATGACGTCAGCGACATAATGGCATCATCAAAGATCTAGACACCGTCTCTTCTCTGATGGCTTCATTACACCTGCTTCTAATACACTGACACAGCCCCACGCTCACATCTTCCTTCAATCCTATTCCAAAGCCAGAAGCTGGAGGGAAGAATAGGAAACAGTTTATCCTCCAAGTTTCTCTACAGCTTGAGAAGGAACAAGCTTGCCGGGAGTCTTAATACTTCATTACTCAAGCTGTGATCTCACAGATCTCAGAATCCACTCTCACCTGTAAACTTACTAAAATGCAGTGTTCCGGGTCTGACCCCAGTTGGCTATTCCTGTTTTGCATCTTAATGAAACCCCCAGGTAGTCCTTCTACCCAGTAAATTTTGAAAGGCCCACAATATTTGTTTTCCTGTGTACTTTAGATACTGGAGACAGGCCTATCCTGGGGCGCAAGAGAAGATGGCAAAGGAATCTTCCTTGGCCTCTTCAGTGGAAACGGGAAAGTACACAAGATGGAGTGACTGTCGGGTAAGTTGTTTCCAGAGTCTGATGTGGTATTTTTCCATGGACAGAGTGGTATCACACGTCACGCTCACTGCACTTGAATCTTGCCTGCTGTGACTCCGTGGCTTTCATGGTGTCTGGGGAATGAAGCCTGGCTTCAGGAGCAATATTTTCAAGAGAAGGTTGAGACGTTACCCTTGTGGTTTTGGAAAGGTTCCTCATTTTTATAATCTTGAGGTTTGAGAGTGCCGTCTGACCCAGGGGAATTCAAAGGAAAACCATTGATGCTGGCAGAATTCAATAGAAGGTGAGGATTGTAAAATAACAGGTTTCTTTTTAGTTCTCGTTGGTATGAAATTTTTTTTCTCCACCAGAATGGCTAATAAAATTTATTCTTGTGTACATTTTTTTCCTTTTGCTATGTATGCATTAGTTCTAAGGATTTATGGCAAACATTTACTAAGAAGTTTGTTTTAAAATATGAAATAACTGTCTCAGAGGAGTTTAGACTAACTTTGAAAATGAGAATTGCACTGTTTCACAGTTCAGCCATTAATAAACCATGTCTTGAGGGTTTCATAAAGTAAAATTGTGACAAGTTTTCCAATCATATAAAGCAGTAAAACAGAATGGTAAATGGGATGAAAAATAATAAAGCCAGGGGGAAATGCATAGTACCCATTCTTGGGCCAATGTGCTTCCAAACCCCAATTCAAGTCCATTTAGTTGACCTGATGACTCGTAATCACATCTGCACATTTACTTAGAATACACCTAGTAATCAGTCCTATGGGCTGTTCGAGGACATTTTGAAAATCAAACTCGGCTTCCATTTTGTTTCTTCTATGGAAAATATGTGCTCTCAGTAACCCTACATCATTGTAGCCTTACCAACGTGGCAGGATACCAATTGTTACCTTACTGACTAAATTGGAGACCCAAAGACACTGTCATATTTACAGGGGAAAGAAATCAGAAGTCCTTTCAATATGGAAATACGTTTGACCTCAGAAATGCTGCTTACACACACAGCCTGTGCTCCTAAGCTGAAGGTGTGATAGAGTGACCGTTTGCAGGAGAACCACACACCGGGGGACAGGACGCTCTTCACTGCTAGTCATGTTTTGGGTGCACATAGTTCTCATGGAATTGGCTGGGAGGCCCCTCCTGAGATCCGCTGGCAAACCGTGGTGCCCACTAAAACAACTGTGACTTTCAATAAAAGCTCATGCCAGGGGTGCCAAAGCAAACTTGCGAAAATTGCCCACTTACAGGCAACCCAGACAAAACCTTAGGAGGGCTGGAGTCACTAGTTAAAGGCCTCTTTAAAAGCCAAGAGACATGTACCCCTGATTTATTTCAATACTGGTTCTTATAAATGGCAAAGTCACAGTGAGCCAATGTGCATTTCATACCTACAGCTTGGATTGGGCTCAGGCTAATCTGGCAAGTGGAAACAATGAGAATCCTGGGCCACCCTTTCCTCTGAGACATTGCCTGGAGAGTCCATAGATTTGGTGATTAATTGGTGATTTGGAAGCAGTCCTGTTTTTATATGTCGGATCGTCTTCATTGGACCTAAAGAAAAATAACAGTTACAGAAAAGCAGGAAGCACGTTTGATTGAGAAACATCAATTCAATATGGTTTCTTTTTTTTTTTTTATTTTTCTCTTCTGGGGTTTGAAGTTAAGATTCCCGTTGTACCCATTCAGTCTAGTGCTAAATCAGAATGTCACCACTTGCTCTGGCACAGGCACCTGGGAAGGAGGATGAAAGGTACATGGAACAATTTGTGTCTCTCTGAGTCACCAAATGTTCCTTCAGCAGCTCAAATGTGTCATGTGTGTTTGGTCCTGTCTGGTCTTGAGCAACAGAAGCTGCGGTAATCGTAGGGGGGGGGAGGGGGGGGTTGGGCGGGTTACTGCAGGCTATGGGACAGTAATTACACATGAATATTTGCCCATCGTTTCATAATTTTTTTGAAAATGATACATAACTTGTAATAGAAGTTGCTGCTGGGATTGGGGCAGGAGCTAGTGAATGTGAATAAAAGAGAAAGAATACTTAAGAGTTTTTATTTTAAAGCTTACAACGTAAATGTGTGTAGGCCTGGCTGGCTGGCTGAGTATACAGATATAGATAGACAATCCATTCCAGAAAATTAATAATAACAAGATAGGGAACGAAAAACCACGGTTTTTGTTGGTTCTGTTTTCAACTGGGTGGTTAGTTTTCTCTCTCTAGATTTTAGTTGTCTTTTTCCTAAAATAAGGTGAAGAAAATGCAAAACAGCTAATATTTCCTAAAAGTAGCTCTGTAATTTTAAGTGAAGTCTGGTGTTGGAGAAGGACATCAATAATAACAACACAAGACATCAGCCATACCTCTCTAGCCATAAAGTTAAAAAAAAATCCCACATTTTTGGATGGGAGGCTGAAAAGAAGCAGTAGGTGAAGAAGAAAAGTCTGTAGGGCAGAAGCTGTTGAAGACAGGAGAGATGGGCTATTTAAGGCCTGGAGGGTGTAACAGAAAGACCATATGCTAAGACGCAATCTGGTGGAGACGAAGCTCACCTGGCTAGGGTCATCACCATGGAAGAATCCTTGTCTTGTTTTGCTTTAACTAGATGCCGACCGATTTGGGTATGGTCACCCTTAATGGGCCCGGCTGACCTTTTTATCATCCCTCGTTTCTGAAATCTGGCTTTGGCCTCACATCTCAGAGTCTAAGTTGCTGACCCAACTCCTACCTTCACTGCTGCCCGCTCTAATAATTCCCTTACAGTTGCCATGGGAACAACTGGCTTCTACTTCTTGTCCTGTGCTTTCTCTAACTGACCCATGTGGGAAAAGTGATTCTACTCTCAGTTATACACTCACCCGCCTACAGCTGAATGTCTCTCACTCATATGCTTGAGGCAGGCAACGTTAAAAAGGCTATTGGCCAGGAAATGAGCCTGCCAGGACCACCATGCATATGTCAAAGGGGTCCTCATGAAGGAGGTAGAACAAGAGCGATCTGTGCGGACCCTCTGTGCCTGCTGCTTCCTATGTAATGGAAGTCCCTAGCTACATGCTCTGTGTTTAGAAAGAACCTGTTGACTCACTGTATTGTAGAAACAAATCATGCTTGCTTAAATCCCACTTCACAGACAGTCCAGAGCGCAAAGCTCAACATTGGCGCCATTGCCATTTTAGACTAGATAAATCTTTTTGTTCAGGACAGAAGTGCATTTTTTTAAAAAGATGTTTGTCAGCATCTCTGCTATCTAGTCATGAGCAACACTCTCTGTGTGATATGTAACAATACAAAATATCCCTAGGACTAGACATTGCCAAAAGTCCCCAGCCACAGAGGAATCACCACCCCTTGAACATAACTGATTGAAGATGATTTCCCCACAAAATTTCATTTCGGCTCAAATAGAGCTAGGGTGAGTGTTTACACAACATTAGCTTTATCCAGCATCCTCATCCCTTTAAGCCACATGCTGCCCCATCTGGCTGCATTATGTAGCTGGCTTCAGAGGGACACAGTACAGGTCCTCCATATGAGTTAACTTAAGGTGTTAGTGTCCAACATGGTATCTATATGACATACACACTTATCCTTACTAATACAAACCTTTTCTTTTCTAAACCTTTCCCATGTGATTACTGAAACATTTTTGGCATCTTATCACAGACATTTGGGAAACTAGGAAGTGGAGAGAGACAGAAAACCACTGACAAATGTAGCTGAAGTTTTCCTGTGTCCCACCTGGCCCATGGTCAGGACAAATCTCTCTCACCTGCCAGTCCTGCAGCAGCTTGGACCCAGGTAAACACACAGAGGCTTATATTAATTAAAACTGCTTGGCTATTAGCCAAGGCTAACTATGGACTACCTCTTACATTTAAGTTGACCCATAATTCTTTATGTTTGGCCACATGGCTTGGTACCTTTTCTCAGTTCTGCTTTCAAATCTTGCTTCCTCTGTGTCTGGTTGGCGACTCCTGACCTCAGCCTTCCTGTTCCCAGAATTCTCCTCTCTGCTTGTCCCGCCTATACTTCCTGCCTGGCTACTGGCCAATCAGCATTTTATTTATTAACCAATCAGAACAACACATTCACAGCACACAGAGCGATATCCACAGCAGACCAAGGGAGATCCTAGTCATATACGGCCAGGTACAAGACCTACTAACCCACTGACACTTTCTCCTCAACTCTCTTGAACGATGGCACCAGGAACTATGATTGCAAGCTGGAGTTTGGATTCTCTACTTCTCAGATGGATCACATGTATCAAGTCTTGAGTTGAATCTGAGGAATTTTGACTTATCCCAGCCCCATACGCTGGAGTGGAAGAGAACACTTTTTTAATGGATGAAAGGGTGATTACATGAAGAGTCTCAAACTTGCTGTGGGGCAGACATAGGGAACACTCATGAGTGAACTGATTGGAGATCACTCTTGAGGTTCTAAGAGAATGTTTAAGTATGAGAAAGGGATAAAAACTATACAATGGGAGAGAGGGGGGTAAAAAGGAAGAGAAATATAAGAAGAGCGAGACACAGGGGCTTGGACCAATCTTTTTAAGAAGACAGTGGGAGTGTGTGCATTCATGACAGAGACTTTTTGGTGAATAATAAATGTCTAGTAAGTAATACACCAAAGCAAGTATCTCTGAAATTCAAGAATTATGTTGCATGAGCATTAAAAAGCCATAATCCCAGATTCAGCTTAAAGCCATTAATGCACTATATGATAGATGATGAATGGGCAAAACCACTTACAAGTCAATGCTTAAAAGCACCGGCAATGTCACTGAAAGCAGAGATGCAGCTCCAGTGCAGACTTTTCTCAAGAGAAGACACCCAAATCTGGTAAAGAGGAGGTGGTTGCAGAGTAAGAGAAATTGAAAGTGCTACAGAGGAGGGGTAAATGTCAGAAAGAACACCAGAGGGATGAAACATTCTTTTCTCTAAGAATGATGAGAAAACGAACACAAGATGGAAATTTTTAATAAAACACTGTCTTCAAATTAAGAAACTGAAATGTTCCACTGGTCTACAGGTAATGAGCTATCTCAATTGTTCACAGTCAGTTACAGATTGAACCCCTGTTCTACATTCTCCCTTTCTATTACTTACTATACGTGACTAGAAAAGAAAAAATAGAAGAAACTTAAATGTCCACAATAGACCAATGAAAATCAAGATATTACATTGTCATCAGCCATGAACACCAATTTAAACCAGCTGTGAAGTCTTTGGGCAATAAATTCATTGTTTGCACCTTCATTGTTTACTTGCTCTAACGCTTCAGACATGCCAAATGTCTGAAGACGGGCGAAATTATTTCAGAAAGTCCATTTTCTATCAGCAGGAAATTTGAGTACTGACTGGGCCTTAACATTTTCTCTTCTGTCGTCTTCAGCTGGTCATTATTCCCTTAAAAATAGTACTAGAAAGTGTGCATTTGGCGGAGGGAGCAAATATAAGCACTCCTTTTGTACAAGCGTTATGTTTGGTTGTGATTTAAGGGAGCTGAAAAGAGCTGGGGGAGCTGAGTAGATGATTGTCAAGATGACAGGGAAACTAGGACTGCCGAGACTCAAAGCAAACACTGAAAACCTGGAAGAGTTGTTCCTTGAAACAGTAGGGTTTTTTTTTTTGTTTGTTTTGTTTTTGTTTTTGTTTTTTGAGACAGGGTTTCTCTGTGTAGCTTTGCGCCTTTCCTGGATCTCACTCTGTAGACCAGGCTGGACTTGAACTCACAAAGATCCACCTGGCTCTGCCTCCCCAGTGCTGGGATTAAAGGCGTGCATCACCACTGCCCCGCAACAGTAGGTTTTATAACACGACATAGACAAAGCACACAGTTATCACTGAATACTAAGTACAATATTGAAGAAATATCCTCCTGCCAACAGAAAGAAAGAGCCAATTCTTCTACATAAGGTGAAAAGAAGTTTTAAGTGGACATGGGAATGAGTTGGTTGGGGGAGGGAAGAGAGGGTGTGTGTGAGGGGGTAACCAAAACTAAGAATATATATAAAAAAAAAAAAGCTATATGGAAATCTACTATTGTGTAAGAGAATCAAAGAAAATATCAAAAATAAAGTTTGGCTCTAATGTCAGGTAGGAATGGACCACAGGGTGGATTTTGGAGATGTTGGGGGTGGGGATAAAGATGATGATGGGAAATTCTCAAAGAATTGATAAAGATCTATATTTTTAAAAGTAGAATGGGGAAATTGGATGGTGGAGGGGAGTGTCCTACATAGGTGAAAAAAAATGGTTTTTAAATGAAATTTCTAGTCCTTGGTATGGGTTACCTCCTTTTGAGTTGTGCGTCAGGGAACCCCAGAGGTTCCCAAAACAGTATAGGTTATTGCCATTCCTCTTAGTTATCCACTAGAGCTAGACAGAAGCTGTTGCTGAAGACATCACACACTTTGGTTGCAAGTCATAGAAAAATCAAGCTGATGCGGAACTGCAAGCTTCCGTCCTACTGGCTAGCGTCCATAGTGTCTAGAGCTGTAATTCAGGCAGGTGGAGGAGAAAAGGCATCAGTCTTTGAGCTACAACACCAACCAACAGGCAAGATGTGCCTTGATGCAGTCAGTAGTGACATAGGTGTTATGGAAGTAACCCCACACATTCTTACTGGATTTGAGGTCCCTTCCATAGCGGGGAATTCACATTGTTTATGGGAAACTTGGTCAAAAGCCCACGGCAGCAGAGTTCATAGGCCCTAGAGGGGAAGTCACTACTGTTGCTTTGCTAAATGCACATGGTGTCAAAATACTTTCTAAACATGTATGATTATACCCACACACAAGTGCTGTTCTCAACCCAGGTCTGAGAAGTTGCTGCCATGGCTGGCAGTTTTAGTTATATCACGCCTTTAGGCACTATGAAAGCTAGTCAGAAGGAAGGAAACTTACACCTCAGTTTCACCTTGATTTTTTTCCCTCCATCTTTAAGTGGACAACTAGTCGAAATGCTGAAAATTAAGGGACTGTTGAAGGCTCAGTCCTGAACAGAACAACTATCTCACCCTTTCCAAAAATCAGGGGCATCACAGAAGAAGAGGCAGACAGCATAAGAGTTGGGGAATGGGGTGGAGTGCCAGGAAACGCTTTCTTGTAGACACGACATGGCTCTTGCACCCCCAAAACTCCCAGCAGTTACCTGCACAAAACTGGGCCCATCAACATTCAGTCACAGATGGGAAGGGCTCATGAGACTGCACCCTTCCCCGGGGAAGTCTAAGCACTTCATGATTGCTGGGAGAGGAGAAATCATTCCTGAGTGGTGTAGCCAGTGGTCAGTTTCCCTTGCTTAAGTGAGTATCCCACCATGTCCACGTGAGCAACTCTAATTAAATGTAGTTGGACATACACTCAGGAGCAGACACACAGAAGGGATGAGTTCAGTGATGGGAAAGGGCTGAAAAAGGTCATGGTTAATACAACCAAAGTTATATATGTATATACGGTATATGTGATAAATAACATATATATGAGAACCTGTAAAATAACTAAATCAATAAAAAGCAGAATTTCTTCAACATAATATTTTTATTCACATTCGCTTCTCAGTCCTTCCTCGCACCCCTTCCTTGTTCCTTGTGACCTCCCCACAACAACAAGAAACAAGTTCAATTTGTGATATCTATATACTCACTGTATCATGGTTGAACTCCCAGTGGCCTGCCCCCGCAAATAGAACTAAGTCCTTTCCCTCCTACACCCCTGCTGGAAGCCGTCTAAGGTGGAGAGTGACACTTCAGCATCCTTTCATAGTTTTTAGGGGTTCTTTTCTATGGCTTCCTGCTTATGTTATTACTTTTGGGGAGGGGGTTGTGAAGGTAGGGATTGTCACAGAAATCTTCCACGTCCCTCTTTCTCAACTGTGCATCTGCAGTCAACAATATCACTGCCAAAGTAGCTTATTTGCTCTTTACGGCCTAAGGGAGCATGGGCCATGAGCATCCACATGGTTTCTGGCCACAGCACAGACCACGGAACAGAGCTCCTGGTTGTAGTAGGGCCTTTGGCAGAACATATACTAAAAAAAAAAAAAAAACACACACACACACACACTTAAAGAATAACCATATACTTATTAAAGTGCTGAATCTTAAAAAAAAAAAAAAAAAAGAAATCTTTCTATCCACCTTAGCAAAGTTTTTATTATGTCAAACATAAAGCAAGAGAATCCTTTGACAGTTTTTGTTGTTGTTAGAGTCTGAACTTGGGTCTCACTTATGTAAGCAAGTAACATAAAGTCCCCTGTTTATATGGCTCATTGATTTAAAAAAGCCAAACCAATAGTGTTTTGTTTTGTTTTTGCCCAACGACAGCAGGATGTATAGACTAGATATTATTCAAATGTCCTTTCTGGCTTGAGTTCACCTCTCTATATATCTGCATTAAAGTATCGAAAATACAGTACATTTATTTCTCCTCTTCAAGTAAGTCTTCCTTTTTCTTGAACACAGGTATAGAAAAACGTTCTGGACTGTTTCTGGGCAATTTTGAAAGGGTTAGCATAGTTTCTGTGGTCTCTTGATCACTTTTCCACACACCACCTTCAGCGCAAGGTCATCGCCATCTGCTCTTTGCCTGTGTGTCATCTGGCATGCGTTCTCCGAGGGAGCAGCAAGAACAGTCTTTGTGCGAGGCAATGCTATTTCATCGGCTTGTGGCACATGAAAGGACCACAGTCCATAGCAGGTGAGAGGGATATCTGTAACACTAAAACATGGTCAGGAGGATTCTGGACAAAGGTGGAGTGGTATCAAAAGTACAGTTGCAAAGCTCTGCTGCAGAGCAGGAACTCACAGGCTGCTGTATGCGACCAGATAAACGCTTTTATTTTCCCCCTAGAAGTTTATGTTTAAAGTGGATCTTCTCCCCTTTCTAATCTATCATAGGACATTTATTTGCAATGCTTTTAATTTAAACCTTTCAAATTCAATGTAGTTTGTAAAACTCCATGCAGAGGCTATTTTGTGACAAAAGATGTGTGTGTGTGTGTGTGTGTGTGTGTGTGTGTGTGTGTGTGTTTATTTTGAAAACTTTTTTTTTTCTTTTCAGGTCAGACTTGCAATCTGACAGCAAGATCTTCCAAAAGGCAGAGTGGACGACAGTAAATCATTAGATGGGAGAAAAGTATGTCACCAGAGATTTCCTTTGAATTAACCTTGCAGTCAGTGACAGGTCCCTTATGGCCCTGGAGCCCCAGTGTCTTTATCTGTCAAAGAAGTATACTACAGACAGATCTTGTGAGTGCTACAGAATTTGAGATAATGGATGTGAGGTGGCTGGCACTTGCTGTTTATGAGTTAGAAAATAAAAATGAAGCAGATGAGAGGTTGAAACTGGAGGATGGCCAAGAGTTGGAGGCCAGCCTAGGTTACAAACTGAATTCAAGGCCATTTGGGGCTGCATAGCAAGACTATGTATCTCAGCAGAAGAGAAAGAGGGAGGAGAAGGAAGAGGAGGATGAGGGTGAGAGGGAAGGGGGGAAGAAGGGGAGGAAGGGGAGGATAGGGGAAGGGGGGAGAGGAAGAGGAGGAGAATGGGGGATAGGAAGAACATAACTTGGTGGCCTAGAGCAAGGCACCCACAGCACTATTTCACCAGATCTCACAAACATCCTCTTCACATCTTTCTAAACCATGGAGAAGTGGGGGGTGGGGAGGTGGGGGGCAAGGGGGGGGGGTCCTTGCACACAGAAAACAGCCCCTGCCAAATTTAAACAAATGTAGAAGAACTATCAATAGCTTTGGGGATAAAAATCCAGGCTTTCCTCAGTAAGGACACATGAAGATTGTCAAAAATACCAGCAAGAAGAAGGAAGCATTTCTCCCTTTCTATAAAAATCATCATGATTTATTCTTTTAATGAAAAGGGCTTGGGAAGGCACACCAGCTGTGGTTTATGAGGGGGAGTTGAGCCAGAATTCCTCGTGGCAGGGTCCTTGCCACAAGGGGTCAGATCTGGAGTATGGGTGGACCCTGGCATCATCCCCACATCGACATAAGCATGTGCAGGCATCACACTGTCTGTGGTGACTAGCTAGACTTTCGGGTCAGACTGTAACAGCAAGGCAGCCCAGCTTTCTCCACTAGTGTTGAGCAGACCTCGGGTCAAATATTTGGGGCTGGGGCAGAAGCAGCAGGTTTATGTTGAAGCGCTCGCTTGCTGGTTGCCCACTCAACACGTGTGTGCAGTTTAGCCGTCTCTGTAAATCACAGCCTCTCCCCGCAGTGATATAAATAGCGATGCGTAAATATTTCGGATTCATCAGCCTCCAAGTATTCCTCAGATGTCTTGGGTTCACCCAAACAGAACACATCGTGCGAGCACATTCTCCCTCGATTTAAAAAAAAAATTTTTTTTTCAGAACTGTCTCAGATTTATGTGAAATAGAATCCATATGTTTCTGCCTGGCTTACACTTAAATAATCAAAAGGTTGTGTGTTGTAAGAGCTGCTTGCTGTCCAAGCTGACTCTGAGCTTGCTACCCCTCCCCTCCTCCCAGAAACACAAGCAGTTTGGTCCCTTTAAAAGCCAAGTGAGAGCGGAGAAGAGGGGGAGGGGATAACCTAGGAAGGCCTGCCTTGCCAAGATGAAATAATTTCAAGTGCCAAGAAGTTCGATTTAGGCAGAAACGGCAATTCCTAAGAATTTGGTGGAAAACACAGGCGCCTCTAGCCATGTTCAAAAGCAGCTTCAAGAACACACACACACACACACACACACACACACACACACACACACACACACACACACACACACTCACACCAGGCAACTTGGTAACCACACCCTGAAGGAAGAGAGGGAAAGGGTGGGACCCTCGCACCCAGCTAACAGCTACTCCAGCCTGTCATTCCTGGTTCCCTGAAGAGTAGCCTGTTGAGTCCAGATACAGAATTTGTTATTTTAGCTTGGAAATGCAAGCTCTTGTGGTGTGTCCTGGTGCCCTAACCTCACATTTCCTGTCCTTCTGTCCTCTGGCCAGCCAGCCAGCCATGGAACTCAGTATCTGTGTGCATTTGGAAAGGTGTGTGCTTATTTATCACGCGCTTTCTTGAGACACAGCATTTCGCTCATAATAGGGCCAACATATGCACTTGGTGTAAGGTGAGAAATACGTTAACTGGAGACCTGTGAATCAGTCAAAAGCCAAACGTAAGGCTGTTTTCTTGCCTCAACATTGAGTTACTGACATCTTAGCTGCTCTCATGTCACTTTAGGCCTGAGTGTTTAAGTGATTGGAAGAAATGTATCCAAATTAGAAATATTATCTTTAAATATCTGTCTGTGGAGGATATAGCTACTCATTTTTCACAGTACTATCACAAATTAATATGAAGGACCTCATGGTCCAATGTGATCTTTATGTGTGAAGTTTGCAGTGACCCCCAAAGACGGAACAGTCCTGGGGATTATGAACTCTGCTGGTTAAGTTTTGTCAACTTGACACACCTGGGAAGAGGGAGCCTCAGCCGAAGCATTGCCTCCACCAGACTGACCTGTGGCCATGTGTGTAAGGCTTTTCCTAATTGGTGATTGATGGGTCCAGCCCCCTGGGCCCTGCCCACTGTGGGCGGTACCATCTTTAGGCTTATGGGCTTGGATTATATAAAGAGGCAGTGCAAGCCAGTAAGCGACATTCCTCCGCTGTCTGCTTCAGTTTTGGCCTCTAGGTTCCTGCTGTGGATTTATGCCCAGGTTTCCCTTGATAATGGACTCTAACCCCTTTCTCCCAAATCTGTCTTGGTATTGGTGAAATTATTAAGGCCACTCCACGTAGTTAAAAGGGAGGTTTATTTTGTAGGGTAACTAACAAGTGAAGGGATAGTTTATAGGGTCTGGGAAAGGTGTAGCGCAGTCGGGCGGTGTTCTCTGGAGAACTCTGCTCGGTCTACCTCCAGCGTCCAGGGTCCAGGAACCAAGAGAGCTCATGCATCCGTATCTTGAGTCTTTAGCGTCCTCTTTCAGCCCTGCCTTGTAGACGTGACCATTACCGAAGCCTCAATGGGGGTTGGAACTTCCAGGTCAAAGCTGGAATGGCTACCCACTACAGTCTTGGTCAGAGTTTTATTCAAGTAACTAAAAGCAAACTAAGACACATGTAGCCCAGCTATCTAGAAGGCAAGTTATCAGTATAACATATTTATTTCCTCAGGCCTAACCCTAAGAAACATTAGTAATAATATATCCCTTAATCTTACAATAATGTATAATAGGAATTAACACCTTGGTGTGTCTTAAACATACACATGCACACACCTGCTTGTACACACATATACAGTATATCTGTGCAGTTTATTGAGTTCCCACTATGTTACTGGATTGTCCCCAGCAATAGAGATGTGCTTTCCCATAATTATAAGCTGTTTTGACTCTCAAGCTTCATGCATGAAGAGCAGTCCAGTATAGAATGGTACCACAGTTAGCCTAATATCTCTAAGTACTTTTATACATGAAAGAAGCATTTTAGATCATTACTTCATATATATGTTTTAAATGTTGAATCTGGGCATTCAATACCAGCACTCCAGAGGCAGAAGCTGGCAGATCTCTGAGTTTGAGGCCAGCCTGGTCTACAGAGTCAGTTCCAGGACAGCCAAGGCTACAGGGAAATGTTACCTCAAAAAACCAGAATGTCAAGCTTAGTTTTTAAATGCACTTTAAAATATACTTTAGGGCACAGCAGAAAAATAAATTACCATAACAGCTGGTAGTTCCTTGCATTTCAGATCAAGGCAGAGAACCCCCTTTGAAAAACAGACAGAATATTGTGTTTGGTGGATGGTGGCTGTTGTATACAGAAAACCTTTCTAATGTCCCTAGATCAAAGGATCAGTAGTATGACAAGTAAATGCTAGGAACCTTTTCTCCCACAAAGAATAATGTAGGAGACCAGCCCCCACCATTATTTACCCCAGGAACTCTTGAGGAATGAGGGATAAGAGACTTAGAGTGGGGAGAGAAAACACAGGATAAACTTGGGTGGGCCTGGATCCTTATTCAAACAGGCCCAGAAATTTATTCCGAGGGTCTATTTATAACAATGCCAAGTTACTGCTAGTTACAGTCACCTGGTACCCAGGCCTGTTGTCCAATCAACCTCTTATGCAGTCCTGCTGGGTACAGCCACTAGGAAACCTAGTGGGCTCCAACAGAATAAGTTGTGTTTCCACATGAAGAACTGTGGCAAGCTCATCTGCCTCTGCTTCCTGGGTGTTCAGTACCTTGGTCTAGTTCCCAGGGAAAGCTCAGGTCCCACCCACCTTCCGGTCTACTTCCACTTCCTTCAGCCCTTGTTTTGGAGTTTACTGAGCAGTTGCTAGAGAGCCAGTCCTGTCCCTTCTGTTGACAGGTTGCCAGGATATAGCCAGGCAACAGAAGCTGGGGTTCCTTTTATGCGGCAGCCTTACCTTCTAACTCTAAGTCCCACAGGGGAGATATGAATCTTGGAGTTCCTAGCTCCAGCGCCATCCTCCCTGCATCCTCGGAGGGGGTTGGAATGCCACAGTAGAGGCCGAACATTGAGAAGAGGGCAGATTCTACAAGGTAAGTCTGTTAGAGTGTGGTACTCTGGTCTCACAGTTCCTCAGTCTGAAGCTTTTCTTTCATCCAGACATTACTTATTACCTCGATTTTCCCCACAGCATCTTTCCCAGTGTGCAGTAAATACTTCTCTGAGAGAGAAAAGAAATTAAAATAGAAATTAGTCCTAATAATAGTGATATTTCTGAAAATAATATTTTACTTCTTTGGAATAGTATTGACAATGAGGCATAAACTATTACTTAAATGCTGTAATGACTGAAAGATAATCTAGTTCCATTTAAAGACACAACCTAAATAATTTTCTTCAAAGTAAAGTATGCTTTTAACACTAATGCAATATTAAATTTATTGGCCAGCTTAGCCACAACAATAAAAACAGTGACAAAGGGTTCAATTACTCAGTTGAATTAGATTTTTTTTTAAAAAATCAACTGAGTAAACTATAATCAAACTTGAGTTCTAATTTTGAAATTCCTAAAATCAACTAATTTAACAGAATATAGTCACATAGAATCCTCTCAACCAAGGCAAGGGCATTTCCATCACCACAGAAACTGTCCTTATGTCCTTCCAGCCTGCCTTCTCTCCATTGTGCTGACTTCTGTCACCAGAGAATGATATACCCCCCATGAACTCTGTATGTCTATAGTCATGCAATGTGTGCTTCTGTGTGTGACTCCTCTGGATGTGGAGAGTGTCCCTGGGCTGTTCTGTGCTGCTCTGTGTGCTGCTGGTTAGTCCTTGATGGGTGAGCATAAACCCATGATTGTTCTACATTTGTTTAGCTAATCTATTGGTTGGTATTTGGTTCCTTTCCAGTTTGGACCTGCTGTAACCAAGCAGTTGTAAACGCTCCTGCAGCAATTCCATTCTTTAAGTCTTCCAACTTCATTGAGATTCATCTGACAAAATACCCATGCATTTAGGAAGTATCATGAGGTGTTTTCATGAAGTACATAGCAGGAAGTGATTGCCAGATTCAACTGAGTTGAAGTGTCCATCACCTCCTACAGGGGCTTTGTTCGCTTTGTTCTTTTTTGGTGGAATGAATGCTTGTGATTCTCTATCGTGGTACATTTCAGGGATATGACATACAGCATCATCATTGTCTTCCATCAGTATGGTTTGTATTAGGTCCCCAACAGTTAAACGCAACAATTTGGATCCTTTAACCGTTATCTTTCCTTTACCCCTGGGCTCCAGCTTCTGGTAACCACCACTCTGCTCAAATGACTGACACGTTTAAGAAAAGAAAATGTTAAATATCACTAATCATCAAGGAAATATAAGTCAGAGTCACCTCATGTGAATCTCATTTAGCAAAAATGATTTTTAAAAAAGAGGTGCTGGCAAAGATGTGGTAGAAAGGGAACTCTTAAGGGCACACTGTCTGTGGGAATGTAAATTCAACCCACTACTATGGAAAGGTGCCCGGATATTCCTATGAAAATAAAAATAAAACTGCCATAGGATCCAGCAATCTCATTTCTGGCATATGGTCAAAGGAAATGCAATCAGTATGCTGTACTTCACGTGTACTGCAGCGTCATTCAAGCACCAAGATAGGACACCGACAAGTCCATCAGCAGATGAATGGGCAAAGGAATTTCCATTTTCAAAGGAAAGAAATCCCCATTCGTGGTAGCAGGGTGAACATAGAGGACACTGTGCTAAGTGAAATAACTCAGGTACAGAAAGACAAATGTTGTAAGATCTCCCTTCCATGAGGACTCTACACATGTGCAACAAGCCCTCTGGTTGTTATGTTTTTATATATCTTTGGCTCAGACCTAGGAGTGACATTGCTAAGTTCAAAGTGAATATTTACCTCTGATCGAATATGAAATATGGTATCTTAGCGTAGGAATAATTTGAATCTGCCGTTGACTAACCAAGGGGAACACTTCCTCGTGGGTATCTTTAATTGCCTGTTCACACCTTTGACTACTTAAATGTTTTTCTTACCTTTGATGATCCATAAACCACACAGTAGACACACCCTTCTTGGGTGGCATTATTGATAAGTTGGACAGATGATGTCACCAAAGGTGTCAGCATTCATCTTTTTCCTCACTTCTATATGTACTCACCTTCACACCAAGCTCTGTCACTCCAGCACTGCTAGCATGTCACATATATGGAATCATTTAGCACATACTCTTTTGTATCGGATATTTTCAGCATCATGTGTTTTGAGAGGACTAATGTTGTATCTTGGTAGTTTGTTTTCATTGAGTCAACCCCCTATGTAAGAATATGCTGCGATTTTTTTATACTTGTACCTGCTGGTGTATAATTATGTTTCCATTTTTTCATTATTATGAGTAAAGCTACTGAAGACATCTATCTGCATGTGACTTTTTGTGGATATGTAACTTCATTTTTTTATACAGTGTGTACCCTATGCATATGGCTTAGTGCCAATGAGTCTTCAGAGTGGCTGTAACACTCCACATTCCTACCAGGAATGTTCCCCACATCCTTAGTAATACTTGAATTGACGTTGTTTTAGCTTTAGGCCTTGCAGTATGTATGTCTATGTCTCTGTGGTTTCTGTTTGCATTTTTCTTTTATAAAAATTTCTTGTGTGGTGATGGCAGCACACACCAGTCCTTGGGAAGCAGAGACAGGCAATCTCTGAGTTTGAGGCCAGATGGTCTACAGAGAGAGTTCCATGAAAGCCAGGGCTGTACAGAGAAACTCTGTGGAGTTTAATCCCAGCATCCAGGAGGCAGAAGCAGTTGGATTTATCCTGATTTACAAAGTGAGTTCCAGAGCAGCCAGGACTATTAAACAGAGGAACTCTGTCTCAAAAAAATTACACAAGAAAAATTTCTTATTTATTTTTATGTGTATGAGTGCTTTGCCTGCATGTATGTCTGTGTACCACATGTCCAAAGGAGCCAGAAGGATCCTGAGCCTGGAGTTACAGATAGTTGTAAGTCAAACATCCAGGAACATTGTGTAGTATTTTCTGTATTCTATTGTCTACTAAAAAGTAGTTGTTAGCAATCTAGGCAAAGATTTGTTCTCTTTAAAACTTAGATTGTATTATGTACACATATAGATATACATAACAGACTCTTTACAGATATAAATCTTAAGTATATTCGGTTCCACTCGGTCATTTGTCTTTTAATTATCCTTATTTTGAAGAGTAGTAGTTTCTAATGTAGAAGTATCATTTATTAGACGTTTACATTTCCATCCTTTTTGTTTTGTTTTGTCTATGAAGTTTTTGCAAATACCAACATCACAAAAATATTTCCCTGTGTTTCCTTCCAGGAACCATCTGGTTTTAGCTCTTGTGAGTTTCTCTGTGGGTTGTTTTTGAGTGGTAAAAGTAGAGAGTTGATACTTATTTTTATCCGTGAATGCACCCTATCTCCCACTGCCGTGGATTAGAGAGGTTTCCTCTCCTCCACTGAGTCATCATAGGTAACAAATGAACAAACCATAGTTGACTATATACTTCTCAACTCTATGAAATGCATCTATTGCTTACCCTCATTAGTGTTGTTAATTTTAACAAAGCAACTTGTATTGGCTTATCAGTACAGAAGCAAGGATTTGAAATATGTATAGGGATAGACCTTCTGTGTCCACTTGCCAGTGGTCTTACATAAAACTTAAATGAGATTGGGCCATTTTCCTTGAGTGTCATATACATATCGTCCTAGGCAGTAACCTAATATTAAATGGCTGGACATTAAGAAAAAGCCAAAAATATTCAATAAATTGATTCACAAAACTTAGTACCAAAAATTAAGTTTAAATTGTTTATTTTTTATTTAATTTTCACTAACTTATTGTCTAGGATATTACGGGGGGAAAATACAGTATTTCTTGGTTCATAACATCTACACAGAGACATTACCGATACTGGCACCGTCTTGCCTATTCAACAATGTATTTTTCACATGACAGAGAAAAAAATAAACTTACTAAAGTAGAATCAGATCAAAAGTTTTGACATCTTCCTGTGAACAAGAGAAAATTATCAACACACAAATGTTTTCAAAGCAAAAATATGACATATTCCTTTCTAACTTTGGAGCATCTGTCATTAATATCCTTTGAGCCTGAAAATGAAAACTACAATTTCTGTTAGTTGTGCTTTCCTGCTTACTTCAGAACTTGAGTCCCATATAATTGTCTCTAATAGAAATTTGAGAACAGTGACGAATGTACACAATTCCAGAACACCACTCCTGAAGGAGCAGTGACGATTCCTATGGGGGTATTAAAAACAAGGGGAGGTGTTCTCCAAATGGTAAGAGCAATATACCATGACACAGTAGTATAGGCAGGGTTTAAAGAGGTAACTTTAATGGGTTAAGCATGGTGATGAACTATAAATTTGATGTTCAGGGTACAATGAAGCCAAGCATTTATTTGAGAAAAGACCAAGAGAATTCTGGAGAGAATTGTACACAAGCAAAAATTGATAAGGATCTGGTGTATTTTGAGTATGATTTTAAAATTCACGCTGATTAGTAATTGGATGTTTCACTTTAAAAATATTTTTTGTTTGGTTTTCAAGCATGTGCCTGCATTTATGTTCATGCATCATGTGTATACAGTGCAGAGGCCGGAAGAGGGCATCGGATCCCCTGGAACTAGAATATAAACGGCTGTCGTCGCCATGTGGGTGGGGACTGGGAATTGAACCTGGATCCTCTATAAGAACAAGTGCTCTTAACTGCTGAGCCATCTCTCCATCCAAGACACTTTACTTTTAAATCAAGTCCTACTTGTATGTCCTCATCCAGGGACTGCATGGTTTTCTCATGTATGTAGGAGCAGTAAACAATTGAGCTCTATAGGCCACATACCCTGCCATCATAAGGCAAAGACAAATATGTAAAAGAATAAACATGACTATTCTACAATAAATATTTATCAAATGAGGCCAGGTTAGGCAGCTAGCCAAATCTGGCTTATGTTTGTGTATACTTGTCTAATGTTTGAGCAGTTCTGGTGAATTCTCTTCCCCAAATCATACATTAATTTTTAAAGTCTGTCCTTGCTCTGGGGACAAAGTACTCTGAGATCTCCTCAGAAGAGAAATGACTCTCAAAGAATATTAAGTTTGAAATTCCTAAGTACCCACAATGCTTTTGTATAAAAGGGATTATGGATAAATAATCTCCAGCCAGGAAAGGCAAACATTGGTTTTTAGATTTTGCTTGAATGTGCAGTGCCCTTGGCACATGTGACTAGCTGTCATAAGGCCATTGTTGTGTCTCTCCTACTGCCATCCTTGGGGGCTAGGGGCTACAGCATCTACTCTACAGAAAGTCAGTCATTACTTTCTGAATGACTCAACCCTGAGGTATACTTCTTGGTCCAGTGCATAGTCTTTGGCTGGGGTCTTATTTGCCTTGGACTAATTATAGATACATGTCTCAGGCTAAATAGAATAGTAATCCCTTCATGAAGAGGAATTAACAAGATTTAACTGATCAAGTATCCCTAAGACCTAAAAAAACCACCAAATCTTCATTTCCATTTTCTATTTAAATAATTACATTGAGTTCTGTTGAAAATATAACGTAAAATAAAGCTAATCTCATTCCACATAGGGTGTGTTTTGTCAGCGCCTATCATGGGCCTGGCAATAGGCCATGTGCTGTCAGTCGAACCATACAGAACAAATAAGTCCCCAGTGTCTTGGAATTCATGTCCAAGGGAAGGAAATGGATACCACACGTGTAAACCAAAAACCCAAAACAAAACCACATGTTGCAAATGCAGTTCAGAAAACAAACTATGATGTCACTGAACAGAACTGGTGGTGGTGGCTACAGAACACATATGTATGTGCATGTGACTATGCATGCCAGTATGTGTACATGTGGTTGTGTGCTTGGAAGAAAGTGCCAGCAGTTAACAGAGGAAAAGCAATCAGGGACGGCCTCTCTAGGTTGATAATATTTGCAGAGAGAAGTAAAGCGAGAAATCGGAGCACCAGGCAAGGAACTAGGTTTTAGGCAGGGAAGTGGTCACACACAAATACACAAAGCTACATTCCAGCCTCCACCCCAGTCTGCTGAGGGTAAGAAAGATGTTGGCTTGTTTGAGGAACTGGAGGTGAAGTGAGCAAGTGAAGTATTGTACAGAGGAAGGAAAGAGGGAACCAGGAGAGAGACCTGGGAGGGGAAGGTTACAGAGGACCTCCATGGTCAAGAGTTTGAGCTCTATTTTGAGAAAGGTGGGGCAACTATAAGCATCTAATCTGGGTCAGGGCACCAGGTTCTGGTTGCAATTTGCAGAGATAAACATAGTTGCTAGGAAAATAAATGAACTGGAAGAGTCAAGGTGAATGTGGTCCTTCAAAGTCATGGCTGACACAGAGTATGAACAGTTGGGCAACTTGCCTGGCAGTGGACTTCTGAGCATAGGCCAACATTCAAAGGAATATCTGGACCCGTAAGTGTTAGATGTAGAAATGTTTCCTGGTTTCCTATGAGTTAATGCAATATCACAAGGTGGCCAACATCAGGTGGGGAAAGTGGACAAACACAGAAGTGAAATCATTTGAGAGAGGAGACCCACTCAAATTCATAAGCAGAAAAAAGCAAATCAGACAGACAGTTCCTCTCTTCCTTGTGAATTCAGCAGACAACCCCATAGGGGAGAAAAGCTGCTGATGTTTTCGGTGTGTTATTGCCTTCTGCCTTTCTTCCTGTGCCGTTCCGATTGGCCCTGTGCCTCACAGGCAAACTGTGGTCAGACTGGGCCTCCAGCTGCAGAGCTTGGGCAAGGGAGAGCATCTTATCCCAAGCTAAAAGGTTCATCAAGAGATGACGTTAGTGAAGTTACTGTGATATGAACAACAAAAAAAAAAATGAGAGACACCGATCTAGAGATAGAGGATAGAAACAACTGGGAAAACCCCCCAGACTTCAGGTTTCAGCCAACGCCATCTTTGTTAGTACCGTGTGACCTAGTTACAACCCAGAATATCATTTGTTATAATGATAAGAAGGCATCCTGGATTAAATAATTGCTAAGCAAAGGTCAGGATTATTGTTAATACACTGCCTTACCTAGAAGGCATATGGAGAGGGAGGTATATGTGTGTGTATAGCAGCTTAGGAATTCTGTATTCAGAGAGGGGCAATTAAGAGCAGAGCACTCAATAAAGTGATAATAAATATAAACAATAAGCCTCTAACTCATTGCTGGTCATATATATTCATTAAAGTATAAAAATACACATATAGTCAAAGGCTATTCATAAATATTTAATAAAAAGTTAATATACTATTTGACTGAGTTCATGGCATTTTACCCTCAAAAATACTAGGTGACTGTGCAATGCTACAATCAGATAAATCTTGGATTGCTTTATCTGTTCATTTCCAAGTTAGCCATCTTATATATGAAACACATGACATTCGACAAACCACAATTAAAACCACATTTTCCTCATCAGTCAGCCTTTCCTTTGTAATACACAATATCAAATGGAATTTAATTATCCTAACTATTGGGGCATGAATGGATGATAAGACATTCCCAAATAATGTTTTCTACAGAGATTTCTGGGAGCAACTTATGGTAAATAGCAAGTGCTGTTTTAAATTAAAGTTACTTAAAAGACACTGTACATTCCTTGCCTAAATAAAATAGGTGATATTGTGATACACTCACAATTCGATTAACTCTAACATGACCAAATTAATTTTATTATTAATTTTGTAACTGGAACTTCACAGTTAACTACAAAGAATAAAGATTTAAAGCCTTAAATTGTGTCATCCTTCACATGGTGTTTACAGAATAGTCTTCCATGTGTGCCTGCTGAATACTGACTCCATAATGTCTTGAGATGTTTCCCTACACTCTATGAGTTTTCCTCCACGTGATGTGGAATTCAAAGCTGCTGGAGTCTGGGGCTGGAAGATGGTCCTACAAGTACCCGCCATGCTAGCCTGAGGACTTGGGTTCTGATCGCCCAGAAACCACATACAAAACAAAAACACTAGGAGGATGTGGTAGCCCACCTACAATCCCAGCTCTCAGGAGCCAGTGTGATTCCTGAATTTTCACCTGAGAGCTGAGTAGCCACATACCATCAAACCCAACTCAGATGAAGAGCTAGGTTAGACACTGGACTGGAGATACTAGGCTTGGTCCATCTTCTGTGCATGAAGAGAGCAGAGGAGATCATCTAAGCAACATAGCAAGAACAGCTTTTGCAACCCCTGAGCAAAAGAGCATGGCCTTGGTGGTGTTTGGCTTTTGATTACCTCCAGACTTTCTGCTTTGATGAAAAAGATATACTTCTATTTCCCTAAGTGATTGATGTAGGATTTTTTTTTTAATTACAGTGACAAACGATCTTCACAGATACAAAATCAAAGTAACCATATTGTACCAATTAGCCTGTGGACTCATGAGTGGAAGAGTTGGGCTATTATGAAATAACTTGCAGTGGATTCAGCAATAATGGTGACAGGAACACCAAAGTTATGTCACAAATATCTGTTCTGGATACCACTGCCTGAGGGAGGATGCTGGATGAAATGAGTTCATCCCTAAATCCAGTTCCAGGCCCTTCTCACCTGCCACAAGTGTCCTCAGGTGATGGGACACATGTCATCAGGGTACATGTACAGGAAGCCACAGGGGACTCTACTGCCAGGCCCAGCTCAAAAGCACACAGAATACTTGAATTGGGAGAATGCTGAGCCTGGTAGAGATTCTCTTCTCAGGTCTAGAATCCAAAATAATTCCTCAGTCACAGCTCATCACTTTCAGAAGACTAAGAAGCAAGTCCCATTGTTGCTGGTTAGACTGTCAATCACGCATTGTCCATACTGGGTTTTCAACTTCATATTTGTTAACGTCTCTTGATTGAACTATTTTGAAATTCTGAGCAAAACTGGAGATTACCCTGAGCCCACTTATAAGAAGGGTTTGGAAAAGGCCAGTTCACAGCCAAGTGCTGCAAGTCAGCCTGTGTCCCGTGCCCAGTGCTGTGCCAGTCAGCTTCAGTGATGGGGGACATGGCCGCCTAGAGCCAGCTAACTGGGAGATAGAGCAAGTGTCCTTAGCAAAGGGAGCGGGGATGGCAGGCAGGATTACAATGTACCATACGGTTTGGATGAGGTTAGAAAACATGCTCATGTTTCCCTAGAGTTCTCAGTATTTCCAGGACTGTGGCTGAAATGTCTTTTTATCGAATAAAAATAAAATGTGGTTCGAGTTAGCTAGAGAATGAAAACTTGGGAACTTCTTGGGGTATTTTAATAAAAAGGAGAATAATTTCAGAAATGTTGCTAATTACATTTTCCTGTCTGCTACATTATGTATAAAGATGTGATCTAGTACGAAGATGGTATTTGAAAGCATTATAATAATAGTAGTGGGATATATATATATATGATATATATATATATCAATCATACCTGGCATCTGCCAGCACTTTATCTTTCATTTAATCTTCATAACAGTCCTGCCAGGTGACTTTTGAATCCCACAAAACAGGAAGAAACAAGTCCAGAGATGATAAGAACCTCACTCAACATTCCACAGCCAATAGGAATTTTGGAGCTATGCTATGAACCTAAGTCCAAGTTTATGTAGGGGTAATAAAACAAAGCAAATAAAAGAGACAATAACAACAAAAATTATGGACACTGAAAAAGAAGTTCTGATATTTTGGTAAACTTCTTTTTCTTCTTTTACTTAGAAAATGAGACCTTACCAAAAAAAAAAAAACCTTTGGACACTAGGGAAGTTCTGATGGTTTGGCAAACCACTTGCTCTGCTTTTACTTAGAAAATGAGACCTTACCAATATAGTTAAACAATTTGCTTGGCTCTGTGCTTCCCCCAGCTGCCCCCCTGCTAATGGTGACAATTCAATTACAATTAAGAACCGAGAGCCTGAAGATATGACTCAGTGGGCAAAGTTGTTGCTGTGCAAGCATGAGGATTTGCATTAAAAAAAAAAAACTCCAGGCCGGGCGGTGGTGGCGCACGCCTTTAATCCCAGCACTCGGGAGGCAGAGCCAGGCGGATCTCTGTGAGTTCGAGGCCAGCCTGGACTACCAAGTGAGTTCCAGGAAAGGCGCAAAGCTACACAGAGAAACCCTGTCTCGAAAAACCAAAAAAAAAAACAACAAAAAACAAAAAACAAAACAAAACAAAAACTCCAGCATCTATTTTCAAATGTGAGGACTCTTGCCTATAACCCCAGCATTTAGGGTGGGGGTAGAGACAGACAGATCCCAGAGCTTGCTGGCAGGTCAGTCTGTCAGAAACAGAAAGCTCCAGGTTCAATGAACGTCCCTGCCTCAAAAAACAAGGTGGAGAAGGGTAGAGGAAAATAACCAGCATAGAAGTAAATGAGAAACTATCTCGGCTTCCTGTCTTAGTTAGGGTTTTTATTGCTGTGAAGAGACACCATGACCGTAGCGACTCTTATAAAGAGAACATTCAAGAGAGAGGGCTCGCTTACTGTTTCAGAGGTTCAGTCCACTATCATCATGATGGGGAGCATGGCGGCATGCAGGCAGATGTGGTGCTGGAGCTGAGAGTCCTACATCTTACAGGCAACAGGAAGTTAACTGACAGACTGAGGGAAGCTTGAGCAAAAGAGGCATCAGAGCCACCTCCACAGTGACACACTTCCTCCAACAAGGCCAAACCTCCTAATAGTGCCACTCACTCCCCTTGGGGGAGTCATTTTCTTTCAAACCACCACACGTCCTAACAGAATATATTGTTGAAAATGAATTATCTCATTATTTAATTTCTGCATAAATAAGTCAAAACAATAGAGCAGAATAGTTCAGAGGTGTTTGCCAAGATTTCAGCAAAAATAGGCATATATCTGCTATTGGGGACACAGGATGGGACATGAATTGACTGCTTTAAATGTGTATTAGACATAGTATTGGGAAGAGCATAGAAGTCTTAGTAGTTGAGTATAAGTTATATTTTTGTAAATTATACCAATTTCTTTTCCTGCTAAAAGTTTGCTTTTAGAGGAAACTGTAATATATCTTTTTAAAAAACTGAAAACTTGCTTTACCTGGCTCCTAAAAATTAGAAGCCAAAAATCCTTCAGATTTCATAATCCATTCTCTTTTTTCATTCTTATGTGATACATATTTGAAGAAAATCTGTGGAATGTTTCTATGTCGCATAGGGGGAGTCAAAATTCCTGGTATCAACTGTAAGAGATTTCATTATTTATTTCCAATATATTTTCCTAATTAGTTAAATCAATTTTTTCACCACTTTGCTTCTTATTTCATCCATACCTCTCAACCTCCCAGTCTCCCCTCTCCCCAAACCCCACATCCCTCTCTCTCTCTCCTACTTGTCTCATGCCACACACTGCTACTTATGTACACACACCCCTCTACATACTCACTTATATTCATTTATGCACGTAAACATGTGTCTCCACTCACATCCATGCACATATTCCATCAAGCGATTCACAACACCTAAATGCTCACATCTATCTACACTTCCATACCACCAGTGGCCCCCTTATTCATGCCTACCTACACACACACCCATCCATATATATATACTCATCTGTGCACATACACTCTCATTCTCATAATTCCATGTGTGTATTCCCATTAACTTGTATCTATCCACACACTGACCCACTCACACTTAATTCCATACTCACATTCATCCACTCGTGTCTCCATCTTCTCATGGGCATACACGCACACTTAAGCTCCACCCTGACAAAACCTCATACATACCATACAGAAACTTGCCTCTCTCTATACGTCAAGCCCTACTATTTTGCAAGCATGACACGCTTTAGATACTTGTATCTTTGCACACACTGCTGCTCCAATGACCCAAATTATCTTTCCTTCCTCTCTCACTACCTGACTGCTATGCATCCTTCAAAAATCACTTCAATGCTTTTTGTCATGAGAATGAGCATAATAGCAAAACTGAAATCATCCAAAATGCTTCAACAGTGAAACAAAGTATGATATATGTATAAAATCCTACCTTATGCAACAATTAAAAGCAGCAGATTACTGAAATATACAACATGGTCAAATCTTCAGGAAACTGCTTAATGAAAAAAGTCTATCTACTATCTAAGTTCATTTATGTAATATTTTGAAATGATAAAATTTTAGGAATGAAAGATTACTGGGAGTAAGTGGTTACTAGGAGTAAGGGGTGGAGATTTGAGAGAGATAATGGAAAGAATGTAAATAAGGTTAAAAATAGCATTACAGGGGATCTTTAGTTATTGGAGCCATTTGGTACTTTGTGGTAGTGGTTGATATTTACATATGCAGTAAAATTATATAGAGCTTTTTTCATACACACAGACAAACAAATTAAATGGGTATTCTGGATTTTATTCAAATCTGTTTCCCAGGTGAGACATTATACTGTAGTTTTGCAAATTGGAGGAAAGTGAACAAATGCACAAGGGATCTTCGTATTATTTCCTTCAACTATATTGAATCTATAATTATCTCAATAAAAATTACCATTAAAATATAATTATAATGTTATCATCACACCTAAAAATTTAATGTAATTTTTAATATCTGGGCAGCAAGATACATTTTAAAGGACTATGGTATGAAAAAGGATAACATGAACCCTGGCCAGTGGAAATTCCTTAAGGATATGAGAACAGCCAATTCTGTCCCACACAGAGGGGAAACTTGGCACACAGCAAACCATATGGCCAAAACTGGGATCTGCAGGCATGATGAGAAACAGAGACCAACCATTCACCCAGACTTTAGGCACCAAGCTCTGAGAATGAGTAACTGTCCACATCCTTCTTCATGAGGGGGTACACAGCAGGAAAGCAAGAGACTCCCACCCAGCCGTGGGATGGCTACATCAGCTTAACATCAAGCATCTTCCTTTGTGTAATCCTCTTCTAGCTTTGGAGAAACTTCAGGTACGATCCACTTAACAAAATAAAAAGCATTTTTTTTTTCTGAGTATCATAGGCAACACACTCCAGTGCTCTTTTTGTACAGTATGCTACAGTTTTCATCCGTGGTTTGCTCGTGTTTATGTAATTCAGTCATTAAGTCTGAGCTGGGTAACAGTGATGCCCATGAACACCTGCTGCCAGGGGTTATGTAATGGGGTTACACAGAAAGACTACACAGGGGGGGCAGCAAGTTGGAGGATCTACATTATGCCAGAGCTCTGTACAGAGAATGAATGACTCTACAAACCAGAAATGAATTTTCAGGTCAGAATCAAAACAGATAGTGACTCTTCCTACTCCACAAGGTCCAAGCACCTACTTTCACTTGCTGGAAAATGCTGCTTGTAGTGTGGACAACATGGTTTCAAGAAGAAAAAGAACTCTTACACATGGAACACCCTCATTAATAAGAAATGCCAGGAACTGGCCAAAAGCAGTGTGCATTTAATTCAAATTTCTGAAGAGTGTACTTAATGATGGTTCCCTCTGATGCACATAAGCAATGCAAAACAAATAATGTAGTCAAAGAAGAGAGAGGATAATGGATGTGAACCAAGAAAGACATACTGACCACAGTTGGGGTAAGACAGAATCAGAAGTTGTCATGCACCGTGGTTAGGGATTCTCACCACCCTCGAGAGTGACACTAAGACTCACTGAACTATGTTCTGTATTTGTTTGTGATTATGGAGTGAATTTTATTGTAGCTCATTCGAGACAACCAGCTGGGTATGACACCAAGGCCCAGCCCGTGTGATGGAGTTTCCCACCGAGTTGTCACCTTTGGAGATGAGCTTGCTTGCTGTGCCATGATTTAAATTCTAGGCCTAAGTGTGGACAAGACTAATGTGCTGTGGGATGGTCTGTATGTCAAATGTGTTGCTGATTGGTTAATAAATAAATCACTGATTGGCCATTGGCTAGGCAGGAAGTATAGGCGGGACAAGGAGGAGAATAGAGCTGGGAAGTGGAAGGCTGAGGCGGAGACACTGCCAGCCGCCATCAGGACAAGGAAGATGTAAAGTACCGGTAAGCCACAAGCCACGTGGCAAGGTATAGATTAATAGAAATGGATTAATTTAAGCTGTAAGAACAGTTAACAAGAAGCCTGCCACGGCCATACAGTTTGTAACCAATATAAGTGTCTGTGTTTACTTGATTGGGTTTGAGCAGCTTGGGACTGGCGGGTGAGAGAGATTTGTCCTGACTGTGGGCCAGGCAGGAAAACTCTAGCAACAAATGGCGCCCAACGTGGGGCAAGAGTTTCCACCTAAAAACTGAGAAAAAAGATTCTAAAACGGAGCTAAAAACAGTTCCTAATTGTTTCTCTCAAATGAGCGGCAGCTGCCGGTTTGAGCTACTGGCGGGTTGCTGGCGTGCGCGCTCGACCTGCCGTATGGCGGGAATGAGGCCTCTGCAAATGGCACATTAAGCTACATTGTGGATTTAGCCTTTGCTAGTACAAAACAAAAAAAGAGGTTTCTGGGCTACATGCTGCTTGGATAAAAGCATAGACCCACGATGGCTCCCAGAGCTGGCGGTAAGCATACCGCCGCCATGTTGGGAAGCTGAAGTGGGTGGAGCCAGCAGCCACAGCACCAGCCGTTTCAGGCTTAGAAGGCTGCAGTTCAAAGCAATAGGCTCAAGCTAATATAAAAAAATAAGCCACGTAAAGATGGCTACCACACAGAGAATCTGGATTATGTTCTCTTTGATATTAGTAACTAAAGAAAAACATTTGATTACAAAAGCTGTTGAGTTATGCCAAAATGTATATTTTAAAGGTACCTTGACTTCAAAATTTGGATATAAGGATATGTTGCTTTGGAAAGGAGGATCTGCTTTTGTTTCCACAGAATGCCAGAGGCTATAGATTTGTTCCAGATTAAAACACATCAGGTTTGACCAGCCAAGACCCCCTGAAAGGTCTCCGATGACACCATGGCCCAGATGATCCAGCATCCAAAACCGTTTCAAGACAACTGGCTCAGATGATACAGCCTCACGGACTACTCCATGATCCTAAAATTTTCTTTGTTTCCCCAAAAGATACAGCGCCCCCCTCCAGCAGGAAGTAGTAAGAGAAGCTACGCCCAAATTCCCAAATATACCAAGCTGACTTTGGAGATATGTAAAGGTTAAAACCTTCCTTTTTAAGAAAAGAAAACGGGAAGTGCTGTGGGATGGTCTGTATGTCAAATGTGTTGCTGATTGGTTAATAAATAAATCACTGATTGGCCATTGGCTAGGCAGGAAGTATAGGCGGGACAAGGAGGAGAATAGAGCTGGGAAGTGGAAGGCTGAGGCGGAGACACTGCCAGCCGCCATCAGGACAAGGAAGATGTAAAGTACCGGTAAGCCACAAGCCACGTGGCAAGGTATAGATTAATAGAAATGGATTAATTTAAGCTGTAAGAACAGTTAACAAGAAGCCTGCCACGGCCATACAGTTTGTAACCAATATAAGTGTCTGTGTTTACTTGATTGGGTTTGAGCAGCTTGGGACTGGCGGGTGAGAGAGATTTGTCCTGACTGTGGGCCAGGCAGGAAAACTCTAGCAACACTAATGGATTGGCCTTTTGGCAGAAGGCTGCTGTGTCCACAAAACTGATTTCAGTTTTTTTGATATGGTTTCATTTCTTATTATGAGTTGCAAGTTACCATAAAAACAGTGGCTTAAAAAGCACAAATTCATTATATGACAGTTCTATGTCAGAGGTCTAGCCAGGGGCCTCCATGGGCACAAGCTGAGATGTTAAAAGGTCACTTGCTTTTTGAGTTTTGAAAATCCACTCTCCTCAGATTCCAGAGGCGCCCCACATGTCTTGGCTTGATTGGTTCTTCCTCTATCTTTAAAGTCGGCAAATGTTTGTTGAGTTCTTTTCGTACTTCAAATTTCTTCTCTCTCTGCAGCTTGGGACAGGCAAAGCTCTTCACGTTTGTGACTAGAAGGAGCCCATCACTCCCAATATACAACAATCTGCTTTCTATAAACTACAACTGAGTTAACATTTAAGTAAGACATTTCTACTTAGGGACTTGTTAACACCGCTTCTATCTTCCAGCCACATTATGGCCACTCTAGAGTCAACCACTGGGTGCCTAGTTCTTTATTCATTTCCTAATTCTGCCCTTATTGTATTGGCTTGTCCTAAATGTAAAGACAGATAGTGCTTAAAAGTGATATGGGATGGCATAGCATGAAATGTAGAGAAGGAGCCAGCTGAAAACGCAAACAGATACCTCAGCCCTTGTCATCTTCTCCGTAACTGAAAACACACACACAGATTTTCCTTCTCCGGTGCAAGGAAAAGGAACAAGACAGCAGAGACTCTGACATCCAGGGTGTTTGATAGCAATTCGACAGCGAGTGGCAGGAAGCTTTCAGTACATTGTAAGCCACAGGATATCTAAGCCATAAGCTATGGGGTTTTTAAATAAAGAGCTGTCACCACATTTCATGCTTTGCCTGGGCTCGCGGGACACAGAGAGGAAGCAAGTTCCTCACAGACAGCAGGAGACAAATTTGGGTGGTTTTTCACCAGCAGAAGACGTCTTGTGTAAGTTTTCCCCGAGAAGGGAAAAGATGTGGTGCGGAGGGTTCGGAGTCATTGATGAGTTCTAACCATAAGGTCTGTGACAGAGTGTCTTCACAAGATTCAGTGACATCAAACAGAATGACAATAGGTTTTTGGGTGACATATTTGCATTGGGAGGTCCTGGTACCATGGTGATAAAAGCCCACGGTGAGAAGCAGTGTTTAGCTTGGAGGCATAAGTAAACTATCAAGTCTCCAGACTCACTGCCCGTCAGTGAGCAAATCAGAAAATAGAGCCTCATTCATTGATTGACAACAATAGAAATACAGCCTTCCCACAGGCCCTGGTCAACTTTTTCCTTCCTGCCCAGGGACTCTCCTCAGATACAGCTCTGGGTAAAGAGAGCATTATTAACAGTGTTGAGGGCTATAATGAATGTTCTTAATGATCAGTTTAAGAGTTAGCCAGGCTCCGGGAGACTCTGACCTCCTGGAGGTAGATAGAGCTAAGGCACAATGCTGGGTCTGTTATTAGGTCAGTGGGGGATATGGCTAGGAAGGTCCCCCGGGGACGCAGTGACAGCCATCTGTCTTTTGCCAATCTATCCTAGCCAAGGGCAGCCGTACGCATTGTGGTTGTTTAACACACTAGGGCAGTGACTATATTTCAGATATTGTTACCCTTGGCTTGGCAGCCTATGCCAAAAGTATTGCACTAAGTGATAATGAGTCAAGTGAGTTACAACAGTAGAACTTTGTCAGGCATCTCATGTGCTGAGGCTAGTAACACATGCATTGATTCAAAATTCTCCTGAAATTTGAATACTGAAACCTGAGTGTTTTCCTTAATCTTTGATGGTAATCAACTTTAGATCTCATTCTAGCTTGAGAATGAATTATAGCTCTGTTCTTCCATGTGTTTAGTTTAATTTATACTCACTTCTTGACAAAATAGCTTGGCAGAAGAAAAAGTTGACCAAATTCTTCAGTCCTCTCTCATGAGAGATTTTCAAGTCCTGAAAATCCTACAGTTGCTTTTATTGTTGGTAGGTGATTTGATTCTTAAATTGACTAGTTCTTTAGAAAGAAGAATAGCATCCCATAGAAAGAAAAACGTTGAGTGGTAAAGCAAGGCCCATTGGCTTACATAGAACAGCTCAAATTGAATGGATTGATAATTAAATGTGCAAATGACTTCAAAGTATTCAGATGACCCCATGAAACACTTGTTTTTCTGCTATTGTCCCCCCCTTCTATGGTCCTCCTTGTGGGTTTTCTAAATACCAGGTCCTTGTCCCTTTCTTTTTGGAATTACATGTCATCGTTCTGACCCTTCAATAACTTACAAACATTCCTCCTGATGTCACTGAGTCTTTTCTTCTCAGCTCTTCCCCTCATTCCTCAAAGCATGCATTTCATCTTCAGCCCACTTTCACTGGCAAGATTCCCTCCTAAAATCTTTAAACAGTAAGTATGTTGTGACTTTAGTATCTCACAGAAAAGATAAGACATCTTCAACTGGATCCTCAGTTTCTGAAGAGCTGGGATTTGCAGATTCTTGAAGTGGTTTTCAGATATCCAGTTCAGAAGAAGACTGTGGGAAAGGGTCGGTTTCAAGTGAGGTTCACAAGCAAACGTACAGACTCAAATGACCCCAGGGTGAAGCCTGCACTATAAATTAGTGAAGTGAGCTGGTTGAGAAACTTTGGCAGAGTCCAGCTGCCATCTGACCTGTGGCTTTCCTTGTGTTTTAGCTTATATTGGTTGTGTGACAGGAATACAGGCTCTCCAGGCTAAATCTTCCACTATGTCCAGTAAATGCAAATAACCATTCATGGGACATCTCTAAATTCAAATATAGTGGCAATTAATTCATTTTTAACACTTTGAATGCTACAAAGAATACATACATGTGGGCCTCATTTGGCCTCTGAGCCAATACTTGGAATAGAATTATCTGAAATATGAGAAAACACAGTATGTGAATGTGCTGGTTAGTTTGGGGTTGTTGTTATTGTCAAATTGGCACAAGCTATAGTTAACTGAAAAGAAGAAACCTCAATTTAGAAAATGCCTCCATCAGATAGTCCTATGGAACATTTTCTGGAATGATGATTGATATGAAAGAGCCCACCTCCCCACATATGGGAGGTGCCACCCTGGGGCAGATGGCCCTGGGTTGTATAAGAAAACAAGCTGAGGAAGTGATGGGGAGGAAGCCCAAAGCAGCATTTCTCTGGGGGATCTGTTTCAGTTCCTGCCTTCAGGTTCCTGTTGACAGGTCCATGCCTTGAGTTTCTACCCTGACTTCCCTTCATGATGGTAGACTGTAATCTATAAGCCAAGTAAACTCTCTCCAAGTGCTTTGGGTCAGTGTTTTGTCAAAGCAACAGGAAGCAGACTAGGTCAGTGACATTCCTTTGATTATTCCTTACTAGCCTGAATCCACCTACTCCACCCTCTTCTTCTCTTCCATTTCTCTTTCCTCATCCTTTGGATTTCTACACGTTACAGGCCTCTGTGTGATTATATTGGTGGTTTCCATAGTCATTTCTCTGCTGCTCCACATAACAGTGTGACAGTTACATGGCCATACCTGTGTAGCATTCATGACAGTATACCCGGTGATTTGGATACTCAATATAGAGTGAAAAGTACAGGTTGGATCTAATACTAGCTTCCATGGGGTGATATTATGAACCTTAACAACATAAAATGTCCATGCAGAAGGCTCTACTTAGAGGCATAAAATGTCCATTTCTGTCCATTCCCTGTAGCTTTTCTAATACCACAGACTATTGTGTCCACACCTAGCAGTTAGAGGGAATGAAAGTAAAAGAACTTTTGGGTTGCATGTCTTTATACTGAAGAAAAAAATGAGGAAAGGGTTTTTTTTTTAAATTAACCATTCAAATCCAAATTGGAAATGCCCATATTGCCTCAAAGCCATGCCTCTGACTACGTGGATTTTTTTTTTAAAGCATTCCTATGTTTACCTATGAAATACCATTCTTTCAAGCCATACAGCCCCCAGGTCCCAGCTGTTCTCATGAGACCTGTTGTCAGTTCATATAAGATTTACTGAGGACCACAGACACCAATCTCCCTAGTTCTTCCAGGAAGAGTACTAGTCACCCAGTTCCCATCAGCCTTTCTGGTAATCTGAGTGGGGTGGCTTGACTCTGATTTCTCTCCATAGCAGTAATGGTCTTATGACTGGATGATCAGCAGGTAGAGAGTCAAACAAAACTGAAGAAACAATAGCTATGCCTAAAATGACAGGTTTCCCCTTATGACATAGTTCAATTAGTGACAAGAACAAGAAGTGACATTTTCTAGCTCATAACATCATTTTCTTAAAGTTACAAGATCACATTTTTGGTGTTCTGAGTGAGTTTTATTGTTGAGGTAAGCACCTTAATTTCTAACAAGTTATGAAAGGATTCCTTTGCTTATTGCAGTAGTAAAATAATGTGTAGCCTGAATAGCGTGGATTTTTTTTTATTACTTATTCTGTTTGTAACCATCAAGAAACAAAAACCATATAAGTTATTTGAAGAGAGGGAATTTATTCAAAGTGCTGTTAACTAGGAATGAAGCTGTTACCTAAGCAACCAACAGTAAAAATGAACAATGGAAAGGAGGTGACAGTTCCATTCCCAAGATTGGAAGACGATAGGGAAGACGCCTCATTTGCAAAAACTTAGACACTAAGAAGAGGCATCTGAAGAGACAGGAACCAGATCTTCCTGGAAGAAGAGCCAACTGGCTGCAGATAATGTCCAGTGGAGGTCAGTGGGTCTTCCCAAGTGTTATAAGGACAAAACGGGATTCCTCTGCTGCTGCAGAACAGAAGTGAGTTGCAACATAAGGAAGAGTTGCTGGAGTGATGTTCACAGCCATCGTAAGCAAACACGAAGCCATCGACAAAGAGCGTGTTGGCACTTCCTGCTCCAACCTGATGTTCTCCTTCCATTGACACCACTTCAGAGCACAGCATGGAGCCCCCAAGGCAGTACAGTCTCGGGGAGAGCGCTTCAGGAAGCATAGCAGAGAAGGAGGTTGGGAGGGTCGATCCTAAGTCAAAAACGGGCTCAGTTCTTTAAGAAGCTCGTGGAAAAAAGTAAGCTTTTGTTTTCTTGAAGAAGAATGTCATTACATTTTTTTTTTCTAAAAATGTCTCTAGGAAATGAAGTATGAATAACTTTTTAGAAAGAACCATCGGTTGATATTTATAGTTTTGAGTATTTCACATCTGATTTTCAGGATAAAAATTACATATTTTTCATGAGAAAAGCTTTGTAAGTCAGCTTTGCTCTGAACATATATCCCTTGAATTATCTTATTTGAAAAGATTTTGAAATTTGAAAGATCATAACTAGAACTTATTCTAAGTAGTATTTTTTATTATTCGAAAATTTCATAACATGTATACTGGTATCCTGATAATATCCACCTGGAATCTACCTCTCCAATTCCCCATGGACTCTCAAACACACGTCTCCCTTACAACTTCATGTTGTCCTTATCATCATCATCTTCATAATTATTGTTAGTTTAGTCCTCCAAGTCCAGTTACAACTGGCCATGTACACATGGATGTGAGATCATCCACTAGGAGTATGGGCAGCCTACCATGAGTTACACTTCTAAAGAAAAGTTACTCTTCTTCCCTCAACTGCCAATAGCTTCACAGCTCAGGTGGGACCTCAGTGGTCTCTCCCTCCTCCATGCTGAAATTTTTATCTGGCTTGGTCTTGTGCAGGTAACCACAGTTGCTGTGAGTTACATACACAACAGCCATGTCATGTCCAAGGACAGCACTTCACAACTCTCCTCCCCAATCTCCAGTTCTTTCATTCTTTCTGCTTCCTCTTCCACAGTGTTCTGTGAGCCTTGGTGGGGAAGGGGGCAGGTTGATACAGATCTTCCATCTATGGTTACACACTTCCAGCCATTTATACAATGAGAATTCATTTTGTGCTATAGCAAAGGCCATTATTTAATGACTAGGATATCTCAGTTACTATTATGTTTTCATGTTTAAGTGACCTCTAAAATATACAAATAGACATTTGTCTCATGTGAATAAATTTTAAGGAAGGTACCCTAGGGTTCAGTAGTGGGTTTTACACTTAACAGAGACCCAAGTTCATTCAAGTCTGTTCCCGGTCATGCCAAGTGTTACATGGATATAAACTGTTCCAAGATGGCTGCTGGGATTCCAGACATTATATGTATGTTCTTAACATCAGCACCTATGATCCTAGCACTTGGCAGGTGGAGGCAAGAGATCATGAGTTTACACTCAGTCTGCAATAAATGCTCAGAGCCTGTCTCAAAAGAAAAAAAACTCAAGTCCCATCAATATGTCCACTAGCTACAAAAGAACTCATAGACTTTTAGCTGAAAAACATGCCCAGCTAAAAATTAGGGCTGTATTAGCCAGGGGAGTTGGGCAGCATGGCTTTTGGTAAGTAACAAACTACTTCTGCCAGACTCTGGGAGGGATATTACCTCATTTGCCACAAGCTTCAGTGTAAGTGAGGATATTTGCTCCTTTTGAAAAGCACGATTTCCCAGGTAAGAAAGTGCAGAGGGTATATTAGGAGACTGTACTCTCATGAGAAGCTAGAGAGAATGGAGGTTACTGAACAGGGTAAAAGAAAGACACAAAAATCAAACCCTATTTGCCTTTGGATTGTGGCCATTCAGGAGGAGCTTCAACTTTTTTCTTATATTTTTTTGTCCATTTGAAAAATTTGAGTTCTAAACTTACAGAAAAGAAGCTGTCTCACATGCTAATTATATTTATTTTAAAGGATTAAGGTAGTTTTAAAAGACCTGGTCATACTTTTGGTTGCTTCCAATAATTTTTTTGTTTTAAGGAAACACTATTTAAAAGCAAAATGGGCTCTGAATTCCCACAATAATTACACTCAAATTTGTGTTTGTTTCTCCCTCCTCATGAACCCTAAAGGGAGTGGGAAAGGACATAATCTTGATAAAATGTGAGCCCTCCAAGGTGCCCCTTAAATGTTCACTTTGCAAATATGACTAAAATTCAAGCATGTCTCCACAGATGCTTGGGGTAAAGCTGGCTGGCTTTACAAAGCGCTTCTCTTTATGTACTAGCAACATTGTTTTATGATGTGTCTGAGTGACAGGACAGTTTGTTTACGTGAATTAAAAATATGTATTGAGTGTTTCTAGCACGTTTGCCTTAATAACCAACTTCCAGGGCAAGATAACCAACCATCCTTGCCCTGGCACACTGCCTTAGCAGACTCAGCAGCAGGGACGTTATCTGTTATCCACTGCTCCTCGGTTCCCTCAAAGTTCACTCACTTCTAGGTACCTCATCTCTTTTACTTTCATACCTTCACTTGTGGTGAGAAATGTCTGTAGGAGAGGGACGCAGCGGAGGATTAAAACGGGAATCTTAGGACACTTCATTCCCCTTGGTGCAGAGACTGTTCATAGCCCACTCATGTTCCTGTGCTGTAAGGACAGCGGAGAAGCAGCTGCAGGCTGAACACCCTCTGGCCTCACTGAGTAGTCTTCACGATCACCCTGAGTCTCTTGTAAAGAGAGACTTAACAGGTCATTCCTCATACACCTCTACCCGGCACTCAACCCCTCCCGGGCCCAGTTATATAGATGAGCCTGAAGAGGTTGGTAGGTTGAGAGAAAGGGTGTGTTGCGCCTCACCAGAAGAAACTTCTAGCAAACCATATTTAGAGCAAAATTAAATGACCCCTTCTCGTAGGGAACATCCTTGTCTTTGGGAGCGCTTGTCTCTCTATGCTGTTTTTTCCATCTGTGCGCTCTCCGCCCACCTCTCTTTGCTTCTCGGAAAGGGAACACCAGAGGCTGGAGAGAGCTTAGTCGACTGCCCAGGAGGCATATGAATAGTGTATTAAAACGGGGCTGGGAACTAATGGGAAGAAGCTCCGTGGAATGCAGGCCGAATGGATAATGGAAAGAGCTGCACGCAGGAGCCAGCGAGAACTGGAATTGAACTCCAGTTCCGTCATTTAGAAACTCTCTTGGACACCGTACATGTCTTCTCTGAGTTGCAGTTTGTTTATAAAACTGAATAATAATATCTGCCTCATCATCATGTCAGAATTAACTGAGTGATGTACATGAAAACGAGCGCAGAGTTTGGCCCACAGTTGGCATTCAATAAATCTTAGTCTCTTACCCTCGTGAGAAGGGATAGCATTGTTGGGGTAGGTCACAGGGCTTTCTCAGTATTCTACTGAGAATTGACTCTCTCTCTCTCTCTCTCCCTCCCTCCCTCCCTCTGTGTGGGTGTGTGTATGCACATGTGGGTAGGGAGGAAGAGGGTCACAGACCGAGACAGACAGATGGAGAAGCAGTTTAAAAGAAGAGAGCCCATTTTATTGCATTGACTTCCCTAATATCTTTCACTCCTTCCACTGTCTGTAACTTCCTGGTATCAGGGAAAATGGATAACTGGGTCAGAGTAGCCAGTAGCTCTGGGTATTTTACCCACATGCTGATAAAAGGTAGTGAGATCTCTCCACCGTGCTCCCCACGTCCCCTATCCCCCGTCTCCACGCTCCCCCTGTTCCCTAGCCCACTGTCTTTTCTTAGGGTACTGAGCCAGTGCTCCGCCTTCCTGAGTTTCATTTTCTGTGCCGGCCACTCTGCTTGCAGCCAAACACATTCTTTGGCTGCCACGTGTCAGCACTGCTGTCTCAGGGGCTGTCAAAGTGAAGAATCGTTTCATTCTCTGTGCCAGATCTGAGCTGATCTTCTAAACGATGAAGCTTCGGGCCTCTCTTGGCACCTAAATACAGGAACCGGGCTCAGATCTCACAGTTCTTTTCATCCATTGTAACCCTCATAACTGGGTTTTTCATATTCCACGTCTAAGCTCATGTGTTTGCTGACAGTGGTGAGGCCCAGGTCAGGTGCTTCTCTGGAACCTAAGTGGATGCTTTCAGGCTCCAACCCTGACTCAGTGACCCAGGAAATGAGACCTGGAGATTTCTGAAAACAACCTTCCTTAGAATTAGGTTGTTAACCCACAGTAAAATTTACTCATAATTTTCCCCAAGAAAAAAAAAAATTCCTTCTGCTTCTGCCCATAATGAGATCTCATTACCCCATCAGCCTTTCCTTCTAGTTTGTTTGAGAAAATCAGAGACCATGTTTTTCTTTCTGTCTTTACAAAACCTGGTTGGTAAGCATACATATATAAAAACAAAATAAATATGACATGTAATAAAAGAGCATCAAGCAATGCCCAAACATCTTAGTTCCAAGGAAGATATGCAGCTACCAAATCTGGGTTCTTTGCTTCAAATCCATAAATATGCAAGAAGCCTTGAATGCTACATATCTCAGTGCAGACTGTCACCTCCAATACTTGACGCATTTCAACAAAATTTGTTTCACATGATAAATAGTAAAAAAGAAAAAAAAAGCATTGTTTTTAAAGAACAGTGTGAGTGTCACCTCAAATATTGGACACATCCCAACAAAATTTGTTTCACTTTTAAATAGTGCTAAAACCAAGGTTTTTTTGTTTTTAAGAAGCAGTCTGAGGAGCCCGCTGTTGTCACAATTGTCAGAGGGATCTAGGGTACTGAAGGGTCGGGACTCTCTGAAGGAGGGGGTTTGTGGGATTGGGAAGGTTTTCCCCAGGGTCTGTTGATTCTTTTCGTCTTTGTAGTTTTCTGTTCTGTGGCTATGCCATCCTGGACTCCGCCTCTTGGCATGTGTCACCCATGTCTATGGGAGATCATTTTCAGCCGCCTTTGTGCATAATTTTGCTCTGATAATTTCAGTTCCCTGCAATTTGTAAATGAATTATTCCATTCAGGTGGACGTTTCTTGAATATTTCTAATGTATAGGTTACTAAGCTAGTCAAAGAGACTACATGGCCAATTAAAAAATACTGCCTTTTATCAGTTTATGAGCTAAGGTGTATGTGTGTGTGAATGTGTGTGTGTGTGTGTGTGTGTGTGTGTGAGAGAGAGAGAGAGAGAGAGAGAGAGAGAGAGAGAGAGAGAGTCTGTGTAGTAACTTCTTGATTTATGTTCCCCACTCCTTACAGATCTTGGAGACATCTGCGGCTTAATGGGGACTTTCCAACATTCCAGACTGCTGTCCTACAATGAAGCTCTGAGTCACTGACCCAAGTACTGGCAACAATGTGGACACCTAGGACAGCCAGCGTCAGGCACCGTCAGTGTAAGCAGCAGCCCAGAGCTAGTGTGGCCTGAAACTCCAGCAAGCGCTAGAGAAAGCCTCCCGTGTTCATGGAAAGAGGAAAGGAAAGTATTCCCAGCCAATCACAACGACCTTTCTGCGGTTCCAAGGAGCCCACCTTCCTTATCCATCAGGCTGTCCTGCCTAGAGATTTCCACTCGACCCTTCTGCCAGAAATACAGTGTGGAGATCTCACTGAAAACAGAAAGACCAACGCTCAGAAAAGGAGACCTGGAACAGTGATACTATCAAAACGCCCAAGTAGAACTATGTCAGGAAGCCAGCCTAGCCCTCCTGTGATCCCACCCCGCAGACCGGGGTTCCGGATATGCTACATCTGTGGCCGAGAGTTTGGGTCCCAGTCACTTGGCATTCATGAACCCCAGTGCCTGGAGAAGTGGCGCATTGAGAACAGCAAACTGCCCAAGCACTTGAGGAGGCCAGAACCCTCCAAACCACAGCCCATCGGTGGCAGTGGCTCCTACAGCCTTCAGGCAGCCAACGAGGAGGCATTTCAGAGTGCACAGGCTCAGCTGCTCCCCTGTGGCTACTGTGGCCGCACATTCTTGCCAGATCGTCTCCAGGTTCACCAGAGAAGCTGCAAACCAAAGGGTGAGAATCCCAGAACACCAGATACGGATGGTCCTGATGTTCCTAGTGGTCTCAAGAAAGCTTCTAGCGGCATCCCAGCCCGACCAAGGACTCTCATCTGTTACATTTGTGGTAGGGAATTTGGCACACTGTCCCTTCCTATCCATGAGCCCAAATGCTTGGAAAAGTGGAAGATTGAGAATGACCGGCTCCCTAGAGAACTGCGTAGGCCACTGCCCCAGAAGCCCCAACCCCTTCCAACTGGACAGCCTAGCCAAGAAGGGGCCAGTGTAGCTGCGCTTGTGCCTTGCCCAAACTGTGGCCGGACCTTTGCCCCAGACCGCCTACCTGTACACCAGAGAAGTTGTAAATCTCAACCCAATGGGCAAAAAATTCCAGATTCGAACTTAGAAAGGAAAAGCGGCCCAAATGTACCCACCAATTCCAAGCAACAAAGGAACGTGGCAGCAGGAAATGAGGACAAGGTAACTGATGTGGTATAGGATAAAGTAGGTGGACTGGGGACATAACGCATCTTCAAAGGGATGAGAGAATTGTTCCCAGAGCCAGCCACCTCAGCCCCAAGGATGGTGTCTCTCAAAGCCTTACTTGTGTCTCAAGGCAGTCTGTCCAAGTGGATCTCCTTTTGAACTCCAGGGCCTGTGTCTTTTTTGGCAAAGCAGACCTAACAACAACACACTTGCCTGGTTGGTTCATAATCCTCTCCAGTCCTACAGCCTAAAAGAGATGGACTTTTTTTCCCCCTCTGATCCCTCATCCCAATAATCCCCGGGAGAGACTGTTACTTAAAATGAGTCATTAATGCTGTGTCTACATTACAGAGATATAATTCCCATTCCAACAGCCAATGTTTATTGCTGGTTTATTTTAGTCATCTACCTTAGGAATTCAGCTTTGGCAACGATGGGTTATGCTGAGTTTATCTTACTAAAATAGAATCTGTGTCAAAAACCCCAAATGACTTTAGCAATAACTAAACACTGGGGTACTTGCTAGGGTCTATGTGTTTTGCAGATGCAGTATGATTTCATTTAAGTCATACATGATTATAAGTGTGTGTGTGTGTGTGTGTGTAGTGGGGGGTGAGGGTTAACCCCAGCATGGATTCTGAAACAACTAGATATGCAAGCATGGTTCTGGGTAGAGCCCAGTCCTGTGTTTTTCTGTACACTTTGTGGACACTGTTCATTGAATCGGGTCCCCCGACCTCAGTCATTCTAAACAAGCATGAACTCAGGTGTCATCAGCCTATAAGGTGAAAGTTGTTGGCATTTTTCCTGGGGTGTCTCCATCAGGAGGATTGAGTGGGGACGCTTATGAAGGCTGCTAACTGAGCAATAGAACTTGGTACATGCTCTTTGTTCCGCTGTTAAACCAGGACACTGGCCTGTCACATCTCACATGTCAAACTGTAAGAAATAGGAGGTGGTCTTTTCTCAGGGCTATTTGAATTCCAAGAATGCTCAGACCCCCTAATCACACACTCTTGACAGCAGCCTTTAGCTAGATAATGTTTTTAAATGGAGCAGTTTAAGGAAACGAATGTTATTCAAACTGTTATTAAACTGGAGTGATAGGGGCACATCTTTTATTGTGATCTAGCTTCTCTTGGCTTTATTTTTTTATTACTCTGAGGACTGTCTAGTCTTGTTCCTAGTTTCCATGACTAAAAAGCACAGACTTACTGGTTTTGAAGATTCCATGACAGTGATCCTAAAGCAGAGAAGTTAGACTAACATGCTGGACAGTTTTTCCAGTGACTATTGAAGAAAGAAAAAAAAAATTCAAACGGCTAAATTCCTGCCTGATGAAAACCCAAATGCTTAAGTGTGGCATGGGCTCCAAGTTGGTCTCATAAGCCCGATCTGTTTTTCCTATCTTCTGTCTGTTGCTTTTCTTCCAATATGTGTGGGGTCTGGAGTCAGAGAGTAAAAGAATCTGTGTCTCGGGGCCACCAAGCAGCAACCCTCCTGGCATTCTGACTTAGAGCCTGCTTCTTGACTGCATGCATTTACATCAAACATTCTCATCACAGACCTAGAGCTAGGGAGGAGTGTGGTCGGCATTCTCGTGCTTATTGTCGTAACACATACTTCGTGCTCCAAGACTGGAGTCAACAGGCTGAGTACAACATGTTCTCCCAGTCACAGCTGCTAAGACAGACTGACCGGGCTGGCCCAGGGTGTCACAGAAAGACATCTTCCTCACCCTTCCAGTTCCCTGGAGGAGAAAATGTCTGCAGAAGCCAGTGGTGGCTTCTCTATGATATCTGCATGTATGTGAGAGTCCAGGGAAGCCCCTGGAGGACTAGATGTTGTCAGTGTGCACCCAAGCCCTCAAAGGCCTAGCCTTGCTGTGTGTCAGTAAAAAAGTGACACCCATCACTACTAGCTACCATATAAGGCCTCGGAAGACACTGCAAGGTCATCTAACCGAGGGTTCATAGTCAGATTTAAATTAAGCTTAGGTTAATTAAAATGGAGCACATTTTAGACTTCACTAAAGCATAAGATTTTTTTGGAACTGATGGGTGTGATCTGTACCTTCAGACATTGTTTTCAAGATGCATTCAGAAGAAAACCTTTCTGCTTACTGTACCTTGCTTTCTTGATCCTATCTGTTGAAATTTTAGCTTCTTTATACCATTTACAACTTCATGCAATGAGTCCCTCATTTTTCATAGAGCGCTGACCTATACATTATTAGATTCTGGGGCTGTATCTGCCTGTAACCGCTGTCTTGTGGCTGACTGAAGTGTGTGTGCTTTGCTCTTTAGAACATGGATGCTTGCTTCGTCTCTTTCTCTTGTTGACTGGAGCAGTCTTACTTTGGAATTCTTGATCTGACTTTGGGTTAGCATCAGCCCCCTTGCCAGATACTCTCAAGGGGCTCAACCTGAATTCCAGAGAGGAAAAACAAGTTCACAATGGGAATAGAATTTGCTCCAAGTGGGTGACAGTGACTTTCGCTGGCCAAGTGCAGTGTTTCTCAGAACATTCCTCTACTGTAGACTGGTTCTGCCTTCCCTTGGGATGCAGCTGCTATTGTTTGCCTTCAATCAAAGAGAACAAAAATAAATGCCACCGAGAGATCTAAGATCTGCTGGGAGATCTAAGTGGGCATCTTGCTTTGTTCTTCTAGGAACTCAAATTCTCTTGCTACTTATGATCTGAAGTACAGAGCCAAATCTATACTCTTGGTGATCTCACAGAAAAAGGAACTGAAGTTACAGACGGTTGTGAATTTTGCTGGTAACACATTAAATGTTCCTAAAACTCCTGCTTTATGTCGCAAAGCAGACATTATTTTTATTAAGGGACACTATCTTTTCTACAGAAGAATGTCTCTCTGAATGTGGCTCTAGCAGTGTTTAAGGGGCATAAAACCCTAGTGTGCAATTACGTAAAAGTGTGACTGTCCTAGGGCCATCGTTGTCTGGCTCTGTGTTGTAACAACCAGCATTGTGGTACTTCCTTCCTCTGAAGAAAAGCTTGGATGAGATACACCTAGTTTAAAATTGTTATTAACTTTATATGAAGTTTTGATGCACAGTAAAGATACAGGTTATTGTTTTGATTTTTAATATTGTGTTTGATTAATCGAATATTCCAATACTCATTTTGTAAGTGATTTTTCTATTACAACTGATGAAGACTATAATAGAGGCCATTGTTAGTCCTTATTTTAAAATGGAATAAATGTGAACATTTTGGATCCTTTTAGAGCCTGATTGTTACAGTCTTTAGCTTCGGACCTGTTTCAGTTACTTGGAGCCCAGGATGATAGTTAAACACATAATTATAAACCCAAATGCAGTCTTTGCCCAATGACCTTCACTAGGTAAGACTAGGGGGTTATTGTCTTAGAATTTTGCTGGTAACACATCAAATGTTCCTAAAACTCCTGCTTTATGTCGCAAAGCAGACATTATTTTTTATTAAGGGACACTATCTTTTCTACAGAAGAATGTCTCTCTGAATGTGGCTCTGAGTTCTTTTGGCATCCCCAGGGCTCAGGTTGCAACTGGAAGTTCCTCACACATGCCACTAGCATCTGGTGCTGCCATCTGCTGTTTCCTTTGAAGGTCTTCTACACTATCAAATATGGGACTCCCTTGCTCCTTAAAAAAAAAAAAAAGATTTATTTTTATTATTGTTAATTATGTGTATGTGGATGGGTGTCTATGTGTACCTGAGTGAAGGTGCCCAAGGAAGCCAAAAGTGTTCAACCCTCCCTGCGGCTGAAGTTACAGGTAGTTGTCAGCCATCTCCTGTGGGTACAGGAATCAGAACGTGGGCCTCCGTGAGAGCAGTAAGTGCTGTTGACTACTGAGCCATTTCGCCGGCCACTGTTCCTCTTTTTTTTATTTTTATGTGTGTGAGTGTTTTACTTTCATGCGTGCATGTGCACCGTATGCATACCTGGTTCCCTCGGGGGTCAAAAGAGAAGATCACATCCCCAGGAACTGAAGTTAGGGACGGTTGTGAGCCATCATGCAGGTGCTGGGAGTCGAGCCTCAGCTGTCTGTAAGAACAACAAATGACCTTAACCACTGAGCCATCTCTCCAGCTCCTCCAGTGCCTCTTTTTTTTTTTTTTTTAACTTCCAAAATTTTGAGAAGGTACCATTATAATACAACCGCAAACTCATGTTATTTGGTACTATGGTTACATTACATTTGGAGTTAGAGGTGCTGTTTTCTGGCGAAGTTTCTCATTCCTTGAAGGCAAACTATTGGATGGGACTGTCACAACAGGGAAGGCCGAGCAGATATTTATTGCCTCGTTTTCATATCTGCGAATCGACATCTGTTAAATCGAAAAAATATGGCAGTTTAGGGACAGGAATGAAAAAAATATGAACTATTTTTATTCAGTATTTTTACTTAGTAGCATTCATCCATGCTACTATGACAACTGCCTGAAACAGAGTGATTTATGAAGAACATTCAAGTCTCACATTCTGCAGACAAGACAGTCCAAGATCAAGGTACTAGTAACACCATTGCCTAGGAGGGATGTTGTCTGTGTCCAAGATGGCGCTGTATGCTGCTTCTCTGGAGTGAGCAATGCTTGTCTTCACAACAGGAAAACAATGGAAGGGCAAGGACTCATTTGCTTCAACTTTGAAGCCTTTTATAAAGGTGTTAATCTTATTCACAAAGGTGGAGTCCACACAGCTCAATCACCTCCCACAGACTGAACCTCAATATGTGTTCTACTGAAGATTACAGTTCAGCCTGACTTTTAGAAGGGACTCCATCACTCAAACTGTTGTTTTTTTGTGATCAGCTCTTTGTATCTTTGTGTGTATAATCTACTTTAAATTTTCTTGTGGGAAGTTTTAGGTTAAGCCATTGCCCAGAGTTAGGCAGCAGGTTCAAAAGTGGGTGCTAGAGTCAGTTCAAAATCTAAAGCAGTACATCTTTTAATGTCTCTGTGAAAGAGCATAGAGTGATATAAGCAAGGATCCAGAGGCATGGTGGGACTTAGTGGTAGAGTAACTGTGGTTTGAATTCTAAGTATGGAAAGGTGGGAACATGATTACCCTGCAAAGCCTGAGCATTAGGTAAGACGAAGAAGAAGGAAATCTGCTGACTTACCAATATTTATCATTAGACATTGGCCTAAGCATTAAGCACATACTCACTAAAAAACTGTAGACCTAGCTCTTGGTCCTATGAGGAAATGATTGGAAATTTTAAAATATAATCATATAGTATCAAATTTTGATAGCACAGTGTGTTGTGGTAGGAGACAACATTTATGACCTTAGCTAGAGAAAACCTCAAGGGAGATAGATACTTCAGCTGATACCAGCATTAACATAGCAGGTGTGGAGTGAGGGCAAGGCTGTAAAGGGAGACTGACTGCACTCTGACCTAACAGTGGAACTAAAGAGCCCATATGTGGCTGGCATCTAAGGGGGATGATGGAGCATAAGAAGATGCTGTAGGGGTGGTATCAGGGCAGTGGTGATCCCTCAAGCTGCCCTCCACAGAGCAGGACACCAGTTTAGCTATATCAGGAATCCAGTGACTGATTGTAGACTTGGAGATGAACTATGATGGGCAGATCTTGGTGAGGACTGAAATGTGGAAGGATGAAGGAGGCCAAGGAGAAGGCCCAGACCTTTAGCAGGAGCACCAGCTTTAGTTGTGCCATTTTCTAGGAAGGAAAGGAAGGTTCTAGACAGCTAGGATCGGTGGTTTCATTCTGGAAATGCCAAATCAAAATGCTACTGAGATATTAAAGTAACTTGAGCTGGGCTATATGAGTTTGGGACTGAAAAGAGAGGTCAGGGCTGGGATGTCCATTTGTTGGTTATTAGCAAACACAGAAATCTGAGTGAGTGTGGGATTAGAAAAACTGGAGAGATGGCCTGGAGAGATGGCTCATCAGTTTGGAGCATTTGTTGCTCCTGCACAAATAGAGCAGAGTTCAGTTTGTAAGATCCACATGGCAACTCACAACCATCCATAGCTCCAGTTCCAGGGGATCTGATGCCCTCTTGGCCTCTGGGGGCACCAAGTACACACATACATATGCAGGCAAAACACCCATACACACAAAATAAAAAGTAAACAAATCTAAAATAATTAAAAAGAAAGAAAAACAGACTGAAGCTGACCCCGGAAAGAGAGAATGAACATCCAAAGATATGACCAACCAGAAAAGCCTGGAGAGTGTGCTTGCTCTGGAAGGTGATATCCGAAAAACCGTCAGCAGAGTAGGGACAACAGAAGGCATGAGGACAGAGGAAGCAGAATCAGGACTGAAAAATAATTGTTAATTTGGCCATATAAATTTAGCTATGAGCCTTGGAAAGAACATATCCACTTTGTTAGAGTTGTAGAAGAAACAGTGGATAGGTTAGAAGTAGAAGTTTCTTTAAACAATAGAAGCTTTGAGGCCAAATTTGAATGACCAAAATAATAATTCAACAAAGGAGCAGACCGGGGTGACAGGAGAAGGTAAAGATGATTCAGAGGAAACAGGCACCAGGGTCTAGAATCATCAGTGTGTAGAAAGAGGACTTCCTAAGAAGGATGCTTCCTTATTCCAGGAGGATGTTGAATGCAGAAAAAAAATCAAGTTTACCCACCAGCAGTGGGAAGGTGGAGGGGGTGGTTACAAGCTGCTTATCTGTTTTCTCAGTTAAACGTCAGGCCAGCTTAGCATACTATTAGACCACAAGAAAGAGAGGAAAGGCCAGCTTTGAGAGCCCTCCTAGTGCTTGATCTCTTCATGCCTTCTGCTAAACTGAGTTCCTGAAGTCCCTAAATCCAAGAGTGACATGGGACTTTTGGGAATTGGTAGATAGCACATTAAGTGGCCTGTGGCTCCCACACTTCATCATCTTCAGTGGCCTTAGCTCACCTGCTCAGCAGGTACTGATGTCACGCAAGCCAGCCTTACCTCATAAAGTGCCCTTTGATGATGCTGCCAGCTGAGCTACTTAATGAGCAACTCCACGTGACATTTTATCATCTTTCCTTGGGGCCAACCATGCCCGAATATCAGGGCGGCATCCTATCATCCCATGGCTCTCAGATGTACAAAGATCAACAATAAGGTAGTGGTCTTGGCTCTTCTACACTATTGCCTCTGAAGGCCAACCCAAGTGAACCTATGGATGGATGTGGAGTGTGTGAAATCTCTGGGTACTGGGAAGAGTTATACACTTTTAACAGCAAACTTACTATATAAGCTTCTCATAAAATTTAAAGGATATCACCGACCTATACAAATGGTAATAACATATAACTTAATAAATAAGAAGTCTGCCTCAGATTGTACCGGAAGTTAGCACGACTCTGATAGAAACTGATACCCCTTCCGGGATTTTGTACCAGGGCACCTGTATTTTGCTTGCCGCTTCTTTAAAAGGACAAATGCTAATCGTTTGTTACTTCTGTGAGAGGATAGGATCACATGTTCACAAGCTGTAGACAAATTTCTAAACAGTCTTATTAAATAAGAAACACAGAGCCAAATATAGAGGTGCAAGCCGTAGAGATCAGAGCAATAGCCGCCAACTAACCTTAGCTTACCACCTCGCCGTAGCTTCCTCAGCTTCTTCCTGTCTAACCTGAACCTTTATTGCCTTCCTATTTTGCCTTCTCATTGGCTCTAAGCCCAGTCACATCACTTCCTCATCACTGGCTGTCTATACAACCTCCAGGTCTCTATGGTTGGTACTGGGATTAAAGGCGTGTGTCAGCACACTTGGCTGTGTCCTTGACCACACAGAGACTCTGCCTGCCATGTGATCGGATTAAGGGCATGTGCTACCACTGCCTGACATCTGTTTATGGCTCGCTATGTCCTCTGATCTCCAGGCAAAATTTGTTTATTAACATACAAATAAAACATCACATTTCAGCACAAATAAAATAGCACCACAACAAGCCAAATGTTATTTAGTCATACCATCATTAAAACTATCCGACGGCTATATTATTTAAAAGTGTATCTGTTTGGGGCTGTTGAGATGGCTCAGTGGGGAAAGATGCTTGTTGCCAAGGCTGGCAGCTGGAGTTGTATGTCCGAGACCCAATTGGTAAAAAGAGAATCAACTTCTGCAAGCTGACTTCTGACCTCCACATGCATAGATAGATACATATGATAAATAAGTAAATAAAACCCAATACATAAATGTTTGTAAAACAGTTAATCAATCTTAGGTCTTCGTAAGCCTGATTCTTCCCCTTACCCCATTTCCTCGCTTCCAGCCCCAAATGCATATATCTGTATTTCCTAGTAATATACACTAATGACTCTTTATGAGTTGTAGTATGATTCCTACAAATACAAATTCCAGCACTGGCTCTACATCCTTCCCCACAAGTTTTTAAAACCACGTCAAATGTAGTACAACATATCTTGGCACGAGTCCTTCCTGAACAAGTGTGCTGCTGATCAGGCACAAATCCTGCCTTATGATTGGGCAGAGAGCATCAAGAGAGATTTCCTTGAGCCTTCATCTCTTGATTGCCATTAAGGTTGCATAGCACTTCTCCTCCTCACCTCCTGTATCTTCTTATAGCGTTTACCAGAATCATGTTGTCTCCTATAACACCCAAGTTGGCAAGGGCCCAATACAAGACTTCAATACGTTTCTAGTATTTATGTCCAGTTACCTGCCTCCAATGCCATGACCCCATCTTTAAAGTCTCCAGGGGACATACACATCCCAGGCTACCTTTAATCAGAGAATACAAAAGCATAAATCCATTGCTCCCAACTTCAAGATTGAGGAAAATAGGGCTACTAGGGGGAACAAGGATAAGTCACCCCCATGATGGGAACATTTTAAAAGCAGCCTGCCTCTTAAAATTAGAATTATTTCTGGCCTATCTAACAAACATGGAAATCCACTTCTGAGCACACTCCTGGGGACTTTTGCATCTAAACCATAGCAACTTTGTCACAGAAAACAGCTTCCTGCCCTAAATGCACGTGGCACCATCTACACTTTTCTTTGCTCCCACAGTGGTCACTGGATAAGTTGATTGGCTGTCTTAACTGTGGATTTCCCTCCATGCTTGCTTGATTTCATTCTGTGACTAGAAGCCAGCTGACCATGAGAGGGAGACCAGTTGTCCAACTGATGAGCTCAGAAACCAAACACCCCGACGTCCTCTACCAATTTTACTCTAAGTCATTTTGGGGGAAGGATTTGTTTAGAAAATCAATATCCTCTAAGGTATCAATGGCAGGGGCGAGGCAGGTTTATTTGAATCTCAAATAAGAAAAGAAAAAATAAAATGTAAAGTGTTTAACCGAGAAACTATCCTTTGGCTGAGGAGGACCTAATTCGATATCCAAAACCCATATTTAAGAAAAAAAAAAGCCATATGTAGTGGTGCAGGTTTATGATCCCAATGTGGGGGAGACACAAAGAGGTGAATCCCTGGAATTCAGTGACCAGCCAGTCAGGTCAGGGGGAGAAACTTTCTGCACTACAATGACCAGGAGGAGATCTTTGTAGTGATCAAGGGGAGATCACTGTAGTGATCAGGGGGAGAAACTTTCTGCACTACAATGGGAGAACAAAGTAAGTATCTTGAGGGGGAAATCCTGTGCCTCAGAGAAGGCTGCATTTTGTAAAGAAGCAAATTCATTTAAAAGAAAAGACGAAGATCAAGGCAGTCTCTGTTCCTCACAAAGCAACTTCGTAGGCAAATGTTTCCCTGGGGCCAGCACCCTCAGGCTGTCCTGTCTATGGTCCAAGGGGAAGCAGGCTACATCTTGAGCTGGTATAAGAACTTGGCAGTGTTGCAGACGTGGTGTGTTGTGAAAGCAGAATGGGAGCAGAGACGGGGACTTGGCTGGTGGCCCTCAAAGCCAATGACTGACTTAGTGCCAGGGCATGGCATCCATTGACTACAGATAGTGGAATCGGGTAGACTTGAATTGGGATCCCGGATGCACAACCAAGTCATGGTTTTCAAATGTGTTACTGAATTTGCTCGTTAATGTAGTAGTTCCTTGTGCCCAAGGATAGCTTCAAATCTTCCACCGCATTCTGCTGTGATGAGATTGTTTCATGTTGTATTCAGAGTAGGCAACCCAGTGATTAGGACTGGGGGATGTACTAATTTATGGATATTGAGATATATATTTAGAGGGCAGTTTGATACTAAGTCTACTTAGCAAAATAATAATAGTGGGTTCACCTTTAGGACCTAGAGGTCCCTCCCCCGCCCTGCCCCCCAGACATGGAATATTGGACAGATTTACACAACCAGGCACAAGTTTCCTCCTATGGAACAGGCATTAATTCAATAAGAAAGTGTTTGGTCACCCCCATAGCATCATGCCACCATTGCACCCACAGATAATTTTAGGAGGCTGCTTGTTGCTTTGGTTTCTTTTCTTTTCTTTTTTTTTTTTAATTTCACCACCAGAGATTCAGTCTTTTGAATTGGTGGCTTTTAGGAGACTCCAGGTAAAAAGCAGGTTTCCTGGACAGGTAACAAAGCTTTCTTAGCCACTGACATGCTAAAGCAATAACTCATGTCCCAGAAATTAAACATGAGGGAAATTACTGTTACCAGCGAGAGCAAGGAATGGGAAAATAGGCTGTTCGGAGTCACCCTTCAAAGGCTTCCAGGGTCACACAAACTCAACAGTCTAGAAAGATTCCTTGCCTGGAAACCAGTTCCCAAAATAATCCGTCTGAGCTCACATATGTCCGTGGGCAAAGGAGTCAAGAAAACACTGTCTCTGCTCAGCAGCAGCTCCTCTCAGCTTGCCTTCCTCTGTTTCTTGAATAGTTTCATCTGGCATTAGCTAGGCACAGGCAAGTGGGGATCCACCACCCTGATGTTTACTCATAGATAGAGCTAAAGAATATTTCCCAAGTCAAGTGAGTTAAGTGTGGTTATTCCCACTGCTTGGGACCAGTTCTTGATTCTGTTCCCTGTACAGGGCCCGGCACCCAGCAACAACCACCTCCAGAGCAACAGCATTCACACTGCAATTGAGTCACTGAGAGAAGCCCAGCCTTTCCTCCTTACATTATGTCCTTCGATGAAGGTCTCATCTGAATCAGTCACAGCTGTGCCTCCAGCAGATGCCTCTGCTTTGTTTCTGCTCAAAATACATTGGCACCATCAATATTTAGAATACCATTGTCTTACTGGCTCTTGTGAAATTGAGAAATAGTTGATTAAACCCAGATAGTCACAGGCTAGCTGGGCCTGTTACTAGCCATGCTCCATCTGAGACACAAAATACACACAGATATAGAGAGAGAGCGCTCAACCCAGTTTTGAGACAGGGTAAGGATTGTAATGGCTGTCTCTTTCTTTCATGGTCACCCCTGTTTTGAATTTAAATGTTTGGACTTATATCATTACAGATCAAAGATTACAACCATATGGTTGGCTAATATTTGAAAGTGGGCATGTCTTTTGCTAGTTTGCTGGAAGTTGTGGTGTAGGCCAATGTTCTACTTCCCTTCTATGATACTTTTTCATTTCTGGATCATTTGGGTGGTTGTCTTTGACTTTTAAGTTAATGAATGGCCTCAAGTGAACACATAGAATAGGACTGTTTTGATACAGGGATGTTATGGTGCAATCCCCAGACAGGGATGGAAAAGTTCTCTGTTTTTAGGCCTATTTCCAAATAACATATAAATCATGTTGGGGGTGGGGGAAAATCAGGTATTGCATTCAATTTAAATACAGACTTAGTAACAAGAGTATAATTCACACTGTGATGTGGTTTCTTTGGCACAAGCCTCACTAAAATAGTCTCCTTATAAAGAATTGACAAAGTGCTTCAATGACAAGCAATAAATCTAGGCCTGGTAACAGAGCTTGGCAGGTAAAAGGTGCTTACTACCAAGCCTGACAACCTGAGTTCAATCCCTGGGACCCGCACGAGGGAAGAAGAGAATCAACTCCCATAAGTTTTCATTTGACCTTCACATGCGCTGGCATGGCATATGCACACAGTACAGACTCACAACTCACAAGAGTATCACACACACACACACACACACACACACACACACACACACACACACACACACACGACCACCCCACACTAACAAACTAACTAATACAAAATTGTCAAGCTACATCTTTGAGTCTAGTTCTCTTAACTATCCTGTAATAGTTCCCCCTGTCCTTTCACACTGTAAAAGTTCACTTTGGTGTCACTGTAGCAGGAATCTTAGAGAGTCTTATTAATAAAATCAAACCCGGGGCCAGTTAGTGGGGTGAACATTGGAAGGTCAGAGAGACAGAACAAGCCACAGCTAACCTCACCTGGCCAACTTCTCAGCTGGTCTTGTTTCCTCAGACTGGAAGCCTCTGAGTCCTCATCCAGAATGGGTCTCAGCTGAACTGTGCTGCTCAAAACCTAAAAGCTTAACCAGCCAAATGCTTAACCAGCCAAATGCTTCTAGTTTCTGGTCCTCACGCCTTATAAACCTTTCTGCTTTCTACCACCACTCCCTGGGATTAAAGGCTGCTTTCTGGGATTAAAGGCGTGAGTCACCATGCCTGGCTGTTTCCAATGCGGCCTTGAACTCACAGAGATCCAGAGGGATTTCTGTCTCTGGAAAGCTAGGATTAAAGGCATGTGCTAACATTTTCTAGCCTAAGTATGTTGTGGCTTTTCTGTTCTCTGACCCCCAGATAAGTTTATTAAGGTACACAATATTTTGGGGAACACAATACCACCACATGTCACTGTGAAGCTGATACAAGAATTTAACAGGTGCAATGATTTTGCTCCTTACTAAAATTAATGACTTCCATTTTGAGTTTTCAGTGCTTCTCTCATTGAGATTCTTGTAACATTGCTCTTATTTTTTCCCTTCAGAACAATGTCTTCATCTTGTAGACCCTCTTGACAATTAAGCTGCACATTCACCATGGTTCCCTTTGCATTGAGCCATGCCGAGGCCATTGAGAGACGCTGGAAAGCACTCTTTCCAGGTTCTCTGAAATGACTGTATTTATTCCCCTTCTATCAATGATTCTTTTAAGCTTTTCCACCACGCCAGTGTTTGTTTTCTTGGTCCTTATCATTGCCCTCTTATCTTGATAATGCTATCAGAACTACTAATTTTCACTGTAAAAATTAACACATGGGTGACAAGTTATATCTGCACTGATTGAGAGAGAAATCTGTAACTGTTCTCTTGCCTTCTGCGTTAACCAGATTTGGCCTAAGCCGTCGAAGACCAGGTGCTCTTGACAGAGGAAGAAAAAAAAAAAAAGCATGAAGCAAAAAAAAAAGAGATGCTGCATGGAAAATAATATTAGAATTCCACCAGTGGCCAGTAAAGTGATTGAAAACATGTGAAAAGTTAGTCTGGTTAAAAAATACACACAATAGCTTTCCCTAAAGCATCTTTGTCTATTCAGCCTGAATTGTCTATATTGCTCCTGAAAGGACCAAAGCAGAACTGTAGTGAGCTGATAGACACACCTACGTAGCAAATATTTGCTTTAATGAACTGATAGGCACACCTACATAGCAAACATTTCTTATTCTCATGAAGTGTTTCACACCTGAAGAGTACTCATGCAGAACTAGAGATTGACTTTTGGAAAGGCAGCTCTACAAAAACTATCTGAAATGTTGACAGGAAAACTAAATCTAATCCTTTGCTCTCTACAGAGTTCAGACTTACAGCAGCTGGCTAGTCCCAGTAAGCTCCACATGGACAGGGCTTGCTGTTCTCCTAGGGATGACCTCCCCCGGCTTCTGTCCTGCTCTGTTATGCCATGGCATCCAATGCTGTCTGCCTTACACTGAGCAAGAGGGGGCAGGGCACTCTGCTGGCTCTCTCAGGGTAGGGTCTTCCCTTCCTGGCCATGCTCTCTAATCCCGTCAAAGCCATTTCTTCCTGCAAACACTGAAAAAGAACTCAGCTAGTAAATCCTTGCTAATCAGGATAATGGCATTGACCACAAGCCACAGATTGCTCAATTAAATTTGGGACTAACAATAGTGAAGTTAAGGAAAAATGAATCCAGTCATCTCATCACTGTTCAGACCCACCCGGGAGCATTTTCTCCTCAGCCACAGCTGGGTTGCCTATACTTCCCTATAGAATGGCATATCGGGAAGATGTTCAAACCTGAGACTATGGAGTATGCTACAGGTCAGCTGAAGTTCAACCCCAAATACCTCTCAAAAGAGCACTGTAGGACATCGTCCCCCGTGACAGTGGTCATTTTCCCCCCACATCTTCTGCAGTTCTTCTTAGAGTGTCTTTTGGCCTCTGGGTCAGCCTGTTTGTTCACAACTCCCCCCCCCCCCCCCCCCCCCCCCCCCCCCCCGCAGAGGAAACGTTATGACAATTTGATGGGAATGTCTTCATTTAGGAATCATGCCATTGATTTTGCTCGTTACGCTTGGTTAAATGCTGGATTTGGCTTGTAATCCAGGTTCCATATGGAGTCTTAATAAATGCATTCTTCTCAAAGTAAAATGAACAACTTCTTATTTTTTTTTCAACTGAAAAACCTGTATTTAATTAACCTTCCAAATGAATAAACATGGAAAGAAAGCACAGGGAACTTCGAGGTGTCTCGAAAATTATGGTTTATGCTTTATACTTTCTCATATGTCTTGAATTCCCTGCTTCCCAAGTCACTTTTCATGGGCCATATGACTCTGCATGGCATGAAAACATGACAAGCAAGCACCTGGTTATTATGATGAACACAGTCTGATGGTATCATTTAGTACTCAATAAAAATATTATACCTCAAATAAAATCCACATTTCAGGAAGGCTCTCCAATTTCGGTTTTAATTGGCCTCTTAATTTGCTGTTTAGTCTTCTAGGATCTATTTTGCTTCTGGTAGTAAGAAATCATAATAGTGGTTTGTTTTTTGTTTTGTTTTTTGTTGTGACCATGTTTTGTGTTTTTTCCATTTCAGGAGGCTGACCAGTAGCTATGGTGAAAGGCGGGCTGATTCTAAAACATACATTTTTTTTTTTTTGCCATGTTTTATTTCCCCAAAGGATAAAATACCATCTACTTAATTTGTTTCTGTCTCCATGCCTCCCAGTCCTACCAGAGAACATATGGGAAAAGGGGCCTTTAATGCTGCCGGAATCTCTTCCAACTCTATTTAATTAGGTCATTTTTGCTTTAGTTGGTGAGTCTTTTTCCTAATTGAATCGCTATCACATTCCCACAGTACCCAGTCCCATCATTTTAATACTTGATTTCCTGGAATCTGAGTCTCTTGGTTCCCTGAAGATCACATTACCTAGGAGATGAAGTTCGTCTTTGTGAGTTCTAGCAACCCTGACTTTCCTGCAACTACCTTTAAGTAACTTCGTCCATTTCTTCTTTCTTCCCTTTCCTCTGAGCTCCGCCTCTGCAGTCCATGCTTCATCCCCTTTCTCTGCTGGTGGAGAAGGACCCTACTTTCTAATCCCGTCATATAAGCAAGCCTTTCCTGACTCTACTCAGCTCTCCCTTCCTTCCTTAAGCTTTTTGAGAGCACCCCCTTTTCCTAGCTCTGCTGTTGAATGTCTCACAATCGAGGTTTATGTGGTTAGCTAGAACAGGAATCAAAACAGTTGAGTTTTTTCTTTGCCTTTCCTGCTCCATCAGGGCTGAACATGCACCAATCGCTGACGTATGACCTAGCAGTGAATATGACATCTTTTTCTCATCTCCCAACTCTTTCTGTAACATTTTACAGCGTGATGACTCCACCTTGCTGCAAGTCAGGAAGGAATGTTTCCAAAATTCTGATGGCTCTTTTCTCTCCATGTCTCATTTCCTAAACTGAAAATTTGAACCTTTCTCTGTATTTTTTAATCTGTAGTTTCATATTTTCAATATTCTTATTACAGACATTCTACTTGTATTTTTTTCTCCATACTCTCTCTATAAAATTCCCTTTATCTGGAATTTTCCTATTTAAAATATCCTTTTCTCCGAGAATAGTTCCCAAAACTATTAACACTGAATTGCAGGCCTACATTTCCTGTTTTGGCTGGGTTTACTGAGGTTAAATTC